>NC_080448.1:8824243-9495493 GCF_028018845.1 Melospiza georgiana | reverse complement strand
TCTCCCCATTCTCTCTGCC
This sequence comes from Melospiza georgiana, assembly GCF_028018845.1. Taxonomy (NCBI): domain Eukaryota; kingdom Metazoa; phylum Chordata; class Aves; order Passeriformes; family Passerellidae; genus Melospiza; species Melospiza georgiana. The sequence continues at coordinate 9,495,474 of NC_080448.1, read as the reverse complement.
CTTTTCCTACATTCCTAATTAACTCCTGCCTTAATTCCTCACTGATCCATACAATCCAAACCCTTTGTCTCAGTGCTATCTGGAGAATTGGGCCTTGGTTTTGAGGAGGAATCCCGAAACAGCAGTCGAATGTCTTGCCCTCCTGCAGTGGAGGGTGGCTGGAGCAGAGGCAGGAGTTCAGGTCATTTAGCTGCCACCACCCCCCCTCGGAACATGCTCCAGTGGGGGTAATCAGAGATTGAAATTGTATGAAATCTGTTACAAATTCTGTCAAGTTTCAAGAGTTCTCCTTACACTCTCGGGCTTCCCCATCAACCTTTGATTTTTGTTAAGCATCAATTAAACGTCCCGTGCTTCTCTCGGAGGTGGACAGGTGCAATTGTCGCGCCCACCTTTCCCGGGCCGGCTGGGTCCGTGCGGGGAGCGGCGCGTCCGCCCGGGCGGCTGCGGGTGGAGCCCTGGAGCCGGCTGAGCTCCGGCCGCCGCGGGAGCGCTGCAGCTCGGCCCGGCAGCGATCCGGGGCGCTGCTGCTGCCGGGAGCCCGGCTGCTCTCGGTGCTCACATCCCTGCCTAGATCCCCTCCGCTGGGGCTGTTCCAACCCTCTCCGCCTGCCCCGGGGCGCGGTTCACCCGCTCCATGACGGCAAAACGCGGCTTTGCGGCATGCCGGGCAGCCCTCCGCCCGGTGACCCTGCGGTGAAACCCCCCCGGGGCCGCACGCCGCTCCCCGCCGGTTATGGAACGCTCCAACGGCGAGGGCCGGGGACGGAGGCGGCTCGGCCGTGGCCGCTCATTCCGGCTCTGCCGCGCTAGCACGGGGAGGGGGCGAAGCGCGCCCGTCCCCGGCAGCCTCACCTGCCGCTGGCCCGGGGAGGGGGCGGCCTGGCGGGTCCGCGCTGGCCGGGCCGGCTCTCCCCCGGCCGCGGTGCGGCGGGGCGGGGCGGGGGGCGGGCGCGGCGGCGCCGCTCGCTGATTGCAGGGCGGGCGCTGCCAGTCCGCCGCCTCCCCCGCGCCAGCCGCGTCCCCGCGCCGGAGCCGCACGGCCCAGCAGCGAGCGCCCAGCCCGGCCCGGCCCTGCCAGCCGCCCCCCATGGAGGAGCAGCCCCACCACCACCATCACCACCACCACTATTACTACTACGGGCACCACCACCACCACCCGCAGAGCGCCTACCTGCCGCCGCCCGACGGCCGAGCCCAGCCTAAGCCGCCGCTCCGCCACGAGCACAAGCACGGCGGCCCGCAGCACACGGAGGCGCCGAAGCGGAGACCAGGTTGGAGCGGGCAGCGGGACGGGGCCTGTGACCTACGCGGGGCGGCGGCGGGGCCCCCCCTTCTCTCCCTCCTCCTCCTCCTCCGCCGCCGCCTCCCCCGGCCCGGCTCGAAGCTTCTCCGCCGCGCCGGGGCCGCTTCCTGTCCGCCATGTTGGGGCTGCGGGAGCCGCGGGCCCGCCGGCACCGCCGCCCGCCGGCACGTGGGGCCGGGCCGCGCTGCCCCCGCCGGCCGGGCCCGGGGGGCGCGGGGGGCGCGGGGGGCAGCCGGCGATTGAGGAGCGCCAGGATCAATGAGTCAGAGCAGGCGGAGGGGCCCGGCCCCGCCGGCGGCGGCGGGAGGCGGCGCGGCCCTGCCCGGCCCGGCCCAGGGCGCTCGGCCGCTTCCTCCCCGCCGGGGCCGGGGCTGCGGCCCCCGGGCCGGGCCGAGCCGCCGCTGGCCGGGCGGCAGCGCCGCAGAGGCGGTGGCCGGTCAGTGGCGCGGGGGGAGCCGATCCCGGGCAGGGCCGGAGCCCCCGCCGCGTTCCTGGGGGGCTCCCCGGCTCCAGCAATCCCTCTGGGGCGGTTTCTGCGGGGTCACAGCGAGTGCGTGGCCGCCAGCCGGCCCGAGTGCCGCGTACATTTTTTTTTTTTCCTTCCCATGAATTTTCCTTTTACATAACGAGGAGGGAGGTGGGAGGGGGCCTGGAAGCAGCGGAGCGGGGTCGGCAGTGCCCCATGTGCAGCTTGGGCAGGCAGGGAGGGACCTGATCGGGCACACGCTAAAATAAGTTACCGAGCAAAAATAAGTTGAGAAGTCATTTCACTGTTTGCAGCGTGCCCAGGGTTTTAATGTGTGCCTAGGCTGGCAGCCCTCCCTTCCCAACTCTGAAACGGTTTCTGAGCTTGCCAGATCCTCTTCACCTGTTCTTACCATCTTGGGTTTTTTCCTCTCCCCTAAATTTTGGTTGCTGCACCTCTGTGTCCAGGCCAAGGCCAGCTGTGCCAAATGTTGATTTGGAGAAAACTCAGGCAGCTGAGCTGTGAATGCTTGAGAATTGGAACTAGAAACTGCTGACACACTGACTTACTGAAATGGATTTTGTTCTTCATTTTATTCTTTCACTCCTCATCTGCAATGGTCTTATGACCACTCTTACTGTTTTGTTTCATTAACAAGTGGTGTCAGAAGTCTTGAGTCATACAAGGTCAGCTATAACACTGCTCTTGAGAAGGCTTCCTCTTCATGGTTATTCTGAAATACTTCATTTTAGGGGATCCCACTGTTCTAGTTCTCTCTGGGGTGAAGTATTTATGATTAAATTTCTTAACAACATATTTGAAAGTTATAGTGGAAGTTGTGGTGGTTACAGATACTTTCATGTAGTAAAATCCTTTTTGATCCCCCTCGGCAAACTCAGTTGTGGAATTTCTGTAAAGATTCCTACAAGGATTCTTGTGTTCCCGACTTGCACAGAACTTGAGCTGTTACATCTGCCAGACATCTGAGGCTCCAGGATGTGAGGGTAACAATGATTTTTTAGTTACAGCAGTTAATTTCAACAACATCAGCAACAACAAAAACATTCTTCTCCCAAGCTGGAGTTTTGCCCGCTCCAGTTGTTGAGGGACTCCCTCTGAGTGCTGACTCGGTGCCACCGTGGCTGCAGATGGAGCCTGAGGTGGGTCGGTGGCTGTGGGGGAAGGAGGACGGGTGAGTCAGAGGAGCAGCGGGTGCAGGAGGGGTCCCTGTGCAGCTGGAGTGTGTTTGTGGAGCAGGGCACTGTGTGCTCTCCCCATCTCCAGCGCTTCTCTTGGGGCTTTGGCCAGGGTCCTCGAAAGCAGCAGGCCTCTGGCCAGAGGTGTTTAAAGAGGAAAAAGCAAAAGAGGAAGTTGGGGTGGTTCAGTGTGGACTCTCCTGGGCTTCCATTGCACTCCCAGAACCATGGGACCTGGAGTAAACTTCAGAAGGGAAGAGTAAAGCTCAGTCTGCAGCACGATCTCATGGTTTTATGAGTTGAAACCCCAAGCAAATGCTTTATTTCTTGGGTCTCAGGCTCATACCAGCTCTCCTGGGGACTCTGAAATACAAGTTTTTCAGTGGGGAAGAGACCCACTGCTGGTGGCAGCAGAAGGGCCCTTGCAGGCATGCATTTCTTAGTTCTCTCAGCTTTTCAGTGCTCAGGAGCATATGTAGGGAGGTGCTGGTCACTATCCTGAAACGTTCTGAGGAGATTTTCTTCCCTCCATCTTCCAGCTGGACTTGCACGTGTCCTTTTGGAAATACTGTGCTTTATTTCCCCACTCCTTTACTGAGATGGCATTTGGGAGGAGGGTGGGAAGGAGCACTGCTGGTGTTGCAGGCCCAGGAGCTGATGGAGATGGTAGGAATTGTCCCTTGTTCACAGTGTGTATCCTGAACCTCCACAGATCTTGTCACAAAGGCAGTGGATCCCGCTGTCTTGAAGCATCCTGGAAATTAATTTTTTCCTCTCTGTGACCTGGAAATAGTAGCTGATGAAATAGCTTTCCAGCTTGCCAGTGATCTTCAGTACTGTATATTTTCCTGGCATAGTATCTGTATTTTCTTTTGCTTTGTTATGTTATCTGTGTGTCACTCAGTTATGCGGGAGGCAGTCATGGCTGGTCCTTCCTGCTTTAACCCTTCTTGCTGTGCGTTCCAGCAAATAAATTTATGCAGCTTTACCTCAGAGACTAGATATTCTCCTATTTTAAAAATGTCTGCACGAGGAAACTGGATATGTTTGGGGCTGACTGCAGCTTTCTGCAATGGCAAGTCTAACATTTCACATTCTAATTCTTGCCTTTTGCTGTTTTTGGCTTCCCTCTAGGCTACGGAGAGCTGAATGGTAACGCAGGAGAGCGAGAGGCGTCCCTGAAGGGCCTGTGCTCTGATGAAGCCACCGCCCCAGGATCCAGGGTCCCCAATGGCAGCCAGCAGCTCGTAGATCCTAATGTCACCCCAAAGCAGACTGTGAAGGCCGGTGCTTTGGGGAAAGCTGGAATCAAAACCAAGAACTTCATTCAGAAAAATAGCATGGACAAAAAGAATGAGAAGTCCTACGAAAACAAACACAGAGAGAACCAGTCCTCAGACAAGCCAGAGGGAGTGTCTATTCCAAACGGCGTGGTGACCAACAATTCCAGCTACATCACAAATGGCTACGTAGGCAAAGGGGCCGACAACGATGGCAGCGGCTCCGAGAGTGGATATACCACACCTAAAAAAAGGAAAGGCAGGCGCAACAGTGCCAAGGGTTGTGAGAACTTGAATCTAGTACAGGACAAAATAATGCAGCAGGAGGTCAGTGCGCCAACCTTGAAACAGGAACTTGAGAGTTTCAAGCCTGATTATAGTGAACAAAAGGGGAACCGAATTGAAAATACTAAGCCTGTTTGGAAATATGAGGCTGGGGCTGGTGGAGCAGGCAGGGGGAAGCCTGGGCTCGGGGATGTACCACGGAAAAACTCTGATGCCAAACCTGGGATTAGCAGCAAGAAGTTTGATGACCGGCCCAAAGGGAAGCACGCATCGTCGGCTACGTCTAAAGAGGACTCATGGACCTTATTTAAACCACCCCCAGTTTTTCCAGTGGACAATAGCAGTGCTAAAATTGTTCCCAAAATTAGTTATGCAAGTAAAGTTAAAGAAAACCTCAACAAAGCAGCTCAAACCCCATCCACGTCATCCTCATCGTCTTCATCATCTGCTGGGGAAACTCAGGCCCAGACATCATCAAGTCGACTGTCCCAGGTCCCCATGTCTGCTATGAAATCTGTCACTTCTGCCAGCTTCTCCAACGGGCCAATCCTTGCTGGGACTGATGGAAGTGTGTATTCCCCAGGGGCCCAGCCACTGCTCTCCACTGCTGCTAGTACTGTACCATCGACCTCCTCCTCCGAGTCTGTACCCCAGGACATGAGTACAACTTCGACAGCCCTCGAACAAAAGAAATCTGGCCTTTTTATCTACCCTTCAAATATGCAAACTGTGCTCCTGGGGACAGCACAAGTCGATTTCCCTTCACAGACGAATCAGCAGAACCTGGGGGATATCTTCCAGAATCAGTGGGGCTTGTCTTTCATAAACGAGCCCAGTGCTGGACCTGAAACCGTTGTGGGGAAATCTGCGGATAATCAGTTAATGGAAGTGACATTTCAAGGGGAATATCCTGCCACTTTGGTTTCACAGTGTCCTGAAATCATTCCCTCAGGAACTGAACAACCTGTGTTTCCTAAGGCTTATGAGCTGGATAAACGGACTAGCCCTCAAATTCTTAGTGCTGTTCTTAAGCCTGGGACTGCTGTTGAGGGTGGTGTCTTAGCCTTGGAGTCGCATCACACAGGTGACCTACAAAAGGCAGACACCGGTAGCCAAGGTGCTTTAGTGTTTCTTTCAAAAGACTATGAAGTAGAGAATCCTCTGGCCTCTCCTACGAACAATTTGCTAGCCTCCGCCAAAGAACAGAGGTACCAGAGAGGCCTAGAAAGGAAAGATAGCTGGGGTTCTTTTGACCTGAGGGCTGCTATTCTATATCACACTAAAGGTAATGGCTTCACTTGCTGCCTAAGGGCGTTCTCTTCTTTTATTTTTATTCTCTTTTATTTTTAGAAGTGCAATATTCTAACATGGTATGTTCCTTCCAGCAATTCTAATTGTTTTAAAAATGACCCTTTTCTTTGCTTGCATATCCTCTCACGGCAATAACGGTCTGGGGAAGTTACTCAAAGGGTTGTTTAATTAATGTTAAGAGGTATTTGTTTCCCCGTTCCCGCGGACAAGCATGAGTGATGTTGAGAGAGATGATACTTAGCAGGTCCTCGTGAGCCACCCAGCATTGGAAGGAGTTAAATGTGTGGTTTCAGCTGCTCTTTTCCAGCTGCACCAGGTGCTGTTCTGTCACTGTGAAGGCTTCTTAGTCTGTACTCACACCTCTGCCACCAAAGTGTTGCAGCTTGTCCCCTGGGCAGATCAGACCATGAAATCATGGCTTTGAAGGAAGAAGAAATTATTCCTACGACTGTAGGTGTGATTTATTTTTTTAAGTGTGCCCCACACACACTTTTTCCCTGCCCCTGAGTATTATGGCGGCAGCAAGACCAATCTTCTCTTATCAGCTCCTCTGTGAGCTGCAGATTGAATTCTCTCCTTGTCTTTGTAGGCCACATCTTTCAGATGATTTTATTGCTTTCATGGAGTTCTTTGTAGTCCAGCTCCCTTTTTTCCTGGTTTTTTTTTTTTTTTTTTTTTTTTTGAGATTGAAATGACTCAGACACGATACAGACACTTTAAAATGGGAACGGAGAGAGGGAAGCCTGTGGCATGGCTTGCTTTCTGCTTTAGCCTCAGCCCCAGAAGTGTGAGGACTTGAGGCAGCGTTTGGCTTTTGGTGCTGGCTCGGTGTTAGCAGGAGCCTGGTTGGGTGTTCCCTTTTGTCACAGTGTTATTTTCTCACTCTTGACCAACACTGGGGCAGTTCCTTTTTCTGACCCCCTTCCCTCTCCCTGCACCCCTCTGCCCTGAAGGGAGCAAGGCGATCATGCCTTTTTTTGTTTAGTATTCCACATGCATATAGGGATAATGTCTTGCTCCCCTCTGCAGAGGGTGGCTGCTTGGCTTTGGCAAATTTGCTCTTTTCACCCTCTGCAAAGTTCATGAATTACCACTTCACAAAGTCTGTATGGCATAAACTCGAGTGCCTTCTTGTAACAGTAACAAGCCCAGTCATTTAAAAATAATAACTCCAAATATTTTTTCCAGGTCATCTCCCTCTCAAGATGTTAACATTTCAAGCTCTAGTATTCTTGAGAACAGTGTTCATCAATTGATTTTATCTGGGTCCTCTCCCTTCTACTCAGTTTATTCCAGCATTAAAGCAGGCTTTCTAGTCTCGTTTTTTGTGTCTGCTTGCAGTTTAAATCCCATTCTCCCATCAGAAAGCATAACATGGAAGAAAATCCTCGGTGATCTTTTTCTTAATTTTGAAAATATTCCCTAGACTTCTGTTTGTCTCTCTGTTGTCGGCCTGAACTTGTGGAGCAGCAATTGTGCTGCCAGCAAGGCTCATCAGCTCTCCCATTCTCACTTGCTGTGAAAGGCAGACCTCAGTGAAACAATAGGAACAACAGGAAAATAAAGAACACTCCCATCCCATGTCCTCTCAAGGAGGTGTTAACTTCAAAGCCTGGCTGCGTGGAGCTCTTCTAAACACAGGAGTTAATTACATTTGTTGGCAAGAATGGCCACTTAAAGCACCCGTTAAAATACTGTTCTCTGCTCTTCTTCTGCATGTGAATGGTCTTGCTTTGAGCATCCAGAGCAAACATCCTCATGATGGCCTGGGGATACCCGATCCTGCCCCAGCACTCATCTCTGCTGATTTCTTTTTCACGTTATGTATGTGCCATCTTCAGGGTGTTACTTAGGGGTAAACGATGATGGCTGTTGCTAATCAGCATTGTCATTAATGCACTGACGGGGTGCTCCAAACACCTTGGGCTTATCTTTCTCCTATTTAGTGGTCAAAAGCTTTCAAAAAAAAAAGAGATCAGGCCAGGTCTTAGTACTTTTGTAATGATGGCGGGTGTTGCATTTCATCCTTGGGGTGAGATGGGTTAAGGGATATTTGGAGGAATGGTGCCTCCTGTCCTCTCTTCATGGCCGTGGCCCTGCAGCAGAGCCCACCCTGGCTGTGAAATGCCTCAAAAGCAGAACTGTGGGTGTGATTGCAGGACAGCAGTGCGGGGGTTAATTCCCACACTGTGCTCTCCGTTTATCTTGGGCTCTTTTCCTGAGGTCCAGCTCCAAGCCAGCCAGTTCCTCTGCAGTAGGAAAAGAGAGATTTCACTCGGTTCCTTTTCACGATTTGCCTTTTTCTCCTTGCTGGGGAGAGCCTGTGGCTTTGCCTGGGTCGGTGTTAGGGCATTCCGGGCCCTCAGACTGTTTGGTTTTGATTTTGAGAATCTCGTGAACTTCTCCCTCTCAGATTGATCTGTTTGCTGTTGAGCAAAGTCTGGGTAGTTTGATCTTTGCATCTGCCCTGCCCTTGGGGTTATGAACACAAAGGGAAACGATCACAGGACAAGGACAGGGGTGAGTGTGGAGTCCTGGTGTTCTCTACCCTGAGCTCCATGTTTTAGTGCAAGGATGAAGCTCTGGGGGTTGCAGAGAAGAATGAGTGTGAGTGGTTGCAGTGCTTTGAATGTCACAAATGTGCACACTCTTTCTTGCACTGTTTGTGCCTGCAGGTGTGACCAGGTTGTGTGGATCCTCATCCTGGACTGTAAATTTCTCTGGGAAAGCCTCCAGCTTACTCAGTAGCTTTGTTCCAGCAAACCAGGCTTTCCTGTGCGTGGTTTGCCCAGCAACTGCACAGGACATTATAAACTGTAATTGCTTCACGGCTTCCCTGTGGAAAGATGGATGGAGGAGGTGGCACCCAGAGAGAGCTGGCTCTGGTACAGTGCTCCTGTACCTCAGCACAGTGTCCCTGAGTGCTGCCAGGGCTGGGTGGCTGCAGAGCACAGCGAGGTCCTGCTGCAGGATTCCTGTGTTCCCTAGCCTGTACCCTGACTGCTTTTTCTCCAGAGCACTGGGAACATTCAGGCAAGGATGATGATGCACTCTCTTGTTCTTGTGGGAGACTTTTCCTGATGGTTTCATTGTACCCCTGCTCCGTGCCTTGCTTCTTTTCTTTTTTCCCCCTCTCTCTTTAAAGGGCAGAAAGACTCCCTTGATCATCTGATGTGCCTGAGTGTAAAACACAATCCTTCAACGTGGCTGCCTTCACTGACAGCCCGTGCTGCCTGCAGTTTGTGGTGGTGCCTTGAAACGCTCACAAGTGACAGGTCTGATTTACCAAGGGAGATCTGATGTAGCTCAGCACTGGTGGGCTTGCTCTGGATGTGCTTGGAGACAGGGATGGGCTTCACATGGAGACTGGAAGGCCCAGGAAGGAGTGGTGCTCTCATTTCAAGTCATTGTCCCCTGTCAAGGTTAGAAGTTGAACTTCTGCCTTGGTGTGGCATTGCCAAAATCCTTATCTTTTTGAGGTAAAACTGATTCTTGCAGATATTATGGTGCTTCAGATAAGGAGGCTGAGTGTATGTCAGCTTTGCTTGCATTGAAACCAGCATCTTCTTTTACTGTTTTAGTCCTTCTTTTAAAGACAGCTGGATGAAGCACTTCATATCAGAATAGTTGTCAACACTTTGGAGAATTTTGTCATGTTCAGGCAATTGCAGTCTTCCAGGCCAGGCTGTCACTAACACTGAGCTCTAGATGGCAAGCTTTGTGGTGGGAAGCTCAATAATTTGCTTGTCCTGAGCTAAAAAGCAAATAATTGAGGCCTCCAGCTCAGCTGCACAGCAGCAGAGACCACATGGGTGGAGGAGAGGGAACTGCAGGGTTTCCCTTGTTCTTGCCCCTGAATTTCTGCCTGTGCTGCTGCTTTGTTCCTTCTGAGCACCTCGGTTGCAGCAGCAGCATCTCTGCTTGCATGAAGAAGCAGGAGAGCAGCATGGAAAATAGAGCAAGGCAGCGTGGGCCAGCCAGGAGTGGCGTTCGCCGGAATGGTGAACTGGGTCAGAAGAAATAGCAGAGCTGTGAATTCAGCAATTTTCATCCTTTACATCAGGAGAGGGGGGGGGGGGGGAAAAAGCCTTGGTTTCCCATCCCCCCGAGGTGGGAAGGGGTTTGAGCTCGCTCTGTTGGTTATGGCCTTGTGGGGCTTGAGCTGTGGGGCAAAAGCTGATTTAATTCTCCTTCCAGTCCCTGCTCTTTCCAGTTGTCAGGATGAGTACAGTGTATGCTGTACAGCCATGAGTCTCCACAGCATGGAGTACTTTCCTTTGTTTCCAGGGCAATCCCTGTACTTAATCATTGTCCTGCAGGTGCAAACAGCAAACATCAGACAAAAAATGGTCCCTTCTTGTTATTTCTTTACTGTTGTATTTTAGGGACAATTTTGGAATTTATAAGGACAGTGAAGTAGTAGCATGGCATTGTGCAGACACTTCTGTTTGCAGGGGCTGCCTCTCTAGCAAGGAAAATGTGTGTAAAAATGCCTGCCTTAGCAGGTTATTTCAGAAACACTTTTTTACCCTCCAAGGTTCCGTACCAGTCCTGCTGTAAAGTTTATTGACCTATGAGGAATCCCAGCACAATTCACCAGAGTGTGCCTTAGTCCTTTCCTGACATCAAAGCTTTCCTCCAGCGCCCCTTTGTTTCAGTGATAGTCCCCAGAAAAAAGCGGTTTAGGTGGATGTGGCTGAGATTGTCTGCCCCAGGCAGTTCCTCAGCAAACCACCAGCCTGAGGGCTGTGGAGAAGCCAGCTAATTGTAAAGAAATATCCTGGAAAATGAGAGGTTGGAAGGGGCACAGGAGGTGACCTCGTTCTGCCCCCGGAGTAGGGCTGGGTTGTGCAAGGGTTTGTTGGTGGCATTTTCTCCAGCTGGGTTGGAGTCCACTGGAGAAGAAAGTTTGGTGTTTCTCCAGCCCCCTGTCTGGTTTTGGGAGTGGTGGCTCCTGTTGGGCAGGAAAGCAGCAGTTCTGGGGCAGTATCTGAGAGACTGGACAGGGGCTGGTGGTGAGGATGCCCCTGTTCTCATGCAGGGTGAGCAGCTGTAGGAGTCCTTTGCTTAAACTCACTCTGGGAGCTTTATCCAGGGAAAAGAAGCTCAAGAAAAGAGCTCTGAGCTCAAAGAAGGAGGGCTGAAAGCAGGCATGGGGCCTCTTGCATGCCCAGTTCTTGGGGGCTGTCTTTCCTTCTGCTTGGCTGGAGCCAGGCATTGGGCAGCAGTGGCTCTGCTGAGCTCCCTGGTCACCCTGTGACAGTGGCCATGCATTTGTCACGGTGCCTTTTGTCATTCACAGGTGATCACAGCCTTGAACTGGCAGGAAAACTTAGCTGTATTACCAAGTAAAGAAGAATAAATCATACAATTCCATTTTAAGATGGAAAAAAATCCCTTTTTTCCGTAGTTTTGTGTTGCAGTTAGCCTGGAACTTACTTTCTTTTCCCTTCCCTTGCAACTTCCCAAGTGAAGTTGTGTCACTTGGTCAGTGTGCTTTAACCTGTGCTGTCCCCTGTGCTGTCAGGTGGAGGGGAGGACCTTGCTCTGCTGGTGACAGGTGATATTTAGTAAGAGCTGTTATTGCATTGTTTGCTGATGGTCTTTGGTTTTGTAGCTTGGTCCTGCTGAGCATCTGCCAGCCAGTGTGTCCAGGTGTCTGGGATGTCCAGGACACTTTACACCAACCTCCCTTTCTGAAGGAGGAGAAGGGAAATTGAAGTCTGAAATGGCTTAGATTTGTTTTTTGTTTTTTGTTTTTTTTTTTTTTTTTTTAAACAGAGTTTTGTCAACTTAGTAATTTTTTGGTATATCTGTCCTATTGTCAGATACTCTTTTTAATACATGGAGTTCACATTCTTGTGGTGTCCAGAGCAGTTAAAGCCAAATAAAGGTGCACAAGACAATGGTCTGTGCATGGGGATGTGGTGGTGGGTGGTGCTTCAGCTCTGCCTTGTATTTCATGCTCAAGCATTGCTCTAATGTGCAGGAACCAACAACTGGAGAGTAGTTTTCTGTCCTGTGCCTTTGGGGAAAGCTGTTAAAATGGGAGATGTTCTTTAGCTGTTAGGAAATGATGCATCAAACTGCGCTGAATGGAAAACTCGCTCCACAGGAGGTAATTTTAGTAGCTGGTTCATTTTACTTCAGGGGAATCTGCATCTGGCAGATGAGGGAGGCAGTCCCTCGCCAGCCTGCTCCTGTCCCTGGGGTGTTAGAGGCTGGCTACTGTTCCCACAGCACTTAGGGCTCCCCTATAGAAGTGCAAAGTGTTGCTGTTACTATCCTGACGCAAAAATAACAGACCTCGTAAAATTTTGTCAGGGCCTTCCTTACAAAAGGCTTAATTGTGCAAGGAGGGCTGGCAATATTTATTTGCATGCAATTTCCTGCCCCAGGGAGCTGGAGATTGTAGGGGACAAAGGACAGATGAAGGGTTGGAGAAGGGAGGCAATTGATGGAGGTGACACTTGGCACACATCGTGGGTTTTGTAGGGCTTTTTCTTCCTTTCCTGTGCTGGTTTACTCACTGCCTTGTTTTGTGCTTTACTGCACATCCCATGTGGCCTGATAATCTCTTAGCATTCCCTTTTCCTAGCCTCTACCAAGGTCCTGTCACCCTTTCTGGCTGAAAAGAGACTGAAAAGTGGTTCTTGGAAAATTGTGTTCCGACTAATACCCATTTTCTATAATTTTGTCTATTGAGCTTGGGCACAGGGTACAGTCAGCATCTTCAAAAATATTCTAGCTCATGAAATTCCAACGTGATAGCAGCTCAAAGTAGTTATTTTGAATGGTTCTCTAAAGATGCATCTTTGTTTGGGGGATGTTTTAAAGGGAAGAGCCTTCTGTTTCTCAGCGTTAATGAAACAAACATTTAACTTTGCTGTTATTTCTTAGGTAAACAAAAGCATGTGCGTGTCCAGGGAGAACTGGGAAGGGTTTGTCTTTAGCCTACAAACGTGTTGTAGAGGTAAAGTGTGGGAAGACCTGCAAGGCAGGTGTGTAGAGCATCGCACCTTGCTCCTGGACAGTGTTGGCAGCAGCTCTCAGAGATGTTCTCCCAGCTGCAGCCCTTGCCTGGTGCCTCAGCACACACATGCTGTGAACCATGTGCAGCTCGCTGTGTCCAGCACTTCTCATTTCACACTCACTAAGCATCAACTTGGAAAAATCATCTCTCCAGGCTCCTCGTTGAGGCTGTAATGTGCAAAGCAGCGTTGGGGTCAGAGTAGTAAAGCCTGAAGTTAGATTGTGATATGTAGGACTGGTGAATGGTGATGACATTTCTGATGCTCAGCTTGGCTCTCTGACCCTTAAGACCATGTTACAGCTATGCCTTTGCCTTTTATTGCTGGATTATTCATGTCAAATTTGTGTTGTCCTGTGGGATGGGGCTGTGCTGCTGGGTGGGAAGGGGTTGGCTCTGTTTGAAAGCCCCAGCACAACTGCCACAGTTGGAAAATTAAAGTGTGTTTGGAGTGGTCTCTAATGGCAGCATCAATCTGCATAATAACAGTGGTCTCCTTTTGCCTCCACAGAAATGGAAGCGGTTTGGAATTTGCAGAAGCAAGGTAAGGATGTTGGAAGGGATAAATGAACCAAATTGCTCTTTCTGTTGGGAGGGGGGACGAATGAGAGTGGATTGTCTCTGTGTCTGGAGATGCCTGGGTTCAGTTCTTCAACTCCTGTGGTTTGTAGTCTGGATTTATCTCTGTTTCAGATCGCTGAAAGTCAGGACAAAAAGCTTTGCTATAATGGTGAGCTGCTTGGAGAGAAGCAGAGTCTCTAGAAGAGCAATAAACCCAGTGTCAAATTAGATTTAATGACTCTTCCTTATGTGTATACAAAATTGCTTTCTATTTCTGGTGTTGGATGTCGCATCCAATAATAAGTTTTACATTCTGGTGTATCCCCACAAGTCACTTGAGAGGAAATTTTTTGTGAAGAGAGCTGTATGTGGAGACCTGTGTGCTGCTGTGGGGAGCAGCTCTGCTCTGGGGGAGCCAGCCTGGCCTTGGGGTGGCTTGGCAGGAGGGGGACATCCAAAGGAAAAGTCTCTTAACAGCCAAGTATTTGTGTTTATTTTCAGCCACAGGCCCTGAAAGTAGCTTGTCCAAAACTTAGAATTCTGCTTTCTTTCCAGATCCCAAAAGGATAATCACTTATGATGAAGCCATGGATCGCCCGGATCAATGAAGGTAGCAAGACAAGACTGCCTGTTCTAACCTTTCTGCAGCATTTGTGCTGTTCGTGGGGGACAAAAAGGCTTTTATGCTCCTTCTAAATCTTCAGTGCAGCAGAGGAACCATAACTAGAATCACAGGATAATATATACAAATATATATATAGTTATTTAAAAATGGCAACTGAAAGTAATTAGACTTCTTAAGGAATCTGAAAATTTATTTCAACGAGACTACACACGTGATTATTTAATCTCCGGTACTGAATAGATTTTTTTTTTTCCATTTTTGTTTTGTTTTGTTTTTGTTTAAAGAGTGAATGCAAGTGATTAAGGAACACAGACTCAATTACAAACCCGGTTTCAAAGTTCCTGCTGTCGTCTGCATGGGCAACAGCAACCCACTGGAGAGGCATTTCCACTTGACAAGGTTTCTGTTTCTTGTTCTGTGACTGTAGTGACACACTAATCACAGGGAAATCAGGATGAATCACCATCCTTCATCTCCTCTTTCCCTTCCACCTCCCCTGTTTGGTTTCTTTTTTATTTTTTTTTTTCTGATTTGTTTTCCATTGAATGCTGGAGAAACGCCTTGAAGTTTGCAGAGTTTCTTTTTTTTTTTTTCCAGAGAATTATAAATCCGCATGTTTTGCCAGGAGTAAAGCAGCAATCCTATGCTGGTGATATTGTCTTAAAAGGATCATTCTGCTGAGGGAAAGATGGTAATACTGCAGTTCTAGGATGCATGGTGAAGTCACACAGTTGACCTGGCTCCTGTTACACGTTGGACTATTGCAACTGAAGAGTTATTTCATTTTAAAAGACAACATGGAAAAATAAGCAATCTGTTTAGGCATTTAATATGGAGAAAAAAACAACAAAAAAAAAAAAAACCCACTGTTCCCACAGTTTAATGCCATTGTATTACTGGGAGCAAGAAAAAAAAAAAAAAAGACAAAAAAAACTATCTTCTGCTTTCAACTGTAGGTGCTTCATATTTGCTCTATCTGTCTCCTAACACTAAATGTGCTGGATTTTTTTCCCATTTTCATTGGAAAACTGAAGAGGAATTGAGTTCTGCTAACTTTCACCCTTCTTGAATTATTTTTTCTCTTAAAAAAATTGCAAAATAACAAAAAAATGAAAAAAGTTAAAAAAAACCCAAAAAATAAAAAAATGGGAATTTGAATCCTTTTCAATTTGTCCATAGAACGCCAGTGGCTGGGCTTCCTGCCCCTTGGAAATGCTCTTTTATATTTTAATGCAGTCTGTGTATTTCCGGGCTCTGCTTCTAATTATCTCTTAATAAAAATATATTTTATTACAAAAAAAATGGAGGACTTAGGAATGAAAATAATAATTTAAAAAAATAAAAAAAAAATAATCCCAGGGAAAGGAAAGCTTCCTAGCAGTGGTAGGGAAGGCTGAGCAGAGCGCAGGCTCCAGCTGTGTTAACCCCTCTGTCCCATTGCAGCTTGTGTAATGTGTCCCAATCATCTGGGGGTCGGGTAGTTTTTCTGGGTTTTTTTAAAAGGTGGAAAGTTCACAGGGTCCAGTGCAAGAGTGAGTAATGAACAAAGCAGAAATGGGTTTGTTGGCCAGCCCCAGCTCCCCATGTACCCAGTGCTCATCGTGGGTGTTGGTGGCCTAATCCTGGCTTTCCAAATCAGCAGCAGTTGGTGTCTCCTAAAATGAGACTGGACCCTCTGGGGCATTAGGAGGAATAGATAAACGCAAAATTTTGGAATATCCTTTGTGCTTAGATCTGCCATCAAGACATGGGGCTGCTGTCCAGTCACCAGAGGGTCCCACAGGGCTCCATCCTCAGCCCAACATCTCATTACAGCCTGGGTTCAGGACTCAAAGAGATACTGATTTTGCTGACACACTAAACTGTGAGGAACTGTTGACACCCTCTAGGGCAGAGAGCCCACAACAAATTAGAGCTGGGCAATCACCAACTGTCTGAAGTTTAACAAGGCTGAGTGTCAGATGCTGCACCTGGGATGGCAGCCCTGGATGGACTGGGAGGCTGGAGAGCAGCACCATGGAAAGGGAGCTGGGGCTCCTGGTCCGTGGCCCATTGGATCTGAGTCAGCAGTGCCCTGGGGGGCACCAGGCCCAGCAGGACCTGGCCTGCTCTGCTCTGCACTGGTGCAGCCTCACCTCGAGTTCTTGGGCAGTTCTGGGCACCACAACATAAAAAAGACCCCGATTAGAGAGCATCCCAAGGGAGGCCATGGGGATGGGGAAGGGTCTGGAGGGGAAACCTCATGAGATCGCTTGGTTTGTTCAGCTGGAGAAGAGGAGACTGAGGGGAGAACATCCTCCCGAGGGGCAGCAGGGAGGCAGGTGCCAACCTCTTCATTCGTGACCAGTGAGAGGGAGTAGCCTGAAGCTGAGTCAGGAGAGGGTTAGGTTGGATAGCAGGAGGAGGTTCTTCACCCAGAGGGTGGTTGAGCACTGGAACAGGCTCCCCAAGGAAATGGTCACAGCACCAAACTTGTCTGAGTGCAAGAAGAGTTTGGACAATGCTTTCAGGCACAGGGTGGGATTCTTGGGGTGTCCTGCACAGGGCCAGCAGTTGGACTTGATCCTGATGGGTCTCTTCCAACTCAGAATATTCGATGATTCTATTGCTTTCTTTTTTTCTTTTTCTTTTTTTTTTCTTTTTTTTTTTTTTTTTTTTTTTTTTTTTTTCAGTAGGAGTATGTAGCATGTGTTTTTTTAAATTGTTTTTATACTTTTAATAAGATTGTTCCTGAATGAGACACTTGAGTTCACGGTGGGACAATGAAACTGAATTCTGTACCTTGTGTAAGACGCTCGCTTTCTGCCACGCTTAAACATTTGACTATGGATTGCCTACTCCATTTGATGTATCCAGAGCTATATAGTATAATCCTGAGTGTGATACTATATAGTCATCATGTATTGTATCAGTCCAGGTTCAGAAATGTGTGGTTGGCCAGTCGCAAATAGTTCTGTTTCACCTATAAACTTGTACCACCTCTGCAGGTGTGTGTAACTTTGAGATGCATAACATGTTTACAGATGTGCCCAACATCTAGTCCTCCAACGTTCCTATTTTTAATTCTGTTGAGTCTCCCAACTGCTTGCCAAAAGTTGGAATTGCCTCCAGCTCCCCTGCTGAAGAGCTGGGGCGTTCCTGAGCTTTAAAGTGTTGAACAAACTGGATAGTGGGGCTGGGAAAATGAAGGTGGAAGAAATGTTCTTTTTCCATTTTTTTTTTATTATTATTATTATTTTCAAAAAGTTGAAGGCTAATAGCAAAGTTTCCAGTTTGTTTTACTGGCTTTAAGGCTCTGCTGTGTATTTATTTGCCTTGTGTAGTCACTTGTCGCCTTAAGGGCTGGGTTCCATTAACAAAAAAAAAGAAAAAAAAAAGAAAAAAAATATAAAACCACCTTGTTTTGCTTCCCTGGGGTCTGTGCTGTCCTGTACCCCTGCCCCAGGTCTGTGCTTGGGGCAGTGCAGGAGTTGAGCAGCACTGACCCTGTGCCTCTAGAAAGGTCTGAGTCTTGCTGAATATTTGAGGACTCTCATGTTGGCCTAGTCCAGTCTGTCACCTGAATAGTGAAAGAAATGCTGAGAGGAGCTCGGTTCAGCGATGGGTTGGGCTGGATTCCCCCTGATGCTCATCTCTGTGGCTTTGCCTCGCCAGCGGGACCCATCCAGAAACACCCTCGGCAGCGCCTTCTCTGCTGTATTTCTGCCCATCCTCTGTTCACATGTCTGTCTGTCTGTCTGTCTCCGTGATCTCCACGGCGTGTGCTCAGCTCTAAGCAGTTAGGAATTCCTCTCTCTGAGCTCCTGTAGCTGCGGCTCCCTGGTGTTTCTGGGATAGACAATTGCCTAGAGCCAGGCAGGACCATGGAAGGAACTTCCTCGTGCTGTCGTGTAACTCACCCTGTCGCTGTCTGCAGTCCTCCCCAAGTCCTCACACAATTCTTAACTGAGCACTTATTAAAAATATCTTAAGATTTAATCTGTTTTCTGATTATTTTTGTGTAAGCTTATAAAAAAACAAAAAAAAAAAAACAAAAAAAAAGAAAAAAAACAAACTGAAATTGAGCTGTGACTAATTTAGCACATTGAAATAACGATAAGGTGTTACTGCTATAAGTCTCATGTTTTGTTTTGTTTTTGTTTGACTCAGAGTATTAGTACTGTAGCATAAACCAAATACAGCCTGGGAAGGGGAGCAGCAGCCTCCTGTCCTGGGTGTGCACCCGAGGGTGTCTGTGGGGGCGAGCATCTGACCTGTGAGGAGAGTGAGCGTGTATTTATTTGTGCCATTGTTTGCATTACACTGAGTAAAGAAAGTTTTAAATCAAAACCCCTCCAGTATGTCTAGTATTGGAAAGCAGCACTAAGGGTGAGATCATGACCTATTTTTTTATTAGCTATGAGGATACTAATTCAGGTTAAGGCTTCTCTCTTGTTTCTGTTCCCGTTGTGATTCCCTTTCCTCTGGTTCCCTTTCCAGGCTGTTTGTTGGAGTGAGGATTCCTGCACAGGCAGGGGCTCTCTCCTTTCTCCTCTGGTCATTCCCCACCTCTCCTCCTCTGCCAGCAGGTTCCTTTGGGTGTGTCTTGTACAGGGTCTTGTGTAATAGAGACTGGAGTGTGTAATGCCGCCCAGATCCAGCTTGGGATCTGCGTGCTTTTGGTGCATCATGGAGTGTTTATGTGCTCCACGAGGTGCTTTAACAACTGCTCCATGACAGTGGTTTGGGGCCTTCAGTGCCCTCTCCCACTCCACTCATTTGGTGGATTGGCAAAGCAATGGCTTTCAAGCTTTGCTTGGAGTTTGGTTTTAGTTTAGTTAAGTTAAACCCACCTCGATCCTCTGTGAAACCTGGTAGAAATCTCCTGTCTCTTTGACCAGTGGGTACCTCCAGGGCGTGGATTCTGTCACTAACCCACTTCAAACCTTTCTGAACTAGTAAATCCCGCTTTTTTTGCCTTTCATAGCTGCTGTGGACTTCTTTGAAATGTGGAAAGAAACCCAATTCTCACTAGGTTGTGAGTCCAGCGCCTGGGAGTGGGTGATGTGTGAGCCAGCTAGCTAAATGGAAAGGAAAATTCCTTCCTGCTGGGAAAAAAAATAGGGAAAAAAAGAGCTGGAAGATGTGCTCCCAGTTGTGTGTGTAATTAGTGCTTTCACCTTCAAGGCAGTGTGACAATAACACCATGGTGTGCTTTCCCAAGTGGCCAGTGGGTGACCTCAGGGACATCTGGGAGTGATGGCGTTCACAGCCAGAACTGCCGGTAGTTTCCCTGTGTGTCCAGGTTTTGATCTTTATTCAGTAAATTGCTGTGGTGTCCCAAGCTTTCAGATTATTACTCTCTCATCCCTAGAAGGCTTTTCTGTCCGTCCATCAGTTGTGATTTTTCTCAGAGAGGCTGTTTACAAGGGAGCTGGTGAGGTTGGGAGGGGAGAGAACAAGGATTCACCCACTTCAAAGCTGCTGCACGTTTTCACACTGGTGTGTAAGGCAGGAGAAGGGCTGGTGTGGTGGGGTAGGCAAGAAAGCCAGAGTAATTCTGGCTTTGGCCACCACCAGAGTGTTTTTCCTAGTGCACACAGCAGGAACCAGGGCTGGCGGAAGGAGATCTCCATGTGCTGCCTTCCAGGGATTACAGAGCTTTAGAGGTTTGCCCAGTACATGTCACACCCCAGGGTCAGGCTGGCTCCTCTGCCCTGCCCAGGATCCTCTAAAGCAACAGGAGAGTGCAGCTGTGGATGTCTGGGGAGGTGAAAGAGCCCTGTGGTGGCCTCATGTCCTGGGCAAGACCCATTCCCTGTGCTGGACTGGAGCAGGAGTCCTGCCTGTGCCCTCACCCGGGGATGCTGAGCTGGATTTATCTTGACTGTTAATCAGAAAGCTTCATACAACATGTCCAGAGCTCTAAAGCCATTTTGTAAGATAGCGGTGTCCCTTTTCTACAGCCTTATTAATGAGTAGAAGATCTTTAAAAAGAAGAAAACAAACAAACAACCAACAAAAAAAGAATTGCTCATTTCTTTCTGTGGTATGAAACTTGTGTACTGCGAACTTCTGAACATTTAGCAAAAATACAACTTACAGTTTTCTAAAAAAAAAAAAAAAAAACCCACAAAAAATCCCCAGCCTGTCTGCTTTCCATACAGTCTTTCCTCAGGTGCTAAATAAGGGTTCCAAAAATGGATACTGCTTTAGGAGTTCCTGCTTTATTCTTAAAATACATATTTTTTTGCTTAGGTGTTGTAAAGATATTTTAACAAGAATGTTGTTTTTTTAATGTAAATAAGATTGTGTCTTTAATTTTGTTTTATCTCCTTTTTGTCCATATTGAATAGTCTAATTTTCATTTTTGAGAAGGACCCTCTTATGCCCTTCCCTGAAGACATTTCATTAAGTGTTGCTGCATTTAAGAACGAATCTACAACTGTTCATTGTCTTGGATTAATGCTGCTGCTGCTGCTATAAGTAACCCTGAAAATCAAGAATGTGTGATGCACTTTTGTTTTTTGTTTTTGTTGTTTTGTTTTGTTTTTTTTTTAACATGACCGTGTAGTTCCTCTGCAGATAGCTGAACCCTCCTGTAACACAGCCACTAACTGGGGGAGTGTAGGAACTGGGGGAGCTGGGGTGTGGGACAGGGGTGGACCTGATTTTGGTGCTGACCTATGGGAATTTCTATGCAAACGCAAGCAAAGGAGAACTCTTTTAACTTGAGAGAACACTGTGCTTTTTTATTTTTTATTATTTCTTTTTTCTTTTTCTCTCCTTCCTTTTCTCAAGCTGCTATTGGAAGGGTAGTGCAAATCCCTGAGGTTTTCAACTTCTCCTTCCTCCGTGGCTGGTGGTGCAGGAAAGGTGCCTGAGTAACTTGTAAGGTAGAAAACACCTCAGTCAGCTCTTGTCTCGTCTCTGGTTTTAGTATATTTGTTTTCTATTTGAATTTATCTATAGAAGGAAATTGCTCATCTCTAAAAAAGCTCTTTTGAGTGCTTTGTCTCAATGTGAAGTTAACCAGCAGTATTAAGGATTGCGTGGCCTCCGTCCTGCCCTTATCCCAGTGCTGGGGACCCACCAGCTCCTTCTCCACCTGGAGAGCACTTGGTGCCTGGGCTTGGATGTTTTCCAAGAAAAAAGTGAGGTGAAGCCCTCCACCCAGCCCAAACCTGCCAGTGAAAGGCTTAGGGAGCACTGGAGGGAGGTCTCACTGCATCAAGGCTCTGTGGTGAGGCACAGGCAGGTCCAGAGCCTCTTCTCTTTGTGGGTCACACCTAGGCCATGGTGGGGGATGTGTACCCTGGAGGAGGAGTTTACTGGAGGGGAAAAAGGGATTTTACTTGACTATTTATAGAAGATCCTTTAGGAATATAAAGTACCTCTCTGCAAAGTGGGGTAAGAGTAAGGAAGGTCTAAAGTCGTGTAGGAAAAACACTTGGGGATTACAACTGCCTGGAAAATAGTCTACAAATACATAGGCCAGAGCTTTCTGCCTGTTTAGTTAGTATTTTCTTTTTCAGACAGCGTTTGCTCTTTTGCACACCGAGGTGTGTGTGTACATCTGACTCAATGTGCCTTGCATGTGTGCTTAGTCTTTCTGGAGAGAGGTGGTGGGGTGTGAGCTGGGGATGTGGCCACGAGGGCCACTCCCCATCCACAGGGTTCCTTAGTGTCCCAGTGACCCCTGGGATCAAAGTGAGAGCTGGCCTCCAGCCTGTGTGGTGGCTGTCTTAGTTTGGGGATGATGTCCTGTGCAGTGGCACCTGTGACTTCGGAGGGGAGTGGGAGGGAGAGAAGGAAAAGCTGCTTCACTCTTCTGTGGATAAAAAATCAGCATTGCCACGGTTCACCTGCAGAGCCAAAACAAGCTGAGGTCTGGAACTGGCTTTGCTGGAGTTCAGGCTCTCTGTGGCACCATGATCCCATTATCCAGGGGATTTATTCCCTGCCAGGTTGTGGTTCTTGTTTCTGTGGGGTTTACAAGATTTTTTTGTAAAGGAGAAGTCAACACGCCTTGCTTGAAGTTAACGAAATCCAAACGCTTGTGTTTGCAGTCAGTGACTCAGAACTCCAAGCTGTGCAATTCTGGGTTCTCCATCTCCCGCCCCAGCGTGTGATGATTCTGTCCGAGTCTCTCTGTACTTCTGCCACAGTAAATGTGAAAGCTTGCTTGCATTGTTTTTTAGAAATGCATTTTGCACACTCGGGTTTCGCTGAAGCTCCATGAAAAGGTTAGTTTGAAGCAGATGAATAAAGCTATGCACATGTTTTGAAAGTTTAATTTGTGTCTCATTACCAGAAGTGACTTATCTGCCCTCTTTTGCATTCCTGTGCTGTCATTGCCTCCATTCTCTTCACCATCTCGGAGGGTATGATGTAAGGTGACAGTTCTTTGCTGACAGCTGTAGCAGAAAACTGGCGCTTCTTGATTTTTTTAGTAGCCTTTCTCTCTCCTTTGCTTTCTCTGTATCTCTCTGTATAGCTATATAAATATATATATTATTTTTTTATTTTAAAGAGCCTACTTTAGTAATTGAATCGGAGGGAGCGGGGTGTGCTGGCTTGTGTTTCAGATACACTTTGTGCTGTCGGATGAACCAGTGCCCTTTTTGTCTCCGGGGAGAGCGTGCTGGTGGCACCCAGTGGTGTCCCCATGGGGACAGGGAGGCCCCCGCGCCAAGCAGCTTTGGGGAGGGGATGGAGACCAGTCCACTGCGCTGCAGGCCGGTGGCGTGGGCAAACTCGAGGCTTCTAATGACAAAATGAACCAAGAGGAATCCTACTGCTGTGTATTCCCACTGTGAGGCAGGAGGGACAGGGTTCCTCACTATCCCGCTGCGGGGCTGGAGCGGAGTCTGGGTTCCCTCCAGCCTCAGGGGTGAGAGCTTTATTTTGGTTTTGTTTTCACGCGTTAGGTGCATTGGGTTGCAGGTATCACCTCTGGAAACATGTTGCTTAGCCCAGAGCCTGTGTGCAGGAGAGTCGGGATTTTGTGACGGGAGAGGGACCCTGACAGCTTTCTCCTCCTGTTCCCTTCGCCATGGCAGAAATTTGTACTAACTTGACAGCTTTTTTTCATACAGAACAGGGCTGCTTTTCTATCTACCATCACACGTGTACTTACACACCTTCAGCGGCTTCCCAGCCTCTGAAGGTCCTCAACTTGTTTACTGGGGGGGACTGACGCCCCTCTCTCCCCTTCCTTGAATATTTCAGTGTTAAGGGCGGTGCAAAACATGACCGCGAGCCGGGGCTGGAGGGATCCTGCAGGCAGAGCCGGGCAGGGTCTGTCTCCTCTCCTGCCCCCCTTCCCCGTCGATAAGTTCTCATTTCGTTCCTGGTTTGTATTCAAATCTCTGCGAGGGGTTGTGCTCTACCTGCTCAGGAGCTGAATTACCTCTGACCTGCGGAGAGGGGCAGCCCCTCTTTGGTGTCCATGTTGTAGTGTGCGACCACACGGATCAGTCAAGGTAGTCTTTGTTTCCTTCTCCCCTCCCCGGTAATTTCTGATTAGGTGAATGCACTCGGTGTGCCCAGCTGGAAAAGCGTTTTCCCGGTGGTGAGAGGGTGGCTAGAGGAGTTTAGTGTAAAACCTGCTGTAGCTGTGTCTGGCGCAGCCCCTTGCGCTGGTGTGGGTGATGTCACGGACTGTAAGGATAGGTAATGTCCATGAGCTGTAATGGCATGATGTATCTTTACCAATGATGTCATACTTCACACTAAATGTTTAAAAAAAAAAAAAGGAAAAAAAAGAAAAAAAAAAACAACCTTACCTGAAATTTTGTTTATTCTGCACCAACAGGTCTTCAAAATTTATCCAAATTTTATTATTTTATCAGGAAAAAAAAAAGAAATTTGTGTAGATCGAATACGTTAAGACAGACAATAAGTGATGTAAATTGTTGAATAAAAATTTTAAAGTTTGTGGGTGTCAGTGTGACTTTCTTTGTTGCGTTTTCAAGGAGCAGCCTGGCTTTGGATCCTAAAGGCCTGGCTGTGCTGGCCGTAGAGCCCAGGAGCTGTGTGTACATAGGTGGGGTGGATCCAGGTGTCCTTTACTTTGTCAGGGGAAGGAGAGGGCAGGGAGGGAAATAAACAAGGGTGTCTGTGCAGCAGTGGGGGTCTGAACCTCCCTCAGTGTGAGCCCCACCTCACTTCAGCCCAGCTTAAAATAAATAGGAATGAATCTGCTCCTGTAATGGGGATTTGCAACCTCAATCCCAAACACACCCCAGCAAACACACACCAAGCTGATTTATCTTTTTCTTTCAGTCACATTTATTGGCAATTGTGGCAGTCGGTACCGTTTTGGGAGTGTTGTTCCATAAGCAGTGGCAGTACGAGAGGGGGTGGTTATTTCGGGAGGGGAGTATTAGCACCAAGAGGGAGCCGGTGAGCTTTCGAAACCTTTGCAGAGATGTACTGGGAAGTGAGGAGCTACTGCTGGACACGCCTGATGGATTGGATCTGGGAGGTCTGGGCGTGTGAACCCCACTCTCTCCAGTGCTTGTAGTCTCCACCGTGGTGGTCAAACTCCAGGACGTACTGGTAGCCACGGTACCCGGGATACTGGTAGCACACCCAGCTGGAAGAAAAGGACAAAGAGGTAAGCAGGGGGGTTACAGGGTGTCCCCTTCCCGCCGTGGTGGCACAGTGATGGCAGCTTGTCCCTGCTGCTGCTGCTGTCACTTACGCGCCACACTGGATCTTCATGGAGCCCACTTCGTTGTTGGCCCAGCCCATGGCCTGCAGCGAGGGGTAGTCATCAGCAATCTCCCACTGGCGGCCGATGAAGTTGTCTTTCTCAAAAATGGTGATCTTGGATTCCTTGTGATTCTGTGGGGGAGAGCAGGGGTGAGGGGGAGGTGCTGCTCCCTCCCCAGTGTGGGTGGCAATGGCAGGGCTGTGGCATTCTCCCTATGGCATTACTCAGAGGGTGCCTGGACAGGGAGGTGTTCAGACCCTGGCTGGTTGGAGTTTTCTGAGTGGCTGGGAGGTGCCAGCTATGCCACAGCTGCTGTCTCAGGCAGGCTGTCCCCTACTCTGCTCATGTACAGCTAGCCCAGAAACTCCCTCCAAAGCTTTAAAAACAGGACAGAAAGAGCAAACCCTGCTGGGACTGGGGGATGAAGCGCTGAGCCTGCCCCGTGTGTTTTCCCTTCCTAACCTCCCTGGCGTGGCCTGGGCCGTTTTCAGGGGCTCAGAGGCGGGTGGGACACTCACAGCGGAGCAGACGGGGCGGAAGGACATCAGGCGCTCGATGTGGTAGGCGTTGCTGCCGCTCCAGGCGTCCCAGCGCGGGTACTCTCCCCTCTCCAGGATGAACTGCTGCCCGCAGAAGCCGGTGTGCTCGTAACCGACCCAGCTGCAAAAACAGAGCCAGGGCTGCCAGGGCTTCCTGCAGCAGCTCGGGGCATCCTGCTGGGAGCTGGCATTACGGGCAGGATGTAGGTGCAAAGGGGGAGGTTGGGGTCTGGCCTCTGCCCACAGGTTGGGAGGAGAGGAAGCGGTGCTGGATGTGGGCAGAGAACCGAGGGAGGGTGAAACTGCCTCTGGTGCTGCAGAGGCACCCACAGGGCATCCCTGGCTGCAGTGGGAGGTGGGGGGATCCTGGGGTCCATCCTGCACAGGTGGCTCTTCCTCCTGGCTGCTCTGTCATAATTTATGCAGACCAGAATCGCTTCAGAATGCCCCAGCTGCCCTTCCTCCCAAAGGCCTCGTTTCTTACTTGTTTCCCAATTACAACTGACACTGCTGGAAAGACCTGAATTCCTGATGCCCACAGGAGGCAGGGCCCATCTGGCTCTGAGCAGAGAGCAAGGACCTTTCCCCTTTCTGCCTTCCCCTCTTGCTGGAAACAACCAAGGAGAAGTGACTGGGATGCCTCCACCCTGCAGGACACATTTTGCAAGCCCTGCTGCTGCCCACACAGCACCTGCCTGTCCCCAGGGTGGGGATGTCCCCTTGAGGAGACTGGGGACAGAGCCACAGGCAGAGCAGGGAGGCAGAGCCTGGGCTGGGGGTTGGAAGGTGAATGGCACGGGCTGTGCAGTGCACGGATCCCCAGCTGATGGGGTACAAAGGGTGCTGAGGGGGTCGAGGGTTTCCTGCCACTGACCCAAACTGAGCCTCACAGCCATGTCCTGCAGCCAGCCCACCCTGTGCAAGGTGAACAGCCTGATTAGGAGCACATCAACTGGAGCAGGGAGCTGATTACAGCGTGAGCACGCACGCTGCTGTAATCCCATTAGCATTACACGTCCTAAAGATAGCAGCACAAATCTGTCTCGTCTGCTCCCGCCCCGCGGGGATGCGCATCGAGGGACGCTCCCGGCACTCCGGGCCTCCGAGCTGCTCGGGAGGTGCCCTGCCTGTGCCAGGGAGGATTCCCGTGCCCACGGAGAAGCCCAGCTCTGCTCCCCGTCCCTCTCAGCACTGGAGAAGCTGCGGGAAGGTTCTGCCCTGGTCTAGGAAGCTGTGCAGTGGCAGGGAAAGCACAGGGCAGAGCAGGGCTGGGTGTTTCTCTAGGGCTGGTGCTTCAGGACAGGGATCAGGCTAAGCCAGGCCACTGAGCACTGATTCTCTCTGCATCCTTGGGCAGCAGCCCCGCTCCAAACCTGACTGGTCCAGCCCTGCAGGAGGCAGTTTTGGGTGATGCCAAAGGTGTTGCCACTGTCCCCAGGCCCTCTCTCTGTATCAGTGCTGCCCAGGACGGGCTGCTCTATCCTAGGATCCCCCACGCCTGGCTTCCCTTGGCTGCGGTGCTTGTCTCCAGCCAAGCAGAGCGGGGACAGCTGGTCCCGCTCCACGCTCAGGCACCCCTGTCCCTGCCTGGGAAAGCACCCCCTGCCCTGGCAGCTGGGTACTCACGCGCCGCATTCCACCTTCAGGGAGCGGATGTTGTCGAAGCCGCATTCCATGATGTTCGGGCAGGCCGAGGTGAACTCCATCCTCTTGCCCTGGAAGTTCTCTTGGTCGTACACGGTGATCTGGAACGGGAGAGCGAGCTGCCGAGTTGGAAACTGCCCAGCAGTGGCCCCGGGCAATTCAGCGCCTCTTGGAGACGGACGGAGGGTGGCTCCGTCAGGGGGAGAGCCAGCGGAGGCTGCGGGGGCACCCTGTGGGCCGGGACAGCCCCGCACGCTCCGCGTCCCTGCACTGCCGGCCCCGCCACGCCCTGCCTTGGTGCCGGGGCGGCCGCAGGCTCCGCTCTCCTGCTCACCCCTGCGGAGATCAGTTCCCGGGGCAGCGCTGCCGTCCGGAGAGAGGAGCGGAGCCGTTCTGGGACGGGCGGGTGGCAGGGCTGTGGCTGGCGGTTCTCCCGGCCTCTGCTCCGAACGCTCTAGGGCAAAGAGGGTTAACGGGGGAAAGGGCGAGGGGCACCTCCCTGCGGGGCTGCTGATGTTTTCCTCTCCCGCGACAGCTCCAGGCTTCGACAGGAGGCTCCTTATTTGTGCACGGGATGCTCCTCACTTGTGCACGGGATGCTCCTCACTTGTGCACGCATTTCTCCTCTCCCTCTCGGCTCCCTCCTCGACCAGTGGCCGTGGGGCTGTTGCCAGACCCCTTGGGGCTGCTCCCCACCTTGCTCCACAGTACCCACTGTCTGCATGGACAGGGGAGGGTGAACTACAGCCGGTGGCTTTTGGGGGCTCTGTAACTGCCTGTCAAGGGATGGCGGGTAAGAGCAGGGCACAGCTGGCCCGGGGTGCTGTGAAGAGCCTTATGAAAAACACCCAGGAGATATTTCAGCAGGCAGGAGGCACTTTCCCAGGGGTGCCTGTTTCCTGTGCTCATCCCTGCCTTTCTGCTCCCTGTGCAGCTTTCCTGGGCCCAGAGGATGGGCTTTGCCTTTCTCCCTGTTCCCTACCTGCACACATAAAGGTGAAATACAGGGACTGTGAGGACGTACCTTCCACGGGCCCATGGGAACAGGCAGAGGGTTTGTCTGAGCCATCTTTGCTGCTGCTGGATCGGTGTCTGGAGAAGGAAGGAAAAGCCGTTTTTACTGCATCATGTCCCTGTGCATCCTTCCCTCGCGAGGCTGGGGACAGTTCTGTGCCCACCACCCACAGCACCTGTTCAGGACAACTGCCCCACTGCTGGGGACAAGCCACACCAGCTGCAGGGACACCCTCTTGCCAGCCCCAGGATGGGGAACAGGACACAGCAGGCAGGAACACATCCAAAGCAAGGTGCTCCCTTCCCACTGCTGCAGTGCCCCTTCCCTCCTCCCTGCCATGGCACGGAGCCTGCACTCCCACCAGGGCATAGTGCCCAATCCCCCTTTCTCCTTCCCCAGGGTCAGACCACTACTAAGAAAAACACCCCTGAGAGCAGGGGGCTTCAGTGGGCACGGGCTGCCCCGTGCCTGGCAGTGTCCAACAGACCTGCCTGGCGTCCCCTGGGAGGCACGGTGGGCTCCCACAGCCCTGGCTAATGGTGGGAGATGCCAACCATGCCGGTGGGTGCTGGCAGTGGGGTGCCCTGCTGTAGAGGGGCTCTCAGCCCCCCCCAGCTGCCAGCAGGGATGTGTGAGCCTATCTTATGCCACGGAAAACAACGACAGTCCCTCTGGGTGTCTTTTGCCACCAGGCAGGAGGAAGGGTGCCTGCCCAGCGGGCTGGCAGCAGAGGGGTGAGGTGGGAGAGGTGCGCATCGGTCCAGGACTCACCTAGCTCAGGCGGTTACTGCTGCTTCGCCCATGTAATGTTTGCCTACTTCAGCGGCTCAGCTTTTATAGGGTACTGCTGGCCGGGAACCGGTGCCAGCGTTTGCAGAGCCGTCAGCACAATGCTTGCTCTGGCATTGTCCTGCTGATCCCAGGAGATTTCAGCTGCTCATCCCCATGGTCTGAGCCACATTCTTAGGGAAAAAGAAAAAAAAATTGATAATAAAAAAAAAAAAATAATCGGGGCGGCTGTTTGCACAGATAATCTTGGGCACAAATGACTCAACGATTTGACCGCGCTGGCATTTTCCAGGGGCAATGCACCGCGCCGTCACGGGGTGAGCCTGGGGGCTGGCCTGGCCCTGGCGCCAGCTGGCACCGTGGGGACGGCGGGGACACCTCCCCGTGAGACCCTGCGGGTGGTGGGCTCAGCACGGTGTCTACCAGGCACTGTCACCTCGCTTCACCACCCAAGGCGCGTTCCCCATCACCCTGTTGGCATGGACACCCTCCTCCCATCACGGACGAGGAAGGCTGGAGGTGAGAACTGGCACGGCCCTGGCAGACGTGTCCCCACAACCACACCGAGCCCCAACGCTCCCCACAGCGCTGCCACCACCACAACCCCACACCCAGAACACCTGCCATGGCCTTGGGGAGGCTCAGCCCTGCGGTCACCCCAGCCACGAGCCCCACAGCCCCCTCCTCAAGCGGGCCCGCCATGGGGCGGACACTGCAGGCCCCGGGGCACCATGGCGGGCACAGCCCGGGCCGTCGGGGGTCACGAGGCGAGCGTGGCGGCTCGGGCTGCTGCCTCAGCGCATGGCTGCCAGCACAATGCTCGCCCGCGTCTGACTGCCCCTTTTGTCTCCCCGCTGGGCAGGCGCGGCCGCACAAAACAAAGCGCCCCGTCAGCGCTGCCTGCGGCAGGGCCTGGCGCCCGGCCCGGGGGACCCTGCGGGGACGCGCGGCGGGGTGGCACCGGCCCAGACGGGCCTGCTGGGGCTCAGCGGGGTCCGGGGGAGCCCTGCTGCGGGCAGGGCATTGCCCTGACGGGGGAGATGGGATTTGTGGGGTTCTTCCCCTCGCTGGCTGCTGCGGGATGGGGATAGGGGTGGGATCGGTGTCACTGTGACACGGAGCCGTGGGGCTGCACCCCCGAGGCCTGGCGCGCCAGCTGACAGTACCAGCACATCCCAGCAAATTTGGATCAGGGAATGGAAAAGGCTATGACCACCTGTGCTCCGCAAGGTGCCAAAATGGGGCTGGTGGTGGGATGCTCCTGCAGAGCCCACCCAGCGCACTCCCTGCGCACCTGCTGGGAGCATCCCGGCTGAGGGGGAAGGTCAGCTCGGAGCTCGCCCTCTCGCTCGCTCCAGCCCCTCGGACGTGCCCCGGTCACGGCTGCGGCCACCCCAGAGCGCGGAGGCTTTGCCAGGAGCCTGGTGCCACTAGAGGGAGAGCTCAGCCCGAGCAGGATGGGACACGGCCGGCGCATGCGGCTGTGCGTGGGTGTGTGTGGCACCGCACAGCCCACTGCACCCCGCGCGGGCACCTGCCTCCCCTCGCACCGGGAAAACTGGAAACCACCCCAGGGCAAAGCCTGGAGCTGGCAGCCACCCCAAGCCGGGGGAAAGGTGGGGGGAAACAGCCTGCACAGCCCACTCTGGTCGTGGCCAGCAGATAACAGGAGCCCAGTATGGCTCAGGCTGCTGTGGACCCCCCAACCCCTCACCCTGCTGGTGAAGCAAGGTGTCGTTCTACCCCCCCTCCCCAAGGATCTGGGAACACAGCAGCAAGTGCCTGGGGAGCCAGTGATGCTGGCGGGTCCACAGGTTGTCCAGAACAACTGGTTTTTCTAGATCCAAGAGACTATAAAAATGCAGTGACCTATTTAGGGAACCCCGCGGTGCTGCAAAACAGATGCTTCTCCTCCCAGCCCGGCTCCGGGCCCTTGCCCTGGCCAGCCATGTGTGCCTGCCAGGGGCATGCAAAATGCCACTGGCACCAGAGCTCTGTCTTCCTTCTGCACAGAAAACCCTGGGCAACACAGAGAATTTCCTTGGATGTGGGATTTGCTGGTGCCTGGGGAACCCTCTGCCAGGGAGAGCTGCTGGGGGCAACCCAACCCGTTTCTGACAAAGCCAGATGGGATCATGTGTACAGGAACAGCTGGTCAGTTTGCTGGAAAACACAGGGTGTTTAGCTCTGGGGATGCAGCAGGAGAGTGGCCCCAGTGGGTGGCTGAGGGCGGCAGAGCTGTGTGACACTGGGGACCCCGTGCTGTCCCACAGCTCAGCGGTTCCAACCGGCACCAGCCCATCACCACCTGCCCAGTGTGATAAGGAAGCAGGAGCTGCACGGGCTGTGACTGGCTGTTCACCCGCCTGTGCTGGGCAGCAGGGCAGAGCTACAGCCACACAGTGTGTCCCCCTCGCCACCGCAGCTGGAAAACCCTCCTGAAAGCTCAGACAGGCTCTGCTGCCCTTCCAGATCACTCGACCCCATCCCTGCTCTCCGGATGGCTGCGGCTCCCCGCACTTGGTGCCACGTGCCTGGGACAAAGGACAGTGTGACAAAAGCAGGCGGCTGTGCTCACTGCCGCCGTCCTCCGCCCTGCAAGGGCTGCATCTCCTTCACCACTGCATGCCCAGCACAGGGCTCCTTGCTCAGCTGCCAGCCTGCTCTGCCATGCCCCGTGTGTCCTGCTCTGCTGCTGCTGCTGTGGGGCTGTGTCCTGGGCACAGGCTGAGGGCTGGAAATCACAGCTGGAAATCCAGCTTTGCCACTGCGAGGGAGTGGGGCTTGTGACACCCAGACAGGTGTGTCCCAAGAGCGGCTCACAGCCTGATGGTAGGTGAGCCAGGACCACACAACTCAGCCAGGATGGCAGCAGGGGTTTGGAGAGAGTCCCCTTGGGCAGGGGACTGTCCCTGTCATCTCTCTGAGCTTCCCAATCAGAAATTGAGCACTGCCTGAAAAGTGCTTTTGGAAAGAGCTTGTGGATGCCTCTCTCAGCGTTCCCTGTTCCCAAAGCCCCACTCCAGCTTCCCTGGGCCCAGTTGCTCCCACACCCTATAGGAAGGGAGGTTGTCCCAGCACCGACATGGCAGGGCTTATCCTGAAACCATCTGTCCCAGGATTCTCACTGCATGTGACCAGCCCCAGTGTGACGTCCCAAAGCTGGACACCAGTAGTAACAAAGACTGTGCCACTCTCGCTGCTGGGTGTGCTGGGAGATGCTCATTGTTAACCTGGGCTGTTTCCTGGGCAGAGCAGCCACTGTCCCACAGTCAGTCCCACAGTCAGCCCTCGCTGGGGACAGGTGCTGCGGGAGAAGCTGCAGAATGGCTCCTCAGGCAGCTCTGCCATGGCCGGCTTTGTATTCCCTGCGCTGGGGCCAGCAGGCACCCATCACCCTGCTCCAGCCGGCAGCCTGGAGCCTTCCCTGTGTGGATCCAGTGCTGTTCCTGATGGGATTCCTCCCAAAAGGAGACCCCCACGAGTGCGTGTGCGCATTGTGCGCTGCACGGGGCTGCGTGTGTGCACGGTGCGAGCTCACAGCGTGTGAGTGTGTGTGAGGATCGGGGGTGTACGCGTGCGGGGAGTGTCCCCGTGTCACACCGGGGGTGTGCACACACCGCGTGTGTGACTGCGGGGGGCGGTGTGCGGGGTCACCCCGCTTCGTGGGTGTGCGGGGGCTGTAGCGCCGGTACCGGCTGCGGGCGCCGCTCCGCACGGTGTTACAGCCGGCTTGCGGGTTCAGCGCGGGTCTCGGGTGGGCAGGTCCGCTCCTCCGCCCCGCTCCGTTGCCCTCGGTGCCGAGCGGAGCCGCGCCCGGCGCGGCGGGCGGCGCGCGCAGAGCCGGCAGTGCCCGCCCCGGTGCGGGGCCGCCCCGCCCCGCCGCGCCCCGCCCCGCTCCGCGCCGCCGCCGGGGCCCGGCACCGCCGCCGCCGCCACCGGGCCCCGCTCCGCCGCCGCCGCCGGGTGAGTACCCGCCGCCATCGCACCGGCACCCGCCGCCGCCCGCCCGCACCGCCGCCGGGGCACCGGCACGCACCCGCACCGCCCGCCGCGCCGGCCGGGCCGCGGCTGCATCGCCCCCCCGGCGGGCCGGGCCGGGCCGAGCCGAGCCGTGCCCGTGTCCCCGCCGCGTTGCACGGCCGCTGTAGGTGGGTGGGTGGGTGGGTGTGTGTGTGCGGACCCCCTCGGTGCCGCCCCCCGGTTGCGGGGTGCGGGCGGGCGCATGGCCCGCTCTTGTCTCGCAGCGCCCGGTGTCACTCGTGTGCGTGTTTGCATGTGTGTGTGTCACCTTGTGCGGGGTGCGTTTCTGCGTGCGGTGTCCCCGCGTGTCCCCCCCGCAGGATGCCCCGTGTCAGGTGCTCCGTGTTGGGTGCCCCAGCAGCCGCCGCAGGGCTCCCGGGGAACGCTCCCAGGGAGAACCCGCTGGCCTGGGCCTTTCCCACACCGCCGGGAATTGCATTCAAAGCCATTAGCCCGGCTCGCCGCTAACCACATCGGTGCCACTGGCACCTGAGCCACCTTTTAGAGTGACAGGGAGGGGTGGGTGGCACTCAGCGAGCTGCTCTGCTGGGGTGGTGGTGGTGGCTCGCAGGGCTGTGGCCAGCCCAGTGCCTGTTAATTTTCCCAGAGAGGAATATGTGGAGCATCGGGCGAGGGCTGGGACGCGCGTCCCTAAAATCGTGTGGTTTCCAGCCGGCCTGTGAGATGCAAATTGTCTGGTCAGCCAGTGCCAGAGCTAAACTTAGGGCAATTACAGGAGCGTGTGGGCACATGGCAGTGTATTCCTACACCCCAAGGCTGGCCCTGGCGCTGGGGGACCTCTGCCCACTGCCCCATTCCAGCTCCCATCGGGATCTGGGTGTTCCCACAGCACCTGCACCAGCCCTGGACTTTGCCCCTGACGAGCTGTGGCTCGGCCCTTCACCTTTGCTGTGGGCTGGGCCATGCAGGGCACCAGGCTGTGAATTTGGGGCCAGATAAGGGTGATGATGAGGCAGCTGTGTGCCCTCCTGTGCTAACGGGGCTGCAACCCACCTGACCCCTCCAGCTGGTCATGGAACCACGTCCCACCTGGCAGCCCTGCCAAGATCCTGCCCCATTACCTCTAGGTCTATCCTGTAAGACCTCTTGAGCTGTGTCATTCCCAGCTTTGGGGCGAGGCAGGTGCTTGAACCCCATGCACCCTCCTGGCCTGGGGTGGCCCCTCATAACCAGTCTGGTCCCCCTTTGCTGTTGGACATGGGGTTCCTGCAGCAGGAGGGCCTGAAATCCTGCTCTGGGGAGAGCCTGGTGGCACATCCTGGCTGAGTCAGGTAGATCCGGGATTGTTTTCCTCTCGACACATTCCAGCATTGTCCTTAAGTGAAGGCACTGCAGAAGGATTTGGAAACCCCCTAAATTTCCTTGTTCCGTGGAAAACTTGTGTTCAGCAAGGAGCCATCACGCAGGTCAGCTCCCACTTGCCCTGCATAGGAGCTGGCCTGGCTGCTTGGAATCGCTGCCAGCAGCTCCTGTTCCCTGGCATGGAATCATCCCTTCCTGGCTGGGCACAGCCAGGCCATGAGCTGCCCCAACACGGTGTGCCCGGGGAGGGCACAGCCACCAGCTCGTGTGCCAAAGTGGTGTGGGAGCAGAGCCCCACTGCCAGCATCGGGGAGCAGAGCAGGGAGGGCAGGCGAGCGTGGAACTCGCCGTGCAGGTCCCTGCGCGGGAGCGTGTCGGACGAGATTGCGTCTCGAGGAGGGAAGGAGTGGCTGGGAGTTTCAGTGAACGCCTTCCTCCCTGCCTGCACCTCCCCGGCGCCCTGGCAGGGACACAGGGGCTGCTGGCTCTGCTGGGGGGACATGGGGGAAGGTGCATCCAGCACCTGCTTGGGGGCTCAGGGAGGGTTTTGGCTTGGGGAGCGTTGAGATGCGTCTCCCTTTCTGCCATCTGGCCCTTGCAAGGTGATGTCCTCATCTTTGCCAGCCCAGTGTCACAGCAGCATCCTCGCGTGCGATCCCAGAGCGCCGGCGGGTGCCTCTCCCTTCCCTGTCAGGGCTCATGCTCACGCCTGGCCGAGGGGAGTCCCGGAGCAAGCCCGGGCTGAGCCAGGGAAGGCGCCTTGGGTCTGAATCAGAAATTCAGGAGCCGCTCGGCTCAGCAGCCTCCTCCTGCTCACGGCATCGGGCTGCACCCATCCGTGGCGGGAGGCTGCTTGGGGAAAAGGGAGCAAACCACAATGGCACAACACACGGGCTGGGGACATCAGTGCAGGGCGGAGGCTGCGGTGCTTTCCCCAGCTCACAGAGTCCTGTGTGCCTGCCCCACTGCTGCCTATTGTGGCCCTGAGTGGGGCACACGTGGCTGCGGCGGTGGCCGCCAGTGCTGCCTGATTAGCGATGCGGCTGGGAACGCTGTTCCCCCTTTTTGTTGAGCGTACAAAGGCTGGGAGGCAGCCTGTGTGCCGGGAGAGAAACCACCGAGGACAAAGAGCGCGCTGGCCGCCCGGCTCCTGGCGCCCTGGCTCCAACCAGCACCTGCCTGGCGAGTGGCTCTGCTCCCAAGGGACCCCCAGGAAGGATCCCTGCAGCCCCCTCCCTGCCCCAGGTGAGCACTGGGTGCTGCCAGGGGTGCAGCCCTTTTGTGCAGCTTCAGGGATGCCCAGGAAGTGTGGTAGCAGTGGCACATGGCACACAGCGGGGACAGGAGCAGGTGCAGGTTCTCTCCCTGCCATTGTCTGTGCTGAGGTCCTGGCACAAGGGAGCAGGCCCCAGGATGGCATGGCCATGGTGCCCTTTGTGGCAGCACCTGCTGTGGGCATGAGAAGGAGCTGTGCTGTCCCCTTGTTCGGGTCAGTGATCACCCCACAGCCAGCAGTTCTGGGAGAGGAGAAAGGAAG
The DNA here is from genome assembly GCF_028018845.1 of Melospiza georgiana. Classification (NCBI taxonomy): domain Eukaryota; kingdom Metazoa; phylum Chordata; class Aves; order Passeriformes; family Passerellidae; genus Melospiza; species Melospiza georgiana. The sequence goes on along the minus strand of NC_080448.1, from coordinate 9,459,845 downwards.
TGGGGTGTTTTCATGTGTTTTGGGGCCCTGCCCTGCCCAGGTCCTGCCATGGGTCTGGATAAAGCTCCAGTTGCTGCAGGGAGGGCAGAGCAGCCAGAGCCCTGGGGCTGGGTGGTGTGAGCACAACTGTGGCAGCCCTTCTGGCCATGGCCAGGAGCCTTGCAAGCCTGACCCTGTCCCTCAGGCTGCTTCCCCTCACTGCCCCAGAGGTATCACACACCCAGGGCCAGCACTGTGCCACGGCTTGCAGGGCTCTGTCCTCACCTGCCCTGTGGCCAGGCCTCTCCTGGGCACGTGTGCTCCTGTCCCAGCCCCGAGGGCCAGCGAGGTTCAGGGAGTTCCCTGCCATCCCTGGATGGCTTTGTCAAGAGGAAAACGGGTTTCCCTTGTCCCACTGGGTGTGTTCAAGGGCAGTGCAGACCATGTGTCCTTGCAGGGAGATGGTCCAGGCAGTGATGGTGATGCAGTGCTGATGCTGTGCTGGAGCCAAGGTGCAGCTTGGCACAGCACAGCACACCCGTGCACCCCAGGCAGAGCTGCACTGCCCGTCCCTATGGCTGCCCAAACCTCATCCCCACACCCGTCGGAGAGCTCTAAAGCAGATGCTTCAAACGTGGGGAGCTTTCCTGTTGTCCTTTGTGCTGAGGTTAAGTTCCTGTGCAGTTTCCTGCCCTGTTATATATAGCTGTCAGCCCGTCCTGCAGGCACTGCCAGCCGCCTGCTCCACTTTGGAGTTGTTTATCCACAGCCCAAGCGCTCGATGCAGCCTGAGGGGGGGCCACCAGTTACCCCAGGGGCAGAGGGGAGCCCCAGCCCCCCGTGCAGGGTGAGGCTGTGGGTGCCCCCAGGCGCTGGCTGTCCCCAGGCACTGGGTGCACACGGGATTTTCCAGGAGTTTTCTGCCCAGCCACGGTTTTCCCACTGGCACTGGGTGCTCCCCCCGCTCTGCGCGGGATGCCCAAATGAAAGAGCCTCTGTTCCTGGAGGTCGCCGGCAGCGTCACGAGCCTCTGCGCCGCCCTGGCTAAAATTAGACACTTATCAGTGTTGGGAGGGATGTGATTTTACAGGTTCCTGTTTATTAGAGCAACCTTCGCTCCAGGCCGTGTTTCCGGCTCCTCCCTGGTGGGGATTCTGCCCACGGCAGCCCCTGTGGTTTGCGGTGGCCAGAGCCAGGATGAGCAGCAGAAAGGCCTCTGTTTCCTCAACAAGGGGCTTTTGAACAGCAGGCAGGACGTTGGTGGCTGGATGGGATGGGGGTTTTGCCCTGGGGAATGTCCCTGCCGGCAGTAACTGCTGCAAAAGCCACCAGGATATTTTCTTCCCTGCCCACCCATGCTGCTCCAAAACGGTTCCTGAGCTGCTGAGGGTCTTGCCTGCAGTCAGCCCTAGTGCCAGGCACTGCCAGGCTTCTGGGCTTCTTTTGGGGTGACCCTGGGGGTACAGGGTCATCCCTGTTGCATCCCTGGGGCTTGATGCCCAGCTGGGGTGAGGACACATCGACTGAGGCAGTCTCAGCCCTGTGGTGCTGCAATCCCCAGGGAGGGTGGGAATGCTGGAACATGGCTCAGGGGCTGGGGGTGGCAGCTGGCACGACCAGTGGGGTGGATGGAGGGGTGGTGGGTGGGTGTTGGCTGTGCTGCTCTCTGATGGCACCTTCCTGTCTGTCCTTCTGCACAGGCGGCTGTGCCGTGACCGGCGCCCCAGCCCAGTGCCCTGCTGTGGGGGGCAAGAGTGCCCCAAGCCTCCATCCATCATGTTCAACCTGATGAAGAAGGACAAAGAGAAGGATGGGGCCCGGAAGGAGAAGAAGAAGGAGAAAAAGGAGCGAATGTCAGCAGCTGAACTCAAGAGCCTGGAGGAGATGAGCATGCGCCGGGGCTTCTTCAACCTCAACCGTGCCTCCAAGCGGGACTCCAAGACCCGCCTGGAGATCTCCAACCCCATCCCCATTAAAGTGGCCAGTGGCTCTGAGCTGCACCTCACGGACATTGACTCTGACAGCAACCGGGGCAGCGTCATCTTGGACTCAGGCCACCTGAGCACGGCCAGCTCCAGCGACGATCTCAAGGCGGACGATACCAACTTCAAGGGCTCGGTGCTGCAGCGGGCAGCCAAGTTCGGCTCCTTGGCCAAGCAGAACTCCCAGGTGATTGTCAAACGCTTCTCCTTCTCCCAGAAAAGCCGGGATGAGAGCACCTCAGAGACCTCCACGCCCTCCGAGCACTCGGCAGCCCCCTCCCCTCAGGTGGAGGTGCGCATGCTGGACGCCCCACTGGACAAGCAGGGGGCTCCCCCCGGTCAGCCCTGCGCCCCTCCTGCCGCCTCCCTGCGTGCCAGGGTGCCGGAGCTCATCGGTAAGAAGTTCCCCGCCGAGCTTCGGCTGCCCGCCCTGGTGCCCCCGCAGCCGCCCACGCCACGGCAGCTGGAGCTGCAGAGGCGCAACACGGGCGATTTCGGCTTCTCCCTGCGCCGCACCACCATGCTGGACCGCGGCCCCGACGGGCAGGTGTACCGGCGCGTCGTGCACTTCGCCGAGCCCGGAGCCGGCACCAAGGACTTGGCCTTGGGCTTGGTGCCGGGAGACCGGCTGGTGGAGATCAACGGGAGGAACGTGGAGAGCAAATCCCGGGATGAGATCGTGGAGATGATCCGGCAGTCGGGGGACACGGTGCAGCTGAAGGTGCAGCCCATCCTGGAGCTGAGCGAGCTGAGCCGCTGCTGGCTGCGGGGCGGCCAGGGGACACGCCGTGCTGCCTGGGATGTGAGTAACGCTGTCCCCGCCGTGGGCACTGCCAGGCCTGGGTTCTGCCAGTGCCAGCGTCCTCATGGGGGTGTTTGGGTTGGCAGGGGCTGTGGGAAACAGTGGGCGCTGGGGCTGCTCCAGCCAGGATGCACAGGGAGGAGTGGGAGGCTGTGGCTGGGATGCAGCAGTGATGCATCAGGTCTTGCAAATCATCACCGGGTGGGTTTTGCCCCCCAAAGCGCTCAGGGTGCTGTTGGGTTAGGTTTTCCTCCTGCTAGAGGAGAGCCCAGCTCTGCGTTGCCTGCAGGAAGTATGTCCTCATCTCTTTGCTGACTGAGCATAGTTCAGCTGAGAAGGGAGCTTTGCTCCTCACTGCCAGGAAATTCCAAAGGCTACTTTGCAGAAGGACACTGCTTGCTCCACTGCCCACGCTGGCGTCCCCCACAGGGATCCTCCCCGGGGACTGGGGCAGGCACACAGCGTGCCAGGGGCCGGGAGCTGCTGCTGGCGTGCACAGCCCTGCGTACGCAGCTACTGCTGCTGCTGCTGCTGCTGCTGCTGTATAAATAGAAACTTAATGGCTGGGTGACCCACATCCCTCACGCCTGCTGCCCGGCACTGCTGACCCTGCCGCAGGCTAACCAGCGTCCTGGCCAGCTGGCACCCCAGCAGAGCCCCCCAAATGCAGCATCCTGCAGGGCTGAAGCCCCTCTGTGGTGCCAGGGGTGCAGCAGAGTGGTGTTGCTTGCCATATAACTGGACTTGTTTAGTGTATTTTTAAGCCTTCCTTGGGGGAGGAGGGTGCCTGTGCCTGCAGAGCAGGTTGGCTGCACTGGGGAGAGCCACACTGTGCCCTGTGCCTGCGGGTTGGGGGCCAGGATGGAGTGAGGGTGACCACGGGGCTCCATGTGCTGCTCCTCGAGCAGATGCTGGCACTGCGGGGTGGAGTCTGCGCCAAGCCAGAGCGGTGCCTTTCCCACAGCTCCTCCTGGAGCCCTGCAGGCGTCACCGGGCACTGCTGCTTGGATAACCTTGGGTGGGATAGCCCTGTGTGGGCACCTGGATAACCCCTGGGGTGGGATAGCCCTGTGTGGGCACCTGGATAACCCCTGGGGTGGGATAGCCCTGTCTGGGCACCTGGATAACCCCTGGGGTGGGATAGCCCTGTGTGGGCTCCTGGATAACCCCTGGTGAGATAGCCTTGTGTGGGCACCTGGATAACTGCTGGTGGGATAGCCATGTGTGAACCTGGCTAACCCCTGGTGAGATAGCCATGTGTGGGCACCTGGATAACACCTGGTGAGATAGCCATGTGTGGGCACCTGGATAACCCCTGGGGTGGGATAGCCCTGTGTGGGCACCTGGATAACCCCTGGTGGGATAGCCATGTGTGGGCACCTGGATAACCCCTGGGGTGGCATAGCCCTGTGTGGGCACCTGGATAACCCCTGGTGGGATAGCTCTGTGTGGGCACCTGGATAACCCCTGGGGTGGCATAGCCCTGTGTGAACCTGGATAACCCCTGGTGGGACAGCCCTGTGTGAACCTGGATAACACCTGGTGGGACAGCCCTGTGTGGGCACCTGGATAACCCCTGGGGTGGGATAGCCCTGTGTGGGCACCTGGATAACTGCTGGTGGGATAGCCATGTGTGAACCTGGATAACCCCTGGTGAGATAGCCATATGTGGGCACCTGGATAACCCCTGGTGGGGTAACCCTGTGTGGGCACAGGGCACAGCGGTGCCTTGGCACGGAGGCAGGTGTGTGTTGGATGTCACACACAGAGGACCAGCGAGGTGCTTGTGCCTTCCAGGAGTGCCAAGCTGGGCTGGGAAGGGGGAGAGGAGACACTTATGCCCTTGGGGCTGCATGGGAGAGGCTGCAACGTGCAGCCTTGTGCTGGAACATGGTGTGGTTTGACGGCATCAGCTGGTGGGAGCTGGTCAGAGGGCTGGCAGGGACTGTGCTGTGAAGTGCCCTCACAGCACTGGCACAGGATGCCTCCTCCTCCTCCTCCTCCTCCTCATGGTGCACCACAGTGACACACTGTGGCTTTGCTGGTGCTAGGGAGCCCAGATTGGGGTGCTGGGTGCAGCTGGGGGTCCCTCACACAAGGTGCTGGCACACAGGGAGGCCCGGCTCTCCCCCAGGCCCCTCTAAGCTCCCTGGAATGTTTCTGGTCCTAATTTAAATAAAAATGATCCTTTTTGAAACAGGAAATTATAGACATATTTTGGGCTGTTGCTCTGGAAGCCCCTCCCTGGCTGGAGAGGGATGGTGCTGGGCTCTCTGTGCCCTATGGGGGGTTCAACCCCCTCACAGGGTCTGTGCTGGGTCACCCTTGTCCCCACGGGCCCGGCTGGGCAGTGCCAGCACCCGCTGCCTCTTGGGGGGCTGTCAGTGCTGTGGGGTGACAGGGGACAGCTGGTGGCACAGCATGGCCGGGCATTGGGGCTGGTGTGAAACCCCCTCCGTGTCCCAGCCCTGCTCCCAGTGTGGGGCAGCTGGGCTGGCTCAGCTCCACACTTTGTATTTATTTATTTACTGGCTGAATTCCTCAGGCAGGGCCCAGGCGTGCGCCGGCCCAGCAGAAATATTCCAGAAATATTCCAGAAACGCCTCTGACCACTCCAGTGCTTCAGCAGGGCCACAGGCATCCAGTGGCTGTGCTGGCTGACCTTGTGTGCCGCTGTCCACGGGCACACAGGTCCCTGCAGGACGCTGTGCCCAGGGTGCCATGGCATGGCTGGGTTCCCCATGTCCCACCAGGGTGGGAGTGTGGGACTCTGGTCATGTCAGGGGCATTTTTATCATTTTTCTGTGCTTGGCAAGTTCTTTATTTGGCTCTTTTTCTGCTCTCACTGAGGGTTTGGTGCTGCTGTGGTGTCTCAGTGTGTTGGGGTCTTGGGAGGGGGCTTGTATCCAGTGGGCTCAGCCATGGGCCGGTGTGTGTGTGCTGAATTTCCTGGCTTAGGAATGAGAGAAAAATGCTGGCCAGGCAGAAATGCTGCTGTCACCAAACAGCTGGGCTGGGTGGAGGTGGCTGCATGCCTGTGCTACCTGGGAACACCCGTGTCACTGCAGGCACTCTCTGCTGTGTTATGCCAGCCCTGCCAAGGGTGTTTGATGTGGCCTGTCCCTCGTGCAGTGGGGTGTGCCAGGCTGTGCCCCTGCTCCCTCTGGGAATGTTTATTTGCTCAGGGTGCATCTCTCTCACTTTGGTTGGGCAGGGACCTGCTCAGCTGCCAGCTGGGGTCCCAGTGTGCCATGCCTGTGTCACCGCTGCTCCTCCATGCCCCTGACCCTCATCCCCTTGTCCACACTGTGTCCAGGGACACCTTGAACTTCCAGAGGCAGCTTTGCCATGAAAACACCTTTACCACGTGTTGCTGGGGTGCTATCTGTCCCCAAGAACATTTTGGGGGGATCTGGTGTTCATGGCGAAGCAGAGGAGGAGCGAGAAGCGTCCGGGTTGCACCGCCTGGCACCACAGCGGGCACCCAGGGGTGTGGATTGTGCAAGCCCATCCTGTGAGGCGCAGAGCCCTCCCTGGCCCCCCCAGCTCCGCAGCTGCACCGGGCCCGGGGGTGTCTGTCCCACTCTGAGCGGGCGGACGGTGCAGGGAGGCCGGGCAGTTCCTGGAGCCCACATCACTTCCTCTGGCAGCGGTGACGGTGACGGTGCTGCTGGTGCCGAGGCCCCAGTGTCCCCCCCGGCTCTCCCTCCGGCTGCTGCTGCTCCTGCCGGCGGGGCCCTCGCATTCCTGGGCTATTTTTAGGGTGGCCCTATCAGCCCAGCTGTCCCCGCTGCCGGCTGCCGCCCCTCCGGTGCCTCTCCCGTGCGGCGCCGCGCTCGCCCCGGCCGAAACCCTTCTCCTGCTCCCTGCGGTAAGGTGGGGACCCCAGCGTGGCCAGCACGGCTTGGGGGAGCACGAGGGGGGTACCTGGGAGACGGTTATGGTGCTGGGATCGGGGATGGAGAGGCTGAGCCCACCCCTGGGGTGTTTTGGGGTTGTTTGTTGTGGGGACCTCGTGGCCGGTGCTTTCTGGAGAGCTTTGTGGCAGTGCCAGGCTGCTCGGAGGTGGGAGCGCTGTGGGCAGAGGGTTTGGGGGTTCTAACCCACAGGTGGGTTTGTCTCCAGACCCCCCATGCTGGGATTTCACACCATGGTGACACTTTGGGGGGGACAGGGATGTTCTCCCACACTGCTGGGTTGCTTTGGTGCTCCCCTGTGCCATGGCTGGCCCTGAGAGGGGGCTTCTCCCCAGTGGCCCCAGGCACAACCTGGGGTTGGACAGTGGGTGCCATCCAGGGCAGCAGGTCCCACTAGGGCTGCCTGGACTCTGGCACGGGGTCAGGCTCAGAATAAACCCAGGCTGTCAGGGCAAGCAAGGAGCTGGGGCAGAAAATATCCCTTCCCTCACCCTGGCATTTGCTTACCACAGCGGGCTGGCCCCCTCAGGGGAATGGGGCCACGGTCCTACAGCCTGACTAAAGGGGTTTTTTTTACACAGTGAGTTTTGCTGGGTCTCAGACTGGTCGCCTGTCTGTCCCCAGAGCGCCCTGTGGGCACTCTTTGTGTGCTGAGCAGGTCCAGGTGGGCTCAGGCCCCCATTCCTGAGGATCCCAGGTGGGAAAGGGCACGTGCCTGTGCCCTGGGCTGTGGTTTGGCATTCTGTGTGCTGTCCCAGTCAGTCTCACCTCTCCCTCTCTCCCCAGCCAGGGCTGCAGCTCCATGAGACATCACCATGGCGTTCTCATCCCGGTTTGCGTTCTGGGAGCAGAAGGGAAGTCTCTCTTGCATGTTTGCCTGTACCCCACGTTTGGGTCACGCTGCTGACCAGCTCCCCCCCAGTTCCCCCAGTGCTGGCACCGTGTTTGGAGCAGCACTCACTCCCAGCCTCGCTGTGCTGCTGTGACAGGGGCTGTGCTGGGCAGCTGGGAGCTTGGCCAGGGCTGGTGTCACCAGCACAGCCATGCATGTGATCACTAACACCATCACTAACGGCTTTGTGAGTGTCTGGTGCCGCCCCTAACACAGTGTGAGCCACCCCAGTGCCCCCTGCCACCCAGGAGCAGCTCTGTGGTGGCATTCAGGGTGTGCTGCCCACAGGATGCACCGCTGCAGTGTCACAGCCAGTCCTGGCACTCAGAGGCTCAGCCCAGGGCAGGGTTTGGCTGCCCACCCCCCCAGAGGCCCCTGGTTGCCCCAGGTCAGCAGGGATGTGGCATGTCCCACGTGCTGCAGAGATTAGCTGGTGACACTTAAAACGTGCAGTGACACCGGCTGGGGGTGACATGTACAGTGACAGAATCCTGCAGGAGGGGTGGTGGCACTCTGAACCACCTCCCTCACTGGCTGCTCATGGTGAGAGGGCCCAGGCCAGGTGGGCAGAGCACCTCTCCCACCTTTGGGGTTTGCATCTCTGTGCTTCACCCCCTTTTTTTGGCTGATGGGAAGCCTGGGAGGACACGCTGCAGTCCCTGCAGCGGGCTGCAAATTTGGGCTGGCATGGGGTGATGGTCTCAGGAGGTTTTCCTGCAGCAAGGCCCCACAGTGGGCTGAAACGTGCTCCTCTTGTTTGTCTGACCCTCAGGTCAAGGACGAGGACAAATCTTTAGCTGTGAAAAGACCCGTGAAGGAGGACGGGGCTGTAAGTGTCACAGGGCACGGGCAGGGTGGAGCTTTTGGGGATGGGGCTTGTCCTTGGTGGGAACAGCCCCTGTGACAGGGCCTGGGGACACCGTGCAGGGTCATGGGCTTAGTGGTGCCCTGAGCACTGAGTTTTGCCCCCATGCTGGCAGCCTGAGGGTTGAATGGTCACTGTTTGTGGGGCAGGGAGGTCACCACTGCTCGCTGCCCTGGGATCCACTGTGGGGCTGTAGGCTGGTGGGGAAGGGTGCTGTGGTGATTATTGCAATACCCAGTGCTGGGGTCTCGCCAGGAGCTGTGCTCCATGGCAGGGCAGAGCCCCAAACAGCAGTGGAGGCCGGCCCTCCACTCACACCCCTCTCATTGTGGCTGCAGTCAGAGAGCCCGAAGGATGCAGCATCTGCACCCCCCAAAGCTGAGCCCCCGAAGGCTGAACCCCCCAAAGCTGAGCCTGTGAAGAGCCCCGAGCCCGCGAAGAGCCCCGAGCCACCTCCTGGCAGAGGGAAGAGCCCAGAGCCGGTGCTGAACGGGGCGGCAGAGAACGGGCTGGAGGGCGCAGCCCCCGAGGCACAGGGGGATGACGGCCAGGGGCTGTCCCGCCGCAAGGTGGTGCGGGTGGTGCGCAAGGTGGTGCGCAAAGTCCTGCCCGGGGAGGACGCTGGCCCTGCCAAGGAGCCAGGCCGGGATGCCAAGTCTCCTGAGCCGGTGCCACCCCCGAGGAAGGAGGAAGGAGGGCGTGCCGCCGTCCCGGCTCCCCCAGCCCCGCCGCCTCCCCCCGCCGTGCTGCCCGCAGCCCCTGCCAAGCCGGAGCCCAAGGATGAGATCTCAGAGGGACTCAAAACCCTCATGGCCAAGGGCAAAACCAAGGAGCACCGGCCGCGGCTCCGGCCGGGGGACAGGCAGGAGAAGCCCCGTGAGCCTGCTGGTGGGGACACAAAGCTGTCCCCGTCCCCGGGCGCTGAAGCCAAGCCAGAGCCACCAGTGCAGCTTTCAGGAGGGAAAGCGGAGCCGGCAAAGGCATCTGCTCAGAAACCCACAGCCCTGGAGAGGCACAAGGTACCGGTGTGTGCACAACAGGGGATGCTCTGACCCCCAGTGCAGCATGGTGTGAGCTCACCTGCATGGTTTGCAGTGGTTTTCAGATGTGCGGTGTGGGTGGGAGTCACTTTTTTGGGGCAGCTGCGTGTGCTGTGGCCACTCCATCATGCTGCCCCTTGTCTCCCCTCCATTTCATGTGGAGAAGAAGCTGCAGACCAGCGAGAAGCGGCAGACCCCTGTGAAAAATGCCCCGGCTGCCCCCCAGCAGGTGTGTAGGATGGTGACACAGGTCCCTGGACACTGTGGGTACGCACTGGTACCCGGCTGTGCCTTCCCCCTGGGACCCGCCCCAAGCACTGATGGGCTGCAGGGCTGGGAGGGCCTTTGCAATGGCCCTGCTGGTGCCCGTGTGCCAGGGCTGTGAGGGCTGTGGGACAGCTGGCCTGGAGCTAATGGTGCTCTGCCTCCAGGCTGCCCCTGGCCCTGCTTCCCCTGGCCCTGCGTCCGTGCTGAGCCCATCTGAGGAGGCGCAGCTCCGGCTGGAGAGGATCTTCACCACTTCTGTAACTCCAGAGGTGTTGGTGCTTGCGTGTTGCGCTCTCAGGGATGGGGAGGCATGGGCAGCCTGTGGCTGCCCCAGAGGTGCCATGTGCTCTGCACACAGTGACTGTACCCCTGTGTCTGGCTGCCAGTTCCGTGGTCCATCTGTGGGTGACACTGGCAGCAGGGAATGGATGACCAGGGCTGTTGGTGGGTTTGGGGATCATTGCCCAGACTGTGCTGGGGATGGGGAACTGCCTGCATCCCTGCAGGGGCCCAGTTACACTGTGGTGGCTGGGATGGATGATGTCCTGGTGCTGCTGCGTGATCATGGCCATGCTGGGGCCCTGTGGCTTGTCAGGGTGCTGCTTCTGCTCTCTGCCTCTCACCCCCTCTCTTCTTTCTCTCCTCCTTCCTTGCTGCCGTTAGCTGGACCCCGCCGCCTCCGCCTCGGCACCCAGCCAGGTACTGTACCCCCGTCCTCAGGAGCCCTGTGCCTCCACCAGCGACCCCCTGCCATCCTCTGTGTGCCTCTGGGCTGGCGTCTGCGCCCGCGCCTCCTGCTGGAGTGTAAGGCTTCCCCCATCCCACCCTGCTCCGTGGGCTGCCGTGGGGCCAGCCGGGGCTGGGTGCCTCTCCCCGCCCCAGCGAGGTCATTCGGGAAGCCAGACGTCCCAGGAGGGTGCCCTCAGTGGAGGTGGCACAGCTGGGGCGGGCAGGGGTGTGGAGCAGGGTGTGAGGGGGCAGAGTGCTGGCATAGGCAGGGTGCATGGCTCGTGCCGGAGCAGCTGTGGCGCGTGGTGCTGGCAGAGCTCAGAGCGGGGTCACTGCAGTGACCCCCAGCCCCGGGGCTTTGGCAGCACGGCCTCGTGGCCAGTGTCCTTCCACCCCGCTGCCCACAGTGGTGGCCGTGGCACGAGGAGTGCCCACAGGGCTTGGCACAGCGGTGCTTTGCCCCTGCTTGCTCCCCGTCCCCTCTTTCTGTGCTGTGTGCGGGGCAGGGCTGAGCCCTTCTCGCCTTCAGCGCCTCTCTCGGCCTCGCCAGGGTCCAGCGGACGATGCGCCGGCAGCTCCCCTCGGCCCCGTCCCCGCTGCAGCTCAGGTTTGGCTTTGGAGCTCGTCCTGCTCTCCTTGTGCCAGGGACATCCCCGCTGTGCTGGCCACCAGCCTGGCATTTCCCATGGCAGAGTCCTGTGCCACGTCCTGTGACCCTCCATTATGTGCCTCAGTGTGTCCTGTGTCCCTACAGCATGTCGCTGCAGCATGTCCCATGTCCCCTTAGCATGTCTGGTGTCCCTGCATCCTGACATGTGGGTGCCTGCTCTCAGGGCTGTGGTTTGGGAGCTTGGCCCCTCCAGGCTCGCCCAAGGTGGCCGTAGTGAATGTTCCTGTGGGTCACTGTGTATTTATGTCTGCCCCAAGCTGTGGTAGGGCCCTGGTGGTCTCTGCAGCCCTGCGCCCACTGGGGTCCCCAGCAGGCAAACTGGGGACATGTGCTGGGAGGGTTTGTGGCTGGTGGAGGTGGCCTGGCTGTCCAGCACGTGCCCCTGTGGCCAGCCAGCCCTGCTCCCTCCAGCCCCAGGGATGAGGGGAGGCGGTGAGGCAGGGCAGGGGGCAGGTCACCACAGCCTCTCCACATCTGCTGTCCCACAGGCCAAGACAGAGGAGCAGATAGCAGCTGAGGAGGCCTGGTACGAGACCGAGAAGGTGTGGCTGGTGCACAGGGATGGCTTCTCCTTGGGTGAGCACTGCTGGGACACAGCACCCCGTCCTTCCTGTGGCACAGTGAGCCCCCCTGACCCCCGTGCAGTGTCCCTGGGGGCTGCCAGCCCGGCCCCTCTGAGTGCCCCGTGCCCCTCACAGGCAGCCAGCTGCGGCCGGAGGCGGGCAGTCCCCTGCCCGAGGGCAAAGTGAAGGTGAAACTGGACCACGACGGAGCCGTCCTGGAGGTGGAGGAGGACGATGTGGAGAAGGTAGGGCTGCGGGGCGGGGGCCGGTGGGGCCGATCCCCATTCCCCGCCTGACCCGCCCCGTCTCAACCTCGCTGCCAGGCAAACCCCCCGTCCTGTGACCGTGTCGAGGACCTCGCCAGCCTCCTCTACCTCAACGAGTCCAGCACGCTGCACACGCTGCGCCAGCGCTACGGCGGCAACCTCCTGCACACCTACGCCGGGCCCACCATGGTCATCATCAACCCGCTGAGCTCCCCCTCCATGTACTCCGAGAAGGTGACGCTGCTCTGGGGGGACACCAGAGGGGACACGCAGCTGGCACCGTGCAGAGGGGGCAGTGGGGGTGGCAGGGTGCTGACCCTTGCCTGTTTCCCCTCCCTGTCCCCACCAGGTGATGCACATGTTCAAGGGGTGCCGCAGGGAGGACACGTCCCCGCACATCTACGCGGTGGCGCAGGCGGCGTACCGCAGCATGCTGATGAGCCGCCAGGACCAGGCCATCGTCCTGCTGGGCGCCAGCGGCAGCGGCAAAACCACCAACTGCCAGCACCTGGTGCAGTACCTCGCCACCATCGCCGGCAGCACCGGCAAGGTGTTCTCTGGTGAGTCCTTCTGTCCTGCCTGCACACGCCGCTTGCTTTGTCACAGCCCCACGCACGCGGCAGTGGCTGGACACGCGCCGAACTGGCTGTCACTGTCACACCGGTGCCTTTGCTGTGCCAGGGAGCAGCAGCACCCGCCCAGCCAGCTCTGGCTCCCTGCCCACTGCACAGCCCCTGCACTGCTCTGCTTCTTTTCCTGCAGTGGAGAAGTGGCAGGCCCTCTACACCATCCTGGAGGCTTTTGGCAATAGCAGCACCGGCATGAACGGCAACGCCACACGCTTCTCCCAGATCATCTCCCTGGACTTCGACCAGGCCGGGCAGGTGGCGTCTGCCTCTGTACAGGTGAGGGGACCAGGGTGGCCCCCCCAGCAGGGCAGCTGGTCCATCCTTGCCAGTGTGGTTCCCCGTGGTGTGGGATCCAGCCCATCCTCAGGGGAATGTTGTCCAGAGAAGCTGTAACTGCCCCATCCGCTGTGACAGTGTTCAAGGCCAGGTTGGACAGGATTTGGAGCAACCTGGGATAGGGGAAAGTGTCCTTGTCCATGGCAGGGTTTTGGAACTCGCTGATCTTTTGGGTCCCTTCCAATCCAAACCATTCCATGATTCTCCTGGTGTTTTGTACACTACAAGCTCTGCTGCAGAAGTACAGCCATGCTCACAGCGCTCAGCAGCCTGGCATCCTGCTCCTGTCCTTGTTCACACCCATCAGATGGGATCCCTTGCTGAGTTAGTCCCCAAATCAGTCCCAAAATGCTGTTGTGATAACAGCAGAGCCCTTAAAATCCAGGAGATGTACTCCATGCTCTTCTAGTAACTTTCACTGAGGAGAGATGTTCATGGGCTGCGTGGGTGATGTTTGTATTCACATGGTGCCCTGCAGTGAAAGGGAGACTCTCACAACACCATGAGGACCCTGGGCAGGCAGCAAGGATAAGGCTGGGGTGGGTTGGGGGTCTCAGTGGGAGTGGGGCACTTGGGGACAGTTCCTCACTGTCTCCCCTCTGCCAGACCCTGCTGCTGGAGAAGCTGCGCGTGGCCCGGCACCCGGCCAACGAGGCCACCTTCAATGTCTTCTACTACCTGCTGGCCTGCTCTGACAGCACCCTGAGGTGAGCTGGGGGGGAGAGCATGGCCTCCATCGTGGGGGGGTCCCTGGGACCTCCCCCATGGGGCCAATCATGGTGTTTATCCCTGCAGGACTGAGCTTCACTTCAACCACCTGGCAGAGAACAATGTCTTCGGCATCGTGCCCCCCTCCAAGGTTGTTGCCATGGGGGGCTGTAGGGGAAGGTGGGGGTCTCTGGCCCATTTCAGTGCAGGGGGAGGCAGAGCTGGGCTCCCAGACCAATGGCTCCTGTTGTTTTCCACAGCCAGAGGAAAAGCAGAAGGCAACCCAGCAGTTCAGCAAGCTCCTGACAGCCATGAAGGTGATGGGCATCTCAGGAGATGAGCAGAAAGCCTTCTGGCTCATCCTGGGGGCCATCTACCATCTGGGAGCTGCTGGGGCAACCAAAGGTAACAAGCTGGGAGCCATTACCGAGAGGAGATTTGGGACTGAGGGATGTGAGGGGTTCCAGACACACCTTGCAAACAGCCTGCAGTGCACCAAGCCCTGGGGGAGAGGGTGGGAGGCTGTGTCAGCTGAGGGACAGTGCCCTGCCACCCTGAGGGCTCTGGGGCACCCAGCTTTGTCCCCATGGTTGGGGTGGTCTCATTAACTGGTGGGAATTGAACATGCCCACACCCTGCCAACCCGGGGGAGTGGGGGCCTGGGTGGGGCTGAGGCAGCTGGGGGGTATCCCCCATTCCCAGTGTAACACCTTTCCCTCCATCCTCCTTGCAGAGCCACTGGCAGATGGAGCTGGTAATGGGAGTGGGGAGGGCTCTGCTCTGGGGGGTGCCACGCAATGCAGATTTGGGGGCTGAAATGGGGGCTTGGGATGCTGCTGGTGTGCTGGGACCAACCCTGACCCTGGCTGGGTCCTGGCAGCCCCAAATTTGCCTGCTGCTCGTGAGGAGTCCCATCCCAGTCCTGTCAGCACCATTGGTGGTGTGGGTCAGGGCTGCCCTGGCACACAGCTCTCACCATGGGTGTGAGCCTCCCACAGCACCAGCTTTGCTCTCCGTTCCTGGGGATGGCAAATTTGGCTCTGGGGGCTGCTCTTTTTCCCCTGTGGCTTTCTCTTTCTGCCTGTGGTGCTGCACGCTGGTGGGAGAGCTGGGCATGTCACCCCAAAATGGGCACCTGGAGCTGGTGGCTGCACCCAGGGGATTTGCAGCCCTGGGGGAAAAGATGATCTGGGGATGAAGAAGGAGTGACCAGAGGGGTCTGGGTGCACACTGGGGCGCGGGGCTGGCCTGTGGGGTGCTCTTGGGGTGCTGTGCTGGCCCATGGGGTGCTCTCAGGGCACTAGAGGGCAGCAGGGCCCTGCTGCAGCCGCCACAGCGGGATGCTCAGGCAACTCGAGCCTCTCCATGGGAGCCTGCTGTGGGAGGGAATCCCAAATCCTGCTGGGGGCGAGCGTTGCTGCATCCTGCTTGGGGTGGGCATCCCACCCCCAGTCTGTGCTGCTGCTGCTGCTGAAGCCTCCCCTGTGCCTCGTGGACGCTGGGAGTGCTCAGAGCTGAGTTACACCAGCCCCACAATCTCCTTGGATCCAAAAGTGGCTCCCCATGCACTGGGGCAGAGCCGAGCTGCTCCCCAACATTGCCCACGGTGCGGGGGGGCTCAAAGGGAAGGGACCCCCGCGCTGGTCACGGTTTGTCCCTGCAGCAGTGCCTGGGGAGGGGCAGGCGTGGCATGGGCGTGGTGGCAGGAGGGTGTCCCCTGCCGTGCCATCGTGTGCCGTGGTTTCTAACCCGTGTCTCTGTTCGCATGGTGCATGCTGCCCTTTGCAATGCAGACGCCGACGAAGGTAAAGTCCCGTTCTGTTCTGTTCTCTGTGTGTCTCTGGCTTCCCCCTCCTCTGTGCCACCCTCACCCCGCTTCCGTGTCCCTTGTGTGTCACCATTAACCGGCTCCCACCGCCCCCCAGCGTCCGTGTGTCTGTGTCTGTCTGTGTGACTCTGTCACCCAGCGGGGACATGTCCCCATGTGGGGTGGCTCAGAGCCTCAGAGGTCCCTGGGTAGTGTTGACAGGGGGTCTGTGCTCCACACCAGTGTGGCTCCAGGCTCAGCCTGCAGCAGCACAAAGCCATTCACCCCTGTCTCCTGTTAGACCCCAAACATCTCTGTCTCCTCAAACCCCAAAACGGGTGCTCCCATCATCCCTAACCTACTCTGTGGGTCCCTAAGATCATCCCAGGCCTGTTTGGAAACGCTCCCCATTTTTAGGGGTGCCCTTCCTGGCTCTGAACCCCCTTTCTCCACCTTTCAGCTGGGAGGAAGCAGTTTGCACGGCACGAGTGGGCTCAGAAAGCCGCCTACCTGCTGGGCTGCAGCCTGGAGGAGCTCTCCTCTGCCATCTTCAAGCACCAGCCCAAGGGCACCCTGCAGCGCTCCACCTCCTTCCGCCAGGGCCCCGACGAGTCTCCCCTGGGGGACAGTGGCACAGGTAGGGTGAGGTGTGGTGGGGACAGCGGGTGTCCCCAAGGGATGCCGGGTT
This sequence comes from Melospiza georgiana, assembly GCF_028018845.1. NCBI lineage: Eukaryota > Metazoa > Chordata > Aves > Passeriformes > Passerellidae > Melospiza > Melospiza georgiana. The sequence continues at coordinate 9,443,705 of NC_080448.1, read as the reverse complement.
GGGGACACTCAGGCTTGCTTTGGGCAGGTCCCAAGCTGACGGCGCTGGAGTGCCTGGAGGGCATGGCAGCTGGCTTGTACTCCGAGCTCTTCACACTCCTCATCTCCCTCCTCAACAGGTACGTGCTGGGGGGGCCAGCAGGAGAGTGGGGGTGCCTGCCCGCACCCCCTGACCCCACTGTGTCCCTCTGTGCTCCTCCCAGGGCGCTGAAGTCGAGCCAGCACTCGGTGTGCTCCGTGACGGTGGTGGACACCCCTGGGGCACAGAACCCCAAGCTGGCAGGGCAAGGCCGGGGTGCCACCTTCGAGGAGCTGTGCCACAACTACGCCCAGGAGCGCCTGCAGCAGCTCTTCCACCAGCGCACCTTCGCCCGCGAGCTGGAGCGATACAAGGAGGTACCGGGGACACCAGGGCTGCCATGGCCTCCTCCACTCCCGCCCTCCCATAGCCACGTGAACACCTCCTATGTGTCCCCCCTGATTTCTTGTGCAGTGGTCATTTTGGACCAGTCCAACCAAAGCTCAGTGTCCAGGGGCTGCAGGAGCACAGCACAGGAGGGCTGGGCTGGGAGGTGGTGGAGTTAGCACTCTGCATCACTCTAAACCCCGTCAAGACCAGCACCCTGATGGGCTCACGCTCCCTCTCACTGCTACTCTGCAGTGTGGGTGCTCACCTGCCTCTGTTCCTCTGTTCCCCCTCACCAGGAGAACATAGAGCTCGCCCTGGCTGATGCTGAGCCCAGCTCCTCTGGCTCCATAGCTGCTGTGGACCAGTCCTCACACCAGGCACTGGTAAGCACCTTCCACTCTTCCTTCCAGCCCCATCATGGCAGCAGATGGGCAGCTTTTTGGCATTTTGGTGGTAGAGGGGAAGGAAAGGGGCTGATGGCCATGAGAGCATGGGTGCAATTGTGTGTGCAGCCCACATCTTTGTGCATCCTGCAGCATGGTGTTCCCTTCTTGTTCTGGGAGCTGCCTGTGCTGTGGGCAGGGGGCCTGGAGATTTCTGGGGTGTTCCAGTTTTCAAAGTGCTCTGGTCCCCAGGGTGCTCAGGTTCCTAGTGTCCCGGGGTCCCTGGGGTTCTCCAGTCCCTGCTGGAAGAGGCTGCTGGCACCATCCCTGTGCTGGGTTTCAGCACTGCATTTCCCACCTCAGTGAGATGTGCTGCCAGTGTCCCATATGGACCTTCCCCTTCTCCACTAATCAGGAGCCCTCTCCCACGGTGTGAGGTTGTGTGCTCCCTGGGTGGCCTGGGTGCCTTGTGTCACCCCGTGTCCCTGCCCTGGGGGACCCTGGTGTGCTGGGGTGGCTGCCAGCGTGGTGACCCTGCAGGTCCGGTCTCTGGCCCGCACGGACGAGGCGCGGGGGCTGCTGTGGCTTCTGGAGGAGGAGGCTCTGCAGCCAGGGGGCAACGAGGACACCTTGCTGGAGCGGCTCTTCTCCTACTATGGTCCCCAGGAAGGGGGTAAAGAAGGTATGGAGGGGGGCCTGGAACCGTGGGGATGTGTCCACTAGACCAGAAACAACCTCTCTAATGGAAGATGTCCCTGCCCATGGCAGGGAGTTGGAATGGGATGATCTTTAGGGTGCCTTCCAACCCCAGCCATTCTGGGGTTCTGTGACATGCCCCAGTGAAACACTCATCCCCAGGGCTGTGCCCACTGGTGCTGTGTTTCCCTGCAGGGCACAACCCGCTGCTCCCCAGTGACAAACCCCGACACTTCCTCCTGGGACACAGCTCGGGGACCAACTGGGTGGAGTACGACGCTACGGGATGGCTCAACTACGTCAAGCACAACCCGGCCTCCCAAAACGCCTCTGCCCTGCTGCAGGAGTCCCAGAAGTGAGCAGGGCCCTGGGGTGGGGGCGTGGCAGGGGGGAGAGGTGACGCCGGGGGGTGACGTGCCCTCCTCTGTGCCCCGCAGGAAGGTGATCAGCAGCCTGTTTGCGGGGCGCGGCGGCTCGGCGCTGGTGCTGTCGGGCTCGGTGGCGGGGCTGGAGGGCGGCTCCCAGCTGGCCCTGCGCCGCGCCACCAGCATGCGCAAGACCTTCACCACCGGCGTGGCCGCCGTCAAGAAGAAATCCCTCTGCATCCAGATCAAGCTGCAAGTGGTGAGTGAGGGGGTGCCAAGGGGGATCCCCACATCTGGCTGGGGCACCGCCGCACGTCACCGCTCACCCCGCTCTGCCGCACCCGCAGGACGCCCTCATCGACAGCATCAAGAAGTCCAAGCTGCACTTTGTGCACTGCTTCCTGCCCAAGGCGGGGGCTGGTGGGGACCCCCAGGCCGTGCTGTGCCGGCGGGTGAGCAGCAGCGAGCTGGAGCTGCCGGCAGAGCACTGCGAGGCCGGGCTGATGCAGCTGGACGTGCCCCTGCTGCGCGCGCAGCTCCGCGGCTCCCGCCTGCTCGACGCCCTCCGCATGTACCGCCAAGGTGAGCCCTGCCACCGGCACCGGGGCGTGGAGGTCCCAGCTGTGTCTTCTCACTGGAGAGCCAAAGACCCCCACGAGTCCCTTCAGCACGTGCCCTTGCTCTGAACTCTGGAGCCTCTCCCCAGGGTGGTCCCGTCCCTGTTCCCCCTCCCCTGCTGGGCTGTTATCTGCACTGGGGACAGGCATGGCCTTAATTGGGTGTTTCCCCTGGTGCCGCTGGTTCCTGGCAGCAATCCCATTGGCATCCAGCCCCTGTCCTGCTGGAACGAGAGCCTCTGGGTTGTGCTCAGCAAAGCATTTATCGATACATTGGCTGGCCAGCCACCCGGCCGAGGGTTTATCACTTGGAGGCCGGACCCTTCCTGCCATGATTGGAAATCGATGCCACCTGCACACCTCCTGGATCGATGGCCGTGGCCAGCCGCCCGTGCCGGGGTCAATGTTCCCATCAATACCTCATCGTTAATTAAGATATGGAGGCTCAGTGCTGGAGCCTGATGCAGGAGTTGGCTGTGGCTCAGAGTGGAGCCAGAGCAGGACTTGCACAGGCAACACGTGTCGCTGCTCTCCCCGCAAGGAGGGATCTGGCTGCTTTCTCCTCAGATCCCAGCCAAAACTGCTGGAGGATGCAGCCAAGGAAAGCCTCATGGGGAGGCTGAGGGCATTCTAGCTATGCCTGACCCCATGGGGAGCTTGTGTCACGTGGGGCAACCCTGTCAGCTCTCCCAAAACATGAACCCCAGCATGTCAGGGCACGTGGGGCTGTCCCTGGCCATCCCCTGGGCATCCACACAGCCCCACTCTCCCTTGCTTCCCCAGGTTACCCTGACCACATGGTGTTTGCGGAGTTCAGGCGGCGCTTTGATGTCCTGGCTCCACACCTGACCAAAAAGCACGGGCGCAACTACATCGTGGTGGATGAGAAGCGGGTATGTGCTCCGTGTCAGAGTCACTGCTGTGGTCCAGGGTCCCCTGCACCTCAAAGGGCCTGGCCCTGACACCTTTCCCTCCCTGCAGGCAGTGGAGGAGCTCCTGGAATCGCTGGACCTGGAGAAGAGCAGCTACCACATGGGCTTGAGCCGGGTATGGTGCCCGACACCACCGGGTGTGGGTGTGGGCAAGGCTGTGCGTCATGGCACGGTGGGACACCGAAAGGGCAGCACTGTTCACTCCCACCCACGGCATTCCTCATGCCTGGGGAATAAAACCTCACAATGGGACGGGACCAGCGGCTGAGGAGGGGAGAGACACATCCCCACCAGCGGAGGGTGGCACGGTGTGGCCGGAGGGATGCCGGCACCCATCGCTGTCCTGCTCCTCTCCCTCAGGTGTTTTTCCGGGCTGGATCGCTGGCCAGGCTGGAGGAGCAGCGGGACACGCAGACCAGCAGGAACATCACCCTTTTCCAGGCGGCGTGCAGGGGCTTCCTGGCACGGCAGCACTTCAAGAAGAGAAAGGTTCGTCCCAGCGGCTCTCCCCTCCCCGCTCTGCTGCACAATTTCGCCTAAAATGGGCAGTGCAGCCTTTCTGCGCCTCCTGGGCCAGCACCTCCTCCTCCCGCCTCCCCCGGAGCCGTGGGGGGCCAGGGGGAACCGGGGGGCCAGGGGGAACCGGCAGGGAGGCTGCTGGGTATCGCCGCCGAAGGATGAAGCCACGCTTCAGCTCCTACTTTTATCATTAGAGAAGGTGTAAAACAGGCATCTTACAGTGCCTCATCTTCCTGAGATTAGCACTTAGAAGGGCTGGAGAGGATCAAACAGCAGATTTGCTGGTGCAGTTGGCCCAAATGCTGATGAAGGGAAGCATGCTGGGGTGCTGGCAGGGGTGCTGAGCACCCACACACCCCACTTTGCCCTGCTGGTGGCCCTGTGCTGACCCCATACCCCTTGCTGACCCCGTGCCCTGCACAGATCCAGGATTTGGCCATCCGGTGCGTGCAGAAGAACATCAAGAAGAACAAAGGGGTGAAGGATTGGCCCTGGTGGAAGCTCTTCACCACGGTGCGGCCCCTCATCGAGGTGCAGCTCACTGAGGACCAGATCCGTGGCAAAGACGTGGGTATCCATGCTGGGGGATGCTGGATGGGGCAGGGAGGGCTCGGGGGAGCATTGGCCTTGGGTGGGATGCAGGACCCTGCGGTGGGGGCACATGGAGAAGCTAATGGTGGGGTAGGATGCAGGATCCTGAAGTGGGGTGGGAAGCAAAGCCCAGGGAAGGGTGGGATGCAGGATCCCGTGGTGGATTAGGATACAGGATGCCACCACGGTGGGTTGGGATGTGGGAGCCCGTGATGGGGTGAGATGCAGGACCACGTCTGCCCGCGCCAGGCTCGAATTGCTCCCTAATTTGCGAATCAGCATGTCATTAGCATCCCGAGAGCCGGCTGTTGCTTGAGCCCAATTACAAGCGTGGAGAATGGAAATGAAACCGTGCGCCGAGAGGCAAATGCGGGGGCTCCGCTCGCACTGGCAACCAGACACTGGTGCACCCGGCGAGCACGAGCTGCTGCCTGGCTCAGCTTTCACCCCGACCTGCTGGGGACAGGCACCTGGCTGGGGGCACCTGGGCAGGGGCACCTCCTGCCCCCCCAGCCTGTGCTGGGACCAGAGGAAGAGAGAGGAGGATGTTAGCAGCCAGACATGCTTCCACAGCACTGCCTGGTGGCCCCTGGGCATCCTGGCCAGCCCCCTCCCTCCCCACCTGGGCTGGGTGCACCCAAACCCTTCAGCAAGCTGCTGCTGTGTGGATTTGCTCCCACCTCCTCTCACAGGGGATGTGGGTATCCCTGTGCAGCTTTTCTGTGACTGCCTGGCATTTCGACACCATTTATGGGGTTGGAGTCGGCACGACGGCGGAGCGGGTTGGGGAAAGTCCCTGCCCTGCCCTTGGCAGGGGAGAGCAGCCCCAGGGAGCCCCCACCCTGCTCATCCCGTGCTGGGGGGGTGCTGGGGAGGGGCAAAGAGCTGCCAGCCTCCTACCCGCCAGCCTCTTCCCTGCGCCTGCCCCCTCCCTCACCGCCCGCTCTGTTGCAGGAAGAGATCCAGCAGCTGAAGAGCAAACTTGAGAAGGTGGAGAAGGAGCGCAACGAGCTGCGGCTCAACAGCGACCGCCTGGAGAGCAGGGTAGGTCTTTGCAGCTGCCGGGATGGGGTTTGGTGCCGTGCCAGCCTGGCCCAGCCCACGGTTCCATTCCCCCTGGCACCCCCAGATCACAGAACTGACATCGGAGCTGACGGACGAGCGCAACACCGGCGAGTCGGCCTCCCAGCTGCTGGACGCTGAGACGGCCGAGAGGCTGCGGGCTGAGAAAGAGATGAAGGACCTGCAGGTAAGGGTGCCCCTCCCCAGCCTCACAGTGTCTCCTGTCCCCCTCAAGTGCTCACCACGGCCATGTCCCCTCCCAGGCCAAGTACGATGCCCTGAAGAAGCAGATGGAGTCGATGGAGATGGAGGTGATGGAGGCTCGGCTCATCCGGGCGGCTGAGCTCAATGGGGAGCTCGACGATGATGATTCAGGTATGTCCTGCCTCCAGTGCTGGCTGCTGGGACACCCTGCAATGTCCCCTTCTCCCTGTGCCACCCCCACAGCCCCTTGGTGACCACATTTCCCCACACAGGTGGTGAATGGCGGCTGAAATACGAGCGAGCGGTGCGGGAGATCGACTTCACCAAGAAACGGCTGCAGCAGGAGCTGGAGGACAAGCTGGAGGTGGAGCAGCAGGGCAAGAGGCAGCTGGAGCGCAAGGTGAGTGGGGGCTCGGCTCTGGGGACTCCCCTCAGCATGGCTGGGACAGCAGGGACATGGTGGCACCCCAGAGCCCACACTGCCTGCCCACCTCTGCCCGCAGCTGGCGGACCTGCAGGCGGACAGTGAGGAGAGCCAGCGGGCGCTGCAGCAGCTGAAGAAGAAGTGCCAGCGCCTGGCTGCTGAGCTGCAGGACACCAAACTGCACCTTGAGGGACAGCAGGGACGCAACCATGACCTGGAGAAGAAGCAACGGAGGTGGGGACAGTGCGCTGGCAGTGGGGGGGACATGGGTGACACGCCCCTGGCGAAGTGGCATTACCATTTTAGCAGGGATTTGGGCACCTCACCAGCTCGTACTTGGCCGAGATGTCTCCAGCAGGATGGGGCTGCCCAGCTTGGATGCGTTTGTTGTGGGGGGGATCCCCATTGCCCTTTTGGGGGGCCCAGAGCTGAGTGATCCCATCAATGTGGGGTCCTGCCCCATGGTGGAGGCTGCTGGTGCCCTGCATCTCCACCCGGCACGCGCCGCCATCCCGTCCCCTCTCCCAGCCCCAAAGTTTGCTAACGTTATTAAGCAGCAGGGACGCTTTCATCTCATTATGGTAATGATCGCACACACAAATACAGCGAGAGAATCCAATCTAATTAATTTCAATTTCCGCGGATTGGAGTCTGTGCTAATGCAGCTGTTTATTACCCAGCGCAAGGAAAAATGGGGATTAGCTGCCGAGGTGTTTAACGCAGGTCACAAACTCAAGCGCAGGGTTGTTTTCCAAGCCCCAAAGGCAGTGATTTTGGAGTAAGCTCAGCTGATCCCATCCCAGGGGCACTGGAAGAGACTGCCATGTGGCTGCCTGGCTACAGGCTGTGCTGAGCACTCCTTCAACAGGGGCTTGTATCCCGTCTGGGGGGGTGTGTGTCCCCTTTGGGAATGGGACTGGTGCCATGTCATGTGGAACTCCCACACTGGGATGCAGCTGTGGGAGCTGAGGTACCACAAGAGCCCATCTCTCCTAGGGACCCCTCCATGTCCTGCTTGGTGGATTTGGTGTCCCCAGCTGCTTTGGAGTAGCCAGGCTCCTGCCATTGGCAGGCATGGTCCCATGGGCACATGCTGGCTCTGGAGAACAGCTGAGGTGCTGCTGGAGTTGGTGCTGCAGGTGCTGCACTCCCCTTTAGCTTGGAGTGAAGGCATCAAGAGGAGTGTCTGAGTGACTCGGTGCCACCGTGGTGGCAATTAAAGACTCGTCAGCACTGTGTTTCAAACGAGCACTCAGCAGCACACCACCCTTCCCAGTGCTTGCTGCTGAGGGAAGGGGATGCTCCGTGCAGTGCCCTGGCACAGGGCTGAGGATCAGTCCCCGGGGTGCTGAGTGCTCTCCCCACTCTCCCCGTGCAGGTTTGACAGCGAGCTCTCGCAGGCGCACGAGGAGGCGCAGCGGGAACGGCTGCAGCGGGAGAAGCTGAGCCGAGAGAAGGATGTGCTGGTGGCTGAGGTCTTTGGCCTCAAGCAGCTGCTGGAGGTGAGCAGCCCCCAGACCCTCCTCAGCCTCTCAATCACTGGGTGCCTCGGGCTGATAGTGACCCTGTCTCTCACAGGACAGGGACTCGGACATCGCAGGGCTGACACAGAAGGCAGAGGCGCTGGAGGCAGAGCTGCAGGACATCTCCTCCCAGGAGTCAAAGGATGAAGCCTCCCTGGCCAAGGTGAAGAAACAGCTGAGGGACCTAGAGGCGAAGGTCAAAGATCAGGAGGAGGAACTGGATGAGCAGGCTGGGACCATCCAGATGCTGGAGCAGGTACAGCGGGGAGGGGCGAGGTTTCTGGGTGGGGTGGTTTCGTGCAGGGCTGTTATTACCTGGGCCGGGCTTGCCTGGGAAGAGGAGGCAGCCGCCCTGAGCCCGGCGTCAGGCCAGGCATCACCGCGGCCGACACGGCTCCCGGCCCTCCGTGCCATGGCCCGCCAGGTCACCATGGGGCGGGCAGCCCAGCTGGCCTCAGACCGGGGGGTTTTCAGGGTGAGTGGTGAGTGAGAGAGTGCCATGGAGGGGTCCCCACGTCCCCTTTGCTCTGAACACATCCCCACCATTTGCAGGCGAAGCTGCGGCTGGAGATGGAGATGGAGCGGCTGCGGCAGACCCACGCCAAGGAGGTGGAGAGCCGTGATGAGGAGGTGGAGGAGATCCGGCAGTCATGCCAGAAGAAGGTAGGGCTCAGCTGTGTCCCCTCTGCCCAGGAAGGCCTGGGATGCATCCCCATGCCCTGGCTGGGAGCTGCCAGCTGGGCACTGTCATGCAGCACCCGGCTCCCACGCAGCGACCACAGCCCGGCTCCACCGGCCCGGCGGGTCCGACCGGTCCTTCTGCTGCCCGGGCCAGCACGCTCTGCCGGGCTCTGTGCCTCTGGTTGCGCAAACACCCGGCTGGTGGGGTCACCCAGTGTCTCCAGGCTGTGGGGACACGTGAGGAGGGGTCATGACCCCTCCCCGCTGCCCTGACTGGCTGCCCCCTGTCTGTCCCCCAGCTGAAGCAGATGGAGGTGCAGCTGGAGGAGGAGTATGAGGACAAGCAGAAGGTGCTGAGAGAGAAGCGGGAGCTGGAGAGCAAGTTATCTGCTGTCAGCGAGCAGGTGGGGTGAAGGGCAGCTGGGCATCTGCCTTGCTTTGGGGACCCTGAGGTGGCCATGGTGGGGTGGACACCCCTGTGGCATGGAACTGTGGCAAAGTTTCCCCTGCCACAGGCCAACCAGCGGGACTTTGAGACGGAAAAGCGCCTGCGCCGGGACCTGAAGAGAACGAAGGCGCTGCTGGCTGATGCTCAGATCATGCTGGACCACCTGAAAAACAACGCGCCCAGCAAGAGGGAGATCACCCAGCTCAAGAATCAGGTGTGCATCTAGACACTCCTCATACTGCAGGGTTGAAGGACACAGGGTGTCCCTGTTCCCTGGCCAGGCACTGAGCTATATCCCTGCAGCTGGAAGAGTCAGAGTTCACCTGTGCAGCCGCTGTCAAGGCCCGCAAATCCATGGAGGTGGAGATCGAGGACCTCCACCTGCAGATTGATGACCTTGCCAAGGCCAAGGGAGCGGTGAGTGGGTTTGGGTTGGGATGAACCATGGTGGGGCCATGCCCCATTTGCACCCAGGGTGGCCCCATGTTGTTTGGAGTGGGTTTGGGGGGTGAGTGCCCCATTCTTGGGATGCAGTGGGAGACACGTGTGTGTCCCTGCAGCTGGAGGAGCAGCTGAGCCGTCTGCAGCGGGAAAAGAATGAAGTGCAGAGCCGGCTGGAGGAGGACCAGGAGGACATGAATGAGCTGATGAAGAAGCACAAGGCAGCTGTGGCCCAGGTGAAGTGGGAGGAGCAGCTGCACCCACCCCACCCCCTCCAGATGTCCCTCTTGGAGCCCGTGCAGTGGGATCCCCACTCACGGCCCTGATGTGTCCTGCAGGCATCCCGGGACCTGGCACAGATGAATGACCTCCAGGCACAGCTGGAGGAGGTCAGCAAGGAGAAGCAGGAGATGCAGGAGAAGGTGAGGATGCACCCTGAGTGAAGCTAGGACAATGGGGGACACCCAGAGACCATGCAGGACTGCCCTGCACCATGGGGGTGCAGAGAATTCTGGTGGGAAGCTCTCCATCAGGATGGGAGCAGCGTGGCCAGCAGCTCTCCTCCAGGACAGCGTGGCACTGGGGGCAGGGTGATTGTGGTCGAGGCTGAGGCTGTGCCCTCTCCCGCAGCTGCAAGGTCTGCAGAGCCAGCTGGAGTTCCTGGAGCAATCCATGGTGGACAAGTCGCTGGTGAGCCGGCAGGAGGCCAAGATCCGTGAGCTGGAGACCAGGCTGGAGTTCGAGAGGACGCAAGTCAAGCGCCTGGAGGTAGTCACGGGGCTTTCCCTCTGCTCCAGCCGGGACAGGGGTGCAGCAGGGCCACAACGAAGCTGCCTGAGAGTTTTCTGAGTGCCTCCCCTCCCCACGACCCCCCACGCTGCAGCCCTCCCCCTCTGGCAGCCCATCCCTGTCTCCACGGGGAAGGCTCCCTGCAAGCACTGATAACAGTAATCCACCGCCCAGCCCGGCAAAGTGCTGCTCTTTCCCTGCATCGACTTAGGGAAATTATAGACTCCCCAGTCCCGCGAACGCAGCCTGTTTTATATTCTGCCTCCGCAGCTCTGCCGGGGAGCGCGGCAGCTTAGCTCTCCTCTTCATATTTTCCAAGCTATTATTTCCTTCTCCACTCTCTCTGCCGGGGCCATAAATATGCAGCGGCTGGCTCAGTGGCTGGGGGAGAGCTGGAGCTATTTTTTCCCTACGTTACATGTTTTAATTACTTCACACACAGTTAAATCTATTTTTCCAATTCAACAAAGCCCTTGCTGTTGTTCTGCCCCTTCCCTGGCCCTGGGAGGGGGTGGTTTCTCCTCCATCTTCTTGTGTAAATTGATGGGAGTGGGATCCATCCTCCCATCATCTGCTGGTGGGTGTCAGGGTGAGAGTGTGGGGTGAGAGGTCCATTTGGGGTGACCCTGGTGCTTGGCAGAGCCTGGCCACAGAGCTGAAGGAGAACAGGGAGAAGCTGATGGAGGAGCAGCTCTTGCTGTTGTACTGGCCGTGGGAGGGGGTGGTTTCTCCTCCATCTCCTTGTGTAAATTGATAAGAGTAGGATCCATCCTTGCAGTACCTGCTGATGGGTGTCGAGATGCAGTTGTGGGGTGAGAGGTCCATGGGGGATTTGGGGTGACCCTGGTGCCCGGCAGAGCCTGGCCACGCGGCTGAAGGAGAACATGGAGAAACTGATGGAGGAGCTGCCCTTGCTGTTGTACTCCCCTTTCCCTGGCCCTGCGAGGGGGTGGTTTCTCCTCCATCTACCTTGTGTAAATTGATAAGAGTGGGATCCATCCTTGCAGTGGGTGTCGGGGCGCAGGCGTGGGGATTTGGGGTGACCCTGGTGCTCGGCAGAGCCTGGCCACGCGGCTGAAGGAGAACATGGAGAAGCTGACGGAGGAGCGGGATCAGCGCGCGGCCGCCGAGAACCGGGAGAAGGAGCAGAACAAGCGGCTGCAGCGGCAGCTCCGCGACGTCAAGGAGGAGATGGGCGAGCTGGCCAAGAAGGAGGCAGAAGCCAGCCGCAAGAAGCACGAGCTGGTGAGGAACCCGTGGTAGGGCCAGGCAGGGCACCGGGGGCTGTTCCCTGAGGAATCCAGCTCATCCCACTCCCTCCCCGCAGGAGATGGACCTGGAGAGCCTGGAAGCTGCCAACCAGAGCCTGCAGTCAGACCTGAAGCTGGCCTTCAAGCGCATCGGGGACCTGCAGGCGGCCATCGAGGACGAGATGGAGAGTGACAGCAATGAGGACCTCATCAACAGGTGAGAGCACCTGGGCACAGCTCCCCTGCATCCCTGGGGGTCACTGCTTCCCTTTGCCACTCCAGAAATGCCACAGGGACCCCTTGGCTCTGCCTGGCCCTGGCAGGATGCTGTCTGTGCATCCGTCCATGCATCGTGCACACGTGCATCTGTCCATGCACCCGTGTCTGTCCGTCCATGCATCGGGCCCCTGTGCACACAGGCATCGGTCCGTGCATCTGTGCATCCATCCCCCCGTCCACCCGCAGCCCCCATGAGCTTCAACCACTTGTGGAGGTGCCTGAAATGCATCCAGAATCCTGCCAGCTGGCTGGAAACAGCCCAGGGAGCCCCAGGAGCCAGGGCAGCACAAGCTGGCAGGAGGTTTGGGATGCTGGGATCCAGCCCAGCCCAGGATAGAATTATAGAATCATACAATTGTTTAGGTTGGGAAAGACCTCTGAGAAAATCGACTCCAGCCATTAACTCAGCACTGCCATGTTAGCACTAAATCATGTCCCCAAGTGCCACATCCAGACATTTTTTAATGTTTCCAGGCAATGGCTTCACCACTTCCCTGGACAACCTAAGCCTCCCATGGCACAACTTGTCCTCTTGTCTTATCGCTTTTTCCTTGGGAGCAGCACCTGACCCCCCTGGCTACAACCTCCTTTCAGGAAGTTGTAGGGAGTGAAAAAGTCCCCCCTGATCCTCCTTTCCTCCAGGCTGAGCCCCTCCAGCTCCCCCAGTTGCTCCTCATCAGATTTGTGCTCCACATCCTCCCTCAGCTCTGTTGCCTTTCTTTGGATACACTCCAGCACCCAACCTGGCATGCTGGGATCCAGCTGTGTGCAACCCCACTCCAGGGACACAGGACAGCCTCACCTCCCTCCCCTGACCCTTCCCCATAATTTAATTTGCCCGCCCACTTGGTCTTTTATTTTTTTTTTTTTTCTTTCATTTAATTTCTTTTCTGTTTTGTTTCTCCCCCCTCCAACCCTGCCCCCTCCAACCCCTCCCAGTTTGCAGGACATGGTGGCAAAGTATCAGAAAAGAAAGAGTAAAATGTGAGGAGCATCTCTTTCCTTCCTCCCCTCCCCTAACCCCCACCTCACCCCCAGGGGCCGGGGTCCCGCATGCCACTGGCCCAACTCTGCATGCCCTAACAGCACCCACGGCATGGCCCAGCACAGCACAGCAGGGCACATAACCACATCCCGTGCATGGGGACGGGATGAGCCCCTGGGATGGGCTGGGGGGGTGATGCTCTGCCATGTGTCAGCATGGGGCAGCAATGGAGCCCTGCTGACACTAATTAATACCCCATCCATGGTCGCTCCCACAGTCCTGCTTAACTAACGGCACGTTTGCCTGGACATAAACTGTGTTTGATGTGGAGCTTAATTCCATTGGTCAGAAAACCTTAGCTGCCCCCAGAGATTGTTTTTGGGGCTCGTTGGGGTTATTTTTGGTGTCGTTCTGTGTTTTTTTTTTCCCCAAGCCCAGCGTTGCCTGGATGTATTGCAGGGGAGGGAGATGCGCAGGATGGAGAGCGGCTCGTTGCTCTGAATTTAAAAAGAGAAGCATTCATATACAGGGTCTATCCAGGCCTGTCCCTTGTGCTGTTTGCTTTCATTCCCAGGCAGGGAATAAGCCCAAAACCAGGTGGAGAAAAGGCCATTTAAGATCCTGTCATACATCCCATCCCTTCCTTGGAGTGGCCTGGTGGGAGCGGGGTGGCGAGAGGGCACCACACCGCTTCAATTTCCGTATAGATCCCGACGCTGCTGCCGTAGCCCTAATGAAAGCAGTAAGCGCTGGGGTATTAAGAGAGATTTATTCAGGGATGCTTTTAACGTGGAGGAATGGATTTTGCAATGCAGACAGCACCTTCTTTCTAAAGGCAATCAATATGGTTACCAACGGCCGTTATAAATTAGATGGTTTAAGCCAGATAGGACTTTTTTTACGCCGGGACGTAAATCAGGGGCTCTGGGGCACGGCAGGGCTGTAAATCTGCCCGCTGTGCTCCCAGCCCGCCGTGCCGGAGCGTTTCTGTTCCGCCTGCTAAACTCCTGTTTACCCGGGGCCATCAGCATTGCTCTTCCTCGCTGTAATTCTGCGCTCCACGGCAGCCTATAAAATGAACCCACTTATTTCCTCCCCAGTCCTGGAGCTGGAAATCTCCTGTGTTTCTGGAGCTGTGCCCTGCCTGCTGCCCCAAAGCCAGGCCTTGCTGTCTCCAGCTCTGGAGCCAGGCAGTGACAGGGAGATGTTGGGCAGAGGGTGCAGGAGCCCCTTGGGCAGCCACAGGGGTTTAGGGGTGCTGCAGGGAGCCCCTGGTTTGCAGGTTGAGCTATGTGTGTGCAGATTATGCCCCAGAGATGGAGCAGAACCATAGGATGGGGTTTCACCCATGCCAGGGTACACAGGCAGTGGGTGCTGGAGGGGTTCAGTGCCTTCCAGTGCACTTCCATCTCTCCAGCACCCAAAAACTCACTGCCCCTTGCTGACCTCTTGCTTTCTTCCACCCTGACCCGCTCCTCTGGCAGCGACGGTGACTCAGATGTGGACTCGGAGCTGGAGGAGCGCGTGGATGGGGTGAAGTCTTGGCTCTCCAAGAACAAAGGCTCCTCCAAAACGCTCTCTGATGATGGCAGCCTGAAGGGCAGCAGGTGGGTGCAGGGCTGGGCATGGGGCTGGCGGGCAGAGGATGGGCTGAGCTGTGCTGGGACATGCATAGGGCTGGGTGGGTGCCCGTGGGATGTGGCATTTGGTGCTGTGTTCCCCCCTGGTGCTTGTGTGGATGGCCAGGGAAGGATTAATGCTGGTGAGCGGCTCAGTCTTCATTGGGGACACATCTCCCCCCACCCAGGGGGAACTCCCTGTCTCCTTTCCCTCATCCTACCATGGAGGCATATGGGGCATCCACGGCCCCCACCCCGTTTGCCTCCCCAGGGCTTGTGGTGCTGGGCTTTAGCTCTGTGCAGCATTCCATCTCTCCAGGATTGATTCCCTGCTCCATCCTGCCTTCCTCTGCAGCCCCACCCCGTCTCTCCCCACACCTCTCAGAAAATGTTGGCAGAGGTGGGGAACGTGCCCAGGTGCACCCACGGCATGGGGCTGAGCACGCAGCCCCACTCCCCCCTGTAAAAAGCTTGCCTGCTGAGCGCAGATTGCTTTTATCCAAACCCAATTTCCTAGCAGGGCTCCAGGAGTCCCAGGGGACTCCCTCCCTCTGCCGAGCAGGGGGGAAAGATCTGAGCTGGTTTCTGTTAATTGGTTTAATTTATTCAGCGGTGCAGATGTAAAACATTTTGTTATTGGAGATAATTCCACCTTTTCTGAAGTCGGGAATCAAACGCAGCGGCTCCAGGTAGCCGACAATGAAATAAATTGAAGGCAACACTTTAAAGGGGGGATCAAAGTGCTGGGCTAGAACAATTCCCCCATTTACATGACATTTTTCCACGATGCCATTTCCCGCTGACGCAAATTGCCGAGGCCGCCCCCCTCCTCCTCCCGCTCATCTCCGTGTCTCTCTTGTCTCCCCGGTGCGTGCGGGGCCGCGGTGCCGCGGCGCAGGTCAGCCCCGCCGGACGGCCCCGAGCCCGAGGAGCGGCCCGCGTCCGTGTTGAGCTCCCTCAGCTACAGGAAGCGGCCGGGCCTCAAGGACTCCATAGGCGGCCTCGGGGATGAGCAGACGCTGTTCAGCGCCCTGGCCGAGCGGCCGCCTTCCCCCGAGCGCCCCCCGCGCCGGGCGGCCCGCGGCGGCGAGCCCCGGGACCGGGCGGCCGTCATCGCCCGCGCCTTCGCCGACGCCAGCGGCCGGGCTCGCCAAGGGCTGGACAAGCGGTGGTCGCTGTCGGCCACCGACGTAGAGAAAGCGTCCGTCGCCTCCGCCCCGGTGAGCCGCGTCTCCTCCGCCTCCTGGCGCGGGCTGGAGGACGGCGACGATGCGGACGAGGGATGCTCGGTGCTGAGCTTCGCCCTCTCCAGCCCCGGCAGCTTGCGCAGCCGGCGCGGGGGCCCCGAGGGCCGCCCTGAGTCGCGGCTCTCCCTGGCCCGCAGCCGCCTGGAGGAGGCGGACGAGGGGTCCCGCGGGCAGCCCCTCCTGGGGCGCAGCTTCTCGGTGCCCCCGCGGCCCCGCAGCGCGGCCTCCGAGGAGGAGGAGGGAGCCGGGGACGCCCGTCCCGTGCGGCACCGCTCCTACCTCGACCCCGACCTGGAGGCCGCCATCCAAGAGGTGCTGAGCTACCGCCCGCTGCAGGCCAGGGGCTACTCCAGCCCCGACTCGGGCGATGACGGCCGCAGTGTCCGCAGTGTCCGCAGTGTCCGGAGCGCGGCCCCGCTGGGCGCCGCTGACCGCCCCTCCGGCAGCCTGCGCCGCTCCGCGTCCGCCCTCGACTTCTCCCGGCACACCTGCCGGTGCCGCAGCAGCTCGGGCTCCTCCGAGGAAGAGGAGGAGCAGAAGAAGAAGAGCTCCAAGAAGCGTGCCAAGAAAAGCAAGAAGAAATCCAAGAAGAAGAAGAAGAAGCAGCAGTCATCATCATCCGAGTCCAGTTCCTCCTCCGAGTCCTCCTCTGGCTCCACCAGCTCCTACCGCAGCACCTCCAGCGTCAAGAAGGGCCCTCGGGGGGCGGGGAGCGAGGAGCCGGCACGTCCCACCCGGGGCAAGAAGGAGGAGAAGCAGCGGAAAAAGCAGGTGGACAACCTGATGATGAAGTACCTGTACCGTCCCGAGAGCGACTGAGGCAGGAGGTGGGAGCGGTGTGTGCCGTGCAGCATGAGCCTCCCCGTGTGCCACTAACCGCTCGCCCTAACCCTCTCCTGGCTCCGGAGCTCTCCTCCGCCGGCATGGGGCACGGGGCAGCCCTCTGTGCCTGCGGCTGCCCTGCTTTGGGCATCTCCATCCGTGGGGAGATCCCCGGCGTGGCCGCAGCAGGACCGGCAGTGCCCGTGTGCTCGGGATTAGCAGCTGCGGGACACCGGGAAGTGCTAATCCCTTCCTGGCTCCCCAGCCGTCGCCAGGACACATCTGGATTTATTCCTTCAGGAAATTTGTAAGGGTTTGATGGGCAGCACAGCGCCCAGGAGCGGAGGGGAGTGGGATGGGTACTAACATGCACCCACTGCAGTGTGTGAGCATGGGGAGAGGCAGCGCCCAGGTTGGGCTGCTGGAGCTGAGTTGCTCTGTGGCCTTTTGGGTGCCTGTGATGGGAATTTGGGGTGTGAATGGCATCAACCTGCAGGACTCTGGAGCTCTGCACGCTGTTTGATGCAGAGAGGGTGTGTTTGGGCTTGCTGGCAGCGATTTCAGAGCCGGCTTCATCCTTTCTGATGGCTGAATAGGAGAGCGGCTGGAGGAAGGGAAAAAAGCCTTTTGGAAATGTGGTTGCCTTGAGCTGTCTGTCCCAGAGGAAGGGAAGGCATCATGGGGAGCAGCACCCCCAGCACCCAGCCCTGGGCTCGTGTTCAGGACCCTCAGGGTGTCTGGGAGCCCTGGTGTTGGCATTCAGGGCCTTGAGCCTTTTCCTGGGCAGGCTCAGCTCGGCCCCACTGCAGAGCAGGGGCTCAGCTCAGCGCAGCGAGGAGCTGTTTGCAGTGAGGCATGTCCCAAATATCTCGGAAAGAATAAAAAAGGAGGCAATCAAGGCTCCATCCAGCTGGCGTGCTGGCTCACGGGAGTCGAGCTCAGCAGCCAAGCCATGCTGGGGACACGGAGCCCCTCACCACCCTCCCTCCTAACCCTGCTCTCTCCCACAGCCCCACGAGCTCCCGGCACACCTTCACCTACGACAGATGGGACGACGAGCAGGACGCCGGGGACAGCACCCGCCGCTCGTCCCGCAGCTCCCCCAGTGCCAGCGAGGCGGAGAGCCGGGCTGCCGAGACCCCCGCCTAGCCCCCCGCCGCCGCTTCCCACCGCCCCGGCAGGGAACGCTCAGCCCCGGGGCCGCCCCGGGCAGCCGGTATTTGTTCTGCACGGGTTTGGGGGGCACGCACGGGAGGAGCAGCCCGGCCGGCTCGCTGGCTGCACCCCCTTCCCTCCCACCTCCTGTCTGTCCCTGGCGGCGGAGTCGGCTGCTCGGGCACCCGGGATTTATTCCTCAGTGCCTGCTGGCACCTTGTTTTGTAACTTAAACTCCCCCCTTCGGCACCCTGCCGTCCTCTTACACCCCTTTTAGTTGAGCCAAAGACGTCTCTCGCTGGCCGGGCCCTGGGGAGCAGCCGGGAGGGGGACATGGGGAGAGGGTCCCATGTGCCCACCCGGGATTTTGTGACCTCCCCCCCAGCCCCCCACCTCTGCCTGGCTGTTTTGCACTAGCCCAGCTGTGCATCTTCCCCCACCCCCTTTACTTTCAGTATGAAAATAAACGTCATTTCTGGCTGGTGATACTGGCTGCTGCCTGCTCCGTGTGCCTGGGGGGGTCTCCCCGTTTTGGGGGGGTGTTTGCATGGTGGAAGGGTCTGATGGAATGCATCCATCCCCAGCAGGGATGCAGAGCTTCATGGAAAGGCCAAGTCTGGCCTATTCCCTGAGCCTGCTGCACCCATGGGTGCTGGGGAGGGGAGCAGGGTGGGGGAAGCCCTGGTGGGTGCCAGTGCTGAATCATTTATCAATCTTCATAAATATGCAGATGAGCAGCGGGACAGAGCCTCTGCCTGCTGGCGTTAAATAATTAACGCGGAGGAGATGATGATGTGCGTTGCTGGCTGCCTGCGCGGCTCAGCCTCGGCCCTGGCCCTGTGCTGTCCCCGTGCCACGTGCTGTGCCCTGGCCCCGGGGACACCCTACACCCCGGGGACCCCCCTCCCTCCCTGGCAGGTTGTTTCCCTTTCCCCAGTATCTCTTGGAAGCACGCGGGCCAAGCTCGGTGCTCGCTGCCATAAAGCCACGCTGCGCTAATGCGCTTTCATTAAGTGGGAGCGATCTAATGATAATAAAATGGCACATTTAACATTAAAACATTTAACTTGACTCCTAAGCGAGTGTGTCTCTCCGCGCTGCTCCTGCTCCATCTTCATGAGGCTGACAAAGCTTCTTAATTTGTTCCCCAGGAGTGGGTGCTTGGTAGAGATGGCTTGGCACCGCCTGGCATGGGGGATGCTGGATGCTGCCAGGTGGGCAGGCAGGGCACCAGGGTGCAGGGATGTGGGGAAGAAAGGATGAGAGGTGCTGGGTGGTGGAATATGGGGACATGGCAATGCAGGGTGTCTGGGGTGTGGGGTTGGAGGAATGCAGCATGTTGGGAGTCTCCAGGGTGCAGGGAGATGGAGATACATGGAGGTGTACTGGGTGTGAGGACACCAGGATGCAGGGACACAGCTGCAGGCCAGTGTGATGCCATGGGGGCACTTCTGGGGCCCCACAGCTACTGTGCAGCCCCGAGCACACCAGGGAAACGAGTGATGGCAAAATGGGCCATGTTGTAGGATGGCTCCTCGCCCAGGCTCAGCTCACACAGCAACTTCCCCACCACTGGCGCCAGCTTGAACCCATGGCCTGTGGGAAGGAGAGGGAAGGTGGGGACACAGCCATCCCCATAACCCTGGACAGCTGTGGGGTGCTGGGCTGGGGCATGGCTGCCCTCCCCTACCTGAGAAGCCAGCACCAATGACGATGTTGCTGAACTTGGGGTGCCGGTCCAGGATGAAATCTTCATCTGGAGTGTTCTGGGGAGCCAGGGTGTGAAGGTGAGGGGACAGGCTGGGGTCCCCCTTGGGGTGGGGGAAGGCTCAGGACCCCGGATGCCTGGATCTGTGCCCTGGGGAGGGTCTCACCGTGTAGAGGCAGGTCTCCATCACTGCAGGCTGGCTCTCCAGCCCGGGCAGGTAGCTGCTGATGAAGCTGCTCAGAAGAGCGATGTCAGAGCGGGGGGCCTGATCCCGCTTGTCTGGGTCGGTGGGGCTGCCATGGTGGTGGCACACCTGGAGCACAGCTGCTCAGGGCGGGCTGGTTAGGGAATCCCCCCCCTTCAGCTGTGCCCTGCTCACCTTCATCATCCCTGGGTACTCAATGGAGGGCAGCCCGTAGATGCCGTGGGGGGCTTGGCTCAGCCCCAGGGTCAAGAAGCAGGGGCTGACACTGCCCAGGCCAGCACTCCCAGGCTGCTTCTCCCTCCAGTAGCAGACATTGATGCGCAGGGGCTGGAATCATCACTCCGTTAGCTCCGGCCATGCCTCTGCCACCCCCCGTGCCACCAACCTTTACCTGCAGTGGCAGGCGGAGACCCAGCTGTTCCACGAAGGCACCAGTCCAGGCTCCAGCCGTGATGATGAGCCGGGGGGCTTTGTACACCCCAGCAGTGGTGGTGACGGTGACCGTGGCCCCAGGCTGGATGCTCAGCACCTTCTCCCCGTCCCGCAGGGTGCCCCCGTGTCGGCGGAAAACCTCCTGGGTGGGGAGGGTGACAAGAGGTGGCTGCGAGCCAGGGGACCTCCATCCCAAAGCATCCCGTGTCATCCCAGAGCATTCCCTCCCCTCTGCAGCACCCACCTGCACTGCCCGCAGTGCCCGGTCGGCGAAGAGCACCCCGGCGGTGCTGTCCAGCACGGCCACCTGCCCAGCCTGCATCTGGAAGCCGGGGAAGCGCCGGGACAGCGCCGCGGCGTCGAGCACCTCCTCAACACCCAGGTTCCTCCTGCAGGCCTCCAGCTCCGGCTCTCCCGGCGGCCCCAGCAGCACCAGCCCCGTCTGCCTGCGTGCCACCAGTCCCGTCAGCTCGCCCTGCTCCCCCTCCCCGCAGGGACCCCCAGCTTGCTTTGCCCCCGGGGGAAACTGAGGCACGGTGCACAGCAGCGATGCTTGGGATGTGCTGCACCCTGGTGCTGGGGCACAACGCAGTGGGATGCAGGGAACAAGGGCAGAGTGAGGTGCATGGGGACTCTGCCCCCTGATATTGCAAGAGTTATCAGCCCTGATACCGACACCAGAGGATCATTTAGTTGTTCATTTACTCAATGACATTTCCTTCGTGGAGCCCCATGAATTCCCAGGAGCTGGCAGCTGCCTGCCAAGGAAGCCGCATCCCACCCGAAGGTCACCGCCCCCAGTCCCTGTCCCCATCACCTGTAGAGGGTGGTGCCGGTCTCGGCCTCCAGCTGCTGCCAGAGGCGGAAGCATTCGGGCATCATGCGGGAATAGAACTCCTGGGGGTAGGCGCTGCGGATGATGCGGCTCTGCCCGTGAGAGCTGCCCCGAGAGTGGGGCACGAGGAACTGCGAGGCAGAGGGGACACGGGGGTGACCGCAGGCACTGCCACCCTCAGTGCCACCATGTGAACCAGCAGCAAAGGGCACCTTGGGGACACGGCCTGCCCTGTCACCCACGGCACCGGGAAAAAGCAGGAAACGGGGTGCTGGGGACAAGAGGGTCGTGGCATTAGGGACAGGGTGTCCTGGCACTGGGGACTGCAGTGCCAGCAGCAGCTCTGCTCCGTGCCACGGTGGAGGGCAGCCAGGACTGCAGGCAGCCGGCCCAGCCTGTTGGGAATGGGGAGGTGGCAGAATGGGGCCACCGTACCTGCTCCAGCAGCAGAGTGTCCTGGTGGCGCTGGGCCAGGTGGGAGGCGGTGAAAGAGCCCTGGATGCCGGCCCCGATGACAATGACATCGTAGGCGGATTTCTGGGGCTGGCTTGGCGCAGTCATGTCCGTCCTCGTCCCCGCTGCTGTCTGTGTGTCCGTCCTCGTCCCTGCTGCTGTCTCTGTGTCCGTCCTCGTCCCTGCTGCTGTCTGTGTGTCCGTCCTCGTCCCCCCTGCTGTCTCTGTGGCTGCTGGGAGCCGGCCAAGGGGAGGAACGGGGCAGAGTCCAGCCGAGCCGAGCGGGTGGTGGAGCCTTGCCCAAGTTCCTGTGGGGACATGGGGGCACACAGGAGCCACACTCTTCCTGCCCCTTGCAGCTGGCCAGGAGCAAATATTCTCATTTCAACACCAACACCAACACCTGGTCCCAGCAGGGCAGGCAGCTCAGCTGGCCAGGGTGGCACAGATGTGAAGGAAAACCACTTCAAATAATTCCCCCTTTCCACTGGTCACTGCTGGCTCCAGCTGTGGTGGGACACAGGGCTTCCATTTGTGTGCCAATGGGAAACCCCCCCTTGCTTTCAGGCAAACAGGGCTTTTTTTCCCTCCAGCACAATTTATTGCAGCCATAAACCATTTTGTCGCCATCTTTTGTTGTTGTTTTTTTAATGGGAGATAGGGGTGATTTAGGGCTCACCAGAGCTGCCAGGATGCAGCGTGGTGGATTTTGCAAATCTGTAAAATTTTGGGGTGTGACTGAGATTTGGGGACAATGCCTCAGAGTGGGGGATAACACAGGCAGGGGCTGCCAGTTTTGCCCACTGCCACCACTGCCCTGTGCTGCCTGACATTCCCCTTAATTAGGGGAATTAATTTACTCTGGCTTCTGCGGTGTAAAAGGCATTATTTACTGGTTAATTGTCTTTATTACAAAATGTTAAATACCATTATTTATTTTCCACTTGCCTCTGGTGATGAATGAAGCACTGGGGAGCACTGGAGGCTCCCACCAGGCCACAGGGACACCCCAACATGGTGCAAAGGCAGAACTGGCTGCTCACAGTGATGGGGAGGTGAGAGCAAGAGGATGGGCAGCACGGGCAGAGATTGGGGTCCCCCCAGACCCCTCATCCACCCCACTGCCCATGGCCACTGCTGCAATGAGAGCATCCCAGCCTGAGCATCACCACCGTGCCCAGGGCTCTGCACCACGCAGGGCCCCGTTAAATCAGCACATCCTCGCTCGCCTTTGATGTTACAAATAATTCAGCAATTTCCCTGGGTTTCAGCTGACTTTTTTTTTTTTTTTTTTGCTTTGAATAGCCCCTGTGCTTGCTCTTCCTTTTTTTGCTGGAAAGATGAAGAATAATTAATTATCCGTGAAACGTTAAATGGTAGAAATGAACTCCTCTCCTGTTAGCGGCGTGGTAATGGAACGGATGGAAAAGCCTCGCTCGTGAGGTTATAGTGATGGTGAGATCTTTGGTGGGGTGCAAATCACCATCCCCAGGGCTCTCTGGGACCCCTCCAGCCATTGTTTTTGTTCTGGTGACTCCAACCAGGGCTGAATGCAGGTATCAGGGAGATCTGCACCCCCGAAGCCCAAAAAGCAGCTGCAGGACCTCAGTTTGCCTTAGGGTGAATTTTTAAGGGGTCCCCCCAGCCTTGTACCAAGGTCTCCATCATCCCTGCTGTGTCCTCTTCACCTGGATTTATACTGACTGGAAGCAATGCTTGTGGCAGCAAGAAATCCATTTCCCTGAGCAGCTGGTGTGGGTCAGGAGAGCTGAGTAAAAATGGAATATTCCCTGTGTGGGCTGGGCGGATGGATGGGAGAATTTGGGGCTGGCAATGGCATGGGGAGGGGGAAATGGGGGTTTGGGGAACTGCCTGGCACAGGTTGTGGAGCTGCCCTAGCTCAGATCCACGTGGCACCGGGGAGGTGGGGAACAAGGAACTTTGGCCAAGGCCGGATCAGGGCAAGGATCAGATGCAATTTGATGGACAAGGATCAGATGAAATTTGATGGACAAGGATCAGATGAAATTTGATGGGCACTGGACCCTGCACCCACTGCACCCTTTTTCCACTGTATGGTGGGACAGAAGTTTCCCAAAATCCCACCACCCATCTATGCCAGCCTCGTTTTTCACCAAGTACAAACCAACACTTAATAAAGAATTAGGGAGCAATGTTCTTCCCCAGGGAGCTGAGGCAAACACAGCATCCTTCTCTCCCAGCTGCAACGCTGGCTCCATGCATGCTTGCCCCCATTTTCTCCCCAGACCTCTCCATTCCCAACCCTTTGATGGCACCTGCAAAGAATTGTTTGTTTTCTGTCAAAAGCAGCAGCGGCTGAAGGCAGCCCCTCATTAGCAGTCCAGGTACATGCCTGGGGATGCATCAGGCAGATTAAAATTATTTGAATATCATAATATTAGAAACTTCAATTTGGCCTCAAAATGCTCATCTTCCGAGCCCTACCAGGCCTTTGCTGCATTAAACATTGATGGCGCTACTGGCGGATCAAAGTTTTGGGTTTAGAGCTGAAAGTGCTTTGCAGAAGAGCCGGCGGCACCCCCGGGATGAGGAGGATCCCAGCACCACTTCCAGCCCTGCTCCCACTGCAGCCGTGGGGCTGGGGGCACAATGGCACAGCAGGCAGTGCCACGGGGCTGGTGGCACAGCACACAGTGCCACGGGGCTGGTGGCACAGCAGACAGTGCCATGGGGCTGGGGGCACAGCAGACAGTGCCATGGGGCTGATGGCAGAGCAATGCCATGGGGGTGGTGGCACAGCAATGCCATGGGGGTGGTGGCACAGCAGTGCCATGGGGCTGGTGGCACAGCACACAGTGCCATGGGGCTGGTGGCACAGCAATGCCATGGGGCTGGGGGCACAGCAGTGCCATGGGGCTGGTGGCACAGCACACAGTGCCATGGGGCTGGTGGCACAGCAATGCCATGGGGCTGGGGGCACAGCAATGCCATGGGGCTGGTGGCACAGCAGGCAGTGCCATGGGGCTGGTGGCACAGCAGTGCCATGGGGCTGGTGGCACAGCAATGCCATGGGGCTGGTGGCAGAGCAATGCCATGGGGCTGGTGGCACAGCACACAGTGCCACGGGGCTGGTGGCAGAGCAATGCCATGGGGCTGGTGGCACAGCAATGCCATGGGGCTGGTGGCACAGCACACAGTGCCATGGGACTGGTGGCACAGCAGACAGTGCCACGGGGCTGGTGGCACTCAGCCCATGACGTGGGGCTGGCTGCTGCTCTCGGCTCCCCATGCCAAGCCGTGCCATTCTCCGTGGCAGGAATGATGCAAAGCAGGACCTGGGATTAGAATTAACCCCCCAGCGGAGCGGGGTGCGTGGGCTGTGTGTGCAGCGGGGCTGGCCGGGCTGCGGGGGATCCAGCGAGGCAAAGCCATCTGGGCTTTTGGAGGGGTGGGGAGGGGGTTATTAAACAAAGAGATTTTTTTTTTTTTTCTAATTTTAATATATTTTTAACACCCGCAAGAGCCGTCCATCAGCCAACACGGAGCTGCTCGGTGCCGGTGCCAGCACCATCTGCCCACTGCAGGGCTTGCTGCCCTCCGGGAGCCCGAGGCAGGGGGCTGGGGAGGGGCTCTCGGAACCCCGCCACAAAGAACACCGGCCCCTCTCTGTGCTGCTCCGGGTCCAGGTGTCTCTGCTTGGAGGATGATGAGCCCAGCCCTCATTTGGGCTATTTAGGGATGGGGAAGAGGAGGCTGGGGGAAGGGAGGTGGCTGTGGTGAGGGTTCTGTAGGGTGGGGAGGCAGGATATGGTGAGCTGGGCACCGAGCACCTTTCCCACAGCCCTCGGTGGCTCCCACGGCGAAGGTTTGCCGGGGTTCGGGGGGGAAGGGGGGGTCAGGCGGTCCCCCTCCCCCAGCCTTCATCGCCAGCTTTAGCGGGCGCCGCACTCGGAGAGTTACGGCGTGGGGGTGGGGTAGCAGGGAGGAGCCCCCCCTCTCCAGCCTGCGGGATTGGAGGGCGCCTCGCTCGGAGAGTTACGGCCGGGGGTGGGTGGGGGCAGCCCCCCCTCCATCCCTGGAATTAGCGAGCGCCCCCCTTCCACCATCACGGCCGGCCCCCCGCCCTGTCCCTGGGATTGGCGAGCTCGGAGCGTTACGGAGGGGGGAATCGAGGGGGAGGCGGGCAGAGCCCCCGCCAGCTCCGCACATCCCCGGTATCACCGGGTGTGCGCCGCGCTCGGAGCATTACGGCGAGGGGGGGCTGCGAGGGAGGCGGGGAGAGCCCCCCCGGTGCTTGGATTGGCGTGCGCCGCGCTCGGAGCATTACGGCCCCCCCCCCCTCCGCCGTCCCCGGTATCGGCGGGCGCCGCTCGGGGCGCCGCCGCCGCCGCCGCGCCCGCAGCGGAGCTGTCCGCGGTGCTGACCGCCGCCGCCGGCCATGGGCCCGCCGCCCGCGCTGCTCCTGCCGCTCCTCGCCGCGCTGCTCCGCGCCCCGGCACACGGTAAGCGCCCGCCGACCCCCCGGCTCGTCCCCGCCGTGCGCACCGAGCACCCCGCGCTACCGGGCGGCCGCAGCCCGCCTCCGTCTCCGGCAAACTTTGCCAACTCGCGCTCGCCCCCCGGTGCGGAGGGGACGCTCCCCGTTTTCCCCCCGCTGAACCGAGAATCCCCCCCACCCCGCCTGCCCGTTATTCGCCCCTCCGGGGACGCGCACGGCGCTTTGCAGCCGGGCTGGTGCAACGCCGCCCCCGGCAGGCTCCGGCGGCAGCCCCTCTGCCGGTGTTACCGCCGCACCGGGGGCTGGGCAGGCACGGCGGAACCGCGGGCACCGAGTCCTTCGAGCCGCCGCCTCGGGCTGCCTGTGCCGTGAGCCGGTCCCTCCGTGCGGTCCCCGCCGCCGGGTGGGGGGCACCGGGGGCGTTTGGTTCTTTCCCCCTCTTTTCCCTGTTGGGGTGACCCTCCAGCTCCGTGAGGGACACTGGGGACACGCTGTGCTGGTTTGCCAAGGAGAGCAGCCAACACCCAGCTCGGCTCCTTGTCCCTGCCACCCGTGGGGCACAGCAGTCTCGGTGCCTCGTGGCTCCGCTGCCCCAAAAATAGGACTGGGGACCTTCCAGGTCTTGGGGAGCTCTGTCAGGGGTTGGGGTGCCCCGCAGCGGCGTGGCCAGGCATGGGGCGATGGGCGGGTCGTGGTCCAGCCCCGGTGGGATGCGGGATGTGGGCACCGGCTGCAGGCAGCAGCCGTGCGGGGAGTTACATAAACTCCCATCTGGCGGCGGAGCCCAGGCGGGGAAGGGCGCCGTGGCCCTGCGCCCGCTGCTATTCCCAGCTCGCCCCGCCGCCTGGGGCTGCTGCCACAGCCTTCCTCCTTGGGGGAGGCAGAGGATGGGGACAGCAAGTGGGGCAATGCCATGGCACCCCCATCTCCTGCCCTGCTGGGGGGCGGCAGGACTGGAATGGGGGGTCCGTGTCGGTGGGTCTGTCCTGGGAGCAGGGCGCTGAGCAGGGCAGATTTCCCCCCAGGGGAGGCTGGTGCTTACTGTGTCAGTTTAATGATTTCTAATGAGCAATTACCTCTAGTCAGTCCCCTAATTTCTGAATATCAATAAAGTTAATTAAACACTGCATGTGCATTTCCCAGAGCCTTAAAAGTAGGGATGCCCTGGGAGGTGCTGAGCTTTTCCCAGGGCTGGGACCCGTGGGGTCCTGCCCACCCTGTGTCCCCTCATCATGTTCTGGGAGCTGCCTGTGTGGCTCGTGCCTCAGAGTCCCCATCCTCCATCAGGCAGGGCTCGCAGGGGTTCCATGCAGCAGTGCCAGGCTCAGTGTCACCGTGGCCTTGACTTGGCATCGATGGGCTGGTGCATGATGGGGATCAGCTGTGGGTCAGAGGGACGTGGGGTCAGGGAGTCTTGAACCCCTCATCCAGGCTGGGGAGCTTTGTGATATGGTCTGAGTGGTGGCAGTGCAGGGTCTGATCCTGTCTCTCTCCTGCCCCAGTTGTGGGGCACCACCAGCCCCTGCTGTCCACAGGGATTTGCCCCAGCAGAAAGTGGGGTCTGGACCCCATGGCACTGGTGAAGCTGAGGGGAATGGTGCCAGGCACAGCTCCATCCACCCTGCCCCACTGCAGCCCTTCTCCCCAGCTCTCCAAAGCCATGGCAGGCCAGGAATTTTTTGTGGGGGTCATTTTAGCCTTGCTGGAGGGATCTCCTTGTAATTTGGGGTCCTGGCAGCCTGGGGCATTAGGAAACAGCACAGGCTGTGACAGGGGGCACAGGGCCTGGCCATGCCCCCAAGAGCTGTGCCAGAACATCCAGCATCAGCCAGCTGCACCGTGCCCATGGGGTGAGGTATTTGGGGGGCACCTGGGGGTCTCGGTGTGGGGAGGGGGCTGGGGAAGGGGGCGGGTGCCCGCTCCGGTAATTGCACACAGCGCGTGTGCTCGTGCCCTGCGTGCCTCCCAGGAGTTCGTCAGCGCCGCGCTGCCGTGCCGCCAGGCCAGGATTATCTGGATAATGCTCTTAAGCCAGGGAGCGGGAGGGCAGGGCTGTCCCGGGGGGATGTGGGGCGCAGGCTGAGCCAGGCTCCCCCAGCGCTGCCCGAGCCTGGCTGCTGCAGGGATGGCCCCTGGCTTTGCAGTGCTGGGCATGGATTCATCTCAGGGTGCTGGGCCAGGCAGGGCTGGAGCAGAGCAGGGGGAGCCTGGGGCAAATGGGGGGCAAAAAACCTCGGGCAAGGGCAGGACAAGGGCACCCCCAGGCCTGGTTTGGAGCAGCAGAGCCCCCATCCCTTTCTGTGCTGCTGGTGGGACCCCCAGGCTGGCACGGGGCTCCTGGGGCTGTCACTCCCTGCTGGGGTGGGGGCTGAGGCTGACCTGGCCGTGGGGCCCCCTGGGAGCACCAAGAGCCCCCAGGGGAGGTGGATGAAGTTGTGTCTCCAGCGGCTCTGACGGGAGAGGATAATTTCGCCTCCAATCAATTCTTTAAATGTGCACAATTGAAAGATTGCCTCTGAAAGCTGCCTATAACCAGGGAGGTAATGGATTCCCTCCAGTCGCAGGCAGGAGCTCGGGAGTGGCAGCATCCCTTCCTCCTGCTGCTGGGGACATGGGGACAACCGGAGGGCCAGCACTGCTCCCACACTGAGCAACCTCGGGTGGGTGAAGGGGCTGCCTGTGCCCCTCAGAGGCAGCTGGGGATGGCTCTATCTGCCTGGCCTGCTGCCAGCCTGCCCTGTGCTGAGACCTGGCACTGATCATGCCATCCTCCGAGGTGCCAGGGGGTCCCACTGGCCAAGGCTGGGGATGTGCTCGGCCCCCAGCCTGCGGGAGAGGCAGCAGGAGCCAGCCTGCACGCTCGCTCTGCCAGTAGGAATTATTACATATATAATTTAAATGCAGTAACGAGCTGCGCTGAAGGGATCAAATATTAATCAGCTGCAAGAGCGCTGCTCTGACCCTGTGAAAATGGAGAGAGGTGCTTGAAATGCCAGATCAGCCAGCGGTGGGCCATGAGCGAGGTGATGCTTGGGCAGGGCAGGCTCTGGTTGTCCCCACATACCCTGGGTGGTGGCAGCAAGGGGCAGTGTTGGCTGTGAGATCAGCCCTGAGTGGCTTCCAGGACTGGCTGGTCCATCCTGTCGGGAAAGCAGGGCTCGGGCAGGATGTGGGGCTGGCTGAGGAGCCGTGGGGGCAGCTGGAGCGCCGGCTGTGGCAGGAGCAGGCGGCGATGGGAGGCGAGGGATGGTGCCTGCAGGAAGTGTGACATGGCTGAGCAGCCCAGCGCCGAGCCCGACAAGCAGCTCTCGCTCGCCTCCCGCAACCGATTTCAATTACTGTCTCTGGCAGTGGGCGGAGACGGCAGCTGGGTGGGCAGCGTGGCCCTGCTCACCCTGCCTGCCTCCTGCCCACGCTGGGCAGGCACCCCCAGCACCCAGGGGTGCCCCGAGGGATGGGTGCCCCTCTGCCCCCACACAGGGGTGAGCTGTGCTGGGTCCTGGGGGAGATGAAGACCAGATTTTGCACAGAGCCCCATGGGGGCCTGGCACCTACATTATAGCCAGAGTGGGGTGGCACAGAGCGGGTGCTGCCCAGCAGTGGGGTATCCATCGCTGGAAATACTGGAGGAGGGGCTGATTTAGGTGCTGTGAGCCCAGGGAGGGGGGACATGGCACCGCACAGCGCTCGGGTCTGAAATAGCAGCAGACACACAATTTATCACCGCTGCTGCCACGCAGGGAAATTGCTGTAGAAACCCATTAGCTCCGCAGGGAGAATGGGGAAGGGGGATTACACGGGCTGTGGGTGGCCAGGAGGGGACGAGGGCATTGTTGGCACCGCTGGGAAGGGAGGAGAGCCCTGGGGATGGGCACCCAGCTGCCCGCTGGGCACACGGGGGTGCTCTGTGTGCCAGCCGGGCTCGGCCGCCGCGATGCTCCAGGGAGCCGGTTGCGGTGATGTGACATGTGTCAGCGGGTAAATGACTGTTCAATTCAAGGAGAATTGCAAAACATACAAGGTCAAATGCTTCCCCGCCAGCGCTGCCATGAATATTAAAGCCGAGCTCCTCCGGTAGCTGCCAGGGCTGGCGGCCGCACCCGCCCGCAGCGGCCCCGGGCACGGGGCAGCCCCTGGGGTCCCTGCTCCAGCTGCTCCGACAGGCTCAGCTCGGCCGTGGGCAGCTGGGGTCACCGGTGGTGCCAGCGTGGCCGTGGGGTGGCAGGATGTGGATGGCAGCATCGGTGCCAGCTTGCCATGCTGGGTGCCAGTGGTTTGTCTGTGGTGACAGCTGGTGGCAGAGGAGCTGGCTGCACAGTCCTGCCCCTGCCTTCACCCTCACACCATCTGTGTGCCCCTGCCCGCATCCACCCACCCACCCACCCACACCTGCACCCACCCAGCCCTGCCTGCATGCAGACAATGCCTGAATTCCCTCGCTGCCTACACCTGCCCACCCACCACCTGCACCCACCTGCATTCCCTGCCTGCTCCTGCCCACGCTGCACTCACACCTGGGAGCAAGCCCTGCTCCCTGCCAGGGCAGGTGGGTATCTGGCATCAGTAAGGTGGGTTCCCTCTCCTGTTCCTGTTGTGGAGGCTGGAGGTGGTTCAGGGAGTTGGAGGCCATGGGACAGGGAGGCTGTGGGGATAGGGTTGGGATCTGGCATCAGTAAGGTGTGTTCCCTCTCCTGTTCCCATTTTGTAGGCTGGGGGTGGTTCAGGTGGCTGTGGGCCGTGGGATGGGGAGGCTGTGGGGATAGGGTTGGGATCTGGCATCAATAAGGTGTGTTCCCTCTCCCGTTGTGGAGGCTGGGGTGGTTCAGGGGGCTGTGGGCCATGGGATGGGGAGGTTGTGGGGACAGGGTAGGGATCTGACATCAATAAGGTGTGTTCCCTTTCCTGTTCCTGTTGTGGAAGCTGGAGGTGGTTCAGGGGGTTGGAGGCTGTGGGGATAGGGTAGGGGTCTGGCATCAATAAGATGTGTTCCCTCTCCCGTTCCTGTTGTGGAGGCTGGGGGTGGCTCAGGGGGCTGTGGGCCGTGGCATGGGGATGCTGTGGGTGGGTGCAGGAGCGTGGTGTCGGCTGCCTGACAGCTCATTCATCACAGCTGCAGGCCCTGACCATGGGGGCAAAGCCAGATTGGATTTTAAATTAGAAAATAAACCTAGAATCTTGTGAGGCCCACCCCTTGCCCTCACCCTGGGCCCGCCTGCGCCTCCCGCTGCCCCCTCCTGCGGGTGGGGAAACTGAGGCACGGAACGGCGCTGCGGTGCTGCTGGGGCCACCGAGGGCGCTGGCCTGTCCCCTCCCCGAGCCGGGCGCGGTGGCATTGCTGTCTTGGCGGGCAGCATCGATCGGGGCTCCCTGGGCGGCCGCGTGCCGCCTTATTTATTTATCGGTGACAGCAGGCGGCATCGATCCCCGATCCCCGCCGGGGCCCCGCCCGCCGCCGCCGCAGCCGGATTAGTCTCTGGCATCTCCCGGCTGCTGTTAATAAACTCCCACCCCCCAAAGCCAGCGGGAGGGATTAGGAGCCCATCCCGGCTGTGTCCGTGGCCAGCACGCCGAGTTACCCCTCAGGTTGGGGGCTGCTGGGGGTTTGGCAGCCCCTCTGCTCACCCCGAGTTCAGCGGGGTCCCTGCTGGCTGCCAGGGCCCGCAGGGGACTGTGCTGGGTGGCCAGGCCCACGTCAGCAGTGCCTGGTCACCTTGGGGACATGGGAGGGACATAGCTGTGGCACTGGAGATAAGCTGCTTAGGGACATCTGTGGAGGTGGAGGATGTAATTCTGTGGAGTTCACGGGGCAAGGGTGGCAGCAGCTGGGCACCCCCTGCCTTCCCACGGTGTGCTGGGCATCCTGCATCCCCAGAGGGACAGGAGTGCCCAGCATCCCCTGTGCCAAGAGCATCCTGTGGTACCCAGAGCTCAGGGCAGTGCCTGAGCATCCTGTGGCACCCAGGGCCCCACCCAGAGCCCAGGGCAGTGCCTGAGCATCCTGTGGCACCCAGAGCCCAGGGCAGTGCCTGAGCATCCTGTGGCACCCAGAGCCCCACACAGAGCCCTGGCATCCCCAGGAGTGCCCAGCACAGCGTGCTCAGTGTCCAGATGGAAGCTGCTGTAGGATCCTTGCTGGGAGGCCTGCCCTTAGCCAGTGACCTCCATGGGGCCCTCTGTGCCCCCCAGCACCCCGGGCAGGTGAGATGCTGATGGACAGGAGTGTCCAGGGGGCTGTGTGGGCATCTCCAGCCCATCCTTCACCACTCAGGGCAGTGGTGGTGGTGCAGGGCCCAGCCCTGAGCACTAATCTGCCATTAAAGCACAACGGAGATTTTGGCGCCCTTCAGTATAAACTCATTAACTTTTATGTCCTAATAAACGGATCCCATTAAAATATAATTCTGGCCTTGCTGGGGGGCAAGCAAACCCCTTGGAGCTGGTGTGGGCAGGTGTCCCTGCTGTGCCTCCATGCCCAGGGCATTGTCACCGTCCCTGTACGATGACAGGGGGATGCTGGGGACAAGGGGTGGGTGGCAGCGGTGTGAGGACGCCTGCCAGCACCCAGCAGCTCCCCACTACGCTGCACACCCAAGATAATGTCTCTTAATAGTCCCTTAAAAGCAGCATTCGCGGAGTAATTAATCTTCGCGGGGCCCTGCCCTGCTACGGATAGGGATAATTAGCCGGTAATTGGCAGTATCGTGTCATCAGTGCCTGTGCACGGCGGAGAGACGTGCCCACGCTGCCGTGGCCTCGGAGGGATGCTGGGTGTCACCATGGCACCCCCATGCCCTCGGAGGGATGCTTGGGTGTCACCATGGCACCCCTGTGGCCTTGGAGGGATGCTGGGTGTCACCCCCATGGCCCCAGAGGGATGCTGGGTGTCACCCTGGCACCCCCTCTGCCATGGCATTGAGCTGTGCCTAGCGAGAGGGCACAGTGCTGTGCCGGATCCAGGAGCGGGAGATGCTGGGTGACTCATTAGGGCTGATTAAATTCTTTTATTTTTGGTCTAGAGGCCGTAAGCTGCTGGGCTGGGCGTGCTGGGGATTTGCTCAGGGGCCAATGCCTGGCAGGGTCATGGGGCTGTGGCAGGGGAATCCCTGAGGCTGTGGGTGGGAGAGGGGGGAGCATCGATGGGATTGGGGGTTCCCTGCAGCCTCACACTGCCTGGGGACAGGGACAGCCTGGCTGGGAGGAAGATGAGCTCTCTGGCATCATGGAGAGGGGTGCAAGTGTCCAGGCACGGCAGTCATGGTGATCACCTGCATGTCTGCACCCTGGGACTGTGATACCTTCTTCCCAGCACACCCAGGAGAACCTTGGCATGGGATGGCCACCTCTGTGGTGAAGGATAATCTGAGATATCAGGGACACCCAGAGCCAGGGCTGTCCCCAGCCGGGCTGGCTCACAGGCGGAGTGGGTGCCCCTTCACGTGGTACAAGTGCAGATGTGCATTAATTAGCTGGGGGTTAATTGCTAGGGCTGCCCCAGTGAAGGGTATGCTGGGAAGAAGGTATCACAGTCCCGCTGTGTGTGGGTGATGCACTTGTTTGCCATCATGGTTTTGGGGGAATATTGGGGTGCGGGGAAGCGCCAGCCCTTGGAGCAGCAGGGTTGGTCCCCAGTGCAGCACAGGTCTGTGGCACTCCCCAGAGCTGCATCCACACCTGGTACAGCACAGTCCACGTCCAGGCTCTGCTCTGGGTGCCACTGAGGGCACAGTGCTGGTCTGTGATGAAGCATCACCCCCTGGTGCATCACCGGGCTCCCGTTCCCTCTCAGTCCCCAGCACAGCATCAGCCCCCAGGTTCCCCAGCATCCCGCACCCTTTCCTCCCTCCAGGCTTCAACGGGCTGGCGAGGAAGGCCGGGGACAGCGCTGAGGTGGAGCCGACGGCGCTGCCCACGGAGGCGGCGGAGCGGGAGGCCGAGGCTCGCTTTGTGAGCACCGCGCCCACGCTCAAGATCCTCAACCACCACCCGCTGCTGGAGGACCTGCTGCACGAAGCCTTCCTCAAGAAGGACTACCTGGCCCAGGCGCCCTTCCTGCCCGCTGGGGCCGGCCCCCTCCTCCCCGGTGGTGCCCTCCAGCCAGCCCCCGGACCCCCAGAACCCGAGCCATCCCCCCGCACCCCTGCCCTGCCCCGGCCCGCCTTCCCCACCGACCCCCTGACCACGCCAGCGGGGCGCCCCGGGCCATGGGGGGAGGCGTGGGGGGCTGTGCCAAGCGCAGACCCCTCGTGGTCCCCCTCTGGGGTGCCAGAGTCAAGCACGGCATCCCCCAGCCCAGCGCCCACCACGCCCAGCACATCCCTGGCACCCCATGCCGGGGCCACTGCGGTGCCTGGGGATGAGGAGGGGACCACCACCACGTCCACCATCACCACCACCACCGTCACCACGCTGCAGGGGCCAGGTGAGCGCCAGGGAGGGAGCTGGGTGGAACCAGGGTGGAGTGAGGATAATCTGGGGTTTCTTCTGTCACCAGCTCCCTGCAACCGGACGCTGGCGGGTCCCGAGGGCTGGCTGGTGTCCCCAGAGCCAGCTGGTGTCCCCTATGATGGCAGCCTGGACTGCACCTACACCATCTCTGTCTACCCTGGCTATGGTGTGGAGCTCAAGGTGAGCTGAGGGCTGAGGGTGGGCCAGGGTGGGAAGTGCCTGCAGACAGGTGTGGCATGTCCCCTACTCTGTGCACAGCTGTGTGTCTGTGCAGGGTGCAGCAAACACATGGTCTTGTCCCTGTTCTTGTCCCCATGCCTGTGTCTGCAAGCCAAGAGAGCTGGCTCAGGACATTGCCTACCCTCCTGGCACAGGGATGTGGGTACACGAGCTGCTGGGATGCCCCAGGATGCTCTGTGCCCACCAGCTGCTGTGCCTGGCACC
This sequence comes from Melospiza georgiana, assembly GCF_028018845.1. Taxonomy (NCBI): domain Eukaryota; kingdom Metazoa; phylum Chordata; class Aves; order Passeriformes; family Passerellidae; genus Melospiza; species Melospiza georgiana. The sequence goes on along the minus strand of NC_080448.1, from coordinate 9,409,263 downwards.
CATCACAAAGAAGTGCTGTGAGATTTAATTAACGAGGCCCTAATGGAGAAGGTGTAAGCAGTGCCAGCAGGTGCCGTGCTGTGCTGCAGGGCCAGGAACACCCAGCACCCATCTGCCAGGAGCAGAGGCTGACAGCAAACCCTGCTGTGCTGAGCCCTTGTGCTGCTCCCATCAGTGTCCCCATCTCTGCTGAGGCCACCACAGGGCTTGTGGAAAGCTGGTGGTGAGCCAGAGGCAGCAACTCCACCACCAGCCCTGCTCCAGCAGCCCACACTCACCAGTGCTGCTGCTGCTCCTCACCATGCAGCACGGCTTAATTAGCATCATTAATAGCAAATTGCTCCGGAGGGCGAGGCTGGCTGGCTGCAAGGCTGCCAGCTTGGGCCTGGCTGTGCTGTGGTGCTCTGGCAGAGCCAGGCCCTGCTGCTCTTGGCGTGGGGGATGATTTATGGCCCTGCTAACCATGTTTGAAAGGTGCTGCCCTGCGCAGACAAGCTCCAGCGGGCTATCGACCGCAGAGAAGCCACTCAAGGGCCAGCTGCCAGCCAGGTGCCGGGTGATGCTGAAGTGGTGACACCTGTGTCCCGTGCAGGTAGAGAACATCAGCCTGGCAGAAGGGGAGACGCTGACGGTGGAGAGCGCGGGAGGGCTGGAGCCCAACCTGCTGGCCAACGAGTCCTTCCTGCTGCGGGGCCAGGTCATCCGCAGCCCTGCCAACCTCCTCACCCTCCGCTTCCAGAGCCCCCGGCCCCCCAGCCCCGGCTCCTACCACTTCCACTACCAAGGTACGGGGCTCAGAGCCCTCTGTACCCTCTGGGAGCTTCCCTGCCCTGCCAGCGTGGTGCTAATTTGGATTGTGGTGATGCACCGGGAGTTTATCTGAGTTTTAAGCAGGCACTGATTAGGTGAGTGTCACGATCCGTCCTTATGAACGGGTTTCGTGATGGTTCGTGGATTGATCTCAGGGTGCAAAAAGAACTGGCACAGCGCAGGGGATTCACAGTGATAATCAAAACAAATGTACCTTTATTGAATGACCACAGCAAAATGCGATAGAGAGAAAAAATAGAGAAAGAGAGAGAAAAGAGAGAGAGAGAAAGAGGGGGATATAGCTACAAAATGTAGATACAACAGACTCTCACAGTGAGGAATGCTCATGGAGAGCTAATTGGCCTGAGCAGTTATGGATTCATTGAGCTTAATTCTCAGCATCCATAAGCACTGTGTCACTTGAGCCCTGCCACACCCAGGCATTTCCAGGGCTCTGGGGAGGCAGTTTTTGGATTCTGGTGGGTGTCCATCGCTCCTCAACCTTGCTAACAGCACCACTTACCTCCAGCCTACCTGCTGAGCTGCCCCTTCCCGGCACGGCCGGCTTTCGGGGAGGTCTCGGTGAGCAGCCTGCACCCCGGTGGGGACGCCCGTTTCCGCTGCTCCACGGGGTACCAGCTGCAGGGCGCCCGCCGGCTCGTCTGCCGCAACGCCACCCGCCCCTTCTGGAGCGCCCGCGAGCCCGTCTGCCTCGGTGAGCACCAGCAGCTCGGGGACACGGGGCAGCTGGCGTGGCACTGTCACCCACTGACGGCGCCTCTCCCGCAGCGGCGTGTGGCGGGGTGGTGCGTAACGCCACCGTGGGACGCATTGTGTCACCCGGCTTTCCCGGGAACTACAGCAACAACCTGACGTGCCACTGGCTGCTGGAAGCGCCGGACGGGCACCGCCTGCACCTCCACTTCGAGAAGGTGTCACTGGCAGAGGACGATGACAGGTTTGGCTCAAACTTGGGGGGGCAGGGGTCTGAGGGCACTCTGGGGCAGCCCTTCACGGGGCTGTGTTAAAAGGATGAGTGGTCTTGGCAATGTCCAAGGATGGGTGCCATTGGCCATATCCAAGGATGGGATCTGCCATGGAGGGGTGACATTAGTCATATTTAAGGATGGGTGTAGCTTGCCATGGCTAAGTGTGACTAACTTTGGCCATTGGCCATGGTCAAGGACAGGTGTGGCTGCCTTTGGCTATTGGCCATGGTCAAGGATGGCATCTGCCATGGATGGGTGCCATTAGTCGTATTTAAGGATGGGCGTTGTTCACCATGGCCAAGTGTGGCTACCTTTGGCCATTGTCAAGGACAGGTGCCATTGGCCATATCCAAGGATGGGATCTGCCGTGGTTGGGTGCCCTTAGTCATATTTAAGGATGGCTGTTGCATGCCATGGCCAAGTGTGGCTACCTTTGGCCATTGGCCATGGTCAAGGATAGTGCTGTTGGCCATATTCAAGGAAGATAACCTCTGGCCATGCCCAAGGATGGTGCTTTTGGAAATGGCTGGGGTTAAAGGCTACCATCCGTGTCCAAGCATGGCTGCTGTTGGCCGTGGCCAGCAATGCTCCCTGCCCTTGTCATGCCTTGGCAGGCTCATCATCCGCAACGGCAACAACGTGGAGGCCCCGCCGGTGTACGACTCCTACGAGGTGGAGTACCTGCCCATCGAAGGGCTGCTCAGCACTGGCCGCCACTTCTTTGTGGAGCTCACCACCGACAGCAGCGGGGCCGCGGCGGGCATGGCGCTGCGCTATGAGGGTATGGGGCCAGGGGCGCAGCGGATGACCCCAATATCCCTGTGCCCACCCGGCCCCCACAGACCTTTGCCCCTGTGCCCGCAGCCTTCGAGCAGGGGCATTGTTACGAGCCCTATGTCAAGTATGGGAACTTCACGGCCAGCGATCCCCGGTACCCCGTGGGCACCACGGTGGAGTTCAGCTGCGACCCTGGCTACACGCTGGAGCAGGGCTCCACCATCATTGAGTGCGTCGACCCCAATGACCCGCAGTGGAATGAGACAGAGCCAGCGTGCCGTGGTGGGTGCTGGTGCTGGAGGGTGCCGGGGGGTGCTGTGGATGGGGCATGAGGGATACTGCAGCCACTGTGCTGTTGAGTGTGATGGAGCTGGGGGACATGGTGGGTGCTGGGTGTGGGATGCTGGAGTGGGTGGGTGCCCCATGGCAGTACCAAGCCCGGTGTGTGCCCACAGCGGTGTGCAGCGGGGAGCTGACGGACACAGCTGGAGTGGTGCTGTCACCCAACTGGCCAGAGGCGTACGGCAAAGGCCAGGACTGCATCTGGGGGCTGCACGTGGAGGAGGACAAGCGCATCATGCTGGACGTCCGTGTGTGAGTGCTGGGATGGGATGGGGATGGTGGGATGGCGGATCTGTGCCCTCCCTGCCCTCACAGCCCCACTGCCCCAGGCTGCGGCTGGGCTCGGGGGACATGCTGACCTTCTATGACGGGGACGACCTGACGGCGCGCATCCTGGGCCAGTACACGGGCGCCCGCGGCCGCTTCAAGCTCTACGCGTCCACCGCCGATGTCACCGTGCAGTTCCAGTCTGACCCTGGCGCCGGGGCCTTTGCCTACCGGCAGGGCTTTGTCATCCACTTCTCCGGTGAGGCCCATGGCAGGACAGTGCCCCCAGTGCCCGCAGTGCCCCCACTGCCCTGCTCAGCCTTCCGTGCCCACAGAGGTTCCCCGTAACGACACCTGCCCTGAGCTGCCGGACATTGCCAATGGCTGGAAGACGTCCTCACAGCCAGAGCTTCTCCATGGCACTGTGGTGACATTCCATTGCTACCCCGGCTTCCAGCTGACTGGCACTGACCTCCTGATGTGCCACTGGGACCTGACGTGGAGCGGTGACCTGCCCTCCTGCGAGCGGGGTGAGTGGTGCCCGCCAGTGACCCCCCTGCCCTGCGGCCCATCCCCAGCCACCGTCACCACTGGTCACTCCTGCCTGCAGTGACAACCTGCCGGGACCCTGGCGATGCTGAGCACAGCCGCAGGGTGGTCTCCAACCCCAAATTCCCGGTGGGAGCCACCGTGCAGTACGTCTGTGACAAGGGCTACGTCCTGGCGGGCGCCGGGACCCTCACCTGCCACGACCGCGCCGCGGGGGGACCCAAGTGGAGTGACCGCCTCCCCAAGTGCATCCGTGAGTTGGGCGTCCCCTCCTCGGGCCTACCTCCCGAGCCATCCGATGGCGATTGCTGACGCCACCGCCCCACTGCCTCGCAGCCGAGACCTACGAGCCCTGCCACAACCCCGGCGTGCCGGCGGGCGGGCGGCAGAGCCCGGAGCGGCGGCTGTACCCGGCGGGAGCCACGCTGCACTTCTCCTGCACGGCCGGCCGGGCGCTGCTGGGCGAGAGCAGCCTGCGCTGCCTGCCCGGGCACCCCTCACGCTGGAGCGGCTCCCCTCCCATCTGCAAGGCGGGTGAGACGAGCCCTCCCCACCCCAGCACCCCGCCGGCTCCGCTCGGCGCCCCACTTCTCACCCCTGCTGTTGGTTTCTCTCTTCCGCCTCCCGCAGCCTCCTACGATGAGTTTTACAGCAACCGCAACCTGGATGGTAAGGGCGAGGGTGTTTTGGGGTGCCGGAGAGCGCTGAGGGGCACCCGGGCTGTGGCCGATGGGGGGTGTCCCCTGGGCGAGCCCCGATTCTCCCTCCCGCACAGCTGTGGCCAAGGCTGTGCCCTCGGGGACAACGCTGGAGGGCACCAACGTGGCCATCGCTGTCTTCCTGCCCGTGCTGGTGGTGGCCCTGCTCATCGGGGGCATTTATCTCTACTTCTCCAAGTGAGTGGCCCCCCCGTGACCCCCAGAGACCCCACGGCCCCCTCCCCAGCGCCCACCGCAGCTGCCCTTTTCCCCACAGGCTCCAGGGGAAGCCAGCCCTGCAGCTGCCCCTGGCTGGCTCCCACCCCTACGACCACATCACCGTGGAGTCGGCTTTTGACAATCCCACCTACGAGACAGGAGTAAGTACCGGGCCCCACACCCCCGATGTGGGGCTGGGCACCCTGGGCACCCTGCACTGCATGGGCCACCTGTGCCAGGGGCTGGGACAGGTGTGGGATGGGATCATGCGTTCCATTAGACAGGACATCCATCCAGGAACTGCACAGGGGATGCACCCAGAGACCACCCATGAGGTGATGGATCTGTCCAGGGGCTGTTCAGGGATGGACATACAGTTAGGGACCATGTACAGGATGGAACATCGATCCAGGGACCACATACGGGGTGGGATATCCCTCTAGGCACCACACATTAGTCCAGAAACCATCTAGGGACCATTCACACCCTCTGGGGTATCCATCCAGGCACCACACATTAGTTCAGAAATGAACTAATCAATCAATCCAGGGACCACACACACACTCTGGCATATCCACCCAAGGATCATGGACAGGATGGACACTGATCCAGGACCCGTGTTTGAGATGGGACGCGCATCCCCAGGGCTCTCTGTAGTCTGGGATGTGCCCCCAGCTCCTTATGGGATGGGAGATGCCCTATCCCCGTCCCGGGCACCCCGTTGCATTGTGTCCAACCCCTTGCAGTCTGTTTTCTTTGCAGGACACGAGGGAATATGAGGTGTCCATCTAGGTGTGGGCAGCGTGGAGCAGGGCGCTGCAGCCACCCCTCCCCTCCGTGCCCGCCGGCCCCGGCACGGGCTGGGAGCACCTCTCCCAAGGAGACTCAAGCCGAGCGCTTGGCAGGACCCACCTGGGCACCGGCCACCCCCCTGCCACCCCCGACCCACCCGGACCCCCGAGGGCTCTGCCCGAGCCCCACTGTCACCCAGCCCCCCGCACCGGGCTCATGAGAGGCTGAGCCAGCGAGGGTCCCCATCCTGTCCCCCGGCCCCTGAGCCAGCGAGGGTCCCCGGACCCCACCCTGCCCATCCGTCCCCCCAGCGGGAAAACAGCAGCCCCCGCAGTCCCCGCGACGGAGGAGTGACACAGGCAGGGGGAGCAGCGCTGTGGGGACCCCCAGGTAAGGACAGGGCTCCCCGGGGCTGCAGCGGGGAGGGGACAAAGCCCCGGGGGGTGGGCGAGGGGCGAGGGTGGCCATGTGGGTGCCCCCCCCTCCCGCCCTCGCCCCCCATCCAGCACAGGGCTGGTCCCCCCCGTGTCTCCCACCGCCGCCACGCAGGGACGTGTCCCTCCCGTGTCCCCAGCATGCTGCGTGTCCCCCCGGCCCCCGCTTGCTTCGCCCTCACCGGGGGGGTCCCTTCCGCCACCAGCGTGTCCCCCCCGCGCGTCCCGGCACCGCAGAGTGACGGGGTGGGCAGGGGCACCGGGCATGGCTGTGCCCCCTCCCACCGCCGCGTCCCGCCCGGGCTGGTGACCCCGGCCCCCGCCGCCCCCTCGATCTGGAGGGGACACCGCCCCCCTCCCCATCTTTTGGTTGTTTCATTAATAAAAACTGGTGTTTTAGAAGAAGCGATGGCGTATTCCTCAGCGGGGCCGGGCAGTTTGGAATGGGGACACATCTACACACACACCCCCCGAGCGCGGGCCCTGAGCCCACCTCACCGCCACCCCGGCGACGTCCCGACCCCCGCACGCCCCTCCCGTGCTCTCCGGGGAGGGGGGGCACTGCCGCTTTAAAAGGCGTGGCCTGTGCCGGGGGGGTGACGTCACAATCAGAGACCGCGCCCCGCCACCCCGGCACGCCGCGCGCCGCGCGCCCCCTGCCGACGCGCGCGTGTCCCGCCGCCCCGCCCCGCTCCGTTACGTCACTGACGTCCCCGCCGCCCCGCCCGCTCGCTGGAACGTGACAGCCGCCACGCGCCTGCGCGAGAAGAGGGCGGAGAAGGGGCGGGGCGGGGCGGGGTAGCGCTGGGAGGCGCTCGGCGCACGCGCAGTGGCTCCGCGTGCGTCCCGCCGCCCCCGTCCGCCGCCGCCGCCGCCGCCGCGCCAGGTCCGCGCGCGGGAGGCGGCGCGGGGCGCGCATGCGCGCGGGGCGGGCGGGGCGGGGGCGCGGAGTGCGCGTGCGCGCGGAGCCCGGAGCGTCGGCGCCGCCTGTGCGCGGGGCGTGCGCGGTGCGTGAGCGGCCGCGGCGGGCGCGGGGCCGCCGCCCCCTCCCTCCCTCACCCACCCACCCCCTGCGCGGCAATGGCAGCGGGCGTCGGGTCCCCCGCGGCCGCCCCCGGGCACGGCTGGAGGAGGAGGAGGACGACGCGCAAGCCGCAGCGGCCCGTGGGATAGGCCCCGCCGCCAGCCCGCCCCCGCCGCGCCGCGCCCCCCCCCCGCCGCCTCGACGCGGAGCCGCCGCTGAGGGGCCGCCACACGTCCCCGCCTCGCTCCCTCTCGCCGGGGGGGGCTCTCGGGGCCGCTCCTGGGCTGGATGAATGTGGGAGAAGATGGAGACCAAGACGATCGTCTACGACCTGGACACCTCCGGGGGGCTGATGGAGGTGAGGCCCGGGACGCGGCGGGGGGGTCGGACCGGGGGGGCAGCGGGGCTGCAAGATGGCGAGGGAACCCCCCCAGCCCGGAGCCCCGTGGCCTTACAAGGAAGTGCGGAGGGACGGAGGCAGCTCGCCCGGCCCCCGGAGAGGCCCTGCCGGACACGGGGCGGGCGGGGCGGGCTCGGCCGGGGCTCTGTCCCCCCCCCGATCCCCTCCCGGAGGGCCCGGGGCCGCTGTCCCCCCGGCGGGCACGGGGAGAAGGGCGCTGGGTCAGGGTCCGTGCAGCCCCTCAGAGCCCGCTCTGTCTGTGTGTGCATGTGCAGCAAATCCAGGCCCTCCTGGCTCCCCCCAAGAGCGAAGATGGGGAGAAGAAGAGCAGGAGGCCCGAGAAGGAGCCCAGGCGAAGTGGCAGGGCCACTAACCACGATAGCTGCGATAGCTGCAAGGAAGGAGGGGATCTGCTGTGCTGCGATCACTGCCCCGCCGCTTTCCACCTCCAGTGCTGGTAAGGCTTGGCGCTCTCTCCCTCCGGATCTGCCCAGAGCACCTTCCCTCCGGCCGCTCCCGCTTCCCGTTAGGTCCCGGGGAGGGGGGGGACGCGGGGCCGGCTGGAGCAGACAGGAACAAAAAGGAGGTGCAAACCCCGCTTGGGTCCATCCCTCCTTAGGCTAATCCACGGCGGCCGAGGTGAACCCTCCCCTGGCTGCTTTCTGGAGGGTTGGGGGTCCACCCTCCTCCTTTCTTTTTGTGCTGAGCAGCGGGCGAGAGGCCTGGAGGAGGAGCGAGGCCGCTGGCTGCGCGGCCTGGCTGCCTTGGTGCTGCCCCTGCCCGGCCTTTCGCCCTCCCCAGCGGGAAACTTGCCCACCTCACCCCTCTGCAAGGGTGCCTGGCTTGCGGGGAACCCTCCGGAGGGCCCTGGCTGGAGAGGGGGAAGCCCTGGTGGCGTCTCAGCACCAGGCCTGACGTTCCCAGCGCTTCCGTGCTGCTGCAGCTGCTGGGAATAATGGAGGTTGCTGTCTCTGTGTCTCCCTGCCTCACTGTTTACAATATGGCGACCTTCCTTTAAATTATATTTTTATTCTCAGCGCCATTTTGGCTGCATATATGACTTCCAAACCCTCGCAGCACTCCCCACAGTATCTCAAACGTGAAAATACCTTCCCCGTGGAAATCCAGGCCTCCAGACTTTAACGTTGCCCGGGTTTATTCCTTTCCCTCCTTTTTTCCCTTCCTCCTCGCTCTTCCGACCTGCTTGTCTCATCCGTGGGGGTGTCTGCCGTGAGCTGGGGTCTGCCGGGCGCTCTTTGCTGGGAGTTGTGTGGCTTTGTTGATGGAGGCAGAGCTTTCTGCATGCGGATCTGGCTGCCGGCTGGGAACCGAGGTGCGTGTGGAAGCGGTGGCAGAGCTCGAGGTGCTGGAGGCTGCAGCAGGATGGGCTCTTTGCTGCCTTCCCTCGCGGCTTCCCAAGCTCTCCCAGCACAAAGCGACACCACGCCAAAAGCAGCGCCTCCTCAACTTTCCGCCCCGAAGTTTTTTTCCTTTTTCTGCACCCGGAGCTTGGATGCATCCTGAAATCCCCCCTTCCAACAGTTGACACAGGCGGGTGGTTTGTGTTAAATTAGCACAGCCAGAGTGGATAATGGAGTGGAGGAGGGAGCGGGGCAAGTCAAACAGCTGGAGCTTGGGAGTACAGAGTATTCTTCCTTAGGGGAGATTTTTTAACCACATTCCTTTCTCTCTTTCATGCTTTAGAGCTTTGTTTGCCACCCTGTTACAGCTGTCTCCTCTGCGCTTTTTTTTTTTCCCTCCCTCTGTTGTTTGTTTTTTTTTTTCCTTTGCTTTTTTTCTGATTTTCATTTGCTTGCTGGCTATTCTGCATTTCTATGCTAATTGAGGGTCTCAGAACACTTATTAAACTGGCTGCTGATAGCAGGGGAGCTGGGTGTGCGGTCACAGTTCTGTAGGGAGTGTCCCGTTAGCAGCGTGTAGCCAGGCAAACCCGACAATGCTGTAGCATGCAGCCATGACATCATCCCTCCTACCCTGAGGAAGTGCTACTGGTGGTGGTAGTGCAGATCCTCTAATATTTACTAGCAGGATAGTAATTATCATTATTTTGCATCCAGTGTCCTTGATGAGCTTTAATTTAAGGGTGGTTTTTTTCCTTCTGCCGGGCGTTGTTGCTTTCGGGTGCATCCTGAGCGTTCTCCTAGTGAGGCTAGAACTTCCCATTTTGGAATGGAAGAGCTGTGCCTAAGGCTGCAGAGTTAACTCTGAATCCTAGTTAAGTCTGACCATAAATGAGACCACTTTGTGCATGCCTAAATTTCATGGCTTAATTTGGTGATGTTTTTGTAGTTAGCGAGTGAGAAACAACTGGGTAAATCAGATACCTGTAAAGCTTTAGCTGTGCCTGAGTTAGTTGCAATATAATTGTATAGGAATTTATGTAAAAAATATAGAAAAATATGTGCATCTTCAAGTAGTCACTTTTCAGAACAGAAATGAAAGAGCAATTCTAAATACTCTCTTTCACCCCATTTGTTGCCTCTTCTGGGGTTTCTCAAGCGATCCCTTTGACAGCAGCCCAGACCCTGCTGTGGGAGGTGGCACAGTGTGGAAAGGCTTTGTCTGAAGGCTTCCAGCTTGGGCCTGTTCTGCCTGCTTCCTCCTGGACCTTTGTTGGACCTTTGGCTATGGCCTTCAGGTGACCTAGGTTGTCTCAAAGGGATGCTCAGGTTTTGTTTTCGTGTGTCTTCCCATTACCTCCTACATTTTGCTGGAAGTAAACTTCCGTTATGGGTATAAACTTAGGCATAAAGGCAGCACTTGCAACTTCCTTTCTGCCTCCTTTTTTTTATTTAAAGAATAGTAGCTGTAATGCAAGGCTTGGTTTGAGTCACTTGAATAGCACTGCTGGAGCACTCTGATTTGTGCTGGCAGCTTACCTGTTCTCTGAATATTTATTGTGAGCTTTAGTACCAGATTGAATTTATTATCAATACAGCATAACAAAAAAAGTAGCTTTTAATTGGTCCAGGGTTTGTGATCATTTGATTACAGCTGTAATCAGCTCCCATACAGCTGTATGGGAGGGGCTATATTATAAAAGGAAAGGATTTTCAGGGGTATGATTGGCACAAGTCATGCTGTCAGCTGGAGACAAACCCGGCTCAGCTTCCCAGGAACTCGTGTTGCTCCTTCCTGTGTAGGGAAGGTTCTTCTGTATCAAGTTGTTTAAGCCTGTGGTGAGGAAGTTGGCTTTGCTAGGTGTGTGACCCTCAGACTTCAGCAATTTGCCTTAATTTCAGTTTAGGTCTTAAACCCGTCATCCTCTGTGGAAAACAGAAGGCACTTGGCCAAAGATCCCAGAACTTTCAGAGTCTGATAGTGTTACACATCTGAGGCGGTAAATAACAAGTTTTGTTGGTACACTGTGGCACAACTGCTCTCCTGAATTAACGTGGGTGGAAGTGACTTCCCAAGTCTTCTGTTGGGGTGTCAGCTTTTCCCACAACTCCATTTTGGAGTCACGAGTTCAGTGTGAAGCTGCTATGGGTGCTCTGAGAGGCCAGAGGATTCCAGCCTGGCTGCAGATAAACTGGCCTGGTGGGAGGGATACAGGGAAGTGTGAAATCCCTGCCAGATACTTAGTTTCAACATACTTGGATTAATATCACGGTCAGGTGACTCCTCAGGTTTGAATCTACAGAGAGAGGTTTTTTGGGTCCCTAGTAATTCTTGAAAGCAGGACGTGGGATTTTTAGCTCTGAAGTTGGTGTCTGGTTCTGCTGTTTGCCCACAATCTGCTGCTTTGGGTAACAGTGCAGAGTGCATTTCCATCCTGATGTTCTGCCTTAGCCCAGGCCCCCAGGGACAGTGCATACTCCTTCTTTACATGATTGAAAACCAATTTTCCAGTGCTACTTCTATTCTTTCCCATTTATATCCTCCTCCTGGCAATGTGATTGTTAGAATTCCCTGTGTTTTCTTGAGCTTGTAGTAAACTTGATTCACATTGAAGCGGGTTTGCAAAGTGACTGATGTTGCAAATTCATTACGAAGGATTAGAAAGATCCCCGGGAGAGGAAAAGTTTAGTTAACAAGCTGGGGGAGGGGAGTGACAACAGGAGGGAGAACCAACACAGAACAGTTTTGTGTTTGTTTTTTTTCTCTCTCTTTTTGTTTTTTTTTCTTTTTTTTTTTTAAAGTCTCCCTGCCCAAGTTTCTGGTTGGAGGAGCCCAAAAGCACAAACTTCGCTGAATGCTGCGGTTCAAGTCCCTCTTGTACAATCTCATGCCGCTGGCTGTGCAGCTCTGCTGGCATGGCAGAGTGACCTCAGTCCCTTAAAGCTGACCAGTTATGTAAATGACAGTGCCAGTTCTGTGGCCCTGCTCAGCAAAAGGGTTCCTCGGAGCTGGGTTTCCTCACTGCTGTGCTGGGAGAATTCTGTCCTGTCCCTACCGGGGGCTGCTGCCTCCATCAAACTTTTTGCAGCACCTCCTTGTGTTTATATTTGCAGTGTTTGGCTCATTTCCCCTCCGATTTGGCAGTCTTCACCCAAGTGCTGGTGTCGAAGAACAGGAGTGACAAGAGCTGCAAAGTGCAGCAGAGGAAGCTAAGCTAGATTTTTGGTATTTTCTATGAGTCACATTGTTTTAGTGCTTCGAACAAAGAATGGAAAAAAGTTGTGTTTGGCTGGTAGGACATCGATAACTCTTTCCCCACCTTATTCTGTCTAAAATGCCCTGCTTTATCTTTGGCATTTGTTCTAGCTTTGGGTTTTTACATGAATATGCAGTCTGTGAGGGGAGAAAAACAATGGCCAGTCTATTGTCTCGGTTAATCCTTCCCTTAATGGTCATCTTGGGCTGCCTAGGGTGTTTCAGGTGAATCTTAGAATGGTCTGAGGCATCTCCTGCTGCAATGAGTAGGGGATGTCCAGGAAGGTGCTGGAGAGGCAAACTTGCTACCTAATAGTGGCTAGGAACAGGCTTTCAGTACATTGAATGACATTACAGCTTCAAAAAAGCTTGTAGTTTTAAGTGAAGGAAGTTTTTAGTAAGAGGCTTTCTGTTTGTTTGGGTTTTTTTAACAGTAAATGACTGGCAAACCCCTACTTTCATGTTTATGTAATTGCATATTGAAGGTCAGAGTAAACTGTTCCGTTCCCAACATTTCAATGTATCCATCTTAACCGATACTTTGTTAAAACAATATTGGTTTAAGTATGTGCTTTTAAAAGAACCCAACTTTTGTTTTTATGTATCTCTGGCTCTGATATTTTGGGAGCCTTGGGGCCTGCCCGGGCTGGATCTGAGGCAGGAGGAAGTGATTGCCCTGGCTGGGTTTCTGGCAGCGGAGGGTCACTGCGTGTGCGCCTGCAGATGTGGTAACATGATCAGTCTTGGCAGCTCTGCTCGGCAGAGTTGCACCAATGAGATTTTTCACTCTCCTTATTTTGTCCTAAATCTCTCCGTGCAAAGGCAGATAAGGTCAGCCTAAATCTATGGATTTCAGCTGAGGGCTTCAGCAAATCATTCGCAGTAAGAATTTGAGGAACTCGTGATTAGGTGACTTGCAAATCACCACTCTCACCTGTGTGTGTGGATGTTGCTCCTGTTAAACTGTGTGTGAGCAGGTTTTGCACTGTGGGCAAGAATTGGGGATTGGGATTGAGCCTGCTGCAGTTCCCAGCATCTGTGTGCAGTGGGTAGGAGCATGGCTTTGGGATTCTAAAGGATTCAAAGTTGAGGAGAGGGATGTTTACCTACTTAATTTAGGCTTTGCCTTCAAGGTATGGCTGCTACACAGACTGGTGTTACATCAAACACGTGCATTGTTCCAAGGCTGTTTAAAATGGCACAGTGGGAGGCAGTGGACAAGGAGAATTCTCTGTGTTTTTGTACCTTGGCATAGGAAAGTGCCAGTTTTATGTTGACCACGACTTGTGGAACTGAGAAATCCTTTTTTTTTTGTGCCGCTGTGAGTCCATTTTTGAGTTGACTCCTCAGGAGCAGGAGGCTGCAGCGGTTTGCTTCGAGGTGGGGTTCGGTGCTTTGTTCCTGCTGCTCCAGAGCTGGTCTTTCCTGGTATGTCAGCCTGCAGGCATGACTCATGGGAGCCTTTCACAACATGGAAAGGTCTTCCCAGAGGAATTCCAGCTCCTCCAGGCATTTGCAAAGGAAATTCTTAATTGGATTAGATTCATAATACTAATCTGCTAATGACTGTTTGTTATGGAGATCTTGGCACTATCTTGTAAATATATTCACCTTCCTTTAGCTGCCTTATGTCTTTTTATCACATACAAGCTCGGTGTTGTTAAGATTGTACTGCCGCCAGCAGATCTGATAGTTGGGAATGGGGGACTGCTGTGTTTATTGCACAAGATCTTATAAAGCTCATAATTCTTTCCTCTGTCTCTCTCCATTTCACGGTGTTGTTTAGGTGGGGTGGTGAAAGGGAAGCAGTGGTAATTGGCATGTCTGACATCCGGCTGCACTGCTCTTACCACGGGTGTGAAGGACACCCCGGCTGGGGAGTGCCTCTGTGCAGTTGTCAGTGACAGAACTGGGTATTTTTAGCAAGAATCAGGACCAACCAGGAATTTGCCCCCCCTACAAAAAGGGCCTTTTTTGGGTTGTAGGTGCTGTTGTGGTGGTGTGAGGAACACCTGCAGGAGAGCAGGGCTCCTGTGTTTCCCTGTGTAAGACAGAGTCAATTTGAAATTTCAGTTGTAATGTCGATACTGAAACAGTTTTTCAACACTAACATAAATTCTTCCGTTTATTGACCCACACCAGTGGATGTTAAACTGCTTTTGTTGCTAGACTGATTCACTGGTACGTGTCAGGTTGTTGACTTTTTCCTGTGCTCTGCAGCCTTTCTCAAACCTTGAGTCAGTAGCAAATAGCAGGAATCTGCTGTGGAGAAAGGGAGCAGCTACTTCCAGAGTAGGAAGGAGGTGTATCTCCCTGAAAGCAAGTGTGACAGTCCGAATATTTAGGAAGTGCTGTCTGTTGGAATATAAATCATGTGAGAAGGATGTACTCGTTTTGTTTTTTTAAACCAGTCAGGAAGTTCTCTTGGACTTGTGAAAATGCAAATGTATCTGGGGGATATAACATGGCTTTGTTACAGGGGTATGAAAGAAGTGAGTGTAAGCAAAAAGCATCTTGCCACGTCAGGTTACTGGCTAGACTTGTGATTTTTGTGACACAGATTGTCAGAGCTGGCTTTTCCTTCCTATAGCAATCGATTTGTGCTGTCTCCAGCTCCACTGCTCACTAGATGTCTGCCCAGCTTCCTCGAAGGAACACTGCAGTATCCAGTAACTCTGTAAGCTGAGTAAAAATAGTGTTGTAGCTTCCCTTTAATAAAGGGGTTGACAGATACCAGTTGTAATGCAATCACATACCTTTTTAGGGTATGGAGTAAATGCTCCCTGTAGCCAAAAATGAAGGGGGAAAAAGAAAAAAAAAAAAGGTTGTATAAATCATTCTTCCTGTTGGTGTATCAGATCTTGAGCACAAAAGGCAAAGAGCATCTCAGCCAGCTGGGGGGAATCGAGTGCCTGAACCCAACTCTAACCCATTTCTGCTGACGTCTGCTCTGCACGATCACTGGAAGCAAACTAGATGGAGCTGGAGATTACCGACTTTGAACCCTGCAGAAAGCACTGGCCTGAGGATACAATTTAGCAGGCTGAAAACCCCATGCTGAATTTCTGGCAAGCACTAGTGATTGGTGTGAAACACCTGCCTGTACAGCCTCTGACTTTGGGCACGGCATCATGTGAACTTCCCAGTGATCTCTGTCTAGAATAGCAACAGGAGCAAGATATGAAGGTGATCTGGAAAGGCAGAAAAGAATGTATGCCCTGCTCTAAGGATTTTTTTGTTGGTTTTTGTTTTTTTTTTTTGGTGGATATTTCTGTCTCTGCTCTTTTTTCTCTCTTCCCCAGCGTTCTTGGGAAAGCCTAGTCCACATGTAGATGTCAGAATTACACTTCACTTGTGCCTGTGTGAAGACAAATTCATGCTTTTGCTTTTATGGGTCTGCCCTTCATCCTCTTCTGATGTGCTGCTTTCCTTTTTTCCACCTTACTGCTGCTGTCCTTTCACCCCTGTCTCCTTTGAACACGTTCAGTATGGCTGGGGCTGAATGTGTTCACTTCTCAGAAACCTCTCAGACCTGTGTTTTGATTATTTTTTTTCCCACCAGAGATGTCTCTTCATTTATTGTTCTTTAAAGACAGAATTGGATGAAGTGATTCTCACCAGGGCTGTGTTGTTCCTCAGCCTCCTTTCTTTTCCCTGATGCTGCCCTATGTGTCATCCTGCTTTGAGAAGATGACTTCTAATCTGTTAAGAAGATGGTGCTATAAAGACCTGAACACTTAATAATGAACCTGGACATTGAATTCAGGCTATTGTTACCATTGTCTGCAGCACAGGCATGAGCGATGCCTGGGAAAGAAACAGGAGTCAGGATGTGCAAAATGTCTGAATTTCTGTGTCTGACCCACATTTTTCAAAGTCAACAATTCTTCTATCAACTTCCATGGCTTCTGCTTATAAATACAAAGCTGGATGGTTCCCTAGGCAAATATGTCTCAAATATCAGAGTTCATAACCAGTCAAACTAATTAAAAAATAATAATCAAAAACTCTCACTGCAGTTCTGGTGGTACTATACGCTCTTTAATACATATTTGTTTTTATATATGTATGTGTTTACCTATGTGTGGAAATTTGGTATCTTAAAAAAAAGTACTTCCTTTAATTTTTTGTCAGCTGGACATTAATGAAGGTAATAACTAACAGGTTGTCTAGGGAATGGTCTCTGTGGGCCAGGTTCTTTCTATAAATAGAAGGAACTAATTACATCAGGTGATCACATGTTTACATGCAGCTTATCCAGTTTATTGGGCCCTCCTGCTCATCAGGTTGGAGGCAAAAAACTTCTGCTTCATGCCTTGGAGGATACTTCCCTGATTCCCCATGAGCTTCAGGCCTGCCTGTGCTCGAGGGCACAGGGAGGAGGCAGGAAGGGAGCTGAGGTAAGGCAGATGAACCTCATGGAAGCAGGTGTTTTCTTCCCAGGATGGGAGTAGCAGGAGTGGTTTGATGGATTCCGGTAAATAAGTTCATAGGCATTGAAATTCACAGAATACCCACAGCATTTATGGTTTGGGTATTCACTCCTGAAATGGTACCTGGTTCTTAGGAGCACGGTGGTGCTACTGCCAGAGCCTGGGACTGCTGGCCAAGCCCTTGAAATGTTGAACACAGTGGCAGGTCTAGATAGTAAAAATGAGCACACAGTGAAGGAAATTTTGGGATCTGGCATACCCAGCAAAGCTGCTACTTAAACCCTGAAGAGTTCAAGTCTTCCTCCACTCTTGTAGCATCATGTAGACAGTGTAGTGTATCTTTATTTTTTCCTTGGATACATCTTATTCCTTGCTGTCTGCCCATATAATGGTGTTTTAATCCTTCTTCTGTTTTCTGTCTGTTGCTGAACCCTTATTTCCAGCTCTGGCCATGCTGTTGGAAAGATGCACACTAAGCACATGCAGCGTTCCAGATGATGGGATAATTGGTGACCTGTGAAACAGTCATTTTGGTTCCCTTCCTTGCATAGTGGCAGCCAAAATAATCCTGTCCTGACCTGTTTGGTGGTGTCCAGGAGTCCTTGCTGGATGTTGCTCATTTAGAACTTCTTATGTCCATGCTCAAGACTTTCACTTCAGTGTAAACAAAGCTGTGCTGCCTGCTGTCAAGCTTTTTTTACAAGTTCCCTCAGGAGTTGTTGCACCACAGGTAGAAGTATAGTGTGTGATGCTCTGTAGTTAATATGAATTGTGCTGCTGGCTTAAAGTAAGTATAACTTATAAACAGTATGAACCTAATTGAGGCCAGAAAGTTGCTGAAACTGTTAGTTTTAATGTGATCAGC
The DNA here is from genome assembly GCF_028018845.1 of Melospiza georgiana. Taxonomy (NCBI): domain Eukaryota; kingdom Metazoa; phylum Chordata; class Aves; order Passeriformes; family Passerellidae; genus Melospiza; species Melospiza georgiana. Next base: position 9,392,047 of record NC_080448.1, on the reverse strand, counting down.
TCATGCTTAGAGGTCTGTAAAGAACAAAAATTGTGCTGGGCTTATCTGAAGTTTGGTGGTCTCTGCATTGGTGCTTGAGAAATCTTTGGCTTTTTCAGGAAGATTATTGTTGTACAGCTGAGTGTCACAATTTATCCACGTTAATGAGCAGAACTTTGAGACTTCACTGAGTAATTTGAGGAACAACAGTGGAGGAGAGGAGGGAGCTGATAGTTTTCCTAATAATCACCTTTGAGGTAATTGAAATCTGACTTCTGTCTTCAGGAGCTTTGTGTTGATGCAAGAGTAAAAGAGGAAGGGAAGGGAGTTGCAGTGGGGAGGAACTTGCTGCAGGCTGCAGCTGTTGGCTTGTTTGGTGTGGTTTTATTCTGTCTAAGGTAGAGGCTCAGGCTTCCAGGTGTCCTCCTCCAGCCGGCTTTGGGAGCAGCTGTGAGCAGAAGTATGTAACTTGGGCACAGAAAAATGTTCCAAAAAGCTGAATTTGTAAATGATGCAACTTTCCCTGTTTCTCAATGGGGCTCTTGTAAAGCCCTGACAGTGAGGTTGGTTTCCTGGTTTGTTTTAGCTGCCATTGAGGCCCTGCTGTAGGAAGCCAGGGAGCCTTGTTCTTTATGAAGCTGGTAGAACAGCTGTAGCTCTATCCATCATAGGGATAAATAGGAGTCCCATAGAAGAGTTGAAAGCCTTCTTCCCTTATCTGGCAAACATATCTAGCATCCTTCATTATCATCCTGTCACTGAGCCTTGGTCAGTTAATCAAGTTTCCTGAGAAGGAAAAAATGTGTTTGCTTACATTTTTTCATGGTGTTACTATTTTTCCTCCGCACAGGAAAAAAAAATATTTAAGTCCAATTGTTGAAAACAACTGACATGAAAGAGAAGTTATTGAAGAAAGCTTCACCAGGCACTGGTTTGTTTTCCTGCCACCATTATCCCAGCTGGTAGCTTGCTGTATCCTGGTGGGTCCAAAAGTAGTGTCAGCGTGCCTTTGACGCAAGATGGCCAGGAATGCAGTGTGTAAATAACCTCAGGTCTGCTTATAACTGGTTCCTTTGAGAGCTACGGCCCAGTTTGTATTGGAGAAGGTGCCATTCCTTGGAGCACTTGTTTACCTATTTATTGAGGTCAGCAAAGTGAGGAGTAATTACAGGATTTAGACTTGACAACAGGCTTCTGATGTATGAGAGCCCCAGAGTGTGAAATTGAAAAGCTAAGTGGCTTCATGCTATTGTTTGCTTGATAAAAACTCCTAATATGCTCTTGAAATTTTTTTTATTTTGTCATAGTCATTTAAGTTTTATTTAAGGGATAGAGCAATGCTTGACAATGCATCTGATAGGAATTTCAGGAGATGGTTAACTTTCTGAGAAAAAGCCATGAGACAGATATTATATGGCAAGTGACTTCATAGGCAGTGTAGTGGTTTTTGACTAGGCAGTGATAAACATCTCCTTTAATTTTCAGAGGCTTTGTATGAGTTAGTCTTCCAGGTGTTTTTAAGTCAGCCTGTGTTTTTCAGAGCTGTCTTTGTTTTAAATGCAGAAACACATTCTGCTGAGCAAGTTTGATTTGGGTCACACCAAACCCCCCAGGTGAACAGCAGAGGCCACCACTCTTGTCTGTGATGACAGAAGGGGAAACTTTCTGAAATGAAGGGTTAGTGAAAATGTCCTGAAAAGTGCAACTGACTGGTGTGTAGTTGAAAGGAGATGTGTTGTAACCGAAGATAAAGTGGGAGCTGTACAATTCCAGGTCCTGTTGGCAGCAAACACTGGCGGCTGGAGCTGTGCATGCTAATGAACCCATGAAAGATAGGGAGAAAAGGGCTCTGGTGCTCCTGCCAAAGTGCTAATTCTTACCTTGCTTATGAAGATCAAGTGTCTTGCTCAGATTTAAAAATCCGTTTCTTTTATGCTTACAGTAAAAGGTTGAAGAATGTGGTCATACCTAGTCAATTAAAACAGCATTCTTTAGCGCTTCCCTGGCTTTCTGCTGAGACCCAGGCAGTGCTCTCTGCTTGCTGCGAGGCCAGCAGTGCAGGAGCAGCCTTCATCAGTCTTTGTTAGCATGGTGAGCTGCCTTGATGAACAGTTCATTAACCAGGAGAGGCAGAATCAGTCTTTTAATACACTTGCTATCGCAGCTAGACCCTGCCAGTGAGCAGAAAACCTCAGGAGGTTTATCTGAGCACTAAAACCTTTCTGCTGCTCTGAAACGAATCTTTCCCCCTCCTTCCACAGGCCTTTGGGTAGCAACATTCATTAAAATGCTTCTTTAATAGTACAGAGTATGTAGGATTTCATGCTTCAAACCCAGCAAATGGGACAATAACATACATACTTGCAGAAGAAACCTGTTCTGACTCTTCCAGGCGTCTCTCGAGGTTCACGGTGGTATTAATTGTTTCATTGTAAAATGCGTAAGATTGAGGTAACATTTAAAACAAATAACCGGAGGCATCTGGCAGCGCGCGGATCCCTGGCACGCCGCACTCGGAATGGGGCAGACGTGTTCCCAGCAGTTCAGGCACGCTTGTCGGGAGCTTCAGAGGGTGAAATTTCACTAGGAACAAATCAAAGGCTGTGGGTTTTTTTGCCCTGGGGTGTTGGGAGGGGAGAGAGGGGAATGGGCCACATGAATCGGTACTTGCTGTAGAGGCAGATCTAAGAGCTGGTTTTCTAGCAAGAGTAAAACCTGAGCTGTTGCAGGATGCACCATAGGATTCAGCTGGATTTATGCTGCAGCAAGCACACGGGGATCATTTGTTACTCTCCTCCTTCTACCCCCCTTCCCTGCTTCTGTTAGCAAAAGATTAGTTTGGGGCAGGGAGCTACTGCTTCATCCAAGCATTTGAGGTGAAGCAGCCAGGAGTGGAGGCTTTGGTGCTCTCATCTAGAGCCTGATCTCTTGTTCATCCAAGCCCTCCAGGAAATGAGAAACATAAGCTGCAGGTATGTCAGTGCATATATGCAGAGCGCTGCGTTTCTGGAGCGCCTGGAACACTGAGGCCTCTGAAACCCTGCACTCCTCCTCAAAATGGCTGCCAGATGTGTTGGCTCTACTGAATTCCCCAGAGCCTGACACCAGAAATGCTGAGGTTATTACCAGCTTGGTTGTTGCTGTGTTCTTCCTTCAGTCTTCCAGGCACAGTGTTGCAAGAGGGAGTGTGACCCCGGGTGGCTGCAGTACCTGCAGAGGCAGTGCTGGCACAGGGCGAGCTCGGGGCAAGGCTCGCCGGGACTCTGTTTAAACAAAGGAAGTGTGTTTGTTTTCACAGTCCAGGCTTGGGAGCCTGGGCTGGGATCCTGTGCCATTTCCCTGTGCTAGGAGCAAGATTCTCGAGGAAGACAGCCTCTCCCTTTGCTGCAGAGCACAGCTCTTCCCAGCCAGCAAGTATGCATCTCATCCTCCCTGGCTTGTCGGGCCTGGAGATTGGAAAGCTTAACTTGGATTTGGTTTGGTATTTGTAGGTGCAATAAACAGTATGGAGACTCCTGCCATGAACCAACATCTAGCTTCCCATGCTTGTGTGGCTTTCTTGGGCCAGTCTTATAAGCTACTGTACTTCTTGATCCCTTGTAACCCAGTCAGTCCCAGTGGATCCTTGAAATCTGTTCCCCAGTCAGTGGGAAATGGAGCTTCAGAGCAGACTTGCTGAGCTGCCTCTAGCAAAAGTCAGGAGAACTTTTAAAAGTATTATCTTAAGCCACACTGCATGGTAAATGGCTGGGTTTTGCCAGCAGGTACATTTTCCCTGCCACAGTCAGCAGTTTGCACAAATAACAAATCTTAATGATAAAGAGGTGTTGGAAAGTATTTGAGTTAGTAGTGGGATCTGTAAGGAAAGTGTATCATCTAACATATGCTGCTCTGCCTTTTACTGAGGAAAAGTGTTTCTCAAAATAGTCCTCCTTACTCCTTAGTCTAATTTGCTTCGGTTTATTTCTAGCATCAAAATGAGAATGTAATTTCACTGTGATACAGCTTTTATAGTAAATGCAGATCCATGTGAGTAGGATGTATCCTGTGCTTCATAGCCAAGGCAAGCTGGATATGGTGACACTTTTAAGAGTATTTGGGTTGTCTTAAGATAGAAGGTGGTTTCTGCCATTAAGTAAGTGTGCCCAAGGATGGAGTACATGGGAGAGATGGTGGGTAGACCCCATGGCAGCTTGTTCAGTTGGACTCACTGCAAACCCAAGGATGTATGACTGTGCTTGCTGCATGGGAATCTGTGTGGTCTCACATGGAGTAATCAAGTTATTTAAGGAGGTGGGGGGGGAGGTATGTGTGTGGCACACCAGTGAATCTTCCATTTATCTTTGCTGTTCAAGTCTGAGAGTGCTCTGAAACCGTGGAGCTGAGATGGGTGTCATGGAAGACTGGCTTCTTGGAGGTGTCTGGCTAAGTGGATGTATGGGAGAGTGAATCCAGGGAGCTTCACCATAAATTAAAGGAAGTGCCTGGGAGTGGAACCGCAGAGCCGCCCTGGCTCTGGCTGTGTACGTGAGAAGAGTTCCAGAAATGACAGTAAATAACAGTAAAGCTTTGCTTTGTGTTTCTCTTGTAGCAACCCTCCGCTCAGCGAGGAGATGCTGCCCCCGGGGGAGTGGATGTGCCACCGCTGCACCGTGCGCCGCAAGGTAAAGCCTCAGAACAGACACAGCCCCTGCCCTTCCAACTGGCCCTCTGAAACCTGAATCCTGTGGTTTATACCTGCCTCTCCCTTCGTGTGTACTCAGACAACCAGTGCTGCTTCTTTGTGCTCATGTTTGCAAAGGGTTTTGTTAGGAAAGGGATTCAAGAAACCTAAGGGGTCTTGGTGAGACCCTTGGGATATTTTAACTTCACAACTAGGAGGTAAAACTGAAGTGCCTGATACCTTCTTGTCAATCTGTGCCTTTTAAACTGTTTTCCTTCCTCCTCCATTTCTGGAAAGGAGGGAGAGCTGAGGCACAGAGGAAATGGGAATGGCTCCTGTGCTCAAGGAGGTGAGCTGTCTACAGGCAGAATGGGAGTCACGTTAATACAGCTTTGCCATCAGGGCTCTGATTCTACTTAATATGTGTTTTTTAGAAGAGTGACTTCACAGCAGTTGTACATCAGCAGAGGGTGAAATCACAGTGAGTTATGATTTCCTGGGCTGTTGAACAGGATGGGAAGGAGATGATTGGGCAATATTGTAGCTTGTCTTTTTTTTTTTTTTGCCTTGATGCTCTTTCTCCAGGAAGCTGTCTTGCACAATGTAAACATCTTATTGCTGTGACCACGTAGGGCTGCCTAGCAGAGGGTTTAGAAACTGCACCAAGCTATCTAGCAACTGTTCCCTTGAAGTGACACCCAAAACAGATTGGAAGAAAACTGTGTGCTCAGCCTTTTGTTCCTGAAGTGATTGCCTTGTTATGTTTCCAGGGTACTGCTCAGCCATCTGCCAACAATAGAAATGAAGGTCACAAATCGAAAAACAAATAAAAAAGTAAAAAGAGAGAGAAAAGGAGAAAATTCCCAACTTTTCTATATTAAAAATTGCCTGAAAACACTTTGCTCCCTTTGCAGACCATGTTAGTGATGGAGTACATTGGTTCCTCCATATGAGTGATGCTGGAACAGTGCACAGTTGCCCATCCCAGGCCATGCAGCATTTCCTCCTGTTGCAAAATGGATCTTGTGGTGATTGCAATCTGTAGTTTTCCTCTGCTGCACCTTGTTCAAGATTCCTGTCATCAGGAGATAGCAGAATGTTGTTTGTATGTTGTGCTTGTATTCTCCAGCTGACCTTCTCAACCTCTGATGGGTTTGTATGCAGTGCCAGGGTTAGTAAAGTGCATCAACAATGAACAGTTTGCTGTGGAGTTTCTCCATGTTGGTAGCAAAGTAAACAGTTGTGTGATTTGTCAAATGTTTAGGACTAGATGCTGTGAAATGTCCTGATCTGGACTCAAGTATAGCTACCCTGAAAGGAAAGACACATGGTAATGTTCTTCCCCATGCTTGGTTCTCTTCAGCTGTTGTGTCACCTGTACCTTAGCTGCCATCAGACTGTTCTTGCTCGAGGCTCTGATGACTGCAAGGGGGAAGTTGTAGCGCGTGGCTCAAGCGTTTTCAGATGCTGTTTGTCTTCAATCGCATATTTGTCAAGGTTGATGTGCTTTGTTTGTGGCCTCCATGATAAGCCTGCCTATTCATGTCGTGCAGAAGCGAGAACAGAAGAAAGAGCTGGGGCAGGTAAATGGATTGGTGGACAAATCTGGGAAAAGGACCACCTCCCCCACCAGTGACGCAGACCTGTTGGACAGGTCTAGCAGCAGCATCAGGGCTAATGCGCATGCCAGGATCTTGGAAAGGAGAGCGAGCCGGCCTGGCACTCCCACATCCAATGCCAGCACCGAGACCCCCAACTCTGAACAGAATGATGTGGATGAGGACATAATTGACGTGGATGATGACTCTGCCATTGCAGAAATGGACTGTGGGCAGCCCCAGCTGAAGCGACCCTTTGAGCTTCTTATTGCTGCTGCCATGGAAAGGAACCCAACGCAGTTCCAGCTGCCGAATGAACTGACCTGCACCACAGCACTTCCAGGTGAGCAGGGCCTTGTCTGCTGATAGTGAAGATGTCTGCAGTTGCATCCTGCTGCCATCTTTCCTCTTTGCCCTCCTGACTCTGTGACAGTTGTGGCTCCAGTGGTGCTCGCTGGTGAAAGCAGAGGTACCTCTGGCTCTCCACCACCTGCCTTAGCAGCAGGTGCCTCTCAAATCTGTGGGGACACTGCAACTACACACCATGTCCATCAGAACTTGTGATAGATGCTTGTTGATCTCACCTTGGACTAGATCATCAATATGAAAAAGAATCAGTTGTCAAAATACTTGATTTTTGATTTATGATGCAATAATATAGTAACAAAGTAGTGACTAAATGTATAGGGTGTCACTGAAATTACTAAGTGTGAAATATATCTGTCTTTAAAGACAGTCTCTGTCACTTAAGGCTAGATTTAGTGGTTGATAGAAGTTCCTTAAGCAGCAGTCTTTGACTTTTCTGAGATGATTATAGGTATCTACCAGAAGGCAAACAAACCTCTGCTATGTGGATAACACAAAACTTTTAAAAATTTCCTTTTCAGGTACTAGTAAGAGGAGGAGAAAGGAAGAAACCACAGGAAAGAATGTCAAGAAAGCACAACACGAGTTAGACCACAATGGTTTGGTTCCCTTGCCGGTGAAGGTCTGCTTCACATGCAACAGGTACTTGTTCTTTCAGGAAGCTGTTCAGTGTAGCTGCATCCTTCACAGGAGCAAAGTTCTTGCTGAAAAAAGTAGATTACCTATTTTCTTTTCCATTCTCCTCCATTATTTACTTGCAATCCTCTAAACAAATGGGAGAATATTAATCTTTGCTAAATAACAGGTGTTCACCACAGCATGTGTAGGTCCAGCTGTAAAGGGTTCTGAAATGTAGCCTGAAGATTGACAAGATTGAGTCATCTTGTCTTCAGTGTTTTTCTGCAAAGAAATATTCTAAAATGATGGTGGTTTGGTAAATGGTGATGTTTGTTTATGGTTTGTGAAGGAAGTGTGTGAGGAGGTGACCTTTAGGAAATAGAAATCTACTGAGAGATTTATAAGCCCAGGGCAAATAGGAATATTGTGCTGAAATTGTAAATCTGAAAACCAGTCCAAAATACTGATAGGTTTTGTAACTCTGCATAAAAAAATGCATAGATCAACCCCAATTCAAAATGTCAGTGAAAATGAAACCTTTATTTCAGAAACCCAGTCAGAGTGAAATTCTCGAAGTGGAATGGGGATTCAGGTGGGCTTTTGTGGAGAACAACTGATGACTTTGTCATAGAGCAAAGGCTTTTTTAAAGCCTGGGGATTCAGATGTAGTTATTTTTCTGGAGTTTGAGACTTGTTTTGAGAACATCTTGTTGATGTACACGTCCCAGCATCACACATGATTCCTCCAAGGAAACTTGTAATTACCTAAATCTGAGATTTCCTTTTGATCTCTGAATTTTGCTTCAAATAAAGGCTTTTGTCTTGAGTGGATCATAAAGAAGGTCTATACAGATCAAGTTACAAATCAGAATCCTACTTTTTGGTGCAAACAACAGCGTAGAGGATAAACTGAAGTGGTCAGCCAAGCTTGTCTGAATGTTCTATTTATACTCTGTACAGGGAATAAGATTTGGCTCTCTCTTCTCAGGAGTTGCAGAGTGGCACCTCTAATCCAGTGTGATTATTGCCCACTCCTGTTCCACATGGATTGTCTGGAGCCACCGCTTACTGCCATGCCTCTGGGTAGATGGATGTGCCCAAATCACATAGAACACGTGGTGGTAAGCAGGACTATGATTGCAGTATGGTAACCGGATGCTGGAGTGGAACCTGGCAGGTCCATTAAAGGACAAAGCACAACAAATGTAAAACAGCTTCTGAGCTCTTATTGCTCCCTGTAACGCTTGTAAAGCTCCTGCTGCAAGCAACGCACTCTCCAAAGGAATATGATGCTGCTCTCTGCAATAAGATATAAAGATGGGGGAACTCCTTCCTGTAACTGAAGCTGACAGCTCAGATTGTGGCTCACTGACAGCTTGTCTAGTTTTTGACTGGACTCTTTAAGATCTAGATGAGCTTCCAGAACTGGGATACAAAGCAGCACAGTGCTACAAATAGGGGAAGTAATTCTTTGCATGCTTAACCCAAAAAAGTTTCATTCCAAGAGGGAGTTTTCATTTTTGGAAAAGCAGTGTACTTGAGACTTAAATACTCAGGAAACAGGGGGCTGAAACAAAGAGCTTTTTCCCAGACAAACTGCTTCTGAGAGCATTGATACTGCCTAGTCGGCCTCTAAATGCTTTTGTATTCATCTCCAGCAATGTGCCCTTTAACAGAAATGGTTAGTGCTGCAGGAAACAAATAGTCTAAAGCTGAGCTGATGCTGTACTGCCAGTGCTACGAGGCATTATGAAAGTCTTAGGGTGCCTTAGAGTGACCTGCAGATCCCTAACTCCTGTGGCATTATCTGATCACCCAGCTGAACCAGAAGAACTTGACCCTGAGTAATCGGTGCCGAGTATTTGACCGGTTCCAGGACACCATATCTCAGCACGTTGTCAAAGTGGATTTCTTAAACCGAATCCATAAGAAACACCCTCCGAATCGCAGAGTTCTTCAGTCAGTGAAGAGGAAAGGTCTGAAGGTAAGTGGTGGGTGAAAACCCCTGTGTATGTGTTTTAGTTTGGAAAGGAAACCAGCATACTCCTTGGGGCAGGAGGAAAAAGACAGTCTGAATGATTGTGTTGGTGAGAGATCTGGGAGTCAGCACTCAGTACTTGTAGGATTTAAGAAGATCTCTTTCCTTCAACTATAAGGCTCAATTATTACAAGTAAGCACTTAAATCTAGCACAAGCATAGAAGGTACAACACAAAACTTCCTGAAGGTGGCCCTGCAGTCAGATTTGGGGCTGTGTTGGTTGCCAGGATACCTGAAAACTGCCATGCAGACTTCCCTTGGCTGTTTTTTCATTATTTCTCTTATGCTGTAGCCACCATGTTGTACCAAAGTCATGCCTGACCTAAGGGAATAAAACCTATTAATTTCAGCATGGCTACATCAATTTAAAGTACTCAGTCCTTGATACTTCCAATGTATCTGCAGGGTTCCTTTGGGTGAGAAAGCAGCAAATGCCAAGTTTAGTGCTGATCAAGCACTTGGTTTAACTAGTCATTCTTGAGTAATTGTTCTCATGTGTGATCTTCTTCCTCCACACTGTAGGTTCCTGATGCTATAAAGTCCCAGTACCGGCTTCCACCCCCGTTACTCGCGCCTGCAGCAATTAGAGATGGCGAGCTGATCTGTAACGGGATCCCCGAGGAACCCTTGCAGAAGCACCTTTTGAACACTGAGCACTTAGCCAGCCAGACAGAACAACAGGAGGTAAATTAAGTCAAATGCTTGGACTCTGTGTGTGTAGCTGCTTTGGTACAAAGATCCCCTTCCACTTCAGTCGTGATGGAGCAGTTGTCTAGGAAACCAATCTCAGGCTCCTGTGTGAAGGTGATAGCTTGTCTTGTCTCTGACACCTTTGTGCATTAAAACTTCACTTTGACTTTCCAGGTGAGATGTAAAATTCCTCATTTGACACTTCAGGGAAGTGGTGCAATAGTCCTCTGGCCTTAAGAGTGGAGTCGAGGGCCTTCTGTCTAGACGTCATCTTTATTTCGTGGCTGAGGGGAAATACTTTGCACTTTGATTATGTAAGGCTGCTCTCTGACACGTTTATTTATAAGTTAACGTCCCATTTCTGGGTCGCTTTTTATTGCGGATGGAATTGGGCATGTAAATCAAGGTCAAATGAGTGTTTAAATCTTGTATGAAACTTCTGGCCAGATTCCACAGTGTAAAGGCATGTTAAGTTGCTGTCAGTGGAGAAATCAAGTCCTTCTTTTTTAGCACAGACAAGCTGCTTTTATGTGGCAGGTGCATATCCACCATGGAGCATAAAACTTAGAATAAATCTTTTGGTCTTCCTCCACTTTGTGTAAAAGGAAAGTGCTCTTTACCTAAGCTTTCTATTCCCTATACCTGAGGTAGAGCAGCATTTCTTTCCAACATGCTGTAGAATAAGTTGAAGGGTTGTGTTTGGCTAGAAGCCCAAATTACTGATAGGTATGTTTGTAACCTGCGGCTGAAGAGCTGCAGCATTTAACAAATGAAGAGAAGGAGGAGTTTAGAAGTGAGGAAATGCTGCCTGCCTTCCTCCCTCCTTTAATCTCAGCCCCTCTCTGTCCTACCTCCAGCATGGAGATAAACAGAAGATAATTTTGGTTCCACTTTTATACCTCTGGACAAAATTTCCTCCTAATTGTAGATGAGCTCCAGAGCAGATGCTGTAGTTCCACACCGCATCTGAGCAGTCAGCAGCTGGATTTCCTCAGGCTGGGTGAACGATGGAGCAACTGTAGAGGTTTGGAGCACTGCTGCCTCCAGAGCTAACCTGCACTTTTTTCTTCCTTCCAGTGGCTCTGTAGTGTTGTTGCGCTCCAGTGCAGCATATTGAAACATTTATCTGCTAAGCAGATGACTTTGCTTTGGGACTCTGAACAAACAGAGAAGGCTGATATTAAGCCTGTTATTGTGGCAGATGGCTCACTCGCCAACCCTTACCAGGCAGCTGACAAGGCACCCACACCTTCCCTCTATTCCATGTCATCCTGCACCTCAGGGATTACCACCCAGAATTCCTTGAGCTCCTCACAATCCCAGCAGACTTTGTCACAGGAAGATGTTAACTGCAGCTCTTGTATAGATAAATCCAAGAAGGCTTCTTCTTGCGGGACTTCGAATGGGCCGACAGCCTCCGACATTAAAGTGAACGGGCCTCATTTCTACGGCGTTTCATCCGAATCCTCAGCACAGTTGACTGACTCCCAGAGGCTCTCGGGCTCTGGGAACACAATCCCTGTTTTGTCTCATCGGCAAACGTGGCCTCGGCCCCTCACGCCCCCAGCGAGTTGCGGACTTCTGAACCACACCATTGGAACCATTGTCAAAACAGAGAACGTAGCAGGACCTGTTTCTTGTGCACAAAGGGGATCTGCGCCGGTCACGAGTTTGCCTACGTCCATCTCGAGCTCCTGTGCCAGCCTGGAGACCACCAGCACTTTGCAAAGGAAGAATGTGCAGACGCAGATCGGGCCGCCGCTGACGGCAGAGCTGCGGGCCGGGGGCTCCCCGCTCAGCGCCACCCGGGCTCTCACCCCTCCCCAGGCTGCAGGAGATGGCATCTCAGCTGTTGGGTCCACAAACAGATTCTGTTCACCAGCACCACCTTCAGGTACGTGCTGAGCCACTGACCTTGGCCCCAGGGTGAGAAAAGCTCAGGCTAAACCTCATTCAAAATCTAAAGGGTGTAGCCGTGTGCCCTCGTTTGACTGGGAATTGGGCTTTCTGTGGAGAGCCAGCAGAAGTTTCTCAGGTCTCCTCTGTCTTAGGTCTCTTTATAGGAGCCATGGGATGTATTTTTGCTGGCTGCCTATACTTGAGGGTGGAACTCTGTCCTGACAAGCAGGATAGTAGGTCAGTTGAATTCTTGAAAGCAACAGTAGCTTTATATCACTTGGCTGCTGCCTCGCTGTTTCAACAGCTGCTGCTTTAAAACCCCAGCGCTGCTGTAAAACCACTGGTTTGTTTCAAATGGCCATTTGGATTGCAAGGTAGTCAGTCCTCCTCACAAGAGCAGCTCTCTGGGATCTAATCCAGAGTAACTGTTCAGGCAGTGGTTGATGTCCCCTAGTGCAGGTGTTGTTGGAGTCTTCATGTGCACAGCCTTGATGCTGGAGAAATGTGGGCTTGGGAACCTGTAGTCTAGTTAGGATCTGTTGGCCTGACACAGGGTAGTTACAGACTTGGATATGCATCCTGAGTTCTACCCAAAAAACCTGCTAAATAATAGCAAGGTGTACAATAGAGTGTATATAACCATTTTTAGTGTAGAAACATAAAATCAAAGATGTTGACAGATGCTGGAGTAACTGCCCACAGCTCAAATTTTGCTAGAATAAACCTTCACATATGGCATTCTCATCCTTTTCCCTCTCCCCACGCCAGCTCAAGACTCAAACCAGCAAAGCCTTTGTGCAGGGTGGGTGGGAGCAGTCACTGCAAAGCACGTGACAGAGCTGTGTGTCACTGCTCATGCAGTTCCAACCTGCTCAGTGTCAGCCTTGTGTGCAGTGGCTCAGGTCTGGTGGCTGCAAAGCAACAGAGCAACATATTTTTATAATCCTTTCTAAAATTCCTCAATGAGTAACTTCTAAGCTTTGCCTCGCCTTTGGAAGCAGTCCCCAGGGTACTTGGCCTCCTCCTGAATAAACTTGGTTACTCTGAGGCTGCTGAATTGACCCTGCCCTGCTTAGAAATGCAAGGCTGGGAGAAGTCCTGGTAGAGGAAATGAGACTGTGTTATAGAAAACTTCTTGCTTGTGGTTTGAAGAGGACTGCAAGCCCTACATAATTTTGCAGTTACTTAAGATGTTAAATAATTGCATCTGGTGCAAAGCTTGTGTACTACAAAATCATTACTTGCTGCAGCGTCTCTTGGGAAAGGTGTAAACATTTAAATTTTCCATCTAACAGGATGGATTATATATTTATAACAAAGATTGTGGTGTGCAAATTTTGCTGCTGAGTACAAAAATGCAAATTGCTCATGACTTTTTTTGCCATAAATTTTAGTAGTTATAAGCAAACCAGCTCAAGAAGATCTGGTATTGACAACACATTACAGGGGTTTTGTTTCCTGGCATTTGCCACTGCATGGTCACTTCCAAAGCAGGAGGATTTTATTTGGTAAATAATAGAATCTGCTTATGGCTGTCACATTCCTTCTGGACAGTGATATGCACCCCAGACTTTATAACAGTGTAGAAATAAAACCAGGGCAGTTGTGCTTTTTATTCATGTTGAAAAGCTAGACAAGCTACTTGGCAAATGTCTCTTAGGTTTAATAAATTCTTCAAGCTCCTGGGGAGTTGGTGCTCATCTTTCCAGTGTCACCACAGGGAGCAGGAGATTAAATGTATGGTCAAGAATTTCTCCAGCAGCTGGAGACGAGGCAGAAGCCACGTTTGGCTCTGTGTTGGAAGCACACAGAAGCTTTTCTGTGAGCAGAAGAAAGCTCCTGGCCTCTAGTTCAGGCCTTTTTCAAAGCATGACTATGAGCAAAATGAGTCATTTTGGAGCAGCTTGGCAGCCAAGGGCAGCCTGAGGGCTGGGTGCATGTCTGGTGAACGTCACAGTGACATCTCTTCTGTCCATACCTCTCTCTGTAGATGGTAAGGTCAGTCCCAGCACCTTATCCATAGGAAGCGCTTTAACTCTACCCTCATCACTCACTTCAAACTCTGCAGCTATGTTGGACTTCACTGGTTCCCTGAAAGCATTTATGGACGGGGGTGAGTATTTAATTCATCATCAGTCTCTGCCAGCCCTGTGTGTTTGCTTCCCTAAAGCATTCCATCTCTGCTCGAAGGAAAGTTCCAGAGATAAAGCAGGGATGTAGTCAGGTGAGGGAGGGGCTGGGTGTACATTACCTTAAATATGTCACATGCTTCCCTGCTCTGAGTGTTGCCAAGGCAGCAAGGCCAATGAAGTGTTTCTGCCTGAAGCTTTTCTGGGGAAGAATCACAACTGGGCTGCTTTCCAGGTGGAATTCACATGCAGAAACCTGCAGCCCTGCCATGTTGTGGTGCTAGCTGCAATCCGGAGCTGCTCCTGGCAGATGTAAAGTGCAGCAGCAATAGATCTTGTAATAGAGCAGTCACCTGAGTGCTGATGCTCCAGTGGGTCTGTTAATTTTATAATTTATTTCTGCTTCTGTCAGTCCCTTAGACTGGCCTGGTTTTTATTTCCTTTTGTTGCATTTGGCAAGAGATGGCAAATGTTAGCAGTGCCTTCAGGAGGAGATTGCTGAGCCTGCAGCAGCTTCAAAGGGGGTTACAGCTCTCTGTGGTGCAGGGCTGCACTTTCTAACCAGGTAGCAGAGCTTCAGAGGAAGCACCCTGCCTACTGTCCTAAGGGGTGCAATGGCCATCTCTACTGACCTGTTCATTCTGGACCAAAACAGCAGATTTTCAGCTTTTATCAACCCTAGTTGCCCCAAACCTCTGCTTGCTACCTCAGTTGGAGCTCTCCAGCTCTGGCACTGTCCTCACACTCTTCTCACAGGAGGTGATGTGAAATAATAGCTCACCTATGTGTAGGAGTCTTGATATTGCAGAATTGGTCAAGTCTTGGCTGTTGAAGCAAACAGCAGGTTTGTAAGTGGGACAGCTAAATCCACTGCAGCTCAGATTGCACTCTTTCCCTGAGTAACTTACTAATTGCTTTTTGTTTATTAACAGAGATTGAGATAAATATGCTGGATGAGCAGCTGATCAAGTTTCTGGCCTTGCAGAGAATACATCAGCTCTTTCCTCCCAAAGCTCAGTCTCTAGCAAGCAGTGTCAATTCCCATCAGCAATCTCCTGTGGGGAACCACATTGAAGGTAAGAGCAGCCCTAGAATAGCTGGGTTATGTTGAGCCATAGATTTGCCACTGTCCATTCCTTGAAGGAGATTTCCCTCTTCTTCTGGTATCTGATGCTGCCTTTCACTTTTCTTTCTTCTCATCTCCCTGCTCTGGATATCCACTGACCAGAAACTCCATCAGGATCCTCTACTTAATTATTTACAAATTTGAGCAGTGTGAATACTTTTAGTACCTTCAGATTTTCTGCTGGAAACATGTAGTGAAGTTGTGTTTTATTCATCTTAGAAATAGCAATAGATGGGAAGGTTCATCTCAGGTTCTTGGTGGCTTTTCTTTGCACTTTTACCTTTGAGATGGGCAAGAGAAATCTGTGAATTCCTGCTCTCTCTTTTTGGAGAGATACAAGAACAGGAGGAACTGGAGCACAGATTATATGTGTGACATTGTCATTGCCTGTTCAGAATGTCCCTGTCAAGCTGAAACCACTACATGTGACTAATGCCAGTAATGGAAAGCACCTGGAGTTTCTCTTGGAATCTTCAGATTGCTGAGTTTGGCTTTGTTTATTACCACTGGTATCACCTAAAGCTGCAGAGTGAGCATGGCTTTGGGTTCCTCTGCATGCAGCCAGTGAGTTTAATCTGCTTTCAAGCACTAACTGGAGAGCCTTGCTGTGGAAGCAATTCTCTGCTCCCTCTCTGCTAGGCCTGGGGGTAAATATCCCAGATAAGATCTTTGGAAGTCAGTCAGTAATCTTTTTCTGAAGCTCTGTGCTTGCCTGCTTTAGCATCACAGCATTCCCTAAATGCTTTGTCAGTCTCCTTGTGATGGCTGCTGCAGGACACAGCAGCAGGCTGTGGTATGAGCTGCCTTCCTGCTCTGGAATTCTTCAGCAGTCTGCCTTTCTCAAGGCAGATTGGTGCTGTCTGAACCCATCACCCTTTTTGGGCAGGAATGATGCATCCAACTGGCTGCTTAGCATTGCTGGTGAAATGTTAGATCCAAAGCCTTTAGTGAGCCCTGCAGAGCCAGGCAGCTGAAAGGATTCATGCAGGGCAGCCAGGCAGAGGTGGAAATTGTGAGGCCACTTGGTGTGGCCACTATTCTTGCTGTAGGTACCTCTGCAGTCTTTCATAATCCTCATGTTCTGTTCTTTGATTTCACCCTCTTGGTGTAACACTGTCCTGCAGATGTGATATCAGGAGAGGTTTAAACTCTGTGTATAAGGGGTTTTCCTTCAAAAGACAGTGCTGAAATCCTGGCTAAGCCTGTGTGGCCCAGTGGAGTGCAGTATCTGTTCCACAGAAGATTTTCTGTCCAGTTAACATGGGCATGGGAGTGTGTGATTTGAACTTGGAGCTGCTCTGGAGGCTCAGCCCTGGAACAGCCATTGTCAAGTGTGCAATAGGGACTGACCTGAGGGTAAAAGAGTCCACTCAGTCAATCATCCTGTCTTGGGAGCTGGGTTTGTCCCTGCCAAGCCCCATTCAGCCCAGGTGTTTTTCCTGCAGCTTCACTGGAAATGAAATCACCACTGTTAAGGTGGTGAATTCACCAGCACCAATTCTTTTTAAGTGGTACTTTGAGAGCAAAGCTCTTTGATTACCCAGAGTAGAAGAGATTAAGAAAGAAGCCAGGGGTAGAAGGCTTGTGTGTTCCTCAGCGTGGCTCCATTGTGCACACTCAGTGTTAATGCTCCCCATTTGCATGGCTTGTGTGGGTTATGAGAAAGCAATTTTCTCTGACTGGCAAAAAGAAGTTTCATGCACAAACATTCCTAGAGGGTTGGGAACTGGTGCTTAGGCCAAAGCTGACTGCATCCTCCTTAGGGCCTGTGCTTTCTGAGCTAGGGACACTGGGGTCAAGCAGCTTTCCCAGCTGATAACATTGTTCAAGTAATTTCTTTTTATCTTGCAGCGCAAAGAAAGGAAGTGCAAGCCCGGGCGGTGTTCTATCCTCTGATGGGCTTGGGGGGTGCAGTCAATATGTGCTATCGAACCCTCTACATTGGGACAGGTGAGTGGCTTTTTCCTGCCCTGACCTTTCAGAATCAGGGTGGTTCTTCCTGAACCCTCCCTAAGGTCTTTGCCAAATGGGTGTCAAAGGAAACAGACTCACTGTGGCCGCTTGTACTGGGATTCTGCACTACCAAGAAGTGTGGAAATCCCCCATCTGCCTGAATCTGTGTGGGTGGCAGCTCTGTCACCTGGTGTCAGAACTAGAACAGCTGTCTTGGAGTTTTAGTGCCTGACTGATGGAGAGGAGAGTTATGGTTTGCTTGTAGGTTTTGTTTCTTATTGCTGAGATTCTTCTGGTGCTCTGGGTAGACCCAGGAGCAGTGAAATGCTCTTCAACCTTTGTGGAGCTGCTGGCTCCCTTCCCCCACTGAAACTTTGTTGGTGGCTTACCCAAGCATTATTCATGCAGTCCTGGGAGCAGGACAAAAGCAGTTGCTCCCCTGTTGTTTTGCTAATTGAACTTTAATTCTGTCTGTTGTTCTCTGCTGCCTGACAGTTTGGGTTTTTTTTTTTCCAATATGAACTGAGCCTGTTTTGTCCTCCCCCATGACAGGAGCTGATATGGATGTGTGCCTTACAAGCTATGGTCACTGTAACTATGTGTCTGGCAAACATGCCTGCATATTCTATGATGAGGTGAGTGCCTGAGTGATTTTTTTTTTCATTATTATTATTATTTTTATTTTTTGGTGTGCATGGCAGTGGGAGCTGGAGATGCAGGCAGCAGGTTGTCTTTGTGTGGTGCTCCTTTTGTGGACTACAAAGTAAGAGCTGGGTTTTACTCCAGTGGAGGCTGTGTCAGCATTTTCTGTCAAACCCTTTTCTGAAGCACAGAGCTCTGCCAGCAGGATTTCTCTGACTGCCTGTGGGCAAGGACTGGCCACAAGTCAGCACTGTCACTGCTGGTGTCTAGGGAAAGAAAAGGACATAGACGTGATCTGATACTTTTTGATCTGAATGTGTTGTTAATAAAAGCTAAACTTCATGTGTCAACATCAAACCTCAGCTGGAACAAACCAGGGAACTGCTCTGACTCCCTTGTTTTCAAGTGTGATGGAGGAGCAAAGCATTCATAGCATCTGCAGTTCTCTATAAATTATTTATTTAGCTAAAACTTCAGTTAAGCTCACAGCATAAACAGAAACCTACAGTTTCTTCTTTGCTACAGCCCAGAGATTAGTTTGTTCTTGAAGTAAACAGACCAGCAGGCCTGCCAGTAACAGCACTGCTGGAGATGTCTCTTAGCATGGAAACAGTCTTTGAAGCAAGATCAAGTCTTTCATATCACCATTTGTCAACCATCTCCAGAGCAGGATCCAGGATTAACCCACAGCCAGCTCTGGCCATTTCTTCAGTGCCCTGCAAGCTACCAAACACACTCAGTAATGGGATCCTGACCATAAATCTGTGTGGAAGCATCTCCTCACAGTGGTCAGCCATAAATCAGGCTGCAGGCACTGACCTGTGACCCTTCCATGGCTGCGGTCACTCTGGAGAGGAGAATTCCCATTCCTGGAGCTCTCTCTGCAGGTTCTCCTTCTGCAGTTGAGCAGGTTACTTCCAAACCTACTCCCATGTGCATGTGGGGTTTTTGTAACTTGATTAAAGCCTTGTAGTCCCTGAGGGACGAGGTCTTGAGCTCTCAGATGATTTCTGTGAGCTAACCTGAAATATTCTCTGTCAACATCCTGCACGAAGCTCAGCTGAGCGTGACGCCGCTTGTGTAACGCTGCGTGTCACGGTAATGTCTGCTGGCATTTCAGCCTGCACAAGGCCTGAGAATCCCAGACTGCCTCTGTCCTGAGGCTGCTGCAGCACGTGGCATCCCTCTTGCCATCTTGTGCCTGCTTTCCAAAGCTCATCTCTTCCTGCTAGGCACAGATCTCGAGCCAAGTTTCCCTCAGGTGTGCCTGTAAAATGCTGGCTGTTGAGAGCATCAGCTTGAATATCCTGTTCCTAAAAGATGTGTTGGTTCAAGTGCAGTAGGTAAAACCCACTTTGCTTGGGTCCTCCTGTGCCAGAAGGCAGCTCTTGCAGGAGGGCTGGTTGTTCTGTGAGCAGGGGGATCAGGTTGGTGGTCTCTGAAGCTGGAGGATATTTACCACCTCTTACTTGACCATTACTGGCAACAAGTAGAAGGGGTTGTGTTTCAGTGTTCCAAAGAGGTGTGTATGGGCAGAAGCACTTCTGACTAACAGAGGGTGGGGTTAGATTGGATATTAGGAAGAAATGTTTCCCTGTGAGGCTGGTGAGGCCCCTGGCACAGGCTCCAGAGAAGCTGTGCCTGCTCCAAACCAGTATTCAAGGCCAGGCTGGATGGGGCTTGGAGCAACCTGCTCTAGTGGAAGGTGTCCCTGCCCATGGCACAGGGCTGAAACAACATGGGCTTTAAGTCCCTTCCAACCCAAACCATTCTATGACTTCATGTGTTGATTCCTTCCTCTTCCCTTTCTTTCCAGAATACAAAGCATTACGAGCTGTTGAACTACAGTGAGCATGGGACGACCGTGGACAACGTTCTGTATTCGTGTGACTTCTCGGAGAAGATGACACCCACTCCTCCCAGCAGTATTGTTGCCAAAGTGCAGAGTGTGATAAGTGAGTGTTGTACCACCACCAAGGGAGTTAATTGAAAGGGACAGGAGCAGGTGGAAACCAATTCCTTGTTTGGTGCCCCTTGTTCTGCACAGGCTGGTGCACCCCTTGCACAAAGGGGAGCCTTGCCACAGCCCTCAGCTGGGGTTACACAAGACCTTCCTGTGCAGCCTGGGGAGCTCTGTGCCCTGACCTAAACCCTACTCCAGCCTCCAGGGCAGGAGTTACCAAGCTCCAGGTCCTGATGAGCAGCCAGTTTGGAGCAGGCCTGAGCCATTTCCCCATGCATGTTCTCCCTTCCCAGGCTATGAGAAGATCTGGGCTGTGCTGCAGGCATTCTGTCCCTGCATGGCTCACTCCTGCTCTCCACCTGATCAGCTTCCTCTTTTTGGGCTGCCAAAATAGATGTAAATGCCTCAACCTCTCTAGGGCTGTGAGGAGATTCCCATTTCCCTTTGATCAGCTGCTCACTGCAAACTGAAATCCCTCATGGCTGGAGGATCTTACCCATGAGGCACCTCAGCAATAACTCCTGCTGATGAAAACAAGCTGCTGCTGACCTGCCCAAACCTTACCATTTTTTTTTTATTATTCTTTTCCAGAACGACATAAAAGCAGAAAACAGGAAGAGGAGGCGCACGAAGAAGCTGCTGTGATGAATTCACAGGCACAAGGGCAGCATCGAAAACCCTGTAACTGCAAAGCCAGCAGCTCCAGTTTGATCGGGGGCAGCGGGGCTGGCTGGGAGGGCACGGCCCTGCTCCACCACGGCAGTTACATCAAGCTGGGCTGCCTGCAGTTCGTTTTCAGCATCACCGAATTTGCGACCAAACAGCCCAAGGGGGACACTGCCTTAGTACAAGATATGGACTTGGAGGAGAAGCTTTCTCTGAAACCCCACCAGGTGCCCGTGCTGCGGTCCAACTCAGTTCCCTAGGAATTTTTAGGAAGAGAGCTTTTTGGAGCAAGGAAAACGCCCTCAGACTCTTTACAATGCAAAAATGTACAAACCGAGGTGGGATTTTTCTGTGTCGGCCCAGAGACTGTTCACACGCCGTTTGCATGAAATGAAGAACGTTTAACTTTTTTTAATTTTTCTTTTTTGCTCAAGTTTTAGGGGCATTTGCACATATATTTGTACTATACATTTCATTTTAAAAGGAAAACTGCAGTGAGAGCAGGACGCGTCAGAGCGAGGGGTGACCGCTGTCTGACTCGAGGACTCTCTCTGACAGATAGTTCCCATGCAGTTGTAAAATAATCAGAAACTTGTTCTATTTTGTGCCAGTGACAATAGTTTTATATTAAAAGAGAAATACAGTTTTCATACAGCAAATCTATACAATATCATTGTTTTATTTAATGTAAAGAAGCGCTCTTCTTCCCACAGTTATTTTTCCCATCCCTCCCTGCTATGGTTGCACTACAAGTAGCTACTGTGTATTATGGGCAGTGAGAAATGAGTTCTTTTCCTGGTGTCCATCCTATTTTTTAATTTCAGATAAGGAAAAGTGTTGGATTCTGTGTAAATACATCAGTGATGGCATTTTTCAATGTTTTAAAGCTGTGTACAGTGCTACATGTGGTATGACGTTCCTCAAATTGTCTATTGTAGCAGATCCTTTGTCGTAACCTGTCTGTCTCTTTTGTTTCTCTGCCACCTCCCCGCAGCAGAACAGCTAGTTCCACTGTACATAGTAATTGTAACGTTTTAGACTTTACAGAAACTTTCCTGTATTCTGTATATAAAAAAAAAATACTTCACATTCTGTTTTCTCGATTGTCTGTCTTCACTCGTGTCACCACAACCTGGAGCTTCCCCAGAGTGTCTGACTGCAGAGGAGCCTGAGCTGGAATCAAGGCTGGGGTGGGATGGAAGGACCCTGGTGTCCTGCCTGGGCTGTGGGAACAGGGTGAGGGCTGGAAGGTGACTAAATCATGGAATTGGTTGAGGTAGGAGGGACTCTTGAAGGTCATCAAGTCAACCCCTGCAATGTGCTGGGACATCTTCAACTCATTGTGGCCCAACCTCACCTCAGATGTTTCCAGTTCTGGGCTCCTCAGGACAGGAGAGACATAGCCTGAAGGTGTCCTGGAAGGTCAGGGGCCTGGCACACCTCATTGATGAGGGAAAGCTGAGGGAGCTGGGCCTGTTTAGCCTGTAGAACAGGAGACTGAGGAGATCTTATTCTCAAATACATCAATGTGAAGGGAGTGTGGCAGCGGATGGGCTGGAGCCAGGCTCTTCTCAGGGGTGCTGAACAATAGATAAGAGGCAAGGGCAGAAAATAGGAGCAAGGGCAGTTACACCTGAACACGAGGAAGACCTTCTTTAGCATGCACTGGAACAGGCTCCCCCAAAAGGTGGCAGATTGCCTATCCCTGGAGACATTCAGCTGTCCAGACACAGTTCGGTGCTCCAGAGGATGCTGCTTGAGCAGGGGGGCTGGACTAGGTGACCTCCGACGGTCCCTTCCCACCGGAACACCCCGAGGCTCTGTGATCTCCCACCCTGGGGGCAGCACCGCTCTCCCGGGCTATCGATGGGGGGTCCGCACTCACCCTCTCTCCGTCTCTGCTCGCACGACGCCACGAATCCCGCTCTCCCTTCGCCTGGAGCCGCGCAGCCCGTGCCCCGTCCGCCCGTGGGTCCGCCGGGGCGGGGGGGCGGGAGCGGGGCGGAGCGGGAGGAACGGGGCGGGCCCGGGGCTGCCCGGAACGGCGGCGGCGGCGGCTGTGGCGGGATGGGGTGGGCGCTGCTGGCCGTGGGGCTGCTGCTGGCGCTGTACACGCTGCTCCGGCACGGGCTGCGCCCAGCGCCGCGGCCCCGCGCCCGCCCCGAGCTGCGCGGCCGCACCGCCATCGTCACCGGTGAGCGCCCGGCGGGGAGCCGGGGCGGGCCCCGCTGCGGCCCCGGCCCGCGCTCAGCCCCGCGCTCCGCTCCGCAGGGGGAAGCAGCGGCATCGGCGCGGCCACGGCGCTGGAGCTCGCCCGGTGCGGGGCCCGCGTTATCCTGGCGACCCGCAGCGCCCGGCGGGGAGAGGCCGCCGCCAGCCGCATCCGCAGGGTGAGCGCCGGCACCCCCCGGAACCCCCGGCATTCCCACCCACGGGACATCCCCGAACCCTACGGCACCTCCGGGGTACCCCTGGCACCCAACGGGCAACTCCAGGACACCCCCAATGTACCCCCCCGTGGGGCATCCATGGATATCACATGAACACCCCCAGATGCCTCCACGGGCACCCTGAAGACACTGCCATGGCATCCCCTCAGCGGGTGCCCATAAGAGACCCCCAGAACACACAACAGGACACCTCTAAACATCACATGATTAATCCCCAAAACACCCCCATGGGTACAACCCAAAAC
Source organism: Melospiza georgiana (assembly GCF_028018845.1). Lineage (NCBI taxonomy): Eukaryota > Metazoa > Chordata > Aves > Passeriformes > Passerellidae > Melospiza > Melospiza georgiana. The sequence continues at coordinate 9,369,021 of NC_080448.1, read as the reverse complement.
ATCCCAAGAACAACCCCTCAGACACCCCACAGGATATCCCAGGCACCTTGAGATACTCCAAGGTGGGGCACGCCGTACCACGGAGGGGCTGCAGCCGCCCATGCTGGAGGGTCCCAGCACTCTGTAGGGCTGCATCCAGTCCCCAGAACATCCCCCTGCCCCTGGCCGGCTGCAGCCTCCACCCAGGGCAGGGCACACCCTGGCCCTGCCCCAGCCCCCGCTGTGCCCACAGGAGACTGGGAACAACGAGGTGCTATTCATGCGCCTGGACCTGGCCAGCCTGCGCTCAGTGAGAGCCTTTGCCAGCACCTTCCTGCGCCAGGAGCCCCAGCTGCACCTCCTCATCAACAACGCGGGTGAGTGCCAGGACCCCAAAAAACCCACTGTGCACCCCCAGGATGGGCACCACCACCACAGGCTGCCACTGTGCCACTGCCTCCTCGCTCCGCAGGGGTGAGCGCCGGGGGCACCACAGAGGATGGCTTCAGCCTCCCATTCCAGGTGAACCACCTGGGCCATTTCCTGCTGACCCAGCTGCTGCTGGAGCGGCTGCGGAGCTGCGCTCCCAGCCGGGTGGTGATCGTGGCCTCCAGCGCGCACTGCGCCGGCCGCCTGCGCCCCGAGCGCCTGGGCCGGCCGCCCTCGGGGCTCTTCTCCGCCTTCCAGGACTACTGTGACAGCAAACTGGCCAACGTGCTGCACGCCCGCGAGCTGGCCACGCGTGAGCAGGGCACGCAGGTCACCTGCTACGCCGTGCACCCAGGTAGGAGCCACCCACCCTTGGTGTCTGTGAGCTGCAGGTCACCTTTGTGTCCCTCTGTGGGGGTGGTGTCCGGTTTTGCAGCCTTTTCACTGGGAATTCCTGCACGGGGAGCATCTCTCCCTTGCATGGTGCGGCCCTTTGCATGTGGCCCTTTATATGGTGTGTCCCTTTTCATGTGGCCCTTTATATGGTGTGTCCCTTTTCATGTGCCCCTGTGCCCAGCGTCTCTTTTCATGGCATGTCCCTTATCTTGCCATGTCTCTTTGGACCTTGTCCCCTTGCACTGTGTTCCTCGATACAGTGTGTTCCCTTTACAGTGTCCCTTTGCACAACACATCTATTTATACAGTGTGTCCTTTTCCGTGTGTCCCTTGGCATGTTCCTTTCTCCCGTCTCCTCTTTATCCTCATTTTCACTTTTTTTCCCCCCTCTCCCTTCACTTCGCACCTGTCCTCACCTGGGGCACACCCACACAGCCCAGCCAGGCATGGCAGTGCCTGGGGACAATCACAGCTGTGCTGCCTGTGGCATCTCCCTTATGTGCCCATCCACACAGGGGATGCACAGGGGGACACCCCACATCTCCTGGGATGCACAGGGGGACACCCCACATCTGCTGGTACACACAGGGGACACCCCACACGTGCCACTCTCCCGCAGGGTTCGTCAACACCTCTCTGTTCCGGCACGCTCCGCTGTGGCTGCAGGCCCTGCTGGTGCCGCTGGCCTGGCTGCTGTTCCTGGAGGCGGCCGAGGGCGCTCAGGCCGTGCTGGACTGTGCCACACAGGAGGGCCTCGAGCCCCTCAGCGGCCGCTACTTCACCCACAGCGGGCCCCGGGTGCCATGGCCGGCGGGGCGCGATGACCGCCTGGCACGGGCGCTCTGGGAGGGCAGCGAGCGCCTGGTGGGGCTGGGGACACCGGAGGGACATGGGGAGGGACACGGGGAGGGCCCTGCTGCTCTCACGGCACAATAAAGGTGATGATGGTTGTGATGAGGGAGCCCGGGGGGTCCTGTGTGGGTGTGGGATGGGGGTGAGTGCATGCCCAGCACGGCCTGTGTGTGCAGTGGAGCTGGGAGGGTGAATGAGTGTGCAAGGGGAGGTGGATGTGCACAGTGTGGGTGTGCAGAGCAGCACACCTGGCTCTGCACGCACACTGCAGGGCACACACCCTGCCTTGCACACTCATGCAGTGTCACACGCACATATCCCTTGCATACCCATGCAGTGTCACACACACACAAACACACATACACACACACACCCACTCTGCACATCCACACAGTGTCACACCCCCATCCCTTGCACACCCACGCACTGTCACACTCACTCCCTTGCACACTCACGTCCCTCCCTCACACACCGCGCATGCGCACGCCCCCCATGTTACCCCCGCGCACACGGCGCCCAACATGGCGGCGCGCCCGGCCCGGCCCCGCCCCCGGGGTGTGGCACCGACCTCCCCAAGATGGCGGCGCCCGCGGGCCGCGCCCCCGCCGTGCGAGGCGCGGGGGCTTGTGGGGGCTGCCGGCGGCGGGGCCGTCATGGGGAACTGCCACACGGTGGGGCCCAACGAGGCGCTGGTGGTGTCAGGTACGGCCGGGACACAGGGGCTGCGGGGTGACATGGAGGGCACCCTCAGGGAGTTGGGGGTCTTGGCTGTGAGGGGACTGTCAGGGGTTTCTGTCATGGGAGGATCTTGAGGGATTAGGGGGGTCTCTAATGCGGTGTGCTGGGAGGGGGCTTTGGGGGTCGTGGCTGAGAGGGAGCTCTCAGCGATTTGAGGCGTCCCGATCACTGGGGGGACTGCGAGGGTGTCTCTGTGACGGAGCCGCATGGGAGAAGGAGAGGGAACTGGGGGGGTCCGGGCTGTGAGGGGACTCTCAGGAGTCCCTGTCGGGGGGACACTGTCATGGAGAGAACCTGTGGGAGTTTGGGGGTGTCTCTGTGATGGCATGTGCAAGGAGCAGGGAATTGAGGGGTCCTGGGACTCCGAGGGATTCCAGGAGGGGTCTCTGTCATAGGGGGGCCCTGAGTGATTGGGGAATAGACAGGGGGGAGGTGGGAGATGCTGTAATGGAGCTGAGGCTCCAGGGTGCTGTTCCAGCAGTGCAGAGCAGCGGGTGAGGTGCAGCCACAGTAGGAGCTGCTGATTCCAGGTGATGTCAGGCACTGGCACGGGCAGAGCTCAAACGGGCTGTGCCTGGCATTGCCAGGAAACTGTTCTGTTCCTGGGGCAGGGCGCTGCAGGCTTGTCCCTGCAATGCCCATCTTCATCCATCACATCCTGCTGCAGCTTCCTCACCAGAACATCACCTGGACTCTCAGTGGATGCAGGTGATGCCCACTGGACATGTGGAATGTCACCAGCAGCTGACTGAGATGACTGAGGTTCTGGTTAAACCAGCAGTGAAATCCCCCATGTCTGATTCAACCTGTAGCTGCTTCAACCTGTATCTGCTGCTGAAGCTCCAGGCTGCACTTTGGCATGGACCAGGCTTTGTGCAGACAGGATTATTATTAATTCATGACTGTGGGTGGATTAATTATTGTTAGGTGATGCGAGGGCTGGGAGCTTCCCTCTGTGGCAGACTGAGGCCAGCTGCAAGGTAATGAGCACCGGTAGAAAATGCATGTGAACATCAAGGATGTGCCTCCAGTCACAGCTCTGCCACGCTTGCAACTGTATTATTGTGGTTTTGGAGCCAAAGCCTCCAGCAGGCTGTGGCTGATCTGTTATCAGTTCATCTCTCTTGGATGACAGACCTGTTACGGGAATTCCTGAGGAGATGCCAGGAGCAGGCTGCAGTTCTGGAAACAGCTATGCCCACTCTGCTGGTGGCTTGTAAGGAGTTACAAACCCCACCCAGCAGCTGCCCAGAGCAGCAGAATTCCTTGCAGTTCTCCTGGTCTGCAGTTCCCAGTGGGATCCAAAGCTGATGCTGGGAACCCTGTCAATACTGGCCCTGCTTGGTGAAATGCCACATTCAGGGCAAGCTGTGCTCCAGCTGTGCTGGGATGCCCTTCAGTCTCAAAGCTTGGGTTTGCTTCTGTTCATCTCTGGAGTTCACAGCTTCCAGGATGAGGCAGCAGGAATTTGTGGCATCTGCCTGCAGTTCCAGGCGTGGTGCCTCTCCACAGCCAGGAGCAGCCAGCCCAGGACACTCCTCCAAGTGCAGCTGCGTTTTGGGAAGGGAGCAGAGATCACCCCGGGTTCTGCCAGCTGGGATGGGCTTTGGAGCTGCCACCAGGCTGGTTTTCCTCAGCTGCTGCCCAGTGTAGTCTGCAGATACTTGCTGAATCCTGACGGCTCTGCAGGGCCCTGCAGCTCCTCTGTGTCTGTGTGCCTTAGTGAGATGTTGTAGCTGCAAACCGTTGAAATTCCAGGAACTTGAGCCATGTTCCTTCTGGGAAAAGCAGGGAGGACCTCGTGGGACAGCATTAATTTGTGTGATACTAAGCTGGATTTAGGGAGAGAGAGGAAGGGAAGGAGAAACTAATAATAATTACCAATAAGCCAAAATAATATTAAATAAAATTTAGTTAAATTAATTTAAAGATACCAAATATTATTAGAGGCAGTCTTTTGGCATGCAGTCTTGAATTGTCATGTGGTAGTTATTTGAAAGACTTCACTTGGTGGGAGGGTTTTCTTTATTTTCTTTACTCAGCCTGTGCCCCTTGGCCTTTAGTCCTGGGCCTCCCCTGGCATGTGGGTTTTTCTGAGGAGGGTTGTTCTTTCTTTTCACTTCCTTGTGAGACACTCGAGTTCCTCCAGTGCTCCAGGAGCAGCCAGCTGTGCCTTGGGAACGTGGAGCTTTGTATCCTTATTTGGGAAGCTGCTTCCCAGGCACAGCTCAGCACTCTGCTGGCACTGCTGTCCTTCCCCTGCTGAGCAGCACCGAGCTCCTTCCAAGAACCTGCACTGCTGATCCATCCATCCCTGAGCTGTGGAGCCCAGGATTTGTGAGGAAGAGCCTTGAGTCTCCCCAAATTGTGGGTCTGTCATTTCTTGGTGCAAGGTCTGAGGAGGCTTTGGCAGGAGTCTGGCACATCACTGAGCACAACTGGAGCTGGTGGAGTTTTCAGGGAGGTGCACAAAGTACCTGTTCATCCCCATACCTGAGTGTTCCCACCAGCCAAATGGGCTGTGAAATTCTGGGTTTGGGTTACAATCTGGTTAAATGCAGCTTTTGTGGCTAAGGTCCATCTGCTGATTTTAAATACAGCACTATAATGTTTCCACGGTGTCACAATAAGGAAATCTCTATTTGTAGTTGCCATATTCATCTAACAGTTACCAAACAGTGTTGCCTAAATCTCTGCAGTTGAACCATTTTTCCTTCTGGCTGCAGTAGAGGAGCTCTGAGGGGAACACCTGGAAATATGTGACAGGGAAAGTGGGCACAGCCCTCCCTGTTTCTGTGTCAGAACAAACTGCTACTTCAGCAGAATTTTAGGGAGTGAAAGGAGGAAAAAAATTCAGGGAGTGCAACCCAGCCAAGCCAACTTTACCTCCTAGGAGACTACTGAGACAAGTGTGTTGCTTGTAACACCTACAAGAAGTCAAGTAGAGGTATTTGCCATGTTCAGCTAATCTGATTCCTCCTCAGGTGAGCAGAAATCAGCTTGAGAAATATGCTCCAGCCCAGTTTCTCAAATTTTAGTTTAGTGCAGCACCCTTTGGGGCTCCTTGATGTCTGTCAAAGAAGAGCTAGCAGTTAGTTCTAGTCTTGTGTAGACATTTCCTGCTGCATGCCAGCAGTCAGGGGTGTGTAACCCTTCCAGGGCTGCTCTAAGCTCTTCCATCCTGTTACTGCATCCCTCTTATCCATTCAAGAACTGCTCATGTGCTATTTTCATGTTACTTTTCTAAGTTGAAAGCCTAAAATAAGGATTTCTTGAGGTTCTTGAAGCCCTTCCTGCAAGAGACCTACAGTGCACAGTGCAAGAAGGAACTGGTTTCTCAGATATTATGAAATAAATATGAAACTGCCTGGAAGACCATTGCCAGGAAACTTGACAGTAGCTCACTGTTCAGCTGAAAGAATTTATCAAGTAAGTTCCTTGTTTTGGCTTGGATAATGGAATCGAGAATGTGCTTATTGAATTTGCAGGCTGAGCTGGGAATGGGTTTTAGAGCTTTGAAGAGCTGGATCAGGATCAAAACAAACTCTGGAGTTTGACCCAATGGGCTGAACAAAACCCCGTGCAGTTCTGGAAGGAGAAATATTAAAGTTACATTTAGGTGAGAAGAGTTTATTGCATGAAAATGGAATGAGAAGGTCCAGGAACATAAATGGAACAGGAATGTCCTGTGGAAAGATGTGGTGGGCAGCAGGAGCCACCTGAACCCTCACACTGATGGTGCAATTCCAGTTCTTCAGCCTCAAAAGGAATAGGAGCTTGTGGGGAGGAGCAGGCAGCTTCAGCTGGCTCTCAGGAGGTTTTGCCCTGTGTTCATACAGTTCATTCAGCTCAAACTTTTCCAGGGCTGTGCTTGGGGTGTTCCACCTCTTGCACCAGGCAAGCTGTGCAGGAAACTTGCAGTGGCACTGGTGGTTTAACTGAGTGCTCCTGCAGATTTAGGTTTGTCATTTTGGCAAGCCAAAACTCTTTCCCCACAGTTGGTTTCTCACTGCTTGTGATGCTCAGGGGTTGCTGAGAGTGCAGCGTTGCAGCTGGTCTCAAGTCATGAGTGCTCAGAAGGGCCCTTACCCAGCTCCTCTGGGATCTTTCCTTCTCAGGAGCTGCTTCTTCACCTCTTTGAGCATGGTGGGGCTCAAGGTTTGCCTTGTCATGTGCTTGTTAAATCTCCAGGACTTGTAAACTACTCTTTGGAAAGCCTGTTAGGAGGAGGTGGACAATAGCCTCAGACCTTTCCTGTTGGTTTCCAAAAGGAATTTTGGGGTGGTATCTCAGTGATTTTGTTGTGTAGCTTCATTGTTGTTTGTCTTATCTGAGTTGCTGTTTATGAGATGAGTTATTGAATGTGTTTTTAAACTCACTCTATAGCCTTGTTACTCTTTAAGTCATTTTCGTATAAATCACATCCAGAACAAGATAGCCAGTGAAATCTGCTTTCATCTGCTGCAGTGACCATCAGAGGCTTTTATGGATTCAACTCAGAACCCTGCATCTTTTAAAATTAATTTTTGTTAACCTTGTACCATTTCTGCATGTGAACAACTCCTAATTTATACGCACAGAGAGGCCTAAGAGCCATACACTGACTTTAGCCTGGGCCCTGCTCTAGGATGTGATTTTCTTTATGCATGCTTTTGCCTTCCTCTATCTCTGCATTATCTCTTGTCAGTGCCTGTTTCCAATTACCAACTTTTCCCTGCTCTGTCTGTGCTCAGCATTCTGTTTACCATGACCTGATTTTGGAAAGCTCACCACTTCCTGCCAGAGAGGTAACTCAGTGCCCGGGTTACCTGGGAGAGCAAACAACACTGAGATCAGATCAGTTTTGTTCAGATCATCCCAGCTTTGATGTTTTGAGCCCTGTGTCCCCAAAACTGTTGAGGCTCATGTTCTTCCTTGCTCACTTCCTGCATCTGCTGAGAGCTCCTTTTATCTACCAACCCCCAAGCGATTAATCTTATTTCATAACAAAAAAAAAAAAAAAAAAAAAAGACCCCAAACAAACAGACAACGTGCTTTCTCCTGGCTCTGGGAATTCTTGCTTGAACATGGGAGCCCTTCATTGGGAAGAGGCCAAGCTGGCTGGCAGCTCCCTGGCTATGAATCCTCCATTTGTGGCCCTGCACACTGCCCCGGAAGAGGCACCGTGGATGTTTGTGGAAGCCACTGTGAGACCCAGCCTGCTGGAACAGTGGGCGTATTATAGCTGGGAAAGGCAATTTCTCTGCCAAATCTCATTGTGCAAGAGGGTTTATTCTCTAGCCTTGCAAAGGTTTTTGCTTTGTTGGTTCCTTTTTCACTTGCTGCCTGAGAATTGAGAAAGAGGCGGCAGGACCGCCATGGAAAATGAGCCCTCGGCTCCTCAGCCTTGCCAGGACGGAGCTCTGCTGCACTCAGACGTCCAGCAGGCGTGAAAGCAGCTGGCTGGCATCCCACTCCTCCTTCATGTGTTACTTTTCCCTGGTTTTTTTAGGCTTTGAACAGTTTTTGACATATAATCTAGCTCAGCAGACCGTGCTCTGCAGCTGTGTTGTGGAGCACCAGGAAGCAAATGTGGAGCTCATTTTGTGTGTGATACTAAATTAGGTATTTCCTTGCCTTTCCTACAGAAGAAGGGGAACATCTGTGTGGAGAGGCACTCTCCTGTAACAATGGGTTTAGGATGCAAAGCTTTCTCAGGATATTATTAAGAAAAAATTAACAGAGGTTCAGTAAAACCACATAGACCCTGGGAAATAAACTACCTTTCCATGTGGTGCTGCTTTTCCTGAGTGCCAGGAACACCTCCCTTCCTGTTCTTGGAAAACAAGGGCCTGGCTGAAAGGCTGAGCTAACCAGGCTGACGCCCTCCAAGAAATGTTAAAGGCATTGTGGTTACTGCAGGATGTTGTATCATCAGCTTCTGTAACGCTTGCCTGGCTGAAATCCCCTTCCAGCTACAGGAAAAAGCTATCCAAAGGCTGGCTCAGAGGTGACAGGAGAATATTCCTCTAGGCTGTGCAGCACAGGAGGTCTGAAAAAGTGTGTGAAGCCTTTTTTGCTTTGCATTTAATTCTTACTGAAATGCAAGAATTGTAGATGGGGCAGATCTGCTGGTTTGTCAAACACTGCATGGAAGCCAGTGAGGCAGGCAGTGTGTGGCCAGTGTCTGCAAGCAGACAGTGCTTGGAAGTAGGCAAAAGATGGCTAAATGACAGGGAACTGGAGCAAGAGAAGGAGCAGGAAAGGAGGAGAACAAGGAGGACAGAGTCCCCTCCTGCAGTCAGAGGGCCCTGCAGGCACGCTGGCCAGGATGTGTGCTGCTTCTGCTCTTCATTTTGACCTATGCAAACAATGCTGGTCATTCCTCTTGAAAGGGCTGCTGGCTTCATCCTCGTCCCTTTCCCCTCCCACAGCCCAGAGCTCCCAGAGCCACTCTGTTTTCTGCATTCCTGCTCTTCCTCTGTGCTGGCTCTGTCTTGCCTGCAGAGCTCTATCCCGCAGGGCTGGAGCTGGCTGTTGCTGTGTTTGCACAGCACTCGCCTTGCCGAGGCCCTCGGGCACTGCTGTAGTAAGAGTGATTATGGAGAGCAGCTGAGAGAGGGAATTCTGGCTCCATCTGCCTGAGAGTCAGCAGCTCCCAGCCCTGGTCCAAGCCAGGGAACTGCAGAGTTCCTCCCTTCCCAGCCATCAATCTGATCACTGGCAGGGTGCTCTCTTGAAAGGCAGCAGGTGTCTTGTTCTTTAAATCAGAGATATGAAAATCCAGACAGCATCTTCTGGCTTCACCAGGATCAAATCTTAAATGTGTCAGAAGGGCTCTGGAGGCTGCCTGAACCTTGGGCACATCCAGCTCTGAGATGGACCATCAAAGCATCAGACAGTGTGCTACTTGCACAGGCCAGAATTAAGAGGTGTTTTTTGGGAGCTCAAAGGTTCTTCTCTCTTCCAATGTTGGTTTGAGAGCTTCTGTGGGAATTAAAGGATGATGTAAGGGAAAGGAGGTGGATTTCTTATGTGGCTTTCCAAAGCAATTAACATCACAGTTGAAGATACTGGTATTGATTCTGGTTGCTGAAAGGGCTGAAAAAATAAAGCCCTGGTTTGGCATAGATTCCCTTTCTGTGTGTTACTGTTTGTCATAGTGAATTATACAAATAATACTTTCCAACTTTATAAGACAATTCCAAAAAAGGTTGCCTTGGGAAAACTGCCATGTGAAGCTCACGGAGAGGAGGAAGAGGAGGAACTCCTGCCTGTTAGTTACTCCCTGTCCAAGAGCACATGCATGTGTGCAATCCTGATGTCTCTGTGCTCGCTGCAGGTGGCTGCTGTGGCTCTGATGAGAAGCAATATGTGTATGGAGGCTGGGCCTGGGCTTGGTGGTGCATTACTGACACCCAAAGGTAAGGAGACCCCTGTTATTTGTGGGCTTTTGGAGTGGGAATTTGGCAAAATCATCCCGGTGGGGCTGTCAGCAGTATTTTTAGGAGCACTGTATCAGGCACTGTGTATGAAACCAGGGATGAGCATCAGGAGTTCTTTGCTGGCTGTTGGCATGGGGACAGCTGGGTGCCACAGTGCAAAAGGCACACACAAAAAAAGAAATCACATGCTTTCAGCTGGAGTGCTTTTCAAACAGCCTCTGTGTCCACAAGAGGAGCCAAGCTCTGCCCAGTATGGCTCAACCCCTCACCCAGTAACAAACCAGTTTGTGGCCTGCAGTGCACCAGTGCCCCCCCACTCTGCTCCTCAAGTTTCTCTTTGTAAAGATCTGCTGACTGCTGTCACCTTGGGAGCAGACTGTTCCCTTTTAAAACCACGGGATTTCCTTTCTCTCCCTTTCCTCAGTGGTGGAGTTTGCTTGCTGCTGCTTACAGTCTGGTCTCTGAGCTGACATGCTGTGGTAGTGCTGCTGTCCTGCTAATACAGCTCTTTGTGTCTAGGATGTGTAGGAATGCTCCCTCCCAAATCATCCCTCATGTTCACCGATACAGGTTTCCTCCATCTGTGTAAAAAAAATATCAGGGAAAAGGATAAAGACGTGACTTTTGAGTTTTACACTGAGTGATGGCCAGAGGTTGTAGTTAACCCTTACAGCCTTTTCCAGCCTCTTTTCCCTGTACCTCACCAGCAGAGTGAGCATGTGGCTGCCCTCACTCTGCATATGATGGGAGGTGGGAGAGGAAGGAAAAGCCCAGCTTGTGGGCTCAGTGTTTAAAGGCTGCATTGGAGCCAGACAAGCTACATTCCCAAATTTTTGTGAGACATCTTGTTGGGAGAATTGTTAATTGAACAAATGGTTCTTGCTTCTTCTTCTGAGAAGCAGTGTAGGACCTTGACCTGCCCAGTGCAGAAGGTCAGATACATTTGGGAGGCTGATTTATTGAGTTAAGGATAGGCTGAATCCAGGGCCAAGAACTAGAGTGCCAGGAACGAGCTGTTATATGATAGAGGTCTGGGCATTATTTAGCAAATGGGGCTCTTGACAGGAATTCCAGCATCCAAACAAACCTTCTGCTTTAAAATCCATATAATTTCATGCCATGGGGTATGGGGCTTAACTCTCCTTTCCTGCATGCCATAAGCTGTGCCCCAGATGGAGCCCTCTGCATTAACATGAAGAGTGAGACAGATTTCCTTCTCTGAAATTAGGACATTTTTTCTGGAACTGCCAGTGCTGCAAGCAAGTGAGACAGGAGCAATTGTGTTGCTGTCAGCGGCGTCCCGCCAGGTAGCATTAACCTGGGAACAAAAGGAACACTTAGGGCTGGCAGGGTGCTGGGCACTTATCCTGCTGCAACCTTGAGCACTGGGGAAAAACAAGGGGAAGAAATGCTGTCCCTGTTTTGGGGTCAGAAATAAAAGCAGTGAGAGAGACAGTGTGGTCTAATATGCCTTTGGGGAAGCCAAATGGTGCTAATTCAGCTTCCCAGGACAGCACTTGGAAGCAGCTTCTCTCCTCAGTGCCTTAGCCAGGGGTGGGTAGCCAGGTCCCTGGTGTTTTCATTTATCTGTCCTCTCTTAAATACTGACATAGAAGCATCTAAATTATTACCAAAAGGAATTTTTCTGTTCGCAAGGATTACTTCAACAGAGAACTCCAGCTGACACCAGGATGGCACAGTTTTGTGTGCAGGGTGGGGAACGAGCCCCCAGCCTGTTTATCCTCAATAAAAGGAACTGCTGGATGCTGTAAACTCCCTCCCATGACCAGGGAAGCTGATTGTGGAGCCCTGGGAGCAAACTGACCAGGGAAAAGCTGAAACCTGAAAGTCTCGTCTGTCCTTTGCAAGGAGTGTCTTACTCTGTGGTAACTGCTCTGTGTATTTGCTGTCCTACCCTTACTCCTCCCTGCTCAGAGTGTCTTTGGAGGTTTTGACCATCCTCTGTCGCTGCGAGAATGTTGAGACGTCCGAGGGGGTCCCCCTGTACGTAACAGGGGTTGCACAGGTAATAATCCTCCAGCTTCCTAACACCCTGTCTAACTGTTTATTTAGTTTTGAGCAGCAGCAGCAGCAGCAGGATAACATAAAAAATAATGGTTTCCTAATGGGACAGCTGAAATCTCCCTACTCTCCTCTCCTTCTCCTTCTCCAGCACTTGCTCTGTGGCACTCCACAGTTCATAGGTAATGCAGACAGGTACATTCCTGGCAAATTCCAAATTCAGCATTGCTGTACCTAACATTTGCTCCTGCTGTAACCCTTTCCTTGCCAGCACTGTCTCCAGTGGGGGCTTGGGGCAGAGCAGAAGGGCATCTGGAGGCACACTTTTGTATGGAGGCACAGGCAGGCCAGGTTGGATTCTGTACAGGATTTGGGACAGGTGGGAAGGCAGATTTTGTGCCATTTCAAAATTGTAACTGTGCCTGGCTCTGCTGTGTTGTCTGTGGATTCCCACTCAGCCCTTCTTCCTCCACATGGAGACACTGCCCATTTTGGATGTTGTCACCTTTGAAAATACAGCACAGAGACCTCAGATAAGTTGCAGCACACAGGACTGGCATTATGAGCCAGTAAGGACTAAATACCCCTGTGAACAGAACTAAGAAGCAGCACAGTTTGGAAATTAAATTCCAAGTCTAGATTAGGCCTTCAGAAGGCTGAAATCCTGCAGTATCTGATTAAAGCTGTGAACACATGGCAAAAAATGCCTGTGCATGTCCTGGCCAGTGGGATGTGTTTGATCAGCTCCCAGTTTGCGTGCCAGTTTAATTAGGACAGTGGCCAAGGCAGGCAGAACTTGCAGGATAGGTTTCAGCACTTCCAGCCAATCCTGGAGCAACTCAGCACGCACACAGCAGCCCAGGGCAGCCCCTTCATGGTTCAGATGTTTGACCTGATGTTCACTGACACAAACTCTGCCCCGTGGCTCCCTGTCCTGACTCCCAACATCTTTCTGGCTCGTTGTGGCTGATACAGGAGCCAGGCTTGGCTTCCTGGAACCTGCCACAGCCCAAGATGTCCCTTGTTTTACCAAATTGTGACCTGTCAGCAAATTGCTGGGACTGACCAAAGTACCTTGAGCCCCACCTGGGGTGACTGAGGCAGCTCTGGAGCTGCAGGATCTGTTCCTGGGTGCCTGATGCTCTACAGGTGCAGCCATAAAGAGCTGGGACTCATTTCCATCTTTGGGTCATGGGACACTGGAAAAATAGAGGGAGAGCTGAACCAGGTCAGGGGGTAGGTCTGTGGTAAGGCTAACCCAGGGCTTCTTCAGCATCAGTGTCAGGTTCTGCCAAGCACCAGCACTCATGAGAGATGGGTGGGAGCATCCCAGTTCTGTGCTGTGCTTTCAAACCAGTGACACCACCCCGTGCTGCCATGGCACAATGAGCCTCTGACAGAGGCTTTGGGCTCCCAGTGCTGCAGCTTCTGGCTCCTCACAAACCAGCAGGAGGGAAAGGGCCACAGGATAATTTCCAGTCTGGATTCCAGCCTTTGCTGATAAATTACTTTTAAGCATTATCTGAAAATCTGTTTCTTGGCCACAATGCCCTGTCTGTCTCCAGTCACAGACATGCTCCCTTGGCTGCATTCTGTGCCTGCCTTGCATTACCTGTGATGAGTGCAGCAGGTAGCCCGGGGCAGGAGATGCAAAGGGAAGAGCTGAGTGTGTGTAACCTGGAAACGTGCAAACATTTTACGTTTTTTGGCAGGATTTCCCTAGAGATAATGACGTTACAGCCCAGGTGTGAGGACGTAGAGACGGCGGAGGGGGTAGCTATAACTGTCACAGGTGTGGCACAGGTACAGTAACTCCAAAACATCATTTCAGGAATGCATGTCTCTAACTTACCTCTGGTTTTCCCTCTGAAGAGGTTGCTGTTGTCCAGGGAGAGAAGCCAGCTGCTCTGGAATAAACCTTTGTACCAAATCACATTGTCCTTGTTGGTACAAACACGCTCCAGCATGCTCCATGTGGTGAAGGGGGTTGTGACTTCTCCTTCTCTTCCCAGAATCATTTTTTTCTGGTGTCTCATTTGTCCACGTGGCAAATGAGGTGTGTGGGGGTGACTTGATGTGTTTGTGGAATGCTGATGTGCTGTGTGACCCCACAGGACTGACCCATAACCTCCTGAGATGGTATTGAGCATTATATTCCTTTGGATTGTTATTGTTAGCACATGGGCCTTGTAATTCTTCATGGTGAGTTAAAGCTTGAAAAAAAGAATTTACTCCCTCCAGGCACTAAAACTGGCGTGTAAAATTTTTGGCTGGAATTGAATTTTTATTCTCTACAGCTTTTTTCAAATGTAAGAACCTGCTTTTGCTGCTTGTGGCAGCACACCAAAACCCTGCACTTCTTGGAGCCTGAGGTCTGCTGTCCTGGTACAGTCTGTCCTTGGGGCCAGCTCCTGCCCTGGGGAGGATGCTGGGAGGGAAATGTTAGTTTTTGAGGGAATTTGGCTCCTCCAATAGGCAGCTGGATGCTGTGATTGAAAATTACTCCTGGCAGCTCATTCTGCAATTGGGTGGACAAACCAAGGATGGCTCTCAGTGCACACAGGGCTGTGGTCACTGTGTTGTCACAGGGCAAGTGGCTGCCACATTCTCTGTGGAAAGCTCTGGAGCCAAGGGGAGCTGTTGAGTGAAAATCCCTCATGGATCCAGCACCCTTGGTTTCTATTTTTCAGTACTTTATATCCATCTTTCACTTAGTTTCCAGTCCTTGGTATCCATTTAGCTGCTAAGGTGTCACATAACCCCAGTGGTCTTTGCATGGTTGGCAAAAATGTGTGCACCCATGTCTCCCTTCACACTCTTTTCCTAAATCTGTGGGCTTTTCCCTCTGTATTTGGTATTTCTTTGAAGCCAGCATTCCCTTTTGTCCTAGTTTTGGGAAATCCTTCCTGCAAAATGGTCTGGTAGCAGAGGGCTGGATCACCAGGTGCCTTGATTTAAAAATGCAGACCCCAGTTCATCTCATTCATGTTGTTCTCTCTTCTCACTGTTCATTTTTCCCACTGACAGTTAATTTTAAAGCTGTGATCCAAGGAATTGCCACACAGAAAGCAGCCTCAAGGCTGTTGGGGATGTGCATGGCAGAGATTACCTTAATTCTGCAGAAGCACTTTTTGAGGCAAACGAAACGTTTTTCTGTTAAGGGTTTGAGCAAAAAAAAAAAAAAGGGGATAAAAACCCAAACAAATTATTCCTAGAGAAGCAGCTCTTAAAGTGTTTGCTGCAATGATAGAAGTGCTTAATGTGCATAAGGATGAGGGGGGATGTAATGAGTGCTCACCAGTAGCCTCCTTCCTGTGTTGGCTGGGTGCTGGGATGTGCTGGGATGTGCTGGGATGCTGCTCCCTCAGGTCATGCTGGGTTCTCTATCCTTGTGCAGCATTTTCCTGAGCCTCCAGCTAATTGGATTCTCTGTGCTCACCCCTCACTGCGAGTGCAGCTGGCTGGAGCAGGGTGTGGAGGCATGGATCCTGCACAGGGCATTGCTGGATGGAGGCTCTCTGATCCCCTGCCAGCTCAGGGCTGTCCCTCTGATGGCAGTGACATTTGAGTGTCGCAGTGCCCTGCCTCAAACCCTGCAAAACACGCTGAGCACAAATTGCTCAACTCTGCTTTCTTTTGTGCAGCCTTTGCTTTGGAGGCTGGGATCTGTATTCCATGCAGAGCCAGGCTCCCCTGGGCTGGCCAGAGCTCAGCAGTGGAGGCTGCCTGGCTTTACCCAGAGACTGAATCATTCCTTGCTCCCAAGTACCACAGGGATTCTCCTGATGAACATCCTGCCCTGTGCTCTGTCCTCCCCACAGCTCCCCAGGGTGGGGATTGTTTGGAGAGGTGGAATTGCTGGCAGATGCTCGCCATAAATGTCACTGCTGAGTCTGATTGCTTTTGGTACTTGCAGAAATCTCCTGTTTGCTGTGAGAGGAGCCTCACACTCCTGGGTGCAGCTCCAGAGCAGCTCTCCCAACTCCCCCTTGTGTGGGAAGAGCACACTGCTGACCTGGGGTGTAGGGACAAGAAAAACTGGCCCCAAAATGATCCCAAGAGACTTTGGGGACAATGCAGAAGAGGATTGCCATACTTGCCTGAGGTTGTTTGACATTTTGACTGGGAGAGCCAGTCTGGGGAGCAGCAGTAGGAAATAGGCTCAGCCTGGGTTGGTGTTTCTAAACATTACAAGGGGCGGGGTTGTGGCAGGTGAGTTTTGGCCAGCTCACTGTGTCTAGCATAGCCCACCTCCTGTCCCCATAGAGACAGGCAGTCCCAGCTGTCCTGCTCTCTGGCACTGCCTGGGCAGGTGCTGCTGTTTGGCTCTGGAGGGATGATTCTGTGTGTGGGGGCTGTCAGACAAGACTCTCAAGATAGAGCTGTGTTGCTTCTGCAACTGAAGGTGCTAGAAGGTATCAGGGTGAGGTCTGTAGCCTGTGACTCCCTGCACAGTGTGCCCTGGGACCCTCAGAGGGCCCCTGTACAGCATCTGTGCTTTGGAAAGCTCAGAACCAGGTCCAGCCGAGGTTCTTGGGGCAGGACTCAGGGTGCCACCAGCTCTTTGTGGGGCAGGAGGCACTGCCCAGCCCAGCTGTGTCCATGAGAGGGTGCTGTAGGATGCAGAAAGCTGTGTGGCTGCTCTGGACCTGCTCCCTCTCTGGTGCTGCCAGCACAGAATGTCCCTGTGCCCAGCCTTTGCCTGAGCCCTCAGACTGGACATGGCCACCAGGAGCTGTGGTCTTGGTGGGTTGCACCCCTCATAGCTGGGTGCTGTAGGCACAGAGCTCCACTGCCTAACACACCCCACGGGGGTTTGTAATTCACTGTGCCTTTAAAAAACAGCCCCAGGACCAGCGGGGCCATCCTAAGACCCTGGCTTGGCTGGAATGGGGGCACTTTTAGGCCTGGCTCTGGTGAAAACATTACTGGGGTGGATGTGTCCCAGCTCTGGGGACTGTCACCACACTGACCACGTGGAGCAGAGCAGCCAAGTCCTGACCATGGCACATTGGGGTCATTGCAGAGGATGTCAGGGAGCTCCCAGCTACAGCAGGACAAAGCAGTGGCCTTATTGTCCCATCCCTCCTTGCAGGGAACCCTGAATGGAACCCCTGTTCCCAAGCTGCTCCTTGGGCATGTCACACTCTTTCACATTCTCTGTCTTTTTGGGGTCAGAAAAATTAATTCTAGTGAAAGAGGAGGAAGAGGAAGGTAACAAAATGGGGTTTGGCCAGGGGTGGTTAATACCCAGCTTTCTTCTGACTGGTGGTGGTGCAGTGGCTGAACTGCTGTTTCTGGGGTTTTTGTAGGGTTTCTGTGAGCTGGGTCTGGTAGGGCCAGGCTCTGTCCCCACCGCTGAGCAGCTCCACACTGAGCTGCTGTCAGGGTTTGGGCAGCAGCACAGAGAGCAGGGGCTGGTCCAGTGGCCTGGCTCAGTGTGGGGACAGCTCAGCATGGTGACAGCTCAGCGTGGGGACAGCTCAGTGTGGTCCCTTGGAGCATCAGTAGCATGGGGGCCTGGCAGCCTGGTGGTGGTACTGCTGCTGCTGCTGCTGCTGGGTGCCTGCACCTCCTGACAGGCACCTTCAGCCCCTCTGCTTCTGTCTCCTGTCTCTAGGTGAAGATAATGACCGAGAAGGAGCTCCTGGCTGTGGCCTGTGAGCAGTTCTTGGGGAAGAACGTGCAGGATGTGAAGAACGTGGTCCTGCAGACTCTGGAGGGACACCTGCGCTCCATCCTGGGTATGGAGGGCTCATCCTCTGCAGGCACCTGGGTGGCTTTGTCCCCTCTCAGCTGGCTGGTCCCAGCAGTATCGCTGCCACCACGCAGCCACACAGGACCGTCCTGTGCTGCCTGCAGAGGTGGCATCTCCCCTCCAGCAGCTCCCTCTGCGTGGCTGGGCCTGGTGATAAATGAGTTTTCGGTGCCTGCAGTGAGAGATGTCTGAGTCTCCAAGGGCCACAGGTAGCACATGTGGGTGGTGGTTGCACTTGTGAGACTGAGATGTTGCTGCCCCTGCTGTGGCAGAGGATTACGCCCTTGAGCCCAGGCCTGAAGAGATTAGGGACAACAAGGATGTTGCTGAGCTTAGACCCATGTTTTTGTGTGTTACCTGTTCCAAATAAAGTGCTTCACCTTCCTCCCCTCTGCAGGTACCCTGACAGTGGAGCAGATCTACCAGGACAGGGACCAGTTTGCCAAGCTGGTGCGGGAGGTGGCAGCTCCCGATGTGGGTCGCATGGGCATCGAGATCCTGAGTTTCACCATCAAGGTACACCCAGATGTTGGGCAGTGCTCTAGGCAGAGCTGCAGGAGCAGCAGGAGAGCCTGGCCCTGACCCCCCTGCTGCAGCTGGAAGGCTCAGGCTGACAGCCTGTCCCAGCCCTCCGGGGGTTTCCATGACAGCCGCCACAGCATGTCCTGTATCCAGGCAGCTGGGCCAAGAGCACGGGGTGGCTGCCTCTGTAAACAGGCTCGTGGAGAGAGCTGGCTGATAACCCAGCCTCCTGGGAGTGAGGGAAGATGTCGGGATGGCCTCCTTCTCCCTGCCCTCCCTGTTTGTTTGGAGCAGCTGTCCTGACGCATTCTGACCTGGCCTGACCACACTGAGCTTCAATGGGAAAGGGAGCAAGATGGAGTTACTCATTTGAAGTGGTTATGACTTATCTCCCCTCCCCAGGATGTCTATGATAAAGTGGATTACCTGAGCTCCCTGGGGAAGACTCAGATTGCAGCTGTCCAAAGGGATGCAGACATTGGAGTGGCAGAAGCCGAGCGGGATGCTGGCATTCGGGTGAGTCTGGGGACCTGCTGGCCTTCCCTGGAGCAGCCTTCTCTGCTCCAACTGCATGCCCTGAAGCTCTGCTCTCTGTTCCCTCTCCACAGGAGGCAGAGTGCAAGAAGGAAATGCTGAATATCAAGTTCATGGCAGATACCAAAATAGCAGATTCCAAACGGGCTTTTGAGTTGCAGAAAGCTGCCTTCACTGAGGAGGTCAACATGAAGGTGAGAGTATCCCACAGCCCACTACTGTTCCCTGGAGGGTCTGTGATGGTGCTGGTAGCTCTGGGACTTGTCATCTTCTTCCTCCTGCATCTGTTAGGAGAGCTGGAGATGGAGAACCCAGGTCTGTGTGTCACTGTGAGCTTGCAGCAGATTCCTCTCCTGTTTTCAGCAATTTGGTGGGACTTGAAGAGGAAAGGCTGGGGAGGGTTGAACCTGGAGCTGAGTGGCAAGAGCAGCGCTGAGGATTGGGGTGTCACCAGTGGGCAAAGGTTCAATAGCAGCAGTCATGTCTGGTTTTGGGGTCCTTATGTCTGCGTACCCGAGTTCACGGCCCTGACCCCTGTTCTCCTGTCCCCCGTGTGCAGACTGCAGAGGCCCAGCTGGCCTACGAGCTCCAGAGCGCCCGGGAGCAGCAGAAGATCCGTCAGGAGGAGATTGAGATCGAGGTGGTGGAGCGCAAGAAGCAGATTGAGGTGGAGGAGAAGGAGGTGCTGCGGATGGAGAAGGAGCTGACGGCCACCGTGAAGCAGCCGGCCGAGGCCGAGGCCTATCGCATCCAGCAGATCGCCGAGGGCGAGAAGTGAGTGAGGAGGGACACGGTGCTGCCCTGAGCCCCGGCTCCTGGGCTCTCTGCAGGCACCCAGGCTGCTGCAGGGCTGCCTTTCCCTTGCCAGGGTGAAGCAAATCCTGCTGGCTCAGGCGGAGGCAGAGAAGATCCGCAGGATCGGAGAGGCCGAGGCTTTTGTGATCGAGGCCGTCGGCACGGCCGAGGCTGAGGGGCTGAAGCTGAAAGCAGAAGCGCTCCAGAAGTATGGAGAAGCTGCCCAGCTGGCTCTAGTGCTGGATGCACTGCCTGAGGTGAGGAGGGGGCAGCTTTCCCCTGCTCCATGTGGGCTGGGGAGGTTTCCAGACTGGACTGTGTCTCCTGAGGGCACAGCAAGGCCCTCTAGGGACCTTTCCCAGTGAGCTGCTGAGCAGTTCCCTCACTCTCTGCTCTCCCTGCTTCCCCAGATCGCTGCCAAAGTGTCTGCTCCCCTCTCCAAAGTGGATGAGATCGTTATTCTCAGTGGAGAGAAGGGCAGCACCATGTCTGATGTGAACCGTCTCCTGGCTGAGATCCCCAACTCCGTGCGTGCCATCACTGGTGTGGATCTCACAAAGGTGAGCTGAGCACAGGGACTTGCCTGGAAGCTTTCAGCCTCCCAGGGAGCCTCTCCTTCCCCAGCCCTGACCACCACAGAGTGCAGGCAGTGCCCTGCCTCCCCTCCTGCAGCCCTAACAGCTTCTCTCTTCCCCTCCTGCAGCTTCCTCTGTTCCAGAAAGCCACCGAGGCCAAGGAATGAGGTTGGCCAACCCAAAGCTAGTGAAGATCACTCCCTGTTATGCACTCAGACATCAACTGCCTTCTACACATGGAAATTCCTTTTATATCAAAGACAATCCAAGTTTCGTTTGTAACTGGTGCCTTATTTTGTAGGGCCAGAAAGATGCATGTCCTGTCTGCTGCTCTTTTT
Source organism: Melospiza georgiana (assembly GCF_028018845.1). NCBI lineage: Eukaryota > Metazoa > Chordata > Aves > Passeriformes > Passerellidae > Melospiza > Melospiza georgiana. The sequence continues at coordinate 9,348,659 of NC_080448.1, read as the reverse complement.
ATTCCAAAGCTGAGAGAGGATTTATTTTCTAATTAACTTTGTGTTGTCTCAGGCCAATGCCATCCCCAGTTATGACTGGCAGCTTGTCTGGTGTTGCAGTCCCTGTGCCTTGCTGTTCTCTGCCCTGGGGTGAGCACCTGGGGCTTGGAGCAGAGGGTTGGGTTGGGGAGATTTAGGAAGAGAGCCAGGACCCCCCTCCCCTGGGCTCCCTGCCCTGTCTCAGTGACCCTCCTGGGCCCTGTCCCAGCCCTGCCTCTGCCCACAGCTGTCCCTGTCTCACCCCCAGTGTCCCCACAGTGCCACCAGCCCTGCCCAGGCTGGGTGGGTGGCACTCAACCCCCTCACAAAAGGTGACAATCAGCACTAGCAGTGGGTGCTGCCCTCTCCCATGCTTGGGGAATTTTCCTCACAGGATCTGAAGCAGGGAGAGCTCCAGGGGACAGAGGGAGCCCAGCTCAGCCCTGGTGAGATCTCACCACCACAAATACCAAAAAGCAGCGCTGTGCCAAAGCCACCCATCCCCTGAGAGGGCAGTGAAGCCACTGTGGCTGCTGTCCCCAGGTGCTGTGACACTTCCCCAGCCCACAACTACTCAAGCAGAGTGGTGCTCAGAGGTGGGTGTGGGACCAGCAGGACGCTGGGGTGGGGACAGGCTCCTCCAGCACAGCCTGTGCAGCTGCCCCTGCCTCCCTCCCTTCCTCCCCCTGCCTCTTAGGCCAGTGGCTTTGTTGCCTCGTGACAATGTGAAGGAGATTGTCCCTGTGTGTGCCAGTCCTCCCCACAGTGCCCTCCCCAGCCTGTCGCAGTGCCTGGTTCAGCGTGGCTGGCACAGCTCAGTGTGTGCAGTCAGCCTGGCACTGCCGGCAGCGGGGCTCTGGGTGTGCTGCACCCCATATCCCCACCCCGTGCCACAGGGCAGCTGCAGGTCCCTGCCGGCGCTGTCCTTTGCCAGTGGTGACCCAGGGTGGCTGCAGGTCCCTCCCGGCGCTGTCCTTTGCCAGGACTGACCCTCGGCGGGTGCTGCAGGGCCCCCCCGTGCCCCCCGTGCCCTTATCAGCCCCTGGGTGGGCAGGCGTGCCGGGCCGGGCCGGGCCGGGCTCTATCTGCATGTGCCGCCACCCCGCTGCCGTGAGATAACCAACAAACCCCTGAATAAACCCTTGTCACCTCCTGCTGGGCTCTGTCTGTCTGTCTGTCTGTCTGTCCCGCCCCGGGTCCCCTGCGTGGCTCGGGCTGCTTGGTGCTCCCACGGGGATGGGGGACAAGGAACGTGGGGAGGTGAGGTTCCAGCTCGGGCTGCTGCTCCAAGGCTCCTGGGAGCTGGTGGCTTCCCTGTGGTCACCGTCCCAGCCCTTGTCGTGCTCCCTCGGGGGTGAGTGTCGAGCCAGGAGTGAGCCCCGAGCATGGCCCGTGTCACCCAGGGGGTGACCATGGCAGGGGCACCCCAAAAAGTGGCACCCTGGGTCTGGAGAAGGGCTGACAGGTGCTCGAGGTGTCACAGCAGCCAGGCTGGTGGCAGCAGCTCATGTCCCCCTGCCCTGCCACAGAGCCCTGTCCCAGCCCCACCTGCCCTTCCCTGCCCTGCCCAGGGTGGCTCTGGGGGCTCCTGTCCCGCTCAGGGTCACCCTGCACACAGGACCGGTGTCAGCCAGCATGGGGGGCTTTGCTGCACTGCCCTCCCTGGGGAAAATGGTTTCTTTGTGCCCTCCAGACCCTCCCTGTCCCCCCCAAGCCCAGGGCAGGACAACAGGCCCTGTCCTGTGTGTCCTGCAGGGTGGCCCTGCAGATAGACAGGGTGGGGACAGCTCTGCAGCTCTGCAGCTCCCAGTGCCTCCTTATCTGGAGCCAGCCACGCTGTCCTGTCATGGCTGCTGGGAGGGCTGTGGCACTTGGGGGTCTCTGTGGCACCTGGGGGGTCCCACACCAGCTGTGGGGACACTCAGGTCCCCTCTGCCACTGTGGGGTACAAGGCCACGGGGCAGGGTTGCCCTCGGGTGCTGAGCAGGCAGCAGGGATGGCAGGCACTGCCAGCATGGGGACAATGCCATGGGGACAGTGCCATGGGGACAATGCCACGGGGATAATCCCTGGGACTCACCTGGAGCTGGCAGGGCTTGGGGGACTCAAGGACACTGCCTGTGTCACTGCTCTGCACACTGGGGTGCCTGTGCCACAGTTTGGGGACACTGCAGGCTCCAGGACTCCTCTGGGTCACAAAAGGGACCAAAACAGGAGGTCCCTTGCAGCCCTCAAGTCCCCACAGCCTCACGGCCTGGGACAGGCTCAGAGCAGGGCTGGACCCTGTGCCCCCTCCTGCCAGGGGCTGCCCAGGCCATGCTGCCCCTGTTTCTGTCACCCAGAGGTGACAGAGGGTCCAGGGACACCTTGTGTGGCAGGGCAGGGTCCCTGATAGCCCGAGGCTGCTGCTTATCGGGACCCGGAGCACAGGCAGGGGATTGTCATTATCACCTCCCCCCAGGCGAGTTCCAGGAATGCCAGCCTGGCCTGGCACAAACAGCCCGGCACAATGGCACAGCCCCGGCTGCAGGATGTGGCCCTGTGGGGACAGACAGGGCTGGGGGACACAAATGAGCGGGGTCATGCACAGGCAGGTGACACTCATGGTCAGGGGTGGAGCCGTTTGGGGACACGCGTGGTCAGGGGACAAGTGTGACCAGGGTCATGTGCAACGAGGGGACACAGCCCTCTTGGGGACACACGTGCTCAGGAGGGGCCCTTGGGGGGACACGGCTGTGGGTTACATCCCTCCAGGGGACACAGGTGGCCAGGGGAGGTGTCTCCCTGACTGGGGGAGACGTCCCTCCAAGGGTCACATCCCCCTGGGAGGGGGAATGCGCTTCCAGGGTGTCCCTAAGGGCAGGAGGGCAAATCCTCTTTATGGGGACACACTGCTAGGGGTCATGTCCCTCAGGGCAGCAAATGTGGCACTACAGAGGTCACCCACCCCAGGGGACACAGCTCCCTGCGCCACGTGTACCCTGTACCTCACCTGAGGGTGCCTGGGTAGGGTGACCCCCACTCCCAGATGTCCCTGTGTCCCCCAGATGTCCCCCCTGCTCCCCATCCCCATGGTCTGCCACCCCACTCTGTCCAACCCCACTGTCCAGCAGCTGGGAACCAGTTTGCAGTGGGGAACTCCCAGTTCAGGGTCCCACGGCAATGGGAATGGATAATCCTGGTGGCCACAGGAGGATGGGACATTTGTGGGGCCACCCTGAAGTGGAAGACACAGAGGGTGGCCCCTTGCAAGCCCCAAATCCCCAAATTCCCCCATGGACAATGCCAGGCTGGGTGTGGGGAGCTGCTTGGGGCGGTGCTCCCCCGGGCATGAAGGGGTTAAGGGCCCCGTCCAGCTGTGCAGTGCAGATGTGAGATATGCAGATGAGGCAGAGCAGGTTTTATAAGGCGGGTGCAGACCCAGCACCCCACAAAGCCCCAGTGCCACCCCACAGGTAGGTGCCACCACCTGGGAGCCCCCCTGTCCTGCTCAGGGAGGGTGGGACTGGGGGACAAATGTGGGGTTTGGGAACTTGTGTCCTGCTCTGGGGTGGGGTTATGGGATAAAAGGAGGGGTTAGGGGGCTGCTGTGGTGGGGAGGAAATTGGGAGCCCTCAATCCCACTCTGGGGAGCAGGACTGGGGGGCAAAGATGGGTTATGGGGATCTTGGGGTGAGGGGACATTTGGGAACCTCTGCTCCTCTCCAGGGTGGTGGGAATGGGGTGACAAGGAGGGACTGGGGGGACACCTGGGCAGGGAAGCACTGAGAACCTGTGCTGCTCTGGGGTGGTGGACCTGGGAGGGATGAGGAGCAGGTGGGGAGGTGCTGGGGCAGGAGGGGACGGGGCCGGGGGGACAGGAATGGATGAGGGTGACACCGGGGTGACAATGGGCTCCCTGAGCACGCCGAGTGTCCCTGCAGGCTCTGCTCTGCTCCCCGCGCTGTCCCGGGCAGGATATCATCATATACTGTAAGTTGGCTATGAGACACTACAGTATAGATGATGTACTCCCCGGGCTGCACCGACCGCCTCCCGCCACCGCCACCAGCGCCGGGACACGCCCGGGACACCGGGATGAGTGACACGGGCTGGGGGGACATCCCGGGCTGGGGGGGGGCAGGATCCGCACTCAGCCGGGCACCCACGGCCGGCGGGGAAACCGTTACCATTACTGAGTTTAGTAATGGTAACGGTTCTGCCGACGGCCGGCAACGCGGCACGGCACGGCATGGCACGGCACGGCACGGGATGGCACGGGATGGGATGGGATGGTAAGGACAAGTGATGGAGCCCTGGGGACGGGCACAGGACAATAAAGATTTGAGTTACAGAACCGTGGCTCCACTCTCCTTCCTCACCACATCCCCCTGCAGGCTCTGGGCCTGGTGGAACTGGGCACTGGGGTCACCGGGAGCACCGGGAGGGCACTGGTGACACTGGGGGGGGCACTGATGACACTGGGAGCACTGATGACACTGGTGACACTGGGGGGGCACTTGTGACACTGGTGAAAGTGGGGGGACACTAGTGATTCTGGGGGGCACTGGTGGCACTGGTGACACGAGGAGCACTGGTGACACTGGAGGGACACTGGGGGACCATTGAGGGCACAGTGGGGACACTGGTGACACCGGTGACACCGGGAGCACTGGTGACATTGATGACACTGGGGAGGGGGCACTGAGGGCACAGAGGGGGCACTGGTGACTCCGGTGACCCCGGGCGCGCCGTGACCCCGCGGTGCCGCCCCCTGCACTCCTCGGTGCCGCCAGCAGGGGGCGCTCCCGGGCCCCACCCCGCCCCGCCGGCTCTCGGCCGTTTCCATCCCACAATTCCCCGCGGCCCCGCGGCGCTCTGGCCCCGCTCTCGCGCTCTCTGTGCCCCCGCGCCGTTCGCCAATGGGCGCGGGCAGCGCTCACCTTCCCGGCGTGCCCCGCGGCGCGCCAGCATGGCGGCTCCCATGGCCGCGGCCGCCGCCCGGGCCGCGCTCTGGGCCGCCGGTGCCGCCGGTGCCGCCGCGGCAGGGCCGCTCGGGCTGCGAGCAGGTGCGCCGGGACCGCGGGGGTACTCTGGGGGCGGCTGGATGCGGCTGGATGCGGGAGGTGTCGGGCGGGACGCCGAGGGGCCTTGTGGTGGGGTGAGCGCTGCCCGGGCGCTGCGTGTGGAGGGGGCGGCCTACGCGAGCTTGGTGTGTTTTAGGGATGTTCTTGGTACATTCGGTGTTTTCTTCCAGCTCGCCTCCCGGGGAGCCGCTGGAACGGGGGCGGCTCGGCGCTGGGGAGGATCCTGAGTGTTCCCAGCCGGTGCAGCAGGAGCAGCTCGGTGCTGGTCGGGATCCCGGGAGTTCCCAGCCCCTGGAACGGGAGCGGCTCGGTGCTGGGTGGGATCCTGAATGTTCCCAGCCGCTGGAACGGGAGCGGCTCGGCCCTGGGCAGCCTCCTGGGCATCCCCGCCGAGGCCCCACCTGCCACTCTGGGCCAGCACCCGCCGCCCGTGGCCACCGACAAAGGTGAGTGGTGACAAAGGTGGGTGACGGCAGCTGCCGCCCCGCCCCAGGGCTATCCTGTATCCTGACCCCCCGCGGGTTTGGCACCATCCGAGCTCCTCCTTTCCCCGGCAGAGGAGCAGAAACGCCTCCTGGAGCAGCGGCCGGACCAGCCCCCGCAGCCCAGGGTGCTGAGGATCGCCATCATCGGCGCCCCCAACGCCGGGAAATCCACGCTCTGCAACCAGCTCCTGGGCAGGAAGGTGAGGCTGGGGGGGCAGCTCAGGCTGTTTCTTGGTTTTTTGGCTGTATAACATGTTTAATTGATTCCCTGCAGGTTTTCCCAGTCTCCAAGAAGGTTCACACCAGCCGCTGCAAGGCCCGGGGTGTCATCACACACGAGGACACGCAGCTGGTGAGTCCTGGGGACCAAGGGCAGCATTTGCTCATCTGTGTCCCCTGGGATCGCCTCTCACTGCACAAATGTGGGGTTTTGCCCTGAGCTCTCACTGCTGGCAAGCTTGAAACGTTTGTTTTTCCTTTTCCTAGATCATTCTGGACACGCCTGGCCTCACAAATCCCTTAAAAGCCAAAAGGTACCACCAATGAGCTGGGGAGGGGGGTGTGTGCTGCCTAGCAAAATAAAACAGGAATGTGATTTTCAGTGTGCAAAGTTTGTAAAACAGGAGTGAGCTGAATGCATATTTTAGCCTTATTTTGCTTTCCAATAATTTTTCCTGTTGCAATTTCAGTAGCACAGAGAGCCTGTGATGTCCTTTGAGCCTTTTTGTGTGTGGTTCCATGTATCTGCACATGGCAAGGGATGTCACAACCCCTAAAGCAGCTGAAATGGGGGAAAACACTGGTTTCCCCCTAGTTTGAGAGGGAGGAAGACAATTATAATGAAGTGTGTTTAGTTTATTCATTTGTATTTGTGTTTCAGGCATAATTTAGATGAAGCCATGCTGACAGACCCATGGGACAGCATGAAACACGCAGATTTAGGTTGGTTTTCAACTCTTTTTGCATCAAACCAAATCCTTTTTTGGCACACAAGTTCCCAGCTGTGGTGTCTGGGTGTTTGCTGGCAGCACAGGGAGTGTGAACAGGGAAGGAAAGGCAGAGAAAAGATCTGGAATATTGAGCTGAGGAGGGGATAAGAACTGCCTGGAGCCAAGGGGAGGCACTTTGGGTTCATAATTGGGCTTGGATGTTGAGATTTAGCACGTGTGGTGTCATTAGGGTGACATGGGTAAGCTGCATTTTTAGTGTTTTCAATAAAATCCTTCTTTTTGTGCCCCTCCTGAGGAGGGGAGTGACCACAGACTGTAAAGCTGCAGGTGAACATTCTGGAAAATGTGGATTCATCCTTTTTCCCCTCCCTCTTTCCTGGCAGTCCTGGTTCTGGTGGATGTGTCAGATCACTGGACGAGGAACTCTCTGAGCAAGGAGGTGCTCAGGTGCCTGTCTCAGTTCCCCCACATCCCCAGTGTGCTGGTCCTGAACAAGGTAAACCCTGCTTGTTCTTCTTCAGGCACCACCTGGCTCAGCACTGATGGGTTTTGGGTCCCTGGTGTGTTAAAGGACATTCCAGAGTATTGAGGGGTGTGTGTACCCATTAAAAAGCAGAATCATCCCTGAATTTGTGCTGCTGTCTGGGGGTTAAATCCATCTGGGAAGAGGAGCCAGGGAAATCTCAGGTTCTCAGTGCTTGGGCAAACTGTGCTGGCACAAAACTCTGCCAGTTTTGGCCTCTGTCTGGTCACAAAACTGCCCTGTCCTGCAGCAGCTGCTTCCCTGGCTGGTTTCCTGTGGCTCCTTCAGATCCAGGGCCCAGCTGCCCACCTCATTTGGGATAAATCTTCCTTAGGATAAATAATTTTCTCTTTAGGATAAATAATTTTCTCTCTCTCTGCCTTCAGGTGGATGTACTAAAGAAGAAATTTCTCCTGCTGGAAATAGCAACTGACCTGACAGAGGGGATTGTAAATGGAAAGAAACTGGAAGTGAAATCTTCACCTAAACAGGATTCTCGTTCTTCAGTAAAGCTTCCCCTTCATCCCACTCAGGCTTCTCCAGCTGAGAGCAAAGTGCCAGGGTCTCCCTTTGGGCAGGAGAGGAATCAGGAGGCCCAGGAGGGCTCTGGTTTGGACAGGAGCAGTGATGCTGGGGCTGCTGGCACAGGGGAAGGGCCACAGCACCGTGGAGTCAGGGGTCTGAAGGACATGAAAGGCTGGCCACACTTCCAGGAGATCTTCATGCTGGCAGCTCTGCGTGGGGAGGAGGTGGATACACTCAAGGTAACTCCAGTCTGAGTTGTGTCACAGCTGGGACTGGGGTGGGAGCCTCAGCTTCTGTTCCTGGCCTGGGATGGGGGAAAATGTCACATGTCAACGTGGGATGTGTCCCTGCTGCACCTGCAGGGTTTTCTGTACAAAACTCTCACCTGGGGCTCTCCAAACAGCAGCTTGGAGCAACAAGGATCCACCCAGTACTGTCTGTGAGCTCCAGGGCTTCTGTGTGACACACACAGCCCTAGGGAGGGATGTCACAGCTTCCCTTCCTCCTGCCCCTGCCCAAAACCCCAAACCACTGCCCCAGTGCCAGGCCAGCAGCAGTGCCCTCCCTGCAGGGGCAGCTCAGGGGTGGTGGCACCGTGTGGGTGACACCGGGGTGCTGTGCCCACAGAGGTACCTCCTGATGCAAGCCAAGCCAGGCCCCTGGGAGTTCCACAGCGAGGTCCTGACCAGCCAGTCACCCCAGGAGATCTGTGATAACATCATCAGGGAGAAGCTCCTGGAGTACCTGCCCCTGGAAGTGCCTTATGGAGTGACTCAGGTGGGAATGTGCCCAGGCAGACTCGGCCATGAGCTGTTTTATTGGGAATTTTGGGCTGTGTGATGAGAATCCCTTTGTTTGGATCCTGCCAGGCCCTGTGGGGTGACTCAGTACTTGTAGGTGTGCTCTAAGACCCTTTCTGTGTGTGAAGGGGCCCCCTTTGTGTGCTGGAGTGTCCAAGGGAGGGGTGCTGGGGGCTCCTGAGGGTTTTCCAGGATTGCTGAGTGCTCCATTGCTGTGGCAGGTGACACACGTGTGGGAGGAAGGAGAATGTGGGGAGCTCCTCATCGTGCAGAGCCTCCTGGTGCCCAGGGAGTCTCACAAGGTGAGTGAAGGAAGGGAGATGGGGTGCTGGGGAGGGTGAAGGGAGGTTCCCCAAATCCGTCCTTGCTGTGCTCCCCTCTCCCTCTCCTTTGTACCCAGTACTGGCCAACTGTGTTGCCTCAGGGTTTAATGCTGGAATCTCCCTCGTTGTTTCTGTGGCTGCACCGTGGTCCTGGGTGAGTTTGGTGATGTTCTCTCTGGGTTTTAACACAGAGGATGTTGATTGGAAGAGGAGGAAAGGTCATCAGCAGGATTGCTCAGGAGGCTGGCCAGGACCTGATGAATGCTTTCCTGTGTGAGGTGCGCCTGAAGCTCAAGGTGGAGGTGAAGGGCTGAGCACCTGGTGTGTTTTAACAGCCCTTGAACTCTCTGATCATGTGGAGAAACCAGTCCTGGGGGTGTTCTGGCACCTTTGTTGAATCCAGAAATAGAGGATGATGGCGTTAATACCGTGGGCTGAAGTGAATATATTGTTCTTTGGGGGAACAGCCCAAACTGAAATAAAATCTCCAGACTTCCTATGGCATCTGGCCTGGGGACAGACACTGGAGAATCAGCTGCACCCATGATTCTGGTGCTGCATTCCCAGAGCTGCCCCCTCTTCTTTTGGGCTGTGTCTCATGTCCTTGCTCTCAGGGGTTTGTACGTGGGACTTCAGGAGCATCTCCTGCAGCAAACAAAGGGTGGCAGTGAGGCATTATCAGCACATGTTTGCAATCCCTTCTGAAGGCTGAATCGTGGTCACACAGGGGGATGAGGCCACCCCAGCCCAGCTGATGGTCTTGTGTTGACTTTCCTCCCTGCCCTGATGAAGCTGGTGGGTGCAGGGAGTTGGTTTTGGGAGTTTGCTGGCAGCTGGAACATCTGTAATGCCTGACTGGCTTGTCTTCATGTAAAACCAGCATGGACCCACTCTTTAGGAGTTCGAGTAGTTTATTCTATCACTTACTTCCAAGTCTTCACTCTTTGCACCAGGGTCACAGATAGAAACACAGCAGCTGTTGCAGCTAAAGAATGCCCCAAAGTGGGAAGAGTAGCAGGTTCTGCAGCTCAGGTGTAACAGAGAGCACTTGGCACCACATGTGTGTCCCTGGGCCTGGTGTTTGGGGCTTGTTTTATCCCTTTGTCAGGTGTTTGGAGCACTGGATACCTTCCTGCCAGAAATCCAGGTAATCCAGTTCTAAATTAACATCCCTGAGGGAAGAAAACCCCAACAGGGAAGAGATTGGGAAGGGTCTGGAACCCAAACTTGATCAGTCTCTGTCCCTCTCTGGTGCACTGTGAAAGAGATGTTTTAGCCTTCTGCTGAAGAATTCTATCTGGAATGTGAGATAACTGAAAACTGGGTTGGGAACCCTGCACAGAGTGTCTGTCCTTGTTCCCCAGGAGCAGGGGGTGCTGTGCTCCCTTCAATGCTGCTGTCCAACTTTTGTATTTCCCTTGCAATAAAATGAGGTCCCAGCACAAGTGATTGTTCTCTCCTTTATTCCTCGCTGGCAGCCTGACCTCACAGCCACCACCTTCCCTCTGGTTTATTCCAGCTCAAACCAGGGCACTTTGATGTCATTCCTCCTTCCCAGCTGAGCTTAGACCCCGTTTTCTGAGCTGAGGCTTGTGAAGGTTGCACCTTGTGGGGGAAAGGGCTGGGCAGGCAGGGTTGGAGGGGTCTCATGGCACGGGGCACAAGGGGAAGCTGTCCCCTCTGTGTGGCCGTGTCAGGATCACCCTGTGCTGCCCCAGAGCTTCATCCCACGCTGCTTCCAGGCATGGAGCCGAGTGCCCACAGCAACAGCCACCCCTGGGGACAGAGGAAATGCTGTTGGCATGGCAAGGGGTGAGTGTCACCTTCCTGAGCTGCAGCTCCTTACAGAGCTTTGAGAATTAGGTTAATTATCCCATTGCAAGCCCATCGCAGGGGTGCAAATCCTCACTTCCCTGTGGGGAGCAAACTTCCCCAAGGGCTGACCCCAGCTGTGGGGGAAGATGTCTGTCGAGACCTCGGTATGGGCAACACCGGAGCTGTGGCAGAGCCACCTCTGTGTCCCCTTCCTGACCCACCTGCAACCCCCTGTCCCCTCCCTGCCATGTTCCTTCATGTCTTCCCTGTGGCCCTGCCATGTCCCTCCCTGTTCCCCAAATGTCCCCTTCACATCCTCCCTGTGCTCCCCCCATGTCCCCCAGTGTGTCCCCGCCGTGTCCCTTCCCTCATGCCCCCCAGTGTCCCCCAGTGTGTCCCTGCCATGTCCCCCCTCGTACACCTCAATGTCCCCCAGTGTGTCCCCGCCGTGTCCCTTCCCTCATGCCCCCCAATGTCCCCCCAGTGTCCCCCAGTGTGTCCCTGCCGTGTCCCCCCAGTATCACCCAGTGTGTCCCTCCTACTGTCCCGCCATGTCCCCCAGTGTGTCCCCCCCTCATACCCCTTTATGTCCCCCAGTGTGTCCCTGCCATGTCCCTCCCTCATACCCCCCAATGTCCCCCCAGTATCCCCCAGTGTGTCCCTCCTACTGTCCCCCCATGTCCCCCAGTGTGTCCCTGCCGTGTCCCTCCCTCATACCCCGTAATGTCCCCCAGTGTGTCCCCCCGATGTCCCCGATGTTCCCTGCAGTCCCCCCGGTTACCGGCAGGGGGCGGCGCGGCGCTGCCCCCCCCATTTCCCCCCTCCCCTCCCCTCCCTCGCTCCCGTGGCCGCGGGGCCGCGCGTGCGCGGGGCGGGGCGGGCGGCGCGCGGGCCGCGCGTGCGCGGGGGCGGCTGCGCAGCCAGCACGGCCGGGGCGGGCGGCGGCGGCGGCGGCGGCGGGGCCGGGCGGGCACAGCGGCGGCGGCGCCATGAGGCCCGGGCAGGGGCACCGAGAGTAAGTGCGGCACACGGCGGGAGCGAGCGCGCGGCCCCACCGGCACCTCCTCCTCCTCCTCATCACCATCATCGTCCCCCTACTCACAGCGCGGCGGGACCGCCGCGGTTCATACCCCCCCCCCCCCACCCCACCATTGTCCTTCCCGGGTGTCCCCTCCCCCCGGCCGCTGAGGCAGCCCCGGTGTGCCGACCCGCCCCCTGTCGCGACACACGCCGCCTGTCGCGACAGTCGCTCCCAGCCCGCCTCGCCGGGCTCTCCCCCGCTCAGCGCGGAGCTCCCAGGCCCCCCGGTAGCCCCGGCGCCCTCGTTACCTGTCCCCGGTACCGCGCACACGGCCCCTGATCGCGATAGTGCGGCAGCTATCGCGACAGAAGGGCCGTCAGGGGGAAGGGGGGGATTGCGGTCGCAGTGCGAGCACATCCTTTGTGTGATTCTTTCCCAAGAAAAGTGTCTTTCTGCGAGAGACTCGCGGGCTGGTTTGGGCTGGAAGGGACCTCCCAGCCCATCTCTGCCACGGGCAGGGAACAGGTATCGCCAATAAATCATCCGCCGCTTTTATTCCCCACCAACCCATTTTCAAGTGTCTGAAGAAGAAGGAGAAGAAGAAGAAGAAGAAAACTGCAGAGCTGGACTCCAGTTCTCAGTGCACTCGTGCAGCAGCAAAGTGCTGAGATGGTTTTGGTTCTGCAGCGTGTGAAATGAATCTCCCCGACCAACACCTGCGAGGGCTCAGACGTCTCTCACCCTCCCCTGGTAGCTCTAGGTACAAGTTTAGGATAAATCACACATGCAGGTTGATAAGTTCAACCAGAATTTGTTCTGCTCGCTTCTTCCTACAGTCCTTTATTTCTCCCTAGTCGCATTCTCAAGAAAATGCAAGTTTTTCTGGAAAACTTTTTTTGCAGCAATACTTTTTTTCCTCCTTATTGCACAAACCCGGTTCTTTGTTGCTCTGGTCGCTGCGAGAGAGGAGGGAGCTGGGAGCTCTCAGGAGATAAGGTTGGGTTCCTAAGTGATGTCATTTGTGCTGGAGCAACGGTGGTGACTTTGTGATGGAATAAATCCTCCTGGACGTGTTGGGGCTGTGTGATTGTGTGTGTGTGTGCACTGTGGAAACTTGGTCTGATTCAGCAGCCGGGCTGAGAAAATTCTGTGCTCCACAGGCAGTGAGGGAGTAGAGTGATGAGAGTTGCATTTTCCTTTCAGCCTCTTTATTTCTGATCAGGGCTTTTTAAGAATTTGAGCTTGTTAGAGTCTGTTCATTTAACAGTAGGGAAAGATGCTGTTCAGGGGTCTTAAAGGTGTTGGAGGTGGGGAGAGCAGAGTTTTGCAGCCAGCAGCAGAGTGAAGGATTCAGGGAGAACTTTTAGAGGGGTCTGGTGTCCTGTAAAGCCAGTCCAGAGGGTCTGGAAACTTGGAGGGGAAAAGCAGTGATAACAGAAAGCAAGCTTAAAGCAAATGCATTCACTATTAATTTTCAGCGGAGGAATGCTTGGATCAAAAGCGAGTAAGAGTCAGAGGGTAAGGTTTGCAATTAACACAGGATCTAAGCTTTCATGGAGAAATGCTTCCACAAAAGAAAGGCTATTTGTTTTCCAAATGATATTTACACGGGGTAGAATTTCTGAGGTGAAGAAATGAGAATTGCCCCTTGTCTGGGGGAGCACAGGTCGGGCAGGAGCTGGAAGAGGAGTTGATGAATTGGCTGTAATTCGCAGGCATCGCTTCAAATATTTTGAATATTTCTCAACTATTTTAAGAAGCTGTATTGAATTCCAGCCCAACCAGCCTGATAGTCTGGGGAGAGGAAGGATGCGTATTGCTGGAGCAAGAATTAAGCAAAAATAGATAAATCTGACATAATGGTTGACAAGGGAAAGCTGATTGCTGAAAGATGCTGGCATGCTCTGTTTTTGCATGCTTGGCATATATTCTGTTGTGTTACATGGCTTTTGAAGTGTAAAAAAAAAAAAGGAAAGAAATCTCATTTTGTGCTGAGATAAAAGAAAAAGCAGGTGCTTAAATTCTGTTAAGGATCAGCTTTGATTCTGACATGAAGTAGTGACCTCTCTTGCATTTACCCCCCTGTCATTTTGTGAACTTCTCAATTGAATAAATAATTCACTTAGCACCAAATAAATGCCATTTAATAAGATGGTATTTTTGATCCCCCTTTTCACTTCACATTGCAAACAGTTTCACACGTTTTCAGCTTGAGCACAGCCTGGGGTGCTATTTCTGTTAATAGCATTAAAAATATGTTGGAGAATGTCCACATAGTATTGTTTTTTTCTCCAAATGTGAAATTAAGGAACCGTTGTGTTCTCTGCAGCTTGGATATTTGCCTTCATTTAAGCCTTATTTGTATTTGTTTCAAGTTGTCCTCTGATAGATAAGCTTTTGTATCTGTGCTTGCTTCTGGGAATTGTTGCCAGATCAAGAGAAGTGAGGATTTTTGTCAAGGACTGAAGTATCTATCTCTATTTCCCAGAAGCTGATACAATGTGCAGGAGCCTCAGCTTGCTGAAATGCCTGGATGTGGGATAGAAACTTTTATCAGTGCTTCCAGTGCAATATTTTACTTTTTCACATTGGTTTGTCCATTCATTTTTCACTCTTCTTCATTTTTGACCATGACTTGTTACTGGCCAGCACACAGAGATGGGGAGAGGAGGAAATAGAAAGTTTTGAGTTTTGCCCTGGCTTGCCTCACCCCAAAAACCTCCATCACCAAAACCTTTTATATCGTGTATACTCCTGGCTCACTCATCTTTGGTGAGGCAACAGTGAGAGGAGAGTCACAGATTTATGAAGTGACTTGCAGGGTTCTGGGATTTATGGAGTTGCTAAATGCACCAGCCAGGACATAGCCACGGATTTGTCTGAGTTATTTAACAGATGATCAGCACTTTTAAATAATTGCTTTAAGAACATGCAGTTCACTGAAATGCTACACCCAGCAGGTGAGTAACAGGTCACTGTGTTGTGTAGTAGTGTACTCATTTATCAGAGGCTGGTTTTGGGGTAAGATTCCCCTGAGAATGAGTAAAAGTTTCACAATTTTCTTCATCTGTAATGAGTCTATCACCCCACCCTTTCCAATTTTCAGCATTGGAGATGTTTAAACAATTTAAAACGTTCTCAAACTAGGAAGTGAAGTGAGTAATTGAGTTTTTTATTCCTTATGTGGTATGCCACATTCCCATTTTCCCATTGTATTTTGTGACTCTTGTTGAAATCTTTTACCACATAGATCTTGGAACATTTTATTCTTTTAATTACAGATTGTTACTTTGACTGTGAATGCTAAAATGAGTTTGTCACATCATTAATCTTTCTACTTTCAAGGAAAAAAAAGCTTTCCAAATACCGATTGAGGAACAGAGCTCCTGAACAGGCATTCTGCTGGCTGACATCCAGAAAAGTTGTTCTGAACTTTACCCAAAGATATTTTTCCAAGGGGTTGTAATCTTTCAAAAGCTGATTTTACTGTCCAAGCAGGGCATAGCTTGTCCTACACCAGGAGCTGACAGAGACCTCTGCGTTCATCTGCTGCTGGTTCCTGGGTTTTTAGTAATTTGATTTAAATGAACACCTAAAAAGCCAGCAGCTGTAGCTCATGGCTGATCCAACCTCATAGATCCTGTAGGAAATTAGGAAAAGGTCCCTTTTCCTTATTTCAGCACATTCTGTCTGGGTGTCCCTCCACACCTCCCCACTCATTTTGTATTTGTTCTGTGTTTGCTATAATTATTCCCCCATTGTGCTTCAGAATTATTCTTGGTTTATGTATTCCCATTGCTTAACTTGTTTATGCTGTGTGCGTGAGGATTAATCCAAGTTTCCAGGGTTTATGAGGAGAATGGTGATATTTCATTCTTGGAAGAATTTCTCAGGAATGCAGTTTGGCTGCAGCGTGGATTTGGTGGGGAATAGTGGGGGTGTAACTCTGGGGGATGAAAACTGGGGAAGATTTTTCATGTGAGTTCCCAAGTCCCGTGCAGGGATTCTGGAGTGCCTGGAATGTGTGGAGCGCTGGGTTGTTGATGTATTTAGAGATAAGTGAACTGTTCCAGGCTTCTAAATAGATGCATTGATGGGTGTACTAGGGGGAAATGTTTTAGAAAACAGGTTCTGTGTAAAAGCAACACTTCTGAGACAAACCTTTAAGTAAATTCTGCTGAATTAGTTGACAAATCCTGCCTGCAGCAGGTGTGGGTCCTGTAGGATGTTCAGTGGGCAAGGAGTGCTAACATTTAATTTCTTACGGTGTCTGTAGTAAAGGTGATGCAGAAAAGGTGAACCGTGAAAGTGCAGCTATTTTTAGTTTTAAAGAAAAAAAAAAAGCAGCAGTCAGAAAATGATCTACTAAGTGATACATTGCTGACGTCTGTGGTGCAGCCAACCCAATTAAGGTGCCATATATTGTTTCCAGCAGGGTTCTGATTGTTTCTAATTTGGGAACCACGCGAGAGCAATGGAAATAGGTGAAACGCCGTGCTCTGCTCTGCAGAGTGATCTAGCATCCAGTTTCTCTGTCATTTCCCTCCTCATACTGGGACAATCTCCCTGGCCTGGCTGAGGTGGGAGCCAGACATGAAAAAAAAAAATAATAAAATGCTCCTGCATGTTTTTGTTGGTAAAATATCCCATAAGTCAGTGTTGAGCGCTGTGGATTATTTTCTCATTTCCTGGCCCCAGCACATCCTTTGCTGTATCCTGCTGTCCCTCTCCTTGCCTTCATGCTGTTAAACTTGGAGTGTGCATGTTGGAGGATGTGTGTCTCACAGTCCTGCCCTTTCCTGTGCCTGTCCCTTGCCACTCATTTTGTTCCTCTCTGTGGACAGTTGCTGCATGGAAAACACTTCAAAAAATACTGTAAGGTGACTGTCTTGAGCCAATACCACATATATCTATTTATATATGTATAGATCTAGTTTAAATTCTGTTGGAAGGAAATCTTTGTATGAACCTTTTTCAAAAAATTATGCAGATGCTCCCACTCTCCAGAGTAAACTTCCTCCTCTGCTTATCTTTTTTTAAACCTGGAATGAAAAACAGCTTGTCTTCTTAACATCTGGAAAAGGGAGCCCTTCATGCCTACTTTATATTCTCTTATCCAGCATTGTTCTTCATTCATCCTTCTGTTCTGGCACTGGTTTTCTTAATTTGTCGTCTTCTAAGCTGGAGGAATGTCATGTGCTTTGGCTTTGTTGTGGACAGGGAAAATTAGGGATTTGCTTGCCCTTCACTTCCAGCTCATCAGCGTGTTCTGATTCTGGGTTGGTTTTTATTTTCTTCAGCTACAGCAAAGCCCTCAGCTTTTGCCTGGAATGGGTGGTGTGTTCCTGGAGCTGGTAATTCGTGCATCCCTTGACTTTAAATTGTTCACAGCTCTGCTGAGCATTTGTGAATGAGTGTGGAGGAAAATCAATATATGAAAAAGCCAGAGTAGGGGAGGGAAAGCAGCTCTTGCAGCACCTTTTCCTGGTCACACCATTGCCTGATTTAGTTTTTGTGTCTGCGAACTCTTTAGTGTTTAAATTTAGAAATGGATTGTTTTGGAACAAGTCACTTTTAAGATCGTTTCCAGGAGATTTGTGTGTAATTTAATCCCATTCAGGTTTGCTGCTCTCTGATCTGCTTGTTCTGCAAGACTTGGGGTTCTCTATTTCCCTGTGCCTCTCCCACTATATTCTGCAAATCTGTTGGGGCTTTTTCCAGTCAAAACTGCAGCAGCATTTATGAATCCATTTATACCTTTTCTATTCCCTGTTTCTGTTCATTGACAAAATGGTGTTTCTTGTAATAACCTGGAGTTATTATTATTATTATTATATTTATTACTACTACAATGAAATAGTAACTTCATTGTCTCTGAAGGATCTCATTAGTGATTATTATTCAAATACTCTAGAAATTGAATGTGTGTACTTTAAAAATTAGCCTGAATAATATATTTAGTATTTCTGCTGTATATTCTCTTATGTTTACTATTAATTTCCAACACTGCTTAGTTTAATATTTCAGGGCATCTTTTTACTTAGAGCTTATCAATGAGTGAAGTTGCTGATGAAGAATAAAAAAATTGCTTCTCAGAATGTGACAGTCCAACATAACATCTCAACCACTTGAATTTGAGACAGGAAAGAATTAAGATTTTTCCATACTTCCATCTAGTGTGCATGAGGGAAATTGCATCCAGGGCTAAAATCCCAGCCTAGCAGTTCCAGTTGGGCAAGGATCATCACCCACTGGACTTTGTTAAGCAGTTACTGCTGATGAAGTGACAGGTTTGAGATCAGAGTATTTATGTGGTGGTACCTTTGTGATGTCCATAAAATGGTGACGTGTGAAGTTTGAGAAAAATCACCTTTCACCATGTGGTGTTCGTGCTCTCCTTCACTGTGTTCTGCTCTATTTACTTGTCACGCCGTGCTAGGATTTCAGCTGCTTGATTTATGAATTATTGCTATTGAAATAAAATTAAAGTGGCTGTTCAGTTATTTAAGAGCCAATTAAATCCGATTTTATTCTGATGTAACATTTCCAGTGAAAGGGCATAAAACGCAGTCTGTAGGGGAAAGTTAGATCTAAAAATGGTTAGTGTTTATTTTTTATAATCTGTCCTTTCAACAGCTTGACTTGGCAAATAAAATCCCTTGCAATCTCATAGCAATGACTGCAGATGTTAGAAGTTGCTGTGTATAAGAAAATAAAACAGATTTGGTGTTTTCAGTGATCCTGTATAAACCTTTAGCTGTGGCTGCTGGTTGGAGAATATATCCAGCCTGGGGAGAGGAATTTGCAAAGCTTTTGGAGAATATAATTTATTTACCAGCCTTTGGTGACTTCGAAAGGCAGAAACAAAGGGTCTTTTGGGACAGACCTTTCTCACTTCATGGGCTGTGCTGTCCTGAGGGATCAATGTTAGAATTAGTTGAGTTTCCAGTATCAGATTGTGCTAATTACTGCGAGGTCCCTGCTCACAGGGGACACTCAGGACGAGATGCTTTGAGCCCAAGAACCTCATTCATGGGTCATGAGTGTTGTATTGGAGAGCCAAATTCACCCTTAAAAATCTGCTGGGGCATGGGCACTCTAAAAAACTGAAGTCACCACAAAATATCCTGCCAAGACTTGTAGTCCTGAATTTAAATAGCAATAAACACAGCAAGTGGAGAATGAGCAGGTACTTTTCATTACATATGGCAATTAAAATGTGTCTCTTAGTAGTGGTGTTTCATACTAGGGGAAATGACAGTGCAAATCCCAGTTTTATTCTGACAGTTTCACACTGTACATGATATCTTCTGTGGGCATGGAGGGTGCTGGCTGAGCCTGTTTCAATATGAAGAGCCTGGCTTGCCTTATTTTTTTTTATTAAAAATAAATCATATTGATGTGGATGTAATTTTATTTGTGACTAGACAAGCCTGCACTAGCCAGCTCTCAGGTTTGTGGCGTCTGTCTCCAACAAGATCATAGATATGGAGAAAATGATTTATTTTAGTATCCAATGCTCAGATAAAACTCTGGTTTTGTGCAGATGGCACTGAAAGGATAACACAGAGCTCGGACAAATTTGTATAAACCACCATGTATTTCTACTAGAATCCAAATCTCCAGTACATCAGTAATATTGAGGTTTATATTTTTGTAACCTGGGTTTTTTTTTTTTTGTATATATTAATTAATTGCTGAATGTAGAGGTTGGTGGGGATGGTGTGCTCTGGTCTGGCTTCTCTGTGCATCTTGGAGGGTCCTTCCAGCTGCCCAGCCTGGCTCTTTGCAGAGCTGTTGGGAATTGTCTGGTTGATCTTGGAGAATGCTTTGGGGTTTTGGAATGGAAAGCGTGTAGAGATGTGAGGGTGCTCAGCTTTTTGGAGAGGGTTGGAGATGGCCCAGGTGTTAGGGAGGGACCTGCTCCTCCCTCAAAGGCTTTTATAAAACACTTTAGTAGAGCTCAATCAAATTCTGATAGCGGCACTAATTCTAAATAAGTGTTTGCTAAACAACGTTAATGGATTTAAAATGTTTTTAGGAATAGTTATTAGTCCTTCAGTCTCGTATGGTGAAGGGAGTTTTGTCTCGATGGGGGGCTGCCATTTTAATGCTTCCTGGCAGGAGGCCTATTTTGATCATGCAAATTAGGTTGGAAAAAGTAGGCTAAGCCATTAAAAAGTAGGGAGAGATCATGAAATTTTAAATTTTTAAGGTGACTGTTTTTCTAATTATTAACATTTTTTGTTATCATCGTTCACATATGTCACTTCATTTCCCTTAATTCTCGTGTCCTCATCCCTTAACTCTGACAGCCTCAGTGCTGGTTGCTCTTGCATCCACCACTCCAAATGGAAGCCTCAGTCCATTGGCTATTTTATTCCCAGCAAGGTGCTTGGAAATATTGCCACGTGGTGTGTTTTGCTGTATAATTAGAAATGCAGATACGGTCTTTTTACTTGCACCCATGGTTAATTTTTTCCCTTTCCGTTAACATTAATAGGCACTGAAGGTTAAGCTTATGTAAATGCTGGATATTTGCAGGGTTCTTGTTGGCAATGGAATTCATTCTGGGAAGTGGGAAAGGGGCACATGGGTGAGATTTGGAGGCAGTGTCCAGAGAGGGCTGATCTCAGGTGGGAAGGCACCAAGTTTTTCACCAGGATCTCATCAAGGTTTCATCTTCTTTACCAGTTTCTGGGTAGAACAGGGTGACACAGCACTGATGGAACCCAGGGTCCCTCTGGGGTGTGGGGAAGAGCCCCCAGTTCCCTCCAGGAGCCCCATGGATCCTGCAGGAGCTCTGCAGCCCATCCCTCACATCCTGCTCCTCTGGGCAACGAGTGCGTCAGCAACATAACTGCCTTGGTGCCCATGGGCTTGCAAGCTTCATTTAACCCTATTAATTTTTAATAGAAAATTAATATTAAGCCAGCATACTTGGAACATGGCTTTGCCTGTGCTCAGAAAGACCCTCGGCTGGTGTTTGCTTTGGAGTGTTGGATCCTGCAGGAGCAAGACCCTCCTGGAGCAGTTTGGGGCTAGGAGCAGAGGGATGCTGTCACCTTCAGCAGTTCCAGTGGCAGGGCCTTGTTGCACCTCATTGATCACAAATGTTGGTTGGATTTCAGATCTCTCTCTCCAAAAGGGGTGTTGGGTGTGCCATGCATGGATAAACGGAGAGGAACTGGGCATTTCCAGCTAAAAATGTGCAACAAATGTATTTGTGTCAATTATCACTGCACTGACCTGATGGGAAATGCCAACAGTTGGATATCAATTTTACAATTACTTCAGTAAATACTGATCTTTGCAATTTAGGGGTGATGTTGTGCAAAAAATACCCCATATTTTTAATTGCCATTTTCAGCTTTGCTGCAGCTGATGTTCTGCAGCCTCCAGAACAGTAAACTCGAAACAGGAAGGTCGACTCTTGGAGCTGATGGTATCTTTGTCCTTAAGAGAGATTCTGGGAAAGCAAGCTGCATTCCTTAGCTCTTGCAACCCTTTTTAATTGTTTTTTCTCACAACCTTAGCCTGATCTTATCACCCTAGTAATTGTTGCATCATATTTGCTTTATTGTCCCTGCTGGGATGCCAGATAATTGCTTTATACCTTTTAATGGAAAGTGTTTGGGAAGTCTGTTACCTCTGGGACATAGATGAGCGGTGCTGCAACTATTGCAACAGTTGCATTTATCCCATTTTTCTGAAGCTGGATGGGAATCCAGTAGGAGAAGGCTTGGATGACTGGCACCTTCTCTAGAATTGAGTAGCAGCCATAAAGTTACTTGGTGTTTTAAACCCCATCATAAAAGTAAAGCTGCCAGCTCTGCTGTGCCTTGTGTTTGAGTATATCTTATCTGCGGGAATATTCAGCCAGACTTTCCCTTATGAAGTAGTATTGTAGGGTATTAATTATTCATAGTCAGTTTAATTCTTCTTTCTTGCATATTTAATTGTAATAGCATGCTGTATGTCACAGTGATTTCCCAGAAGAACTGTACACTAAAGGCAAGCTATTCAGGTATATAGTCTTAAATACATCCGTGCTCTAATCTTTGTTGTTTAATTTTGGAGCAGAATGGGATATTATCAGATGTTTCTTGCAGGGAAACAATTATGCAAAATCATGATTTCGCTTAATCTTTTCAGCTGAAATTTTCAAGCTGAAATAGCCGGTTTGATTTCCACTGATGACGTTTGCGTTGTCTTGCTTATTTTATGAGGAAAAAATGCTTAATGGGAGGGAGGACGTGACTTTTGTTTTCTTCTCTGCAATGGGGGAGCCTTTATCAAAGACTTTGGAAGTGTCAATCGATTCCTTGCAGAAGATGAAGGAAGGGAATAAGATTTTTATTGAGTTTTTCCCAGTGATCAGAATAGCAATGCCAAATGCTTGTGTGATTAAGATTTTTTTTAAACTTTTTTTTTTTTTTTTAACGACTGAGATGGGCTCTTAGTGCTTGATGTGAGAAAATATTGGAGGCACAGGAACTGCAAATGCATTCACAATTTGATTTGCATTACCCTCCTTCCAGAGCTGTTTCTCGCTTGTAAGACACTTGGTAAAGCCGAATCCCTCGTGTTTGGAGAGCAGGATTGTTCTCGGAGATTTACCGTAGGAGTTTAAACTTCTGAAAAATCTGTTTACAATGTGTCTGAGCTGGAGCATAGAGGACACAGTAGAGACTGTTATCTGTTTACTGCTCAGATAAGGAGGTGGAATAGATTGCTGGCCTGTTTCTGAACTCTGCTTAATGAATGGTTGCTAGGCAAATTGCATCTCAATCAGCTTAATCCTCAAGATGTCATTTACAGGTCTGCTCTTTGTGAGGGCCAGAACCGTGCGCTTTCAAACTGCACAGGCCAGAAATTGCTAGCAAAGCAGCTTAGAATAGCTTGTTCAAAAATTCAGTGTACATGTGCTGCTGAGCTGCCCAATTTAAAGTGCCTGTTGTCGCAGGGCCGTCACTGCCTGGCCATGCGCGAGATGAGGCGTGCGGTGATAGACAGGAGGCAGCAGCATCCTTAGCACTGTTTCTGGATCAGCACAGCCCACACCACCACGTTTTGGCACTGGATTAACGTGAAAGAAAAGCGTTTCTAAATGGGGACCGCACTGCTGACGTGATGAAAGGTATTTCTGCTTGGGCTGAGTTCGCTCGGAGCCGGGTGTGATGTTGGGGTGCGTACGTGGGGCACGGTTAACAGGTGGGAACGGGAGCTGGTGTCACCTGGCACGGGACAGGGAGCTGGGGCTGGCCTTGGTGACAGAGCTGTATTCAGGAGAGGGCACGGGCTGGCTGTGTGAAAGCTCCACGCTGCCTCTGGAACGTTGGACTTTCTCCTGCGGCGTCAGGCGAGAGCCAATTAATGGCATATGCTGGCATGTGGGATGCCCACATACATTAGGCTCATGGTTTAGTCCAAAGGAAAAAGTTTCCTAATATAGTTAAGCTTTAACAGTCCCTTTGTAGGGAAAGATAACAAGATACTGGTTTTATTGGTTTCCCATGACAGCGATTAATCTTGTTGCGGGCAGTGCATTGTTCTTTGCATGGCTACACCTTCCTTTCCTTTGAAATACATCCTCCGAGTGCTGTGTGTCATGACACCGAGCACTCTAAAGGCAAACTGCAAAAGGCTGGACTTGTTGAATACAAAAGGCATTTTACAACTGTTCATGGTCACCTTGTGCTGATATGAAATGTCCTTCACATGACACGGTTATTAAAAATACAGGTGTGAGCATACTGAGTGAACTTCACAGTACTTGCATAGTTGGGATGTGTGCAGCTTTTGTTTTATTCAAAAATACTGGGTTGCTTTTTTTTTTTTTTAGGAAAAGATGGCATTAAAGCATTGAGAGCCTCTCCAAATAAAACATAAATAAAATATTCCACCTCAGTCACAGGCAAAATGACAGTGGTGCTTGCATCTTTACACTGTGTATGGGAAGAGGGCTGTCGAACAGAAGACTTTGTGATCAGAGAGTGCTTTTCATGCAAATGAAGATTTTATTACGTGCTGCTGAATCAGGGGCTTGTGTAGCGAGAACAGCACAGAAGTGATAAGATCACTTTGTCATAGCTTGAAATTTTGCCCAGCGTGTCTTTCAGATTGCTGAAACGAGCAAGAAACACTCTTATTAAGGGCACAGCAGTAACTGATACAATGTTCGGGGGGTAGGGCTGTTGTTTCTCGGTAGGTTCTGTCTGCAGGGTTCTGCCTCATGTCCACAGCCCTGATTGCAAAGCAAGGTGGAACTGCAACCTGTGGGTCACCCTGTGCAGCAGCAAAGTCCTAAAAGCTCCTGTTCCTGGTGGGATCCCTGTTCTGCTGAGTGAATGGGTGTGGAATCTCCTCTGTGCTGCAAGCCAGGAGCTGTTAGCATTGATCAGAGCAGATCTGTCCATCCTTTTGCTGTGTTGCCTGTTCCCAGGTCGTGCAGGGGCTCTCTGCACCTGCCATGGGGGCTGTATTTTGCTGCAGAGGGCACCCATCCAGAACTGCCTCTGTTGGGTTTTCCTTTTGCATTTGTGAGCTAATATCATCTTCCCAATGTCCTTCCTTTCATGGCTAGAACCGGTTTGGTTTAATGAGGGCTGTTGTTGCCAACAGGGGAGTGGATATGTGTGGTGGAGCAGGCATCTCAATCTTCCCCTGCAGATGGGGAGGTTCAGCATCCTGACATGACCTTGGTGAGAGTTCTCTGGCGTGTTACTTTCCCTCTTTATTTATCTCCTTTCTGTGTAGCAGCTTTTGCTTCCAGGGAAGTGTCTGAGCTATTGGAAATCTGTCCTCTCTTCTCTTCCCCTCTCCAGAGACATTGTCAGCGTAACACCCAAACTACTTAGATTGACGCCTGAATATTCTGCTTTTGCACAATCAGGAGGCATTCAGTGAAAGCAGCAAGAGGACGAGAAGTTTAAGATTTAGGACTGACATTTTTAGATACTTTTCAATCCATAATTTTGCACAGTCTTGATGAGGAAGGTCAGAGACTTCCTTCACATGGGGTGCCCCTGGGTGTATGTGTTGAGCATCCAAGTGTACAGCACAGGGGAAAAACATTCTTAGCAGCCATCAGATTGCAGTGTGGAGTTGTTCATATTTCAGATTCTTATCTGAAGAGTCTAGGAGCAAAATCCAACCCTGCATGTTCCTGGAGAGTTTCAGAGCAGTAGGATGGAACCTTTTGCCTGTTTTTCTCTTGCAAATTATGGTAAGGATTATTCAGTGTTTAAAATCTGGTTTATACTGGCTTCTGAATTTCATTTAAAATAAACATCTGGAGAGCTTTTTGATCTCCTGTGCAAGACTGTTGTCTGCCTGCCTCGTTAAAATGACTTCTGCTTAATTTTTAGTGAAAGGCAAAGACCTAGATGGTTTCAGCCCAGAGGCAATCTAAATGCTTCCCCTTCTGCAGTCAGAAATTTCCATGAGCAGATACTTAAAATCTGTTTTCTTAGGGAATGTGGCAGCGATAGGTATCTGTTTTTTCCCTGCTGCAATTTGGGATTTGCAGAGCTGCTACCTGTGGTGCCATTTGTATTTCTGCAGAGCCTCCTCTCCTGGTGCCAAGCACATGCTGGAGCAGATGCTCCCTTCAAGGATTTCGGTCTTGTCCCTTTGCAGCTTGCAGTCCAAAGCCCTCCTTGGGAAGATTGCCACGGTGTGCTGCTGTCCCACAGTCAGAGCACTGGAACAGGGAGTCATCAGTGATTTATTCAAGTAGCTGTTACATTCAGAGTCTATTTTCTGTGATTTGACAGGAGCTCACTCCTCTGCTCTTCACTGGAGACTGGAAGCCTGTGCCCGTGGTGAGGGCTGGGTATGGGCTTCCAGTGGCTCTCTGGCTTTGAAACACGTTCCTGTTGCTCTTTGCAGAGCCTGGAGCAGTGATCTGTGCAGGCAGTGTCTGCAGAGCTGGAGTGACTTTACCTCTTTGTTTTTCCTCCAAATTCATATCTGTATGAGATCAGCTGGTGCCGGATCGTGTGTGAAGTAGTTAAATGCTACCCTGCATCTATAAGATGTGATTTTTTTCCCCCCTCCTTTCTAGTCTCTTTGATCAAATCAAATAAAAACGCAGTGCTTTCATTTCTAGTTTTATAGTTTCAAAGACAATCTCTTGACGTGCTCGAGCAGTCTGGACCTGAGTCCCTTTTTTCCTTAGTCCAAAGGCTCGCTGTGTCTTGTGCCTTTCTCTGTATCAGCAGTTGCAATCTGCATTAGCTTTTATCTGCATCAAAAGACAAATGGAAGAGAGCAGGACCCTGCAGGAATGGGAAACAGGCTTACATGTGCAATGGAAATATGTAATCCTTACATTCAGTCTGCCACATGGAGTACAGACCAGTTCCTGTACTGGAAATCTCCAGCCTATACTCTCAGAAATGAGAGTTTAGATTTTAGGCTTTGAAGGCTGGTTAATCCCCTCCAGTGGTTAATACCAACATAAAATATTCCGTGATGTCAAACTTTTCCTCCTAAATGCTTCTTTTTCCCCTCTTTTTTTTTTTTCCTCCACATGTCAACTATACAAAGCAAGGCTCAGTTTGAGAAATTAGCATTCAAACACTCTGTAAGCACTTTATTTTTGTCTGCTTTGTGAGCAGCTGAGCACATGTCCAGGCTGAAATACTCGGAGCTGCTGCTGCTGCTGCTGCTTCCCGGCGCGCGCGTGCCAGGCATGGCAGAATTCGGAACTTCGTCCTCAAGAGGCGCTCCCGATCCCCCATCCTGCAAACAGCACATCTGCACAAATCTCCTGCTCCACTGCATCCCAGGAGGAGAGGATCCCAGTTAAGCCAGACTGAATCACAGGCAGGGAGATGAGAGCTCTGGTCGCTGTCATCCCGATCCAGATCCCAGCGGTGTCTGATGGCATTCGCGGTGGCGCGGTGCTCGCTTCCGTCTCGGAGTGGTGCTGCTCAAAGCAAAGTGTGTTACTCCTCTGCCTTAAGGAGTCAGATTCAGCTGTTCAAAGCAAGTTGATAAATTGCTTTTCATTAAGTGTCTGAGTGCCAAGGGGTTCGGTGTGTGTTCCAAGGAAAAAATACATTAATTACAGCTTCTGTAGAGCGTTTATCAATCACGTAGTTATAAACACTACTAATGCAGTTAATTGGAGGTAGAAAAATTTACCTTTTTGAATTTGTTGACTGAAGCAATTCTGTGGCTGGAAAGACAAATTGGAAATTAAAACCTGGGGATACTTTTAGTGGGAGCTGCACAGTGGAGGTCAGGGCTGTGGGAGATGGGTTACCAGGAGCTCACCTTTGTGCTCTGTCTGATGTTGAGGTGCAGGCTGCAGCAGCAGTGTTTGTTCTCTTCTCCCACACAGCCACATTGTGTTTGCCATGCCAAGGGATCTCCCTGCCTTTGGTACAGTTTCAGCTCTCTCTGTGTCCTGTCTGTACAATTAATTTATTTCTCTGTGTATGTTGGTTTGGTTTTCTTTAAAGGAAAAGGCAAGTGCAGAGGAGGAAAGATGCACAAAAGCAAACAAAAACATCCTATAGTCTGTAAAACTTTCTGTGAAAAAAGAAACATTTCATGAATATAAACTTCAGGTAAAGGTGGTGTGTTGGCTGCTGCTGAAGGAGTCAGGTGAGATTGTGCTGAAATGTTTTATCAGGTCTTCAGACAAAAACCTCTGGTGCTTGTGGTGTGCAGAGGCTTTGAAAGCACCTTGCACGTTCACCTTGCTTTCCCTGTGGCTGTTTTGAACTGCCAGCTGTGCAAGTGGCCGTTTTTCATGCTTCTCAGGAAAGCAGTGAGAACAGCAGAGACTCTTTACAGTAGCTCACCACTAATTTATTTCCTGTCCTTTCTTCTATGGAGTTGTTACGAGGTGGCCTTTGAGTTTGCTGGGAGATTGATAAGGACATTAGGTCTGTGTCAGGACAAGCCAGCAGGACACCAGCACCTCGTTGTGAAGGTTGACAGGAAAACACCACCCAAACGTCTGGTCCAGCTCTTTGGTATTCACCTGATGGCTTCTATTTTCTGCTGGTGGGTGTTTTGTACATGTGTTGCAGCTTCTGTTTGAGGTTCTTAAAATGCTTTTCATCTTTGCAGCTGGCTGCACCGTATCTCCAACTACAGAAGGAGGCCTTATCTTGCCCTTACAAATGATCAGATGTGTATCCAAGAGCTGATGTGTTTGTGGTCCAGCAGGAAGCTCTGTCGCTGTGCATAATCAGACAGAGATCTCCAGTTTTGGATCTTAAAAATGTATTTTTCACTGCTGGTTTTGTAAATGGGCTGTTAAAATTTCACCACGTGTGGGACCATAATTCAGTATCCAGAGAGAGAAATCCTAAACCAAGCTGTCAGTGTGATTGTACAGGTCAGAGTGGTTCACATGCATGACCAGTGCAAACCAAAATCCATCCTCCCTCTGAGCCTATGTTCACACACCACCAGCACACCTGGTCCAAAAGTGAGTCATTTCCTATTTTTATTCCTTTATATACAAGTTCAGTTTTTCTTTTGTTATGAAGTATAATGCATTCTGCCTCATCTTATTTGCAAATATTTCTCATTTTCAAGTGGATCTATTTTTAAAACAGGACTCAAAACATATTTTTCAATAGCTAACAAATGTCTGCTCTGTTGTTTGTCTGTTGAATAGAGGTAAAATTTGTTCAAAGTTAGCTCTGATTTTTTTTTTTTTTTTTTTAATAATCAGCTTGGAATAAACAGGGAAAGATAGCTGCTTTCCTACCCAGGAACTGTCGTAATCTATAACTTCTAACAATATTTTAGAAGGAAAACTGTCTTCCTTCTGTCATGTGCAGCCACAAGGATTTCTGTAAGTCATGATTAAGTCTTTAATTCAGGGCTTTCACAGAGTAAGTGTGGAGTGAGAAGAGATAATGAAACTGGTGATCTTTGTGAAGCAGCCACAGGAGAGGGAACTGTTTCATCTTTCCTTTCCCCTTTGCCTAAGCAGCTGTTTGCTGTACCTAAAAAAAAACTTCCTTTTCAGGTCTGGGAAAGCAAGAAAGCCAAGAGGGAGGAATTCTGCCCAAGAGTGGCATGAGGAAGCTGACATTTCTTGCATGTCCTGTGTGGTGAAGGAAAGCCCAGAATTATGGCCCTGTGCTTCTCCCACACATGGAACACGTAGGAAAGCTGCACATAACCCTGTTCCTGCTGAGGATGTTGAGGTTATAACTGCAGGCTGTCCCCTATGGGAAAGGGGTCAGTGTGTATTTTGGTTTCTTATCACTTGAAGGCAGAAGGAAGTTGCATAAAGGATGGAGAATGTCTGTTGGTGGGAATGCGTGGTACCTCCACTGGGGGATGTGTGAGCAGCATCCTGTAGTTTGGCAGAGGCTGGGCTGTTCTGGGTTTCCTTTGGATGGAAGTCATCTCAACTAACCTTAATTTTCCCTCATGTTCACATGGGAACAGGCAGGCTCGTGTCTGTGAGTCTTGTTCTGTATTTCAGAGCTGCTGTGATGCTGGAGATGCTGCTCGAGCATGTAGGAAGAAGTTGGGTTTAGTTTGCCCTGAGGGTAATGGGTGCTTGGGAGGAAGGAATATTTGTTTGTGCCTGACAGTATCTTGTTGAGGAAAATGAGATCTTTTGTGAATGTTACAGCGGAGGGTAGGGAGTCTGTTTTGCATTTTGACTATAAAAATGCAAGCCTGATATCCAGGGCAAGTTATTTTGGTGACAATGCTAGCCTGTGCTCTTAACTGCTGTGGTTCAACTGGAGCATCTTTGCTCCCTCCCCAAATATCCATGGAGCCATATACACCCATAAAATACACACCAGGCTGTGTCTTCATCCCCATTTCCCACCAGTACAGCATGAAAAAATTGAAGTTGGAAGTTACCATATAAAAGGAGAAAGTTAATTAAAGGTCAGAGTGCTTTAGTGTAGTGAAAATTGAGAGGAGGCAGATACAAAGTTATTCAAATTGCTTTTGACTTCAGGCAGGTCGATTTTCCTATTTCTTGCATATGTTCCCATGGTAAAAGTAGTATCTCGTCTGTCTCACAACTGACCACTAGTATTTGTGTTTCAAGCACAGCCAGAAATCCTCATTTGAAGCTTTGGCCAGGCCCTACAATTGTCCTGACTTGTCTTTTCTACATCTTTCCTTCACCTTAGGAGTGGCCTGCAACTCCTGGCAAGACCTACTTTACTCCTCTGTTGTCTGTCAGCTCCTGCCACGTTGCAGAATACAGAGTTAAATCTAAAAATACTCTTAAAAAGAGGTGAGGGCTTTGAGCAAAGTAAAGTAAGCCACTGATTTGGGTCATGAAAGGGAATTGATGTCACTGGTTCTTCCTTGCAGCTTTCTTGGTCTGTGAAGTTCTGTTCTGGGCTGTGAAGATGGAGAGGAGCAAGTGGTGCTCAGGGCAGGGAAGGGTGATCTGTGTCCATTTGTCCAGACTGTGACCTTGTCAGCCTGATGTGAGAAGTCAAGGTGGTGTTAAATGCTTTACAGTTTCATTTTCTTCACAGTCTTCAGTGGTAGAAAACTGTCTACCCACTGCTGTCCTTTAAATAAAGAGTGACCATGGCAAATGCTTCATCCAAAATTATGTCAGGAACCTGTGGTCAGCCAGATACTTCCTTCCATCTCTCCTGTCATAGACCAGTCCATCATCAGGAGACCACTGTTCTAACATAAATGTGGCCCAAAAACCTGAAGCCAGCTGTAAAAGGAGTTATGTGCAGTTTTTGCCTGTGTCAGAGTGGTTATGTGGCTTCAGTAATGTTTGTTAAGTGCTTTGATATGCTTTGGTGAAGGACAGAGTGTTAATAATTAAAATTGTAAAGAAGTTCTGGGGTAGCATGGGGTTTGACAACCGCTTTCTGGTCTGTTAGTGAACAAAAATGCAAAATATAAATGGACGAATCAGCAGGAATTGAGTAGAACGCTCCCTTCCCCCAGCCACCTGCATGGGCTGAGCACAGAAAGCAGCTAATTGTCTGCTCTGCTGCAGAGATGAAAGAAGCTGGTCCTACAACAGGAAAGGCTATTGAACTGCATGAAGGTGGTAAATTATCAGCACTGAAAACCTTTTGAGTCGGTATCTTTACGTGCTCAAAAAGTACATTATTTGTACTGGTATTGACAGCGTTCAGGAGCTGATAAAAACAGCGTCTGGTGACGTGAATCTTGTGTTTCAGTGCCTGTAATTAACAGGTCTATAAAACTGAAACTTGTTTTTTGTAACTCTGCACCGTCGCCCTGTTTGGGTGTAGTTGGAGGGTGTGTTTGGTGAGGACAGGCCCTCATAATGGCTTTATCTTGGCCCAGCTAACGAGCTGTTTGCAGAACTGCTCTGATTTGCACTGGGCAGACTGTAAAGCAGCCTCGTGTTTGTCCATTTTCCTGCTAGCAGTTCCATTTGCAGAGTGCAGGCAGGAGCAGGCTTCTTGCCAGCAACAGCTTCATTCAGATTAGGGCTTTAGTTCAATTATGTCCAATTAACTTTTATTGCAGATAGCAGTGATAATTACTTGCAAGTCAATTTTTTGGCTGTGGTTATCCCAAGGCTAAAGTCTGAGCTTGATGGATTTTAATAACTGAAGTGACGTATAGCTTTTCCCCTTTTTTTTTCTTCTTCAGGCCTCAATTAGATGAAAGGTCAGAAGCTATGTAAAAATCCATCTTACAATTAAAGCCAACTGTTCTACTCCTTGGCAGATGCGTAGTACTGTGTTTTAAAATAATCTCATGGGACAGACCTAAAAAAAGGCTTTTTAAACTCAAAGATCATAACCTTGAGCTGGCTGCTGCTTTATCCAAGGAGTGAATTTGATGGAGCTGATGTCACACGTGGCAATACCTGAAGTTTAGAGCTGCCTCCTTGGCTTTTTTTAGTGCTCTGCATCCTGTTCCAAATTGCTCACCTAGAAGCAGTAGTAGCCCTTGGGCATGAGGAGTGTGATATGAGCAATATTCCATTTAAGTGCTGTTATCCCAAAGCTGCTTTTTCTTCGTTTTTGGGCGTTGCCATCCCAGCTCGGAGAGAGGAGCCGAGCTGTGCTATGGCAGCATTTCAATTCTCCCTGCCTTCCCCACCAAACTAATTTTGTTGCCTGAGTAACATTATAAATGGAGGTCAGCCTGAAAGGTGACGTGGTTTACAAGCAAAATCATAGTTAATTAAATGGCAAGAAGCAAAAATTGATTTTGATCGAAACTGTTGCAAGGGCTCCACAAAAGGTCCACCTGAATGCAGAAAGCCAAAGGTCCTGTGCTGGCAGGTGCTGACAGTGCACTCCCTGTGCTACAAAAGGCGACTTTCTATTGTTCAGTTTCCTAGTTATTTATCCCCAAGTCCACTCCATGCTATTGTGATTTATTGCCATTTCAGAGGGCAACTTCTCTGCCCACTGTTTCGCAGTTTTCCATTTATAAAGCATTAAGAGGATGTGATACCAGCCGGTGATGAATACAGGGCTAGTTTGGTAATTTTCTTCCAGGAAATGCTAAGATTTATCTCTGGCTCTTCAGCAGTCCTGGGAAAGGGCCATTCTGGTAAGTGCCTAAGAATAAAGGGCAGTTTTAGAGCTGGAAAAAGGCAGGAAGCCTGCAGGATGGGTCTAGACACTGTCAAGCAAAGCATGGCTGCCTGGAAGGGGTTTTACTGAATGCTGAGGTTGGCAGGAGGGTTCAATGTCTGCCGTTGACATGAACAAGTCTTTGAAACCCCTACATTTTAGGTTACTTTGGGAGAGGGAAAAGGAATTATTCTCCTCGGTGTCGAGCAGCCTGCCGGGGGGTAAATGAGACACTGAGTTTCTCTCGGAGCATGAAAATTGGCCAGGATTCAATTACGTTTGCTGGCAAGCTCTTGCAGACATTTGTACCAAAGAAACTTCCCAGCCCGGGTTAGTTTTTGTTGTTGCCTGCAGCATTGATGTGCTCTGAACTTGGCATGTGCTGCTCGGGGGCTGCCCTAAATCCCTGGAACTTCAGGGTGGGGATGGAGCTTCATGGAAGTGCCTTGTGACTGGAGAGCAGAGGAGGAGCAAAGCCCAGCAGCCACAAGCCTTTAACAACCCTCACACAGAGGCTTTCGGGACCCCAGGGTGCTGGAAACTTGGAATAGTTTGGAGTTTTTTCTTTTGTGTGTGGGTGGATGCTCCCCCTGCACTTCCTCCTGGCCTCGGGGCTTTGTGAACAAGCCCACAGTTAATCGTGGAATTTCAAACATGTGTGTTTACTTTCAGGAACCTAACTTTAGACTTTACCAGCTCAGTTTCCCATGTTTTCAGTGGCCAGGGGTGGTTTGAGGGGAGTTGTTTCCTTTGTGTTCTCACCCTGTAAGGCCTCTCAGTAGCTTCAGAGGCTGGTGTATCTAAAAACTTGGCAATGACTGTATATGTGGTTCATTTATGTGATGATAAAACTGTGTTAGAAATTTCCTAGTAGTTGCTTTACATCTAGATTTTACTCTAGGTTGTAAAAGTACCACCTGGTCTGAGAAGCACAGAGATGTTAAATGTTGATTATAATTCAGAAAATGGTAAATTTTTAAGGCAAGAAAGGCAATATTGTGGTAAGTTCTGCTGGAACTGATTCCTAGCTCTGCAGGCATATCCCTGGGCAGTGGTTCTTCCATCCTGGTGAGCCTTGTGGTGACAGGGGACACTGTGCTGCCTGGACCAGAAAACATCCTGATGTGCAAGTAAGGCTGAAGGTAATAGTCATTGTGAAGATGTGCCAGTTACCCCCAAATCCCAAGCACTGCAAATCCCTCTTAAGCTTAACATGCTTTGATTTAATTATTAATAAATCTTAGGAGAAAAAAAATCTGTTCACATGTCTAAACCTGCTATTTTGTGGAGCATCCTGCAGTACGTGTGCTGTTAAGATTATATCCCGCAGCCAGATTAGATTAAAATCACTTCAAAGAGAGGTATTTATTTATTTATTCCAATCTAATGATTGTTTTCCTCTAGAGATATGCTTTATCTTTTTATATATATATTTTTTCAAGACAGAGCTCGCTGTGCTGCCTTTGCCAGTGCACAGAATCTGTTTAAAATGCAGTTTAAAAACTGAAGTTTTCATGGTTCACAGCCCTCCATGGCTGGGTGCCACAGCCCACTGGTGAGATCACTCTCCAGTTTGCAGCTGACTGGTTTAGATGGCAGTGTGGCTGACCCTGGTACAGTGCAAACCCTCTCCATTCCAGTTCCCCAGTAGCACAGTGTTCATTCTTGGAGGGGTTGGAGCTTTGCAGGTGCTGGTGCCCACACAAGTCGCCACCATGGAGCCGGATCTGCTGGTGAGGAGTCCTGATGTGCCAAGTTGAGTTCATCTCCAGCTCTGGACTAATTAGAAGGAATAAACCCAAGCAGGAGGGGCTGATGCTGCCAATCCTGATTTAGCCAGTAGTGCTCACCTCAATCCCAAATATGTGCCAGGGATTTCAGTTCAGTTCAGCTGGTGTGAGTTGGGGTTGTCCATGCCAGCTCATGCTGGGGAAGAGTCAGTCAGAAAGTAGTAGCCAGGTGCTGAATATCTCAAGGGGAATAAATGTTAATTAATTTCTAACTAGAAAAAATAAATGGGGTGCTTGTCAAGATATTTCAAATGTGTTTGTTTTCAAATACTGAGATCTCGATTATGAAAACTGGTATTGATTTCATAGAGAAGAAAAACTGAACCAGGATTTGAATAATAATAAGAAATTCAGCAATGGAGTTATGGCTAGCATTTCTGGCCAAGTCTGAATTTCTTTTTCTAATACTCAGCAGTGACCTAGATGTCACCAATTTGTTTACTGCAAATCAAGCTGAAAGAGCGATTTTAGGCTTCCACTTCAAATTATTTCTTGTAAGTCCAGTATTTCCTTTAAAATTATTATTGCCACCCCAGTCTTTTATGAACCTTTGGCATTACCTAAAACGATTATCTGCCTGCAGGAACAACTTGCCTTTATAGCTCTCTCTAAAACATTGCTCTCCATACTGGAGCTAAAGCTTCTGTAAATACACGTTTTGACCTTCAAGGAAGCACTGCTGTCATGTAGCAGGAGCCTGGCTATTCCGAGGTGAATGCTGTGACCACTCCTAATCACTTGTTCTCTCTCCTAATGTGCCATTATCCTGTTTATTGCTGTGTGCACCTCGCTGGGCCACTTGAGCCAGAGGCTTTCTGAGAGCGTCACAGTTCAGGCTCTAATGAGCGTTAATGATGGAGCAGGTGAGCAAAGCCTCCCCTCATCTCGCTGCCAGAAATGCTGCTCCCTCACTCGGAGCACGGCTGGGCTCTTGCAGGGCTGCACACAAACTTGCCATCAATTAAATAATGTTTTAGACACCGACCTCCTTTGGGCCTGCAGGGATAGGAAGTGGATCCTTGCTTGGTGTGAAACGTTATTGGAGTAAAAAGGTGGATGCTCAGATGAATATGGGAATAGTGTGATCTGTTTTTCTGTCTACAGTGAAGGCTCTTAATTTTGTTTGTCTGCTTTTCACTGAGAAATAGGTCTTGTTTGTGCCAGCCTTCTGAAGTTGATGAAATGAGGAAAAAAGGAAAATACAATTATTATTTTTTTCTTGCTGACTATGGGTGTTTCTGTTGCTTACTCAGGTAAAGCTCTGACAACTCACAGTGGTTTTGTCTTCTGATTAAAAGGAGCTGGATTCTTGTTTTGTCTTTCTGGTCTTGCTGGGCATGATTTGGGACGAGGAGCTGCTGCCCACAGGCTGTTTGCAAAGTTTCACTGAATGTTGTGTACCCTCAGTCACGACTGCATCTCATCTATAAAGGCTGAGCAACTTTCCTGTTCCTCAAGCAATTCCTTGATGTTGTGGACGTGACAGGTCTTCAGTCATCATTTCTGAAAGACTCCAAGAATTCCATCTCCTTCAGAGAATCAGAAGAAAAACCAGGTTTAGCTTTGCTTTACCAGGTTTTACATATCTCGGTCTTTGGGCAGTGCAGATTGTTGCTGTCTCCTAGGAATGAAATGGAAATGGTAGAAATGTGTTTTGTTGGTGGTTGTGCTGTCAGCCCTGCACCTTGCTGGGGTGCTGTGTGTGTTTCTCACAGCACCAGGTCTGTGTTAACTCTGCGTGGGAAGGGTGAATGGGCACCAGCCTGGATTGTCAGACTGACATTCAGTGCCCAAAACCATTTCTGTTAGTCACAGTGGCACCCAGCAGGCTCGGTCAGCTTTGGGCAGCACTCAGTGAAGATGCAGAATCTCTCATAAATTAATATTTGTATGAGGTTTCTTGGCCCTTGGTTTAATCAACCTTTGCGTGTTGAGCCGAGGAGATGCATAAACATGGAGCTAATGAGCTGTACACAGTGAGTAATTGCTGTGCTGCAGGAAAGCTTCGTGTCCACGCTGTTCACCCCACTGCTGCCAGCTTCCTTGGGCACTCTGACCTGTGCTGCTGGGCTCAGGGGAGGTTTTTGCATTCAAAAAATCTGAAATCTGCTGTGGGAGGTTTCTGGAGCATGAAGGTGGCAGTGCTGACAGTGTCACATCGCTGTCATCGCGTTGTTTGTGCTGTCTCAGCAGTGAGACTCTTTCAGAAGTGGCCTCTTAGAGGTTTTGGCAGATGTGGCTTCTCATGTCTGGGCCGGAGCTTTCTCCTTCCTCCCCTTTTGATCTTTGAATGCGCTCTCAGTTGTTTTAATTGGGGTTTGTGAAACGATGACTAAAATTAAATCAGTTTATAGGTCTTGAATCCTTCAACTCTTCCCATGTTTTGGAGGTCGTATAACAAGTCCCAAAGCCTTTCTAGCTGCTCCTTAGATGTTTTGCTCTGTATGGCAGCACTGATGCTTGTGGACATCTGGACAGGGAGAAAAAAATTGATTTCTCCAGCTTGGTTCTGTCACCCTGTTTCCCAGAACTTTCTAAAGTGCTGCAGCCAGGAGGATTTGAGCAGGGGCTTGGACCAGATGGCCTCTAGAAATCTTGTTCCAGCTTAAATCTCTATAATTCTAGTAACATTAGACACTTTGAGCCCCAGTTAGCCTTGTTGCCGGGATCCCTCTTTGCACAACAGTGATGGGATTTGAGGGAAGTTGTGTCATATTTATATACAAAGAGCTTTAGTGCTCCATTTCGAGGTTTCTTAAATGCTGGAGCAAACAGAAGAGGATGGTGGCACCTCTGGAGCCCCTTTGTGCACATCTTGCTGTTACCTGCCCCACAGCAGCTCGGGTTAGCAAGTCTTTGCTGAAATGAAGGAAGTTGTAGCCATTCATCTTTCAGCCTAATGGACCACAGGAATTACAAGCTGTAGCATGCAGCTTAATCTTGCCACAAGGCAGAGTGCTGCATACTTTGCCTTCAATTTATGCATGCCGTGCCTTTTTGTTAAGTGCAAAAGAACAGTTGACAGGGTTTCTCCAGAGAAGTTGCCTTGGTGGATACCAGTGCATTTCAGCGTAGTGAAATGAGCGATGGTGGTTTCCTTACCATTCATAACAACCACCTTTCAAATGTGAGGACAGAGCTATGGATTATTCTGTGTGTGTCAAGCAGCAGAGGAGAGCACAGCAGCTATTTTGGTTTTAACCCTGCAGATGACCCAGTTCTTGAAGTATTTCCGTTGCCATTAGGAGATGCAGTCAGGGCTGGAGCAGCGGTCGCGCATCTGTGCTTGGTCAGGCCTTCACCCAGGGATGGCTCTTTGCCTCTTTCTTTTCTCTGTTCCTCCTTGTATTATAACTTTGAATTGTCTCTCTGTTGTTGCAGTGTGCAGAGGAGTGAATGCCCCATGTTGTGTTAGTGCCTGTCTGCCATGCTGGCCTGTCTGCCAGGACCAGGCGACCTCTCCTTTCAGCTTCTTTCTTACACGCAGATGAACACTGGACTTCAGAAATGTGAGTGATGTTTTGTCTGCAGGATGTGGTTAACTGTTAAATCTGGCTCTGGTACCGCTGTGACATAAACATTTAGGATACAGTGGAAAAAATATTTCATGTAGAGTCTTTCTTTCTTTTGTTATGCCTTCAAGGCATCTGTCAGTAAAGGCTCTGAGAAATGGCTGTAGAGGTTCACATGTGTGCAGCTCCTCTGTTCCTGGCTCTGAAAAGGTTAATTTAACCACAGCAGGATGCAGCAAGTGAGGTTCCTGTGAGATTCGTGCCTCTCTGCTGAAGAGGTTTTGTGCTAAAAGTGTGCCAGCTGATTTGCTTCTCAGCACAACTTTTTCCTCACTCTTTTTCGCTTCCCTTGGTGCAATTACTCGTAGACACCAATAAAAGTTAGATCAGTCTAATGCAAACCTTTTGAGGTCAGCAGCTCTTGCTCTACATACCTGGGGCTTATACTGCAAATATTAGTGAGCTAGCCTAAATTACTAAAGTTCAAAGTTTCCATCTTCTTCTGATGTCTCTTTGGTGCCTCTGAAAATGTGTCTGCAGTGTGCTCTGATAATTCTTTTTTGATAACTTCAGTCATTTTTTTCATAGTTGTACTGGTATTTTTAAGAACAACTTGTACTTGGGAATGTAAGTTTATTGACTAGAGGTTTTTTTAACTCTTACTCTGTCTCTCCTCTTTATCACTGAAGTAGCACACTGATTGTTCAGCTGAAATTTCAGAAATGCCAAGATTTCTATGTAAGGTCTGTGTACTTGGTTCTTAGGGCTGTGACCTGTCTCTTGTGTTTGAAATGTGCATTGGGAGATCTCAGTTTGCTGATGGACTCATTGCTTTTTAAACCCAAGTGATTTACAGTCCACTTGTAGCTGAATTGTTCATACAGTGAGGCTTGTGATGCTGCAGAAAATAAATAGGGAAGATAATTTTGCACTTAAGAGTGACCTGCTCAAGGTCATGGTCCTGCCAGAAGTGACTGACACGGTTCACATACACACCTGAGCTCCCCCACAGCACTTCTGCTGACTCCGTGGGCTTGGTAATTATAGTATCACCCAACAACAGTAAAAATCTTCACTCACCAAAGGACTGGGGATGGCATCAGACTGGGCATCCCCTCCATTCTCATTCCTATTTCCAGTGTGAGCTTTGCCCGTGGGGTGAGGATGTGCCAGGTCTGTGCATTGCCTGAGATTTCTTTGTCAGAGCTGAGTTCTGAAAGCAAAATGTTGAGGTTCATGTGAGGGCAGCTGTGCATAAATCAGGTATTTGCTAATTACAGCTTTACAAGGCAACATGCTGCTGTGTTGGGCAGTTTTCCTCACCTGATGGTACCCGTGCTGTTTCCTGGAGATCTGCAAATCCATGTGCTGAAAGCATTGCTGTGTCCTGCTCAGTGAAGAGCTTTGGGAGCTGCATTTCAAAGAATTTAGGACATAAAGTAGCTGGCAGGCACGGGCTGGCAGTGGTAATGCTCAGCTGTTGGGTTTGTTCTGATTTTCTGGAAGATGAGGCTGCTGGTGCAGACCTTGCTCAGCCCCTCTGCAGATGTGGGCAGGATTAATTGGTGCATTTCTCTTCTGCTGGAGATGCATGAGTAGCCCAGCCCCTGGCCAGGGCAGAGCTGAGTTAATGAGCATTTTTTAATGAACAGTGACTTGAGACTTTGATGGGGGGTGGAAGCAGGCTGTAATAATAGTGCTGTTGCTTTCATAAAAGCTACAGAATTCCAGAGGATTGTCTTTATTCAGACTTAGAGTGTTTGTATTAATAATTTTTAAGTGTAGTTTTCTGGATCAGACTTCTTATTAGTGTTTAAAAATCCATATTAGCTCTATTACCTTTTTTTTTTTTCCATGTTCACTCTCTAATAAGGGGCTTGTTCTTACAAGTGGTCCATGCAGTAGGAGTTTGGTAGATTATTATGCACATATTTTTTCCTTTAGAAACTGGTGACTAAACGACTTCCAATTTCAGTTTTTTTTGTTGGATTCCAACCTGAGTTCAGGCTAACTCTGGAATTCCTTTTCCACACAGTGGATTTCTCACTGGGCCAGTATTGATATTCTCTCCTTCCTCCCAGTGACTCCAGTATAAACCTGACTGGTAAACTGGGATATTTAAGGCAAGATTGTTCAGGTTGTGTCTGCAGCTGCTGTAGGATATAGCAGCAGTGCCAAACTTTCTAGGGAGAAAAAAAAGGTCTTTTTTCTGTGACAATGGTGCAAAATCAAGTGAAAGGTGCTTCTTAGGAAGTGTTTTGTTAGGAGGGGACATCAGAAAAGAGGAGATTGGACTGAATATCGGATCATCAGCTAAACTGAGTCTTTTTGGGAGGGTTCTTTCTGTAAAGCCTTTAGAGAAACTGTTAAAATTGAGGGGTGAATGCAGAAGGTGGACACAGCTGGTTCTGGCTTGTCCCAGTGCAGGAGCTCTCATTAGAGTAGCAATCCTGAAGGCCTGTTTATATTTTGTTTAATGACAATGAAAATTTAACCATAGGCAGCTTTTAAAAAGCGGTGGGTTTTAAAGTCTTAATGTGAAATGCACTTAAAAGATGTTCCATTAGTGCTGAGGTGAGGCAGGGAAATGTGTCTGATTCCATGACAAAAATAGCTGCAGTGGTGAGAGCAGGAGTGTGACCAGAGGAATCGGTTGCCACGGGATTAGCAGGAGTTGTGAACCTGCAGCTCTCCAGTTTATTGGGGTAATTGCTCATATGCACAGCTTTGCCTTATAATAAACATGAAATAATTACTTTTCAACGGAAGTATTCTGCCCTGCATTCACCATTAGGGAGCTTCCTGGAGCTCATCCCATTGTTCTCCTAATGAAGCTTCTTCCTCTGCTGTTGCCTCATCATTTTATTATGGCCTGATCTGGAGTTCTTCCTCTTGCACACAAATGATGATATTCCAATTCCAGCATTTTCTTTCAGCCTATTCTAGCAGGTTTTTCATTCACTTAGTTACCAGCACTAATTGTTCTTCATTGGTTTGTAGGGTATTTGTATGGGATATTCAGATTCTTGCTCACCGTGTAATGCCTTTCTCCTAATATTTTACTGCCTTAATTACTACAGTCATGGAATCTTGCCTGTGGAACTACTAGCAAAGCACTTTGGGGAACTCAGAAATACATCACCTTCAGGCCTGAGTAACATGGCTGAGTTAGCCTGGAGTAAAAGGAGATCATCTTACCTGTGCATAAACCAGGTGTTGTTTGGAATGGTGCTGGGGTTCAGAAGATGCCATCCAAGGGATTTAAAAGGTGGTTTGCATTTGGTAGGATGCCACACTTGATGCTGGGGTGTTATTTAAGTTTAACTGAGG
Source organism: Melospiza georgiana (assembly GCF_028018845.1). Lineage (NCBI taxonomy): Eukaryota > Metazoa > Chordata > Aves > Passeriformes > Passerellidae > Melospiza > Melospiza georgiana. Next base: position 9,307,955 of record NC_080448.1, on the reverse strand, counting down.
GGTTATTTTCTCTCAGAGGAATGAATTCTTCCAGGTTTGGGAGAAGAGGTGAGTCTGATTGATTGATGGCTGCAGCCTGTTCAAACATCCATGTTTTAGCTGCTTCCTGAAACTTCTGTGTAACAGAACATCAGATGATGGGATAAAAGAATACTCAGTGTGTCTGTTTAGTGTTTATATTTAATTTGCTGATTTGCCTGTAGAAATGTAAACCAGTCTGGGAAATTTTGATGGCAAAGGTGTCTTAAAGTATCTCCTTGATTTTTCATCTGAAAATAGAATGTGACAGTGTCTGCAAGCATAACACAAACCATAACACAGACAGGTATGGGGTCCTTTGTCCTTTGATTCTTCTCTGGCTCATGAGGGGTTGCCAGGGTCATGTCTTGGGGAAGAAACAGACCTTAATGAGCGTGGGCAATGCTAAAAATAAAGGTTGGGAGTTCATGAAAGCCTTGGCTTTTGAGGCAGGGTAATTCTGGCAAATGCCATTCGGAGGCTCTCCTCTCTGTTGGGAGCACAGCAGCTCTCTCAAAAGGGCAGATATAAACACCTGCCTGCAGAGACAGGTACAGGGATGTGCACAGAGACATGTTTGGGTTAATATTTCCTTTGATTAAGAGAAAGGGATGATTTGTGCCAGTGTCTGGGCAGCACAGGGAGCACAGGTATAACTGGCGCCATGGTACGAGCTGTGCTGGAGATGGGAGACAAACTGCTTGTAAAGCTTCTTATTTCACAAAAGATGTTTTTAATACTTCCATAATTAACCTTTCTGCTGGTATCCATTCTATTTTCCATTTCCTGACCTTTCTTTTCTGAAAGTGAGAGCTCTTAGAGCAGAGCTGCTCTCCCTCACCTGTGACAACAGGAAGCTGCAGGATGCAAAGAGAGAAGTGGCTGGTACTCATCTTTTGAGGCAATTTGCTTGAAAGAATCAGAGGTGGATTTTCAAGAGGCAGGGCTGTTTGCCTGGGAGCAGAAAGCTCTTTGCTGGAGCATTAGATTTCCTTGGGTCAGAGGGCCAGATATGGGGCTGGGGTATTCTTGGGTGGCTGCCACATTCCCTGTTCTCTCAGCACAGCAAATAGCACAGGGATGCTGAAAATTTTAGGAAAAAGGATGGATATTCTTTTCCAGTGAACTGTTTGCAAGGTGAGCTGGGAGGGGGGAATCAAGCAAAAGCTAAATTGGATTGTCAAAGCTGCAAGCCATTATTTGAAGATTATAAAATCAGCAGGAGTCCCATAGGAGTTAGGCAGCAGAGCTGTGGTGGGAAACAGCCCAACTCTCTGCTTGGAATGTGATTATGGCAAGAGGCACACACATTTCCCCAGATTTCCGAAGTTCTTTGCAGGAGCAGTTGGAGCTTGTGAGCCAGGTAGGTATCTGGTAAATCAGAGGGAGTGAAACCACACCTCTGTCTCCAGAAGGCTTTTGTCTCTGTCTGGGGAGTAGCATGTTTTTAATCCTGTGAGGTAATCACATCACTTTGCCATGTGATGTGGGGATGTTGTCCTTAGCAAGGTGCCACCTTGAAAAGTCAGCTGAGGAAATAATTGCAGGCCATAAAATAATCAGCCTCCTTCCATTTGCTGAGTTTGGGCTGACAAGAGCTTCCTAATGCACAGAAAGACACTCAGTGCTTTCAGATGTCAGCACCTGGGAAAGGAGTGGGGTGTAAATGGAGGCTTGAGCTGAAGCTTTGATGTGTGTAGGGTTTGGTAGTGGGGGATGCAGGAACTGCTCAGAAACTTCCCCCATGTGTGATGGAGCCAATCCCAGCTGGCTCCAGGACGGACACACTGCTGGAACAGCTGATTTAAGAACAGAGAAAAACCTGCACAACTGCAACTGGAGAGAGGAGTGAGGATTTGTGAGAGGAGCAGCTCTGCACAGACCCCCAGGGCACTGCAGAAGGAGGGGGGAAGGTGCTCCAGGCCCCAGAGCAGAGATTCCCATGCAGCCCGTGGTGAGGCAGCTGTGTCCATCTCCCTGTGCTGTGGAGGTGGAGAAAGTCAGGAGTGAAGCTGAGCCTGGGAAGAAGGAGGGGTGGAAGGAAGAGGATTTTATTTCTCCTTACCCTACTCAGATTGGATTGGTAATAAATTAAATTAATCTCCCCAGGTTTGTTTTGCCCATTTTGGTGAGTGCTATCTCCCCTTCCTTGTTCTGACCCCATGTTTCTTCTTCCATGCCTGGCTGAGGAAGGGAGGTGACAGAGCAGCTCTGAGGGCACCAGGTGCCCGGCCAGGGTCAGCCCACCCTAGTAAGGTTCCCACCTCAGGATTACAGGGGCTTCATGTTTAATTCATATCTTTCTGATTTGGAATTCCATGGTAAAAATACTGAGAATGGTTTGAAGAGTGATGAGGAGGCATCTTAAATTAAGAGACTAAAAACCAGCCCACCACTGCAAGCTGTGAGGAATATTTCAGCTGGAGACAATCTGATGTTTATAACACGTTACCTGTTTTTGTCCAACTGCAAACATACTCTGATGAGAACATGGTTTTGTTTTGCTCCCCTGGGCAGGTCTTGCCTTAAGCTGAACTGGGGCTTGTGTTGGTCACCAGGTAATAAAGGGAATGAGGCATCTGCTCCGTGACCCGCTGGTCTGGCAGGATGAAGTTTCCTTGCCTCTTGAATCCTTGGAGATTTTCTCCCCTTGTTGTGTGACTGTCTTGCCCTGGGCTTGATCCCTTGCTCACCAGAACTGACCAATTTCCTTTCTCCACAGGGGACACTACACAGAAAATGAGATCTGCACAGTATCCTACCCCAGCAGAATTGGATGCTTATGCTAAGAAGGTCGCCAACAATCCCCTGACTATAAAAATCTTTCCGAACAGCGTCAAGGTTCCCCAGAGGAAACACATACGCCGTACTGTGAACGGACTCGATACTTCGGGCCAGAGGTACAGCCCCTACCCATCTCAGGCCACCACCAAAACCGGCCTGCTGGCCATAGTCAAATCCCCAGCGAAGGGAATCATCAAGGACTTTGACGGGACGCGCGCGCGCCTGCTGCCGGAGGCGATGATGAACCCCCCCTCCACGCCCTACGTTGCACCAAGCACTTTATCCCACCCGCAGGCGCTCGCTCGCCAGCAGGCTCTGCAGCATGCACAGACTTTGCCGCACCCCCAGAGCATCCCGCAGCACCCTCAGGGTATTCCACAGGCACCCAGCTTACCGCACCCTCAGGGGATCCCGCAGGCGCTGCCGCACCCGCAGAACCTGCAGCAGCAGCAGCAGCAGCCGCAGGGCTTGCAGCACCCTCAGCCCATGGCACACCAGAGCCTGCAGCACGCCCCCAACCCGCTGCTGCAGCCGGGTTTGCACGGAGGCAGAAAGATGCCGGACGCAGACGCGCCGCCGAATGTGACCGTGTCTACCTCAACCATTCCCCTCTCTATGGCTGCCACCCTGCAGCAGAACCAGGCACCGGACCTGAGCAGCATTGTGCACCAGATTAACCAGTTCTGCCAGGCCAGAGCTGGCATTAGCACTACCTCAGTGTGTGAGGGACAGATCGCAAACCCCAGCCCTATAAGTCGCAACCTGCTTATCAATGCAAGTACCAGGGTATCTACTCACAATGTCCCTACACCCATGCCTTCCTGTGTAGTAAACCCTGTCGACCATGCTGCTGCTGCTATTCCTCCTGCCTCTGTTAATGTGCCCATGGTCAATATTAACAGGGTGCCACCCGCCTACCAGAACGAAATCAAATCGGTTGCGTGGAACCAGCACCAGCTTGCACATCTGCAGCAAATGTGTGGGGATGCTGCTGGGCCTGCTGGACTCGCAGGGAAGCACCCTCAGAGAGAGATTGCAGGGCAGAGTTTCCCTGGCAAAACCTCCAACTACCCTCAAGAACTGTGCATGGGCCAGTCCTTCAGCTTGAAGCCCCCCATCGAGAAGCCTACGCCTTCTCCTCCTGTGAACGGGTTGCAGGGACCTTTGCCATATACCAATGGGCACTATTTCCAGCCCCTCTGGAATAACATTCTGCCCACGCCCAACAGTGACAGCTCTGGGTCCCAGGACCTCACCATGCCTTTCCATGGGGGACAGCCAGCGGGAGCGACGCTGGATTGTGCAGGAGGAACTCATTACAGAGCTGGAGCTGGCCCATCCAGCCAGAATAATGTGATGCAGACCATGGATTACCTAAGTGGGGACTTCCAGCAGTCCTGCTTCCGAGACCAGAGCATGGCCGTGCTGGGAAAAGTCCATCGGCCTCCCATGAACCGAGCACCTGAACCAACCGATAGTCGAAATCTTCATATTCAACACCCAGGGTATAGATAGGCTGCAGTCACTTTCACAGACAAAAAAAAAAAAAAAAAATTATAGGTTTTAGTCTTAATTTTAATTAATAAGCAAGGCGTTTTTAACTTGCAAACTTGTGTGATCATTATAGTACCCATTGGAAGAAGACATACTGTATATTTAAAGAGCTTTGCTTACATGTTATCTCTCTCCTTTATGCATCAAATATTTAACATGCCTTTTGTGTCAAAGAATTTCATTACACTACTTCACGCCACAGCTGTTTCCTCACAGCAGAGTCCCCCTTTGTGCAGCTTTTTTTTATTTTCTTTTTTTTGCCTTCTGCTGAGCAGCTCCTCGCTGGACTGAGGTTGAGTTGCTGCAGGGTTTTGCAGCCACATCTGTGCTCCAGCGAGGGCGAGGTAGCGTAGCTGCTTCCATTTCCATCTCAATTTCCTCACAAGATTAAGAGCAACAGAATTTTGTCAGGGAGTAGGGCTTGTTTTCAGCTCAAAAGCCCATTTCATTAATGCATTAAACATTGACCATTTGCACTGTCTAGAGGCCTGTGTAATTGAAAAAGAGCCTACATTTGAAAAGAGCCAGCTAGGGGTGTGTATTTAGGCTTTAATAGAGGGAGAAGCTTTTCAGCTCTTTCTTGCCCACGTTTATGGTTTAGACTTCGTCCAAAGTCAAAGTCTCTGGCAGGTTTTTCTGACACTTTGTGTTTTCTGGACAGGGTATGAGGAGGGGAACGGCGGGTTTGGGATGAAGGCAGCCACGGGGAGCTGCCTCTTCTTCGTGTTCCCCCTCCCCAGTGCCCTTCCACCAGCCTCAAAGCTCGTGTTGTCTGAATCCCTCGCTGCTAGGAGTCTGGCCAGCCTCGTGTGAAGGGAATCCAGACCCACTGACAACTCCAAAAAGGGTTCAGCCACTTCTCTGGAAGCTGGAATTGCTGTCAGGGCGAGGAGATGCAGCTCAGCCCATCCCCGGTGCAGCGAGCGCTGTGGGGTGGGAGTTGGTTGGTCTCAATCAAAGCTTCTCTCACAAGCCACTGTGGGATTGACAGTCCCCTGTTCCCCTCCATCAAAACACCCCAGCGGATTTAATGGAACAATTCTTCTCCCTGGGAATTGGTGAAGCTGTTTATAACATCCCTTTTTCCCAGGGTCTCGGTGCCTAACTCCTTCTGTTCCTTCCCCACGTCACTTCCAGCAGCCAGTTGAGTCAGTGACTGTAGGACACTAACTACTGGGTAACCTCAGCATCTTGTTCTCCTCTGTGTACCAAAACATCCCTTTCCTTTCTAACAGCAGAGTTTATTCTAAGTAGAAAATTCCTCATCTCTGTTAATGAGACTAATACTTGAACATAATGATCACAATCAAGTTTGGAAATTAAAAAAAAAAAGGAAAAAAAAGAAAAAAAAAAGAAGAAGAAAAAGTTTAAAAAAATAAATGCATTGATTCTTTCTATGTACACTGGCTAAAAAAATTATGCTCTACACTGTAACTTTTAAGTGTAATATTTCTGTATGAATGTCGCCTGGTAGTGTGGGTTTGAGTAGCATTGTGTATGGGTGAACCCACTGGCCTCTGCCATCCACTGGCCTCCCTCACAGCCCTTGGAAAAACAAAGCCTTAAGTATTTGCTCCTTGAACTTTCCTTAATGAGCATGGTTTAAAAAAAAAATCTTAAAGACATCATACAAAATTAAAAAAAAAAAATTAAAAAAAAAGTTTTGAAGTGACGTCATAGTTGGCTAGAGATTCTTAAAAGTTTTTCGTAAATGGGAAAATTAGAAAACATTTATTTGTATTTTTTTAATTTAGAATGTGTAGTCCTGGGCTGTAACAAATAGGTTTCAAAGCTTAGCAGAGTACATTTCTGACTCCTTGTAAGTTAGTACACTTATGTCATAATTTAAATTCTTTTAAGTGTACTATAACCCGTTCTTTAGTGGTAACTCCTGAGCAAAGTTAAGCAATTTGACTAAAGACGGATTAAATTATGTGTTGGCTTGTGTTGCCTTATATTTAAAAAAAGGAAAAATTGCCTGATTGTGTTATGCCAAATGATAGCAACATGAAGTCCTAATTTATTGTTTATAATCGTATTCCTGCAGTCTTTGTGAAAACTGGTAAATATACATCTATGAAAGAACGAAAACCCTGAGGCTTTTCATGCAATATTTTTCTGAATCCATTCTGTTGGAGCCAGAGTTCGAGTCTGAAGCTGCTTCCCCTACAGTCCCCTTGTCGTTCTCCCCATCCCAAACCCAACCCAGCGAGGGCTGTGCTCTGACCTCACCCCTCCCTGCCCACTCAGTCACTGTAAGGTGTTCTGCTCCTTTTTACTAAATCAAACCTTGGCCTCTCCTCTGGTCCGTAGCCTGCTCCAAATCTTAACCCAGACTGTTACTAAAAGCTAATTTTTAACTCCTGCTCTTCTCCTGAGAGCCTGAGCAGAGTCCTGTGCCGTGGTGGTGGTTGCCTGGGAGGTGTTTGGTGGTGTTGGCAGCACGCTGTGAGTTTTTGGGGACTGTTCTGCACAGGTACAGCCACGACCTGCGAGGCTTTGCCCCGGTACAGCAGGACCGGGAAGCAAAATTCCTGCTGAGACTCATCCAGGTGGGACATTGCTTGAAAAAAAATAAGAATCATTTTACTATTAAAATATACTGAAACCTTTCCTTTTGGTCTGGCAGTGAGATTTTTCTTTGAACCGACCCTTTTCTCCTCTGCAGCAGCCTTGTTTTGATGGGCTCCCCATCCTTCCCTGCCCAGCCCTGAAGGGAGGCACTGTCCTGCCTCATTCCCTGGTGGGATGTTGGGAGAAAAGGTTGGATCCGTGGTGTGGGTGCCCAGGGTGGGGTCTGGCTGTGGCATTGTCACCAGGGTGAGGAAGGGAAGAACCTTCTGTGGTGGAAGCTGTGCCCTGTTCTCCTGGAAATGTGGAAAAACTTCCCATGGTTTTTCCTCTCTGCCTGGTGCAGAATTAAGAGGAACCAAAAGGCTGGGAATGTTCCTTCTCCTCCAGGAGCCCCTTGTGGGTGGTCACCAACCTTTGGGGCTCACACTGCAGCTCCTCTTGCCTTTCTGTCCATCTGTCCATCCATGGATCAGTGCTTTCCCCACCTCTGACTCCAGCACAAGGCTCTGGGTGCCTGCTCTGCTCCTTGAGGAATGAGTAAATCTCAGGTGTTTCCTGAGCTCCTCACCCTCCCTCAGCAGCACCATCCTCCCCATCCCCACTTCAGAACCTGGAGCTGGACCTTAGGAAGATCCTGGGAAGTATAAAAACAAGGATGGTGTGAACCCTTCATCAGGGAATCCATGCCCCATGTTGGGAGCAGAAGCTTTGGAGCTGTTCAGCCACAAGCCCAGTTTGTTACAGCCCAAAATGTGCATTTTATAAAAGACTCACGAGTTTTCTTTAAGTTTTCCATGTCAGATATCTCCAGGGGCCCTTGGCTGCTCCCGTGGAAACCAAACAGAGCTGTTTGCTGGGGATCACTGGGGGAGAACTGGGAATTGTTGCTGTGTTTCATTAAGCCACAAGACTCATGATCAAGGCTGCTGCTTCTGTGCTACGGGTACCAATTAGAATTTTATTTTTTATTAATATTATTTTGTCCACAGGAAAAATTAAAAAAAAAAAGACCTGGTTTCTCTGCCCCTTCTGCTGGTTTAATGCAGTGTGAGGTGGCCATGGAGTCACAGGGTGGGTGCTTGTCCCAAAGGGAATTTGGGGAAGGGTCTCCATGGGTTTCTGGGATAGGAATGTATCAAGCAGAGTCTGGCTGACTGCTCCAATAAGAGAAAAGGTTTGGGAAAACAGAAAGAATCTCAGAGGGAAAGGTGCTGAAATAATGGTTAAAAACAGGAGGAGGAGTGGAGGAGGGGGTTTGAGTCCTGCCAAAATTTTAAAGGGGATTTGTAACATCCACAATCACCTTCCAGAAGATGGGACCTGCCAGGGTTTCCTCCCCTCTCCCAAGACTGTACATCTCATTTAATCTTTGCTTCCATCCCTCAGAAGGACAAAATTCCAACCCCGTCTCCTGTGCTCACTGCAAACCTGAGCGTCAAAATCCCTCTTTCCTGCTGTTGCCCAAAAGCTATGGACATTTGGTTCCCACATGGTTTTCCTGGAATTTGGGTTACAGCAGGCAGCTTAGCCTGGCTGAGCTCAGGCAGGAAGAGCTGTTTGCCCACAGGCGCTGCTGCATCCCTGTCCAGCATCCGGAAATTCCAACAGCAGCCACTCCATCCATCAGAGCTGCAGGATCCTCTTCTCCTTTCACTCAAAGCTTCTTTGGTATCTGGTTTCTTCATTCATCCCCCCAACAGGAACAACCTCTTCTGCAAGGAGTTTTCAGGAGACTTTCTCATCATCTTTGCATCCAGTTGGACCTGGAGCAAAGATCTGGTGGAAAACAATCCAGCAGGGACTTGGTGTGAGCAGCTGCTGCCTCCACTGAGAAATCACCTGCAGCCACAGCTAAGCTGAGGGCTTTGAGTAAAATCCAGCATTTAAAAAGTTCTCCTTTAGGGCCAAATAAGTTTTTCTTCCAAAGGTTTTGACCCAAGGTAGGCAACGCCCAAATGTTCCCTGTGAACTCCAGCCGCTTGTGATGTTCTGAGAGGAGCAACACTGGGGATGCTGCAAAAATTTAGAGCTGAAAAAAATCCTGAAAAAAAAATCCTGAAAAAAAAATCCTTGTGGGGTCCTGGGTGGTCCAGAGGGTGGAGGAGCCAAAGGAAAGTGGCACATTGTGGTCAGCTGATGGAGGAGCTCACACTCCAGCAAGAGCCGCCTTTCGGATGCTCCTCAACAATCAGCAGAGCCAAATTGCAATGAAATTACTGGAGTGTTTTATCTGCTTGGTTTAAGTTAATTTCAAAGCAATTGGGTACAGGCTGTTGATTCTGCTGGGGTGGCTGCGAGCCTGAGAGTGAAGTGAGATTGCACCAAAAAAATGCTGTGAAATCTTGTCAGCTTTCACTGCCCTCAAACCCCTCAGTCCTGGGGGGAAAAAGGGACTCAGACAGGTCTTTAATAAAGGATGTGCCAAGGAAATTTTTCTCACATTTTCCTCCCTATACAGTATCAATGTCTGGTTTCATTGTCTCAGAGAAGAAGCATCAAAAATCATCACAAATTGGGGCTTTGTGGTGTGAGCAGATGAAGTGGTTTTGCCAAAAATCCTCCCTGTCTAGAATCCCAAAGAGGTTAAAAAGGTTTGGGGGTTATTTAGGCATCTCCACTGTGGTGAGGGTCTTACACACCAAAGGGACCTCCGGGTGGGGTCTCCTGAGATTTTTCAGATATTTAATAAGATTTTCCTCCCTGGTTTGAACATCTGAAGGTCCTTCCAGTGTCCCAGCGACACTGGGACAACGGAGCAGGGAGTGAGCTGGCAGCCCAAACCTTTAGAATAAACCCTCAAACCACCAAGTTTCCAGGAAGTTTATTTTTAAACTTGATATTTGAGGCTAAATTTAGTAGCAGGAATCGATTTGTCTCCCTCTCCTCCTTGAGCACTGAGAGCATCTCCCCCTCCTGCTTTTCCTGCAGCCCCGGCCCTGCTGAAGGTTAAGAGGTGCTCCAAGATCCCGCTGACATTTCCAGACAGAGAGGGCTGGGAAGGGGCAGGAAAAGGGGGAAAATCAATCAAAGCAGGGAAAACAGAGCTGGGAGTTGGTCCTTCAGGTGGGGACAGGGATAATTCCAAGCTCCCAAGGTTGTTTTTTTCATCCAGGAGCTGCTGCCCAGGCTTCCTCCAGCACTGCTTCCCATTTTTTGTTCATAAATTGTATAAGGTATTTTATTTTATTCTATATTTTATTTTATTTTATTTTTTTTTATTTTAATTTTATTTTATTTCTTTTAAGGCAACTGGTTGGAATGAAGGGTTGCCAACACCCTGTGTATGGCCTGGTCAGAAGGACAGGGCTGTCCCTGTACCCTGTATGTATATGGGGAAGTGTGTATATAGAAAAACAAAATATATAAATAAAATATATATAATAAATATAAAATATAAGGGTAAAAATTATAAATAGCTATTAAATAGAAATTAAATGTGGGGTAAATATGAACTATGGAAGCTGTGTAAATATAGAGAATTCTGTAATATAAAATACTAAAATATTGTGTAATGCAATTCTATTGATATATGAAATTTGATGCAACTATATATGAGATAAATAATAATATATAATATATGAGATATATATAATATATAATATATAATATATAATATATAATATATAATATATAATATATAATATATAATATATAATATATAATATATAATATATAATATATAATATATAATATATTATTTAATATATATTATTTAATATATATTATTTAATATATATTATTTAATATATATTATATATTATATGTCACATACTATATATTATATGTTATATATTATTTAATATATATATTTATTATTAAATATTAAATATTGAATATTGAATATTGAATTTGAAATCTTTTAAAAGTACTATATATAAAATGTATATATTAAATACAATAAATTACTATAAAATAAAAAGTAAGCATAAAACGTGTAAGGATAAAATGCATACTTAATACGAATCATAACAATTTGCTAACGTAATAATTACGATGATTATACTAATAATGATAATTATTATACATTTATATAAATTATAAGGCAATAAATTTCTATTGACATCTTCCCCTCCCCTCGGTCTCCACGAGGCGGCGCCACTGAGCCGAGCACCGGCGGGGCGGGGGACACGGGGACAGCGGGACGGGCTCCGGGATGGACGGGACAGGGCACCGGGATGGGCATGAACCGGGCACTGGGATGGGCTGGAACTGGCACCGGGATGGGCAGGAAATGGCACTGGGATGGGCTGATACTGGGCACTGGGATGGGCAGGAAATGGCACTGGGATGGGCTGGAAATGGGCACTGGGATGGGCTGATACTGGGCACTGGGACGGGCAGGAAATGGCACTGGGATGGGCTGGAACCGGGCATTGGGATGGAATGGAACTGGCACTGGGATGGGCTTGAACTGGGCACCAGTGTGGGCCAGCACAGGTCACCAGTATGGGTTGGCACTGGACATTAACACACAGGTGGCACTGGGCGCTGGGATGGGCAGGAAATGGGCACTGGGTTGGGCTCGAACTGGGCATTGGGACGGAATGGAACTGGCACTGGGATGGGCTGAAAGTGGGCACCAGCATGGGCTGGCAATAGACTGGCAATAGTCGCCAGTTTGGGCTGGCGCTGGGCACCAATGTGGGCTAGTATGGGTCACCAGTGTGGGCTGGAGCTGCCACCACTCTGGGCTGGCACTGGGCACCAGTACAGCTGATATTGGACAGGCCAGGCACCAGTATGGGCAAGAACTGCCCATCATTAGGGGTTGGCATCAGAATCCAGCATGAATCTGGCACTGGCCACGAGTGTGGGGTGACATTGGGTGCCAGTGTGGACACCAGTACAGGCTGGCACTGGACACCAGCATGGACTGGCATTAGACACCAGTTTGATGGCCCAGTATGGATTGGCACTGGACACCACTATAAGCTGGCACCAGCAACCAGTATGGACCTGCATTTCGCCCCATTGCAGGAATGGCACTGGGCACCAGCACAGACTGGCGCTGGGCAGAGGGGTGGGCTCGTATTGGGCACCAGTTTGGGGAGGAACTGGACACCAGCACAGGCTGGCACTGGGTACAAGCAAGGACAGGAGTATTGCCCGGCTCCCCAGGGCCCAGGGCTGCCACACCGGGCTGGGACCTGCTCAGGGGGACATTCCTGGGGGAGGGACGGGATATGGGGACACTCCCGGCAGTGCTGCCCCCTCCCAGCCCAGCCAGGGCCGCAGGGTGCAGCTAATTAGGGGCTAATTGCATTAAAGCGGAGCAGCACTAATGCAATTGCGGGATTATCCTGCAGAGACAGCGACCCCCGCCATTGCCGCCGGGGTGACGGGAGGGGGGACAGACACACGGACACGGGGCCTGATCCAGCCCGACCCTCCCCCAGTCTGCCCCAGCGCCCCCCACCATCGCCCACCCCTGTGTGCTCGGGATGCCGCCCTCCCCCGGGGCGTTAATTACCCAGCGCTAATGAGGGGCTGATGGGACCGAGGGGGCGTGCAGGGAACAGCCCCCCGGGGCTGGCGGCTCCTCCAGCCCGACACATCCCCGCTGTTGCTGCCGGTGATTACCGAATTAACCGGCTCCATCTGAGCCCGTCTGCCGCCGGGATGTGGGTCAGGGATTACCCCTCTCCGTGCCCCCCAGCACCCAGGAGCATCCCCCGGTGCTGCCATCCCCACCCCGGCGGGCAAAGGAAGGAGGTTCAGGCAGAGGAAGGAGGTTCAGGCGGCCATAATAAATACAAGAAAAGTTTATTGAAAAGAAAAAAGTGTGGGGAGGGGGCAGCAGCCCCAGCCCGGGGTAATAAATAACAACCTGGGGAGCACCAGTTTACAAAATATGGCTCTGGCCAGTGGGGTCCTGCAGGGTCCCCAGCGAGGCTGGTGGGGGCTGGTGGGCACCTCGGGGAGGGGCTCAGGGGGCCCAGCCCCCCGGCACCCCCGGGCACCTGAGAAGGGGCTGCAGGACAGTGCCAGCCCCGGGAGGGCCGCGGGAGCAGCCCCATCCCTGCCCGTCCTGAGAGCCACCACAGTGCCACAGCAGCGTCCCCAAGCCGGGGGCACCGGCTGCGGGCAGGGGCTCAGCACCACCCGGGGCACCCCTGGGTGGGCACCCCGGTCACACCCTGTCCCCCTCCGGGGCTCAGGCCAGGATCTTCTGGGGGATCTCCACGGAGGCTTTGATGAAGATGGCGTTGTCGCGCACGTAGTTCCGTTTCCTGATGTCCTCGTGCGAGATGAACTTGGGGTAGCCGAAGCCCAGGGTGCTCTCGTCCAGGGAGCTGCGCGAGGCCCCCGGCTTCTGGAAGTTCTTCCAGTTGGGGTCGGGGTGGAAGGTCTCAGTGATGTGCTGGGGCTTGGAGAGCGAGGGGTCGCTCTGGTCCAGCAGGGAGAAGGTGACGCGGTAGGAGAAGGGCCACTCGAGCAGGTTGTCGTACTCGCCCGGCAGCACGCGGATGTACACGGACAGGTGGCTGCTCTCGCCGCTGCCGTTGCCGTTGAGGAACGCCGACACCTGGAGCTTGTAGCCGTACTTGTGGGTGTAGAACGGGGGGCTGAAGAACTCGTAGTTGCTGCGGGCCTTGGCCTCCTGCAGCTTGCGGGCGTAGTCGGCGATTTTCCAGATGAGGATCCCGTCGCTGCTCACCGACAGCTCCTCCACGTCCCGGCGCAGCTCCAGGATCTCCTGCCGCTGCCGGCTCACCAGGGCACACACCATGCCCAGGTGGGTCTTGGTGCTCTCCTCCAGGTGCCGGCCCATGGCCAGCTTGGGGCACTGCGGGGACAGCGGGACCGTCAGCACGAGGGTGGCAGGGACAGCAGGGACGGGAGAGGGAGATACAGTGGGGATAGATAACATGGGGATGGCATTGGACATGAGCATGGGACAGGAGGACACGGGACAGGAGAGGGAGGTACCATGGGCATAACATGCAGATGTCATTGGTGCATGGTGTACTGGCACAGGGGACATGGGGTGGCACAGGGATACCTGGTTGGGGTGGCAGGGTGACATGTGGGTGGCAAACACAGGGGTGAGGTCATGGAGGCACATGGATGGGACTGAGCACAAGGGATGGGACAGATGTCAGGGCGGTTTGGGGGTGTTGTGACACAGCAGGGACAGCAGCCCATGCCCAAGGATGCCAGGGCAGGTTGGTCACAGGGACAGCACTCACCCGGTGCTTGCAGCCAGCTTCCTTGAAGGGGCACAGCAGCATGGCAGTGTTGCAGCTCTCCTTGAGGTGGGTGGGCACGTCCTCCCGGGCAATGCTGGGTGTCCCACACTGGTTGGGGCACGGCACGGGGTACCGGGGACACTGGTACTGGTGGTTCTGGGGAGGCACAGAGGCCGGGGGTCAGCTGGGGCTGGGAGCTGGCAGGGTGAGGGTCCCCGTGGGCTCCATCTCACCTGGATGGTGTCAAAGACGAACTCCTTGGAGCAGTAGGTGCAGGGCTGGGTGCGCTTGGGGCACTCGGCCAGGGCGTGCTGGGACAGCAGGCGCCGCATCATGCGGGCCCCACACTTGTTCTCACAGTACACACTCTCCTGGGGACACGTGCCCTGGTGGCCCTGGGGACCACAACGGTGTCATCACCCTCTGGCTGCCCTCACCAGCCAGCCCTGACAGGGGTGAGGACACACGGAGCCCCCACAGCCAGAGGGGGACAATGACCACATGTCCACCAAGCCTGTCCCCACCATGATGAGTCCCCCACAGTGTCCCCCACAGTGTCCCCACCTCGAAGGCCTCCCCAGTGAAGTCGCTGGCGCAGAACTCGCACTTGACCCTGCGCTTGGGGCAGCCGTGCTGGACGTGCTCGGGGAGGTCCCGGCGGCTCAGCTTGGCGCTGCACCGGTTGGGGCACGGGATCACGTTGAAGCCACAGGTGCCAAGATGGGCCTGGGGGACACAGGGATGGTGATGGGGAGGCCTCAGGGTACAACTCTGCCCTCCCCATCCCGCCAGGCCCTACCTGGAGGTGCTTGATGAGCCCGCTCCAGCGGCAGCCCTCCTCGCTGTGGATGCAGCGGATGGCCAGGCTCAGCACCTGCGCCTCCAGCTCGGGGTCGGGGTAGATCTGCAGGGGCAGCAGGGGGGTATCAGCATCCTGCGCCGGCTGTGGGGGCACAGAGCCCCTGGCACAGCCTGGCTGGGAGCCCTGGGCACGCTGCCCGGGGCCGGATCCCCCCGGGCACACCAACAAGAACCCTTTGTCGGGAGCTGGTTTCCGCTCCCGGCCCGCGGCACAAAGGGCTCTTGCTTCCGCCCGGGCGCCCGTGCCAGGCTGGCAGGGCTGTGCCAGGCGCTGTGCGGAGCTGGGGACAGCCCCTGGGTGGGGATGCCCCCTTGGAGCAGGGGACACATCCCTGTGCCAGGCTCACCTTGGCGTAGTCCAGGGGCAGCTGATCCTCCGGACACTTGAAGACGCCTTCGCTGCAAGACACAGAAGGCTCAGGGTCACTCAGGATCGCCAGTGACACAGCCACGATGTCCCACGGGTCCCTGCCATCCCACCCCAGGACATTGCTGCTGTCCCTGCACTGCTGAGCACTCACCCTGTACCAAACCCAGCTGCCACCCTGGGGCAGCCACGCTCTAATCCTGCTCCATCTGTCTGAGCTGGGAAATGCCCCCGCCAGACACCCCCAGGCCGCCCCCCACCCCCGGCCCGGTCCCCAAGGGCCTGGGCAGCCGCCGCCAGCCAGCGTGGCACCATCTGGAGCCCCGGCAGCCCCGGGCCCATCCCGGCCGGCCCCTGGGATTAAGGAGGGTGCCAGGAGGGGGCCGTGGCCAGGAGGGGCCAGCAGGGCAGGGCCGGGGCGCCCTCGCAGCCCCAGGTGCCGGGGCCCAGGGGAGGTGGGGGAGGGCAACAGCTGGGCGCCAGATGTGCAGCCCTGGGGCTCCACAGGAAATGGCCCCAGCAGCCACCTCGGTGAGTCAGGACAGGGGGACAGGCAGCCCCCCTGAGGGGTCCCCATCTTGCTGGGCCCCCAGGACGGGCTGTTCCTCCTGAGAGCTGTCCCTGAGGACAAAGGAGCAGCATGAAGTGGACACAAGGACCCAGCCAAAAGGCAGCCTGGCCTGTGACACGGCTGGCCAGGAGTCACCATCACCTCTGGCCCACACATCGCTGTGCCCAGGGGAGGAGAGGGTGTCCCTGCACCATCCCTGATGGACACGGGGGTGGGAGACCACAGGTGCTGCCTACAGGGACGTGCAGCAGGCACACAAAGGGACCCTGTGGCTCTGCTCTCTTTGAGGTGACACTGGACAAAGCTGTCCAGGCTGTCCATCCTTGTGCCCGTATAATCACTGCAAGCCCTTGGCAGGCGCTGGTGTGGCCTCGACAGGAGCTGCCAAGTGGATGTGAGACACCAGGACGAGCCAGCAGTGCCAGCAGCGCCGCCGGGCACGCGCCAGCCGGGGCTGCCAGGCCGTGTCCCCTGCGGCCACCAACGCTGAGCTGGGAGTGCAAGTGAACCCCAGGAACCCCAGGAACGCCAGGAACGCCAGGAACCGTGGGGTGTGACCCACGTGAGCCACGTGCCCACTCTGTTTGTGGCAGGTGGTTTTGTGGGAGTCATCAGGGATCCACCGAGATAAGGTGGATCCATACACCGAGATAAGGTGGATCCATACACCGAGATAAGGTGCTCGCAGACAGGGCCGGGCTCCGAACCCGTGGCACTGCCTCGTGGCTGGGATCACTCTGCTGCCTTGCCAGGCTGTGCCCGCGCCCCGTGCCCGGTGTTGGGGTGCTGGGGCTGGCGGGGAATTGGGACGATGACCCGAAGCCAGCGCCTAATCCCCGACAAAGCCTCCCCATTCCTCACGCTTGGCCGGGCAGGGAATGTGCTGAGGCAGCACCCGGGGGGACCGTCCTTGCCTCTGACCTTCACGGCGTGTTGGGGCACAGCAAGGTGATGGGGTGGGAGCCCCGGTACCCCCCGGTACCCTTCGGCACCCCCCGGCCCCGCGGTGGGGCTGGATGGCTCAGCCCATGGGAGCCCCACGCTGATCCTGGGCAAACACATTGTTCTCATAGGGGGGGATCCCCGAGGCCATTCCCCCCGTCAGGAAGGTGCGGGGGAGCGGGGGGACAGATGCGCTCTGACACGTGTCCCGGGGCACGCCCGGTTTCACAGAAACCGGCCCCGGTGACGGTGGTGCCCGTGAGCTGTCCCCGGGCGAAGGTCGCTCCGGCTGGGAAAGGCGGGGAAAGGCCCGGGGTGACGCTTGGCACCGCTTGGCACCCCCTGGCCGTGCCCCGCGGGACCCCCGGGACGGCACCGGGGCGGCACCGGCCCCGCACGCGTCCCCTGCTCCGGTACCGGGGGTCCCAAACGCGGGGCTCGGGAGCGGCCCCGGTTCCTCGCTCCCCGCACACGGCCGGGTCGCGCTCACCCGTGGGCGCGGGGACACCGGGACTGGCCTTACACCCCTCTCCAAAAACACCCCCGGCCACTTCCTGCGGCGGGGCCGGGGCAGGAAGGGGTTAAGCTCGATTCTCGAAACTCGCCGCTCCGGGCTTCACCGGGCCCTCCTCTTCCTCCTCCCCAGCGAGAGGGGCCACGGGCCGCTGCACCCGCGGGGCGGCTGTCACGGGCTGGGCGCGCCCCGCACCCGCTCCCTGCCCCGGGGCACCGCCGGGCACCCATCCCGCACCCTTCCCTGGCCCGAGGCAGCCCGGGGCACCCCGCAACTTCCCCGGAGCACCCCGCTCATTTCCTGGGGCACCCCGCGCCTTCTCCCGGGGCACACGGCAGCCGTTCCCTGCCCGGAGCACCCCCGGGCACCCCGCATCTCTCCGCAGCACCCCCGCGCCCCCCGGGCACCCCGCGCCCCTTCCCGGGATACCCCGCATTCCCTCCCGGGCCCGGGGCACCCCGCACTCCTCTCGGGGCACCCCGGCACACCGCACCCCGGGCCCGGCGGCGGATGGGGGGTGGCCATGGCGAGGAGCACCCCTGGCGCATTCCGGGGTACGGAGCCCCGCATCGGGCGGCGCGGTCGGGACCGGGGCACCCCACGGGGGAAGGGGTGCGCGGAGTAACCAACCCAGCGGGGTCTCACCTGAGGAACTCCTGCAGGCAGGTGTCGCAGAAGCGGTGGCCGCAGGTGGAGACGCGCACGGGCTCCCGCATGGGCTTCCCGCAGAGCGGGCACAGCACCCGGCGCCGCGGCCGCTCCAGCAGCTTGTAGTCGTAGCCCGGCATCCCTCCGCCGCCGCCGCCGCCCCGCGCCCGCTCCGCTCCGCGCTCCGTGCCCGGCTCCGCCCGGAGGCCGGACGGGGCGGTGGGACCGGCCCGAGCCCGCCCCGCCACGGGGGACGGCACCGGCATCGCCACCGCCCCCGGCCCGACCCCGCCTCCGCCGCACGGGGGGGATGGAGCGGTGCCGGCACCCCGGGGAGCATCGCAGCGGGAACAGCCCCTCCGGCATCCCGGGAGCTCGGGGAGCATCGCTCCGGGGACAGCCCCTCCCAGGGGTTTGGGGGGCGGCACATGGGGACAGGCACCCTACGGACATGGGGAGCACCCCACGGGTGGGTTTGGTACCCGCCACACTGGGAACGCCACCGCAGGAGTTTGGGGAGCATCAGCATCACATCGCACACGGCCCCCTCACCCCTGCAGCCTCCCCCGGCCCGGGGCTCTGCGGGCACACACGGCCGTGTCCTCGCTGTCCCTGCATGCCCTCCCTGACTCAGAGGTGTCCCAGGGGTGCCACACTCCTGCAGGCAGCCCGAGGGCACGGCTGTGCCCCTGAGCAGGCCGGAGGCGGGATACAGCCCCCAGGCCTGCTCCCACCACAGAGCAGCTCATATCCCAGCCATCACCCACGGCAGGACATGGAGGGGCTGCCCTGAGCCCTGCACACCACAAGAACGAGGGGACACACGCTCCTGTGGCTTTGTCTCACTGGGAACTCACACCCCAGGCTCACAGCCTCCCTCCAGCCACGGTTTGTAACTGAGCAAAAGCCTGGAGGAGGGAGAATAAAAGCAAATCTGTCTGGCTCCAGCCCCCTCGTCACTCTTTGAGAAATCAGAGCAGCATATGGGAGTATTTGCCCCTTTCCCCAGAGATGGAGCCGAGCAGATGACAGGCTGTGAGCATGTGTTAGTCCCACCAACGCTCGCTCCAGCCAGCTTCCCATTAAGGGCGGCAGTTGCTCCAGACCCAAATGTTAGCAGTTTTCAATTAGCAAATGGCAGAGGAGAGGGATTCCTGGGGGACACGCTGAGCAAGTCGAGCTCTATCACTTGTCACTCAAGGAGCTCACGTTACCCTTCTCCCTGAGAGGCTCTGCTTAAAATAAAACCCTGCAGCAGCCCGGGGGGATGCAGCCTGCTCGCTGCCAGAGCTGCCAGGGAAGGGATGGGTGGCTCATTTTTGGGGTTACCCTGAGGGATGGCAGCTTGTTCTGAGCTGCGCTGGGGCTCCCAAATATCAGGGAACCTTGTACTGGGGTACACTGAGCACAAGCTGCCATCAGCAGGGGATTTACCAGGAGATGTGAGGCTGCGCTCAGGTGATGGAGAGCACTGAGCTAAACTTTAACCAGCTCCCAGTGATACTGGAAACCCGACAGGTAAAAACAACCGTACAGAGAGCAGAGGGGAGCAGCAGCCGCCTTGAGCTGGGGCTGAGGTGCTCCCTGGCCGGGTTTGCTCAGGGCTGTGGCATCCCCAGGGCAGCAGCCCCATGGTCCAGCTGGTTCTGCCACTCTGTGCCAGCAGAGCCCGGAGACAGGCTGTCTCCAACCAGAGATAGGCACAAGCCAGACACTGTCCCTGACACGCTGTGACCTGGCCCCGACTGGAAACTCCCTGGACACGACTGTGGGACAAGGTTCAGGTCAATAGGACGGGTCCTTGATGGGACTCCAAAGACAGGACACATCAGTCCTGTAAACACAGGCAGCCTGTGCCTCCGATGACAACCATGAAACAGCCGACTTTTATCATTATTTACTGCTTCTCTTTGATGTTTTAAAATTATTCTTCCCTAACCTCAGTGAAGAGCATCTCTGCTAATTAGCCAGGAGCTGACAAAGCCATCAGAAGGTGCTGGCTGTGCCGGCAGGGCGGTGGGGAGGTGTCAGACCCTGCAAACAAAGATCCCTCCTTTTCCCCTCACCCCGAGCAAAGCCCTCCCCGCACTCAACATCACAGCCAGGCATTTGTCTCACACAAAGGCGACACTCGGGGCAATTCCCTTTGTGGAGGTGATATGCTCCCTGTCTCCCATGATGGGTCGCTTCTTGAAACCATCTGAGTTCGGAGAGGCCTCTCGTCCTCTTCGCCAGCCTCTCCCTGCTGCTCCATCCCTCCGCCTTCTATTTCACTCAAACTGGAGGGACACAAAACCGACGCTCCGGCTTCTAAACAAGCTAAGGTGGAGCCTTTCGCCGCAGGGAAAGGAGCGGGGAGTCCTCTCCTCTCCTCTCCCGGCTGCCGGGGCCTCGTGCCCGGGGAGGGCAGCGGTAAGGGATCCGGGCGGACGGACAGACGGACAGCGGCCGCACCTCCTGCCTAAGCCTCGTGGGAATGAGGATACCGCCTCGGCAGAGGTGCCGGAATCAGAATTAATCAGCTGCGGGATCAGCAGGCAGTTTCCTGCTACAGTAATGGCCCCGAGTCAGCAGGATCTGGTTTGGAACAGGGACAGCCTTGCTGTGGGGGACAATGGCCAGAGGGGACCCGCACCAGGATGCACAAACGGGGACCAGGCAGCCTCACCCCACATCCCCTCCCCGCCAGCCCTGCCTTTCCTCGGCAGGAACAGCCGCGGGGACACCGATCCACCAGCAGCCCCACACAACACGGGAACAATAAAAGGACAAAGGGAGAAGCCCCGAGACCTGCAGATTTCACCGGGAGCTTCTGCAGGGAAACAAAGCAGCAGACGTGAGGAATGCAAGTGGCCTATTTGCCCGGGCTGCTCTCTGCCTCCGGCAGCACGGACATGCCTCGGCTTGTCGTTGCAGGAGCTTTTGTTGCTCGGGGCTGGGGGCCTCTTTGTTTCCTTTACCCTCTCGCTAGGCTTGGTCACAGCCCGGTATTAAATTATTCAAATGATCTCGCTGGGCTCCACAGCTGAACTCCTGTGCGGAGAGCCCAGGCTGTGAAATCCCGAGGGCTCCAGCCCTCCCCGGAGCCCCCAGCCCAGCACAAAGGGCACTGGTCCACACTGGTTTGCCCAGTCTGGAGCAAAGGATCCCAATATTCAGGCTGGTGACACCTCCAGTGCCAGCAGTGCAGTGCAAAGGTGTCATTAAGCCATAAAATCATTCACCTCACACCAGCGCACTGATAGGAGGCAGGTGGGGGCCGCACCCCTGGATTTGGCAGCCCAGCCAGAGCAGGAAGAGTTTAGCTCCTGAAGCAGTGGCATTTTGGTGCCACTACTGACAAGACAAAGGGTGTTAGACCTCTGTCCTGTCTGCTGCTGTCCCAGCCAACCCTCAGCCCTGGCCAGGCTGCAGGAGGAGCACCAGCCCCTTCCTATGGGATGTGGTGTGGGGCAAGGGGAGCCACGAGAGCTCTGCACAACACAGGCAAGAGAAATCTGATGCTGGAAGGAGCTGGAACTGCTGCCAGCTCCACACAGGCAGTGGCCCAGAGAGGCTTTGAGGCAATTGAACCCAGCCCTGCAACCACTTTGGTGCCCAGGTTGGTCTGGGAAGGGAAAGCACCTTCCCCGACACCGCGCTGAGCTGTGTCTGTAACCTGCAGCACAGGAAAGTGCCAAAGGACTGGCAGAACCTTTGAGTTCCAGTCGGCTTCCTGGGATTGCAGGGTGTAACCGCCTGAAAAGGCAGCTCCACAAGAAACAAAAAAGGCAGGGGAAAACCCATGCACCCACCCTGCCAGGAGCCAAAGAGGGAGGGAGGGAGGGAGGCTGTGTCTGCAGCCAGGGCTGCACACGCCTCTCCCGGCCGGACGGGACCTGCTCCCTACCCCAGCTGGAGCCTGCAAGGGGAGGGAAGGATGGGCAGGAGAGCTGCAGAAATTCATTACCTTCCACATGACAGAGGGATCAGTTGGCTTTTACCAGAGCCCGTCGAGGTTTCCCTCATTGAAAACAGGAAAGAATCACAAAAATAATTAGAGAGATTTCATCTCAGCCAGCTTATGAAAGCACCGACTTTATACACAACAGATTGGCAACAGCACAAAGATGGATGTGAAAGGCAAGAGCATTTGCAATGTCAGACAGATCAGAGACAGAAGCTCATCAAAAAATGGCCCAGGGCAAATGTAAGTTAAAAAAAGAAAAGAAGAGGAAAAAAAGTAAAGGAAAGGAAACGACCCTTCTGGAGACAAAAAACGTGACGCCTGTCCATAACACATGGATGTGCTTCTCCTGCCCACTAAGACCCGTGGTGGAAACTCATCAGCTCCCTCGACAAAACTGGGTTAAAAAACTTCCAAGTACTGACAATCACTGGCTGTGTTTTGCTGCCTTCCCTAGCTCAGCTGGGAGCCAGTGAGCCGGTCAGCAGCAGGACTGAGGAGCCTGAGGACAAATGTCAGCTGGAGGATCCCCCAGCGAGCTCCTGGGGCCAGGGGAGGCTGTAATTGGAAAGCTCCAGGCAGCATCTGGGGAGAGCTGTGCAGCACAGGGAGGCTGCTCGTGCAGAGCTCGGCCAGCCGTGCAGGCAGGACCCTCCAAAGTGTGCTCAATAAATGGGTGAAACGTTTCAGGGGGGGATGGGAAAGGACAGACTTCTCTAATTAGCAAAGAGGTTTGCATTTAGTCACCCAGCACAGCGCCTGGGGCCCTGACTCCAGACGCTGCTGTGCAAAGGCTGACAGCTCTCTCAGACACGGAGCTGTCAGCCTGGGCTTTGTAACCAGAAACAGTTTCCACAGAGGAAAACAACCTCTGTGCTCCTCACTCTTCCACACAGGCATTTCCAGCAGGGAGGGGAAGAGGCACGGTGTGACCCCCTGAAGGCAGCACCAGAGCTCTGGGCACGTCCAGGGCAGTGACTCTCAGGCACTGGAGGTTCACAGTGACAATTCAATAAGTGAGACCAGCTCTGGTTCCTTGGGAACCATCGTTAGGAGCTCTCTGTTTCCAGACTGCTGCCTTCAGAGTGCAGCTGAGGAGCTCTGGAGCCAGGCCACCGTGGGCAGCAGGAAGAGCAGGATGTGGCTGCTCTCACTCACTGGGAAGGCGACTCCTCCACGACAGCTGAAACAAAAAGAGAAAAGATTGAGATTTAGCTGGAAGCCCCACTTTGATGAAGCTACAAGAAGTGTTCTGCCCCACACAAGCCTGATATCCCACAGATGGGCACCAAAATCCCTGTCCTCTTCCCTATAGGAAGCCACTGCAAGACCTCAGCAGTGGCACAAGCAAGGCAACACCCAGTAGGACAAAATGCAATCTCTTGAGGTTTGTGCTCTCCTCCTCTCCAGCCTGGCTTCTCCCAGTTATTCTGTTTGCAGTGGGATTGAGAGAAGGGAGCAGCAGGAGCTCATGATAACCTGGGCAGCAGCCCAAGCCAGTCAAAAGTGGAGTTGGTCCCATGGGAGGAGCAGAACAGCCACCCCAAAGGTAGAGTGCAGATTGCCTGTGCCAGCACCCTCCCGGGCCAGATCACAGCAGCAATGACATCACATGTGTCACCAGATCTCGTGTTCTCGCTGGAGAAATTTCCAGGCAGATTGAGCTGTGTGAAAGCCCAAATCTCAGCTTTTTACAGAGCTCTCAGTGCTTTTTTGCACGCTGGTTGCTGAGGGATGCTGGGGCAGGCAAGGCTGCTGCCCTCACACCGCTGAGTTTGCACTCCTGGTACTGGGACAGGACAAGGTTTTGGGACAGCAGTGGGGGTACACACTCAGTCCCTGCTCTTACAGTGCTGCAGGTGGGAGCCCACAGACCAGCTGCCACAGAGTGCAGGGCAACTCGAGCAGCGGAAGGGGAGAGCAGCCTGCAGTCTTCCTGCAGAGACAAAACCCTTTTACTGCCATGACAAATGCCCTACTTGTTCCCGAGCCTGGGGACTCGGCCATTCCCTGCCCCTTCACGTGGCAGCAAACATCACATGAGAGCTGGGCACTTGCAGGGGAGGAACAGAGCCAGGGCCGATTCTGGGGCTGTCAGCCGGGCCTCCTCCCCTCAGGGCTGTAATTAGCCTCCTTGAAGTGGGCTGGGGCTGGAATCCCTCAGCCCAGGCTGAGGCCATCATCAGCCCAGCACAGGAGGAAGAAAGGCCCCTGCAGCAGTCTGGGCCAGGCTCCCGTTGTGCATCCAGGCAGGAAGGGCAGGTCATGCCATGGGCACGTTTTAACCCAGCCACGATGCTGCCTTTGGCCCTAGCAGAGAGGAACCACAAAACCATTGCTATCTTTTCCAAACCACAATGGCAAGGCAGCAGCCAAAATGACGCCTCAAATCTCAGCTTCTATTTCAGCAGCATCAATTAGAGAGCTGCTCTTTTTGGATACTCAGTGGACCGCTGGCAGGGTAGCTTGGCCAGCCTACCTGTCTGGGAGTGCACCAGACAGCCTCTGCCATCCCTTTGCTCCCCTTGCCCAGTGGGAGAGGCAGTGTCACAGAGTTGAAGGGAAGTAGGGGAATTATTTTGGGCTTGAAGTTATTTCTATTCATCTACAGCTCAAGGAGGACTAGAATAACAGTGAGCTTACATGCCAGGGTTACTCAGCACAGCCCCAGTCTGGCTGGGTCCTCATGGCAGAATCACAGGCACAAAGCCTTTACTCACGCTTTACTGCCAGCAGTGTGTTCCCGTGGCAGCAGGCAACAGAGGTCACCAGGTATGGATGTGTCTCCTCCAGCTGCACTGGCCTTG
Organism: Melospiza georgiana; assembly: GCF_028018845.1. Taxonomy (NCBI): domain Eukaryota; kingdom Metazoa; phylum Chordata; class Aves; order Passeriformes; family Passerellidae; genus Melospiza; species Melospiza georgiana. Next base: position 9,283,179 of record NC_080448.1, on the reverse strand, counting down.
GCACTCCTGTCTCCTCATCCTTCCTGCCCAGGCGTCCCCTGGCTCCTTTCCCCCACGTGCACACCTCACCATCTGCAGAGGGATATAAACACCTCACTGCACACCTGCCTTGGCCTCCTGCAGCCCAGGACGTGGGGCCTTCAGCCTCACCTGCTCCAATGGCCACAGTGAAGGCATCTCCACAAGCCACCACAGTGACCTTCATGGTCTCCAGCCCCACGACCAGGTGGGGCACGCGGCTGTTGCGGCAGGAGTTGGTGCCCAGCTGCCCGTGCTGGTTGCTGCCAAAGGTGTAACAGTGGCCAGAGGCTGACAGCAGAGAGAAGAGACACAACTGGCTGTCACTTGGGACACACTGAAACCCTAGAAGCTCTTTGCTGTCTCCAGGCTGAGCATCCTGCTCCACAGAGCTTCAACACTGGGAGTAGGGTGTCTCTTGAGAGACTGTCCACGGGAAACAGGCAGAAGGAGGACAGGGAAAATGCAGGTGTCCCCCTTCTCAGAATGTGGGCACACACCCTCACCTGTGACAGCAGCTGAATGTGCTGTACCAATGTCAGCACACACAATGGGCTCTTGGTTCAAGGGGGCTGACTGGGCACACACAAACACAGTGGCCTCCTCCACCTGGTCCTCTGGGGAAGGCTCCTCTGCTGAGCTGATCCGGTCCAGGCCCAGCTTGTTACACCTGCACAGGGAAAATCTCTGGGATCACACAAGGATGTCTTCTGGAGCCCCTTGGTCACAACACAGACAGGCCCAGGAGGGTAAAATGTGGGGCATGGACCCTCACCCCTCTTACCTGTTGCTCCCACAAGCAAGAATCTGGTTCTTCACAGTGAGCACCATGGAGGAATCGATGCCACAGATGACCCTCTGAGCCTCGTGCTCCGGAGGGACTGTGACCTGCTGGGGGCAGTTGTGGCACTCCAGGGTGCCCAGCCCAAGCCGACCTGGTAGGAGGAACAGAGCAGGGAACAGCTGATGGGAACACACCCTGAGCACAGCCCCACTGAGAGCAGCACTGACACAGCTGCTGCAAGAGCCCAGCTCAGGATCCCAGAAAGCAGCAAAACCCAAAGCACAGGGACCCTGGTATGCAGCAAAACAGCTGCAGCTCCTCCACAGCCACCCACCCTGGCACATCTGGAGGGGACTGTGGGCGAGCAGGGCCAGCAAGGGGAGCGGGAACAGGCACGAGCCCTGTTCTGCAAAACAGACTTCTCTTACCGTTATCCCCCCTGCCCCAGGCAAACACTTCCCGTTCGTTGGAGACCGCCAGGACGTGAGATGCACCACAGGCCACCTGCACCATCTCGTAGCCCAGCAGGGCCTCCACAATCTTGGGCTGGCAGGGGAAGAGCAGCAGCCGTCAGCCCAGACCTCCCAGCCTGCCCGGCTGCTCCCATCCCTCCCACCCGGCCCCCCCAGACTCAACACAGCGCTGGCAGCATCCCAGCGTTCATCCAACACAAACAACAGAGAAATTTCTGGGTTTTTTTTTTGTTCTAAACAGTCTTCAAAGGGATAAGAGACTACGTGCACGCAGCACACAAGATAATGCAAACATCTCTGGGGCGGAAGAAAGCAGCCAGCACGAGAGTTTGGAGAGGGAAGAAGTTCAGCAAGGGTTGGGATTCGCTCCCCTGCCCATGTGGGGAGTGCCAGGGGCTGTGAACGCCTGCTCTGAGCAGGCAGGGGCTTGGTGCAGGATGTGTTGGCTCAGAGGAGCAGTGAGTTAACGGCTCGGATTCATTAGGGGGTGGAGGGAGCAGGATCTCCACATTTCACCCGGCCCCTGCTGTGACCTGCTGTTAGATCTGACACCTCGCCTCATACTCATTATCATCCTCCAGTGAAAAGCACCGTTTGTTGGGATCTGGCTGCTGCTTCCAACTGGGCTCCCCTCCCCAGCCATAAGCAGGGAGCAGCTCAGCTCTGGGAGGAGCAGGAACAAACGGGCCAGCTGACCACAGTGACAAATGGCACCAGTCCCCGGGCTCGGCTGGGAGCCATGGGCTGCTGCCACATCCGAGGAAGGAGCTGGAAGGGAGCAGTGAGCCCTCAGCCCCAGTGCTCCGAGCCAATCGGAAACACACAGCTCTTCTTTAAATACTGGCTCCTTTGAAAAATAACTTTTCTCAGTGAACCCTGGCAGCTGCAGGCCAAGAGTGAAGCAGGCAGGTGTGTGATTGGAGGCAGGCTCCAAGCTGGGAGCCTGCCAACAGCAACCACAAGGCAGCTCTTGACTTCCCCCACGCTCAAAGGGATCATTGTGTAGGGGGGGCAGAGAAAGAGAGAGGCAGGTTGGGTCTTTTAAAACCCGCAGTGACAGGGAGAGGAGGGGGAGGGGGTCAGATGCCAGAGCATGCCTGGGATGCACATCCCTGGAGCTGGGATGAGCCCCCTCACGTGGTGCAGAAGCCACGATCCATCCTTTACCCCGGGGGCGAAGCACACCCAGCAACCTCTCCAACCAACCTGGCTCACATCCGTGAAGTTTCCATGCCCCAAACAGCCATTGCTGCCGCTGCCGAAGGTCATGATTATCCCCCTGTCTGCAGGAGCAGAAAGGAGCCCTGTCAGTGGCACATGGGAGGCCCTGCAAGGCACACGTGAGGCCCTGCGAGGTGACACAGCTGAGGGGTGGCCGTGGCTCCCAGGACATTGGACCCACTCTGACTCAGAACGAGCTGCACGGGTCACAGAGCCTTCAGAGAGCTCCCAGGGAGCTGCAGGAGCTTCCAGAGAGCTGCAGGAGCTTCCAGAGAGCTGCAGGAGCTCCCAGAGAGCTGCAGGGGCTCCCAGGGAGCTGCAGCCTCACCATGCTGCAACGGCTCGACAAACAAACAGCAGTGATAAGAGCACTGAGATAACATTGCTGCAGCTGTGTAGGCAGGAGTTGAGAACCCCAGGGTCTGTCAAGGTGTTAAAGTCACAGAGGCAGTCCCTGAGCAGCTGCCCAGCACAGAGGTGGCAGGAAACTCCATGGGAGGTAGGATAAACACATGCCCATGGAGTTTGCCCACTGTGTATCTGCTGTTTGCTGCTCTGACCCCCAGGAGAAGAACAAACAGAGCTCCCACAGGACCACTGGGAGGGCTTTGCTCCACAAACATGGCCTTGGACTGGTGTGTGTGCTCCACTTCCAATCAGAACACTTCCTGGGCTGCTCTGGGGGGGCTTCAAACCCAGCTTTCCTGCAGTGTGAGGACAACCAGCCCTGCAGCAGCTCACACTGACTCCTCACCATGAAATCAGTCCTTGCTGGTCACTGCATGTGCCCATGTCACACTCACAGAGTATGTGACAGATATTCTCCTCACACTGCAGTCCCCACTCAGTTCTGGTTTCAGGTGACACCAGTGCAACCAGGACAACAAGCACAGATTTCATAGAATCATAGAATAATGTAGACCTTTAAGATCAATCACCTAAGTCCAACTGTTTGCGGCCCTCCCTACACCAGACAGGTTGGGACCAAGTTGACCAGTGTGGCATCACAGGAGGACCATGTTTGCCCTTTCTGATTCCCACCTGATGCTACATGAGAGGCCACAGAGGCCTCTGTGTCACCCCAGCCCAGAGCACCTCTCTGGTTCCTCTCTGAGCAGGCTCCCCAGGCACTCCCACTGGGTTTTAGGGGGTTCTGGGAGTCAGGCAGGTGGAGGCAGGAGGCAGCAGCTCACCTGTGAGGCAGGCTGTGAAAAGATCACCACAGGACACGTGTTTGATGGTCACTCCTGACTGGCCCTCCAGAAAGCGGGACACAAACTGAGGCTGGAGCTGCTCAGTGGCTCCTGGGAGAGAAGGACCCCCAGCAGCACCCATGGGAGGAGCCTGGTGGAGAGAAGCCATGGAAGAGCTGGTTTGGAGAACACTGATGAACCCCTTCCACAGGCTTATCAGCATTACCCACACCCTGGCTGGGACTGCAGGCCTGGAGGAGGCAGTGCCAGGGTCTGTGAGTGAGCAGAAATGCCTTTTTCACAGGAGTCACACATCCAAGGCTCCACATCCCAGCTTCCCTGCCACTCACCTCCCAGAGGATGAGCCTCCCAGATTTGGTGACCCCAGCCTTCTGTGTCCTGCCAGCAGAGACCTGGACCACCTCAGTGTTCAGCATGGGCAGGCGCAGGGGGGTGGTGATGCCACTGCCCCACGTGTAGATGGAGGACAGGGGAGGGGGGATTCCTGTCCTGCCTGAACCACATCGGGCACCTGTGGGGCACACAGAAATCATTCATGTGCATCCCTGACTCTCCTCCCACGGGAAAAGTGACAGCAGCAGCCAGTGCAGGTGCCAGCAGAGCTGCCAGAGCCAGACCTGTGCTGGTCCAAGGGGCTGCAGGGCTCCTCCAGAGCTCAGGGAAGGTGAGATTTCTAAAGTTCCTCTCTCCAGAACCCTGAGTGCCTCTCTGACTCGTGTCATCCAAAGAAAAGGGTGTTTCCAAATGGAGCTGAGTTGAACACACCATGCCAGAACTCACCCCTCTGCCTGGCACTGCTTGCCCGTCCCTCTGTCCGGCTGTGGGTCACTGTGGGCACCGGAGCCAAGGGTTTTTCAGGCCTGCCAAACCAAAACCCAGCCTTTAATGTCCTGCAGAGCCCTGGATCACAGAATCTGGGCAGAGCTACAGCAGAAGCCACGGGTGGAATCACTCCCAGCACTGCTTTAAACAACCTGAGAGAGGAGAGCTGGCACCAGCTCACTTCCCCCTGTGCTCACCATGCTCTGTTTGCTGTCACTGTGATGACAAGCCCACACCTGCCATGGCACCTGCCTGGCTCTGAGCCCCTGGGCCGAGCTCAGCCAGCAGCAGCTGCACATTAGGCAGCACAGCAGAGTGGCATTGGGAAAATGCTCCCTTTGGAGCTCAGAAGGGAGGCAGTCAGCTGGTCAGCCATGCTGTGGGCTGTGGCAGCCCCTCCCAAGGGACACTGAGGTGGCAGTGTCACTTGCCTCCTCATTTTGACGCTGCCCACGTCTGTGTAGAGGTTGAGGAGGGGCCGGATGCAGATGGCCTGGGCCATGATCTCGTTCAGCTGGGGCCGTTTGGAAGGATCCAGGTTGAGCATGCTGAGGATGAGCTGCCGCAGGTCGGGGCTGTACCGATCTGAGATTGGGGCAAACGTCCCGCTCATGATCTTCAGCACTAAGGCAGGAAGGTTCTGGAGAGAAAACAACACACAAACAGCGGCTGGGCAGTCAGGGGCGAGGCCAAGGAGGAAGGAGCTCTCAGCACTGCCCTCTGCCTTCACAGAGAAGTGATCCCAGCACACATTTTCACCTCTGTGAGAGGCCACGGCTCTCTGTGCTACGTGTAAACCGCACGGCTCTTACCGCAGCTTCGAAAGCCCTCTTGAGGCTGGCGAGCTCGTAGAGCACACAGCCCAGGGCCCAGATGTCACTCTTCTGGTTGTAAGGCTTCCCTTCACAGAGCTCTGGGGAGATGTAGCACGGAGTTCCCACCACCTACAAGAGACAAAAATTTACCACAGCGCAGTGAAACTGGGGCAGAGAGGTGGAAAGAGGGAGGTTTGGTGCAGAGCTGGCTGGAACACCACCAAGCAAAGCTCCACAGAGCTGGGCTTTTGTTCCCTTGGCATCAACAGCTGCCTGAAAATCTCAGTGAAAAACAAGAGGATTTGCCTTTCCAGTGACACATACAGTGATTGCCTCTAATTTTGCTTCTATCCACTTGAGAGAATCAGAGCTCAGAGCGTGATACAAACGTCTGGTCAGATTAGCCCAGGTGGGGAGAGACACTAAATGTCAAGCAGAGAAAGGAGATTAAGGCAGCACGGGAGTGCACAGGCAGGAATTTATTTGCTAAGGATGTGTCAGACGAGTCTGCAAACACCACCCCCAGCAAGAGCCACCCTGCCTGCCCTCACCATGGACTCAGACACCTCATCCTCTCCCACCTTTTACTTTTCTGCAGCCCACAGAGCCACAGCAAACTCAGCCATGAAGATATCAGCCACGGAACGAAGCAGCACTGCCTAAAGCCACTTCCCAGAGATGACTGTGAGCCAAATCCAGAATTCCCAGTGTGCTGCCAGGGGGGTGAGAAGTGCCCTGCCACTCACTGTGTAGGCTTTGCTCTTGCTGCTCAAGATTTTGGAGATGCCAAAGTCTCCGATCTTGACGATCATGCGGTGCTTGTCCAGGAGGATGTTCTGGGTCTTCAGGTCACGGTGCAGGATCTGCTTGGTGTGCACGTGGTGCAGGGCCAGGAGGATCTGCACGAAGAAGTGCAGGATGGTGTCCTCATCCAGCAAGGAATTGCAGCGCTTGTGGATGAACTCTGCCAGAGTGCCCCCTGCAAGGAGCAAACAAAGGGCTGTGGGCACAGGACAGCACAAAACTGGGAGGATTTTGCCATTTTGGCATCCTAACAAGGCAAGCATGTGGGATAAACACATCCTGCTGGGATAAGCAGCACATCCTCCAATGCTCCTGAACAACGGTGGGAGGAAGAAACAGCCAGAGAGAAGTTATCGTTGATACATTATCAAAAGCAGGAAAAGAAACAACAGCTCTTGGAAGAGGACATAAACCTCCACGGCAGAACAAGATCAGCCTGTTCTGCAGAGCAGAATTCTTGCAGTCCAAGAGGCCACGTGGCACAGAGAGGCCCCTGTCAGGAGGGGAGGTCCAGATTCAGGGCTCACATACAGATTTGAGCAAACCCTCATGCAAATGTTGATTTCATCTGAAACTCCACAGGAAACCTTGTTAGAAATGTGGGGCCAACAGAGTTGACACAGGGAAATGTGGCTGAAACCTGAGGCAGGGCAGATGGTAGCATGCTGATCAGGGACAGAGGGGTTTGAAATCTCCTTGTTTTGGATATGGTCAGCAGGTGTAAGGCATATAATCATGGAGTGGCTGAGCTTGGAAGGGACCTTGTGAGGTCACTCCTCAAGGAGAGCCACTGAGCTTGTCCAGGACCAGAATCTTTTGAGTTATCTTCAAAGATGGTGACTCCACAACCTGCATCAATGCTTGGTGACCTGGCTCATGGTCAATCTGGTGTCCATCAAGAACCACAGATACTCTTCTACAAAAATGTCTCCTCAAGAGAGACAGGCTTGGTCTCCTGGGGGTGCAAAGCCAGGATTGTTACAAGGAGCACAAAGTGCTTGACCCAAAGAGAGCCAAGTGCTTGGCACGCCCTGGACCTGCCCAGGGAGCAGCTACAGGCACTGTAGGGCACAGCAGGGCCCACCTGGGGCGTATTCCATGGCGATCATGAGCGCCTTGTCCTCCAGGAAGTTCTCGTAGTACTCGATGACATTGGGGTGGCTGAGCAGCTTGAGGACCTGGCACTCGTTCTGCGCTGCCAGCCGCTCATCCTTGCTCATCTGCTCCACCGGGATCTGCTTCAGGATCACCAGCTTCTGGTCGGCCTTGCGCAGGCACAGGTGCACGATGCTGCGGGGACAGGGACGGGGCCTCAGCGCGGGGAGGGGGACACAGCAAAGGGCCTGGCCATCACCCTGGGGTGACACAGGTCGCCCGCAATCCCCGCGCCCCGTGGTGTCACGCACTTTGCGCCATGTCCCCCCGGGGTGTCACACACTTTGTGCCATGTCCCCCCAGGTGCCACACCCCGGCCGACCCCGCATTGCCGTGGCCACAAGCGCCTCGCTGCCCCAGGGAAGCGGCTCAAAGGCCTCCCGTCCGGAGGTACAAGGACTGTAGCCGTCCCCATCGCCCATCCCCGGCGCCCCTCACCCGAAGGCCCCTCGCCCCACCACCCGGATCCGCTCGTATTTCTCCATCCCTGGGCCCGGCTCCTCCCGTCTCCATGGAGACACTTCCGCGCTGCTACGGCGGCCGCGGGCGGACAAACCGCGCCGCTGTGTACGGCAGTGTACGGCCGGGGGGCTCCGTGGTTCGGTCGGGGGGTAACGCCACCCCCGCTTGGGTGACACCCCAGTTCCACCGGCAGCCAGACCCTCTTGAGTCTGAGAGAGAGAGAGACGGGGCAGAGAGGTTTGGGGTGCGCTGGACTGCCCGCCCACACTGCGGGATGCCAGCAGGACCCCCCGCACCCACATAGAGCGGCGGTGTCCCCAGCAGCCTCCAGCCCCAAGCCGGGAGGGGCACCCACTGCGGGGACTGCGCTGCTGCGGGGCCAGCACAAGGGGCACGAGTCCCCTCCATGGCCCCCCAGACCTGCTTTAGATCCCCCAGGACCACGAGCATCCCCGAGACCGGGCGCGATGGCGGCTATAGCGTGGAAGCGGATCCTGCCCTGCACCCAGGAGGGGTGGCCTCTGTTCTGGAGTGGGGACAGTGACAGAATGGCAGTGGTGGCACTGCCACGTGGCCCTGCTGCCATCTAGCGACAGCCAGCCCGGCTCACCGGGGAGGGGGGGTCAGCCCCATGGCGCAAGCCGGCGCCCTGCAGCGTGGGGCAGCGATGGGGCAGGACCCCCACGCAGGAATCAGGATCCCACCGCCTTTCAGTCTTATCCTACTGCAGCCTGGTATTAGGGAGTACCTCTGAGTGCCTCAGCCCCCCCGCCATGCCTTGAGGTGAGCGTTTGTGGCTGCTCCCACTACTTTTCCTAATGTTTTCCCGGGCGTCCTCCCCCGACACAATAAGCCGCAACCCCCGGCGACAGCCACACCGTGCCGGGGACACACAGACGGCGCAGAACAGATGTGCGAAGCCCACGCCAGCTGTGCCGCACTGTGGCAGATGTGCAGGGCCGAGCACAGATGTGCAACGTCTGCCAGGCACGGGCTGCAGTCACCCTCCCGCGCTGCCCGGTACAGACGGGCGGTATCTGAGGGCCCCACGGGCGGTGTTTGGCGCACAGCTCAATGCCCCGCCCGCCCAGCAGGAACACGCCGAGCAGCCCCGCACACCTGCGGGCCCCGCACACCGGCCCAGGCGCGCCACGCTCCGCACACGTGCGCGCACACACAGGGCCGGGGGGCGTGGCCAGCGCGCCGCTTATCAACGAACACCGCAGCCACGCCCCCTCAGCGGCAGCCAACCCCGCGCAGGCGCGCGCGCAGGAGGCGTGGCCAGCGCGGAGGGAGTGCCCAATGGGAAGGCGTGGCCCCGCTGGCGCATGCGGGGGGCGTGTCCGGAGCGAAGGTGTGGTCGGGGATGGGGCGTGGCCCCGCGGCCGCGCGCCGCCGGGAGTGGGCGCGATGGGCCCGGGCTGGCGGGCGGCCTCGGCGGCGCTGGTGGGCGGCAGCGTGGCGATCTTCGCGGCTCTGCGCCGCCTGGCCCTGGCCGTGCCACAGCCCGCCGCCGTAAGGAGCCGTCCCGGCCGCGTCTGGCGCTGGAGGAATCTCCTCGTCTCTTTCGCACACTCCGTGCTGGCGGGGCTATGGGCCCTCTTCAGGTAGGGCAGCGCGGGGAGCGGCGGGTACGGCGCACACGGCGCGAGCCGGGCACTCCTGGGGAGTGGGCAGGGGGTAGGGGGTCCCGGTGTTCCCCGTCGCGGAGCCTAGGCTGACCCGCTTCCTGCTCTCCTCACTCGCAGCCTCTGGCACTCTCCGGAGCTGCTCTCCGACATCCAGGACGGCTACAGCGTCTCAGGGCACCTGCTGGTCTGCTTTTCCTCAGGTAAGGAGCCTGGCAGGGCAGTGGCCGCAGCCACCACGCCGGACTTTACCCACTCCCTGCTCAGCTTCGCCCGGTATGCTGGCTCGGGACGAGCCACTGGCTCAAGGGCTGGGCAGCTCCATGCCTCCTGCCTTAATCACAGCGTGGAGCCCACAGGCTGCCAACCCCCAGGGAATGGCCGTGTCTCCATAGCCAGACGGGGTGGAGATGTTTCTGACACCTGAAGAACAGTCACACCACCCTCCTCCTCCTCCTCGCTGCTGCTCCTTTCCACAGCGGCTCACGATGCACAAGCCAGACCTTCTGAACGCTCTCCTTCATCCCACAGGCTATTTCATCCACGACACCCTTGACATCATCTTCAACCATCAGTCCCGCTCCTCTTGGGAGTACCTGGTGCACCATGCCATGGTGAGTATAGCCAGCACGGGGGGGTTCCACACACCCCAGGGCTCAGCCCACCCAGGTTTCATGGGCAAGCTGGAGCCCTTGTGTCTGCCTCACCCTGGCTGCCAGGTAGGCTCTGCACCAACAAGGCGAGGGCAGGACGCCTGCCAGCATCGGCTCCGAGTGCCTGGAGCCAGACAGGCTGGGAGCTGGGAGGGGGAAGAGCTGGAGGCTCAACCCAGCACAGGGAGGTGTAACTGGTCCTGGGGGATCTGGTTTTCTCTAAGCTCTCAGGTGCCTGCTGGGATCTCGGTGGGGGGAACTGTGTGCTCTCACTGAGGGCAGGGAAGGACTGGCTTTCCCCAGGGCAAGGCGAGCTGACCCTGTTCTCTGTGTGTGTGTTTGTGTCCCAGGCCATCTCTGCCTTCGTCTCGCTCATCATCACAGGCCGCTTCCTGGTGGCAGCGGTGCTGCTGCTGCTGGTGGAGGTGAGCAACATCTTCCTGACGGTGCGCATGCTGCTGAAGATGAGCAACGTGCCTTCCCCGGCGCTCTACGAGGCCAACAAATACATCAACCTGGTGGTGTACTTCGCCTTCCGCCTGGCGCCCCAGGCTTACCTCACCTGCTACTTCCTCCGCCACGTGGAGCTGCAGGGCCAGGGTGCCTTCCTCACTGCCAACCTCCTGCTGCTCGATGCCATGATCCTCATGTACTTCTCCCGCCTCCTCCGCTCCGATTTTTTCCCCTCCCTGCGCAAGGGCTCTGCGGGGAGAGACGTAGACGGCGAGAAGTTTCTGATAGACTGAGACGTGCGCGCCGAGGGGGACCCGGCCTCCAGCTCCTGGAAGTTTTGGGCTCTCCAAAGCTGCTCTGATGTGCCTTAGGGCTTTCTCCCTGGCCCCAGGCCCTGCCTTCACCCGCTCTGCTGCCTAAAAGCGCTTCCCTGCTGGACCAGCCCGACAGCTTCGCCGAGCCGCGGGGATGCTGCTGAAGCCAGAGGCACGGCCGATGGAGAAGCAGCCCAAGCCAGCTTCCCTGCCGGCAGCTGGAGGGCCAGGGGTGGCTGTGCTTTGCAGCTGATGCCTGGAAGGGTTGTGAGGGAGGGGAGGAGTCCCTCCCGTGGTGATGTTGGGTGTAATGTGCATTAAAATCAGTCTATTTACTGCTGCCGCAGCACACCTGGGCTGGCTTTTCTGTGGGGCAGAGCAGGCTGGGGACTCCCCCTGGGCCAGGGCTGTGGGGAAGGATGTGCCCTATTCCCAGGGAGGGAGAAGACACATTCCTGCTGCTGGCTTTGTTCTAGGGACATTTCAGCCTGCTGGGTCTTGCCAACCCGGTTAAGCCTTGAGCACAAATCTGTTTCTTGTGTGGATGGGTTGGTTCCCCTCTTCTTCCTCATTCCCCTGCTCTTCCAGAGACTCAGGGCTGTGCAGGGGACAGTTGAAGGGAACCAGGAGAGGTGCTGAGCCTTGTGGCAGTGCCTGACCTGCCTGTCTCCAGTCTGGTAGTGAGGAGCCTGGCTGGGCTGTGTGACTCACCCGGCAGCCACGTGAAGTGGAGCTGGCATGGAAAAGCCATGTGAGGCCAAGGGCTCTTCCTGGAAGATTGCTGCATGCTTGCATCCCCCTGGAGCAGTCTTCACTGGCACAGTGCAGCTGCAGCGCTGTGAGCGTGCTGGGCCCTCTCCTGCAGCCACAGGACCAGGGTGGTTCCAGCAGCTCTCCCAGAGCAGTGGGAGCAGAAGGGGGGTTCAGCTCTGGCCCAGAACTGGCCCAGCCGGTCTTGTGGAGCACCAGAGAGGCAAATCCAGCTGATGGTAACAGCTCCAGGATCAGAGTTAGCAGCAGGGCTCAGAGGCACTCCTGCCCAGCCCCTGCTCTGGGCACGATGTGTCCCACCCACCCCAGCACCTGCCCGGCTCAGGCAGTGACAGAACTGTGGATGAAATGAGCCAGTGGTTAAGGGGAGGCAGGGGGGGATCACCTTTCCACCAGAGAGCTGGGAAACACCCACAGGATGTGGATGGATCCTGGTGGGACTCCCTGGTGTGCACTGACACAGTGCCAGGAGCGGCCTGGCAGCTGGAACTGAGATGTGATAGCTGGGACAGTGTGGGCAGGGATCGATGCCAGCTCCAAACCTGCTCCTTGTCCCTCCTCGCTCAAAGCAGAGCTCAGCAGCCCTGGCAGGGCCCAGCCTTGCTCTCAGCAGCACATCCCAACAGCTGTGTGTGCATCTTCCAGCTGCAGCTGAAGCCTCGTGGCCTCTGCAGTTTAAATTACTCCATCTACAATCACAACTAAGCTCAAATGTTCATTTTCCCCTCACCCTTCTTTGCTGCACATTTCCCCTTGTCTCTCCACTTGAAGCAGACACAGCTCTGTCCCAGCAGGTCACAGGCTCAGACCAGCTCACACTTCTCCTGTCCTTACACCAGTGTGGAAGGCCAGGCATGACACAGCTCCCAAAGGAGGCAGCTGCTGCTGTTCCCCTCCTGGTTCCAGCAGGAGCATCCCCAGCTGTGGATCAAGCAGGCTGGCAGCCAGGAGCAAGAGGCCAGGGAAGCACCAGGGCAGCACCACTGGGCAGAGCTGAGCCAAGGCCAGGGCTGACTGCAAGTCATGCTGATGTGGAATCCCTCCCAGCCTCTGCCTGCAGCACATCCAGGCTCTCCTGAGCCAACCCTTGCCCAGCACTGACAGCAGCTTTGCTACAAAAGTGGCAACTTCTCCCACGTCTTTCTTGGGGTGACCGTGTGTAAAAAGGTGGCCTGGGGGTCAGGGGACCCTGCTGCCATGCAGGGTGCCAGGGCAGAGGCAGCGTTGGTGGTGCCAGGGAAGCACCCAGGGAAGCAGCACTCCTCCCTCCAGGCAGTTTTTAACCCCTTACAGCCGGTGAGCACCTCCTGCCCACCCCCCCCCCAGCCCAGGTGAGGGGTGTCAAGCCAGGGCCACACAGCCCAGCACAAAGCTCCACCCGAGAGCAGCTCCTGCTTTCCATCCCCCACTGTCCTGGGAATCTGCCACCCTCCACAAGAGGCCTGCAGGAACTTGGTGTCCCACCATTCAAGAGCCCAATTAGCCCAATCAATATTTGGTCAGGGCTTTCATCATTTTTCTCAGTCGAGTCTAAGTATGTACTTAAGCTCAAGTACCCTGGAGACTTTTCCATAACTCCCCCACTCCCTGCTCACCCAATGCTCCACATTCTCCTGACTCCAAACACTAAAACCTGGTTTCACCTAGAGACTCACAGCCAAACAGGCAGAGGCAGCAACAGCAGCATTTGGAAACAACCCTGAGGACAGTGAACCCCGTGAGGAACAGCAACAGCGAAACTCACACGCTGCAAGCACGTGGAGTGTGCCAGAAAAACCCACAAAGCCTCCACTGCTGGATTAGCAGGAGGGCTCCAAGTGAACCTGCAGCATAAGCAGAGAGCTGATAGGCTGGGGAAATGGTGTGACAGGTCACCTGTGCCACATCAGAGCCACTGACAGCTTTTGGTTGTGCTCTGCTCCACAAGGAAGTGATGTAGGACACCCAAAACACTGATCACAAACACATCCCAATTACCCTGTGCAAGAAAATGCAAGACACAAGAGGCCTGGGGGTAAATGCAGAGATATTTGAGGTTTAGGTGTCACCTCATGCTGACAGGATCTCAGACACCTCTGAGCAGGGCAGCAGTGCCCCTGCAAACCCTCTGGTGGAGCAGTCAGCCCTGCCCACCCACTGCAGGAAGGGAAGGAGGAGCCCCTTTGAAGAAGTGGAGCCCCAGGACTTTGCTGGGGGCTCTCTCTGGCACAGGGCTGTGCTGTCACAGAACACAGGAGCCCTCAGTGGTGTCACAATGTTTATTAGTCTGTACAGTACCCGGCAGATGCAGTTTAGATGATTCCAATCTGGAAAGAAGCAAAGGATGTTAAAACAGATGTTATGGTGGCAGAAAGGCAGAGCCTCCACCACAGACATCACTGCATCTCCCCAGGATTCCTGTCCTCCAAGGCTTCCTCCTCCCAGACCTGCCCAAGAGCTTCACACATCCCCTTTGTGCACTCATCCCACAGTGATCCTTGTGCTGTGCATTCCCCTACTCCACTGTGCACCACCTCTGCCTCCTGCCTGCCTCAATCACCTTGGACTGACTGAGAATGTGGCTCCTCAGCACTCACATCCTGTCTGGCTGCAGAGCCACACAAGTGCCACCACACAAATGCCTCATGAAGAACAATCAGTGGAGGAGACACGAGACAAAGTGCAAAATAAAACCTTCCAAGTTTCAAAGAGATCTCACCTTGTTGGCCACATCCAGTGCATCATAATCAGGAGCCAGTCGGACGTAAGCCTTCTTCTCTCCATCAGGCCTAGAGAGGAAGAGGAGGCATCAGGACAGAGACAACTCCTCCCTCCCCCCTGCTCCACATTCCTGCAACCCCCGTGTGCATCAGTGGTTCCTTTGGAAACATCACATTACTCAGTGAAATTGAAGTTTACATCATTTGCACAGGACTCCCTGGGTGCCAGAAGTGCTCCCTGAGGAAACCAACCCTCTGCTCTGCCAACATTCCCCACTTCCACCAAGATGTGCTCAGTCCAAAGCTGCACTGAGCTGTGGAGCTTTACCCCACATCTGCTCAATCTCACACATGTATTCCCATTTTCTGCCAAAATGAAGCCCCTCACACCCAGCAGGGACCTGTTCTCCTCCCCCTTCTCACCTGATCAACGTGTTGACCTTGGCCACATCGATATCATACAGCTTCTTGACAGCCTGTTTGATCTGGTGCTTGTTTGCCTTGACATCCACGATGAACACCAGAGTGTTGTTGTCCTCAATCTTCTTCATCGCTGATTCTGTGGTCAGAGGGAACTTGATAATGGCATAATGGTCCAGCCTGCAAGAGAGATGCTGTGATTAACAGAGGGCCAGCAGGTGCTCCTCTGAATTTCAGGGCCTTTCTTTGGGGTGCATCAGTCACCTAAGGTTATAATCACAAACTCTCAGGCTTTGGTCGCATAAAATCATCACCTGCATCCCAAACCACCAGGTCCCCATTCACGGGGCTGCTCCCACCCCCAAACGCCCCAGCAGGGCAGAGCCCTCTCCCCACACTCACTTGTTTCTCCGTGGGGCGCTTTTCCGGGGGTACTTGGGCTGCCTCCGCAGCCGCAGCGTCTTGGGCCTGCGGAATGTGGGCGACGTGCGGATCTTCTTCTTCTTGTGGCTGTGGACCCCCTTCAGGACGGCCTTCTTGGCCTTCAGCGCCTTTGCCTTAGCCTCTGTCTTCGGAGGCACAGCTGTGAGGAGAGCTCAGTCAGCGCCACACGGCTCTGCAGGGTCGGGGCGCGCTCCCCGGCCGGGCATGGCTTCCCCGGCAGGACCTCACCCAGCGGCCCGGGCTCCCTCATCCAACCACGAGGAGCCCCCAGAACGCCCAACTGAGTTAAAAGTCTCCCGTTTCCTTGCAGGAAAAGGCGCTCATTCCCTGGCCGCGCAGGATTCCTAGCACCGAGATGGGAACACCCCCCACCTCCCTCAGACAACCTGGCAGGCCTCTCCCACCCCCTCCACGTGCCCGCGCTGAACACAGCGCTGCAACCCTGCGCCACTCCCCGCTTCGTTCAGCCCGGCTCCCCCCCCCACATACACCAGCACCCCGCGGGGTCCCACACGCCGCCCGGGAACCCCAACCCAGACCCGGCGCCCCGCGCCCTCACCCTCCTTCTTCGCCTTGGGCGCCATCTTGGCCAGGCGGAAGCCGAAAGGGGTCTCCCGCTCCGCGCAGCACGGGCTTATACCGCCAAATCTCGCGGGAGCAAGACGGAATCTCCACCACCTCTCCGGCCCAACTCTCGCGACATATTCTGAGCATGTCGGTAGTGGTAGTACTCGCTAAGGGACTCCTGTGCGCACGCGCAGCATTGTCCTGCGTGCCGTGGGGCATCATGGGAGTTGTAGTCTGGCACGCTACTGTCCCTTCCCGCCGTCGTGGCGGTGCGGGACCGGGGTGAGCCCCGGGGTGGCGGGGGATTACCGGGGTCCCGCCGCGGTGGTAGCAGCTCAATGGCCCAGTCCCGGAGCAACCGGCGTCCTGGCCCCTCCCACGCCCCCGAACGGGGGCGTGGGAGGGGCCAGGACGCCGGTTGCTCCGGGACTGGGCGTGAAGCACCGAGCACCGCTACCGACGCTCGGAGGTTGGCGGTAACGGGGACACCGCGCTTCATTTCCTCGCCGTGGGGACAGGGACGAGGCGGGGAGAGCTGGATGTTGGACTGGCATGAGGCGAGGGGACAGCGGGATCTGTGCACGGGACGGGGGGGACACGCGGGGAGCGGTGGGACACGGGGATGGGGCTGGGTGGCACTTGGGGACAGACAGATTGCGGGGCAGGGACTGCCACAGCCTGGGGTGGCCGTGGGGACAGCTGGGACACGGGGGTGGATGGATAGGTGGATGGCGGGGACAGTGGTACCCGGGTGTGCGGGAATGTGAGGGTGGCGGGACATGGGGACAGCTGGGACACGCGTGTGGGACAGCCACATCTGGTGGCAGGGGGACAGTGACACGCTGGGGTGGCACACTCGGGATGTGGGACACGGGGACAGCTGGGACACGGGGTGTGGGACAGCCACAGGCAGGGGGCTCGGGGTGGCAGGGAGGTGACAAGGACCTCGAGGTGGCAGGGATGTGGGGACAGCCATCCTCGGTGACGTGGTGAATCAGGACACAGGGACAAGGGAAAAGTGTGGGATAAGGGGACAGCCCCGCATGGGGACACGGCGACAACAGTGATCCACAGTGCTGTCCACGGCGACATCTGTGACACGGGGACACGGCCACTCCTTGCTCTCTGTGTCCCCAGACCCCGCCTGACCCTCATCCCATCCCCGCTGTCCCCCGCGGACCATGAACGTGCTGGCCCCGGTGCGCAGGGACCGGGTCATCGCCGAGCTGCCCGCGGTGAGAGGGGGCCCCGCCACCCCGGGCCGTCCCCGCGCTCACCCCGCGCTCACCCCGCTGTCCCCCTTTGTCCCCTCGCAGTGTTTCCGCAAGGAGGCCGCCCTGCACGCCCGCCCCGCCTTCCACCCCACGGTGGCCGGAGCCTGCCAGGAGCAGCGGACGGGCACCGTGGGGTCTGTCCCGCGGGTTCGGGGTCCCCGCTCTCGGCCTGGGGGGTGACAGGGACCGGCGGGGCCGCAGCCGCGCGTGGGGGTCCCCGGGGGTCCCGGCGTGGGCGCCGCGTGGCTGCCGGCGCTGCCCGGTGCCGAGCCCTGCGTCACGGCGCTGGAATGCGGAGCGGGGGGGACACGGGGAGAGCGGGGCGGGAGCGGGGATCCGGGATGAACCGGGGGGGGGACACCGGGGGGAGCACGGGGATCCGGGATGGACCGGGGAGGGGACACGGGGGGACACCGGGAGAGCGCGGGGATCCGGGATGGACCGGGAGGGGACACCGGGGGGACACCGGGAGAGCGCGGGGATCCGGGATGAACCGCGGGGGGGACACCGGAGGAACGCGGGGAGGGCGCGGGGATTCGGGATACGGAGCGGGGGGACACCGGGGGAGCTCGGGGGTCCGAGATGAACCGGGAGGGGACACGGGGGGACACCGGGGAGTACGGGGATCCGGGATGAACCGCGGCAGGACCGGGATGCGGGGCGGGAGGACACCGAGAGGACACCGAAGGGACACCGGAGGATCGCGGGCGTCTGGGATGAGCTGCGGCGGGGCGGGAATGCGGAGCGGGGGGGACACCGGAGGAGCACGGGGGTACGGGATGAGCCGCGGAGGGCCGGGATGGGATGGGATGGGATGGGATGGGATGGGATGGGATGGGATGGGATGGGATGATGGGACCAGCCCAAACCCCTTGGGGACGGCTCAGGGGTGCCCCCACCCTGCTGAGCCCCCGCGTGTTCCCCTCGCTGCAGGTTCAAGATCTCCAAGATCATCGTGGTGGGCGATCTCTCGGTGGGGAAAACCTGCCTGATCAATCGGTAACGGGAGCCCCGGGAGGCTCGGAGGGGTTGGAGAGGGGGGAAATGATCCCCCTCTCCCAAAGGGCAGCAGCGCCTTGGGCTGAGCCCAGCTGTGGCCCAGGGGGCGGGGGGCACTGAGCCCCCCAAGGGGCCAGGGGATGTTGATAGCCCCTGACTCCCCCCAGGTTTTGCAAGGACACTTTTGACAAGAACTACAAGGCGACCATCGGCGTGGATTTCGAGATGGAGCGGTTCGAGGTGCTGGGGGTGCCCTTCAGCCTGCAGCTGTGAGTGTTGGCCAGCCCCCTCCCCGCTCACCCCTGCGACCCCCCCTCACCTGCCACACCCCCCCAGGTGGGACACGGCCGGCCAGGAGCGTTTCAAGTGCATCGCTTCCACCTACTACCGAGGAGCACAGGGTGAGCTCCCCCTGCAGCCCAGCCGCCCACCCTCTGTCCCTGTCCCCGTCCCCATCTCACCCTCCTTCCTCCCCAGCCATCGTGATTGTCTTCGATGTCAACGACGTGGGGTCCCTGGAGCACACACGGTAGGTGACACATGGCCAGGGGTGGGGACAGGGATGGGCGTGGGGACCTTAGGGACAAAGAGGGGCTGTGGGGCTGCTGTGCTGCGTGAGCACAAGGACAGTGCTTGGCCACCAGCTGGTGACAGTGGCTTCACAGGCAGTGGCTGGCTGATGCCCTGAAGGAGAACGACCCATCCAACGTGATCCTCTTCCTGGTGGGCTCCAAGAAGGATCTGAGCGTGAGTGTGTCCCCCTCCCCGTGGGCAGGCCGTGCCCTGGCTGTCCCTGTCACCCACCCACACCCGGCCTGGTTGGCAGACCCCGGCCCAGTACAGCCTGATGGAGAAGGACGCCCTCAAGGTGGCCCAGGAGATGCAGGCCGAGTACTGGGCTGTGTCCTCGCTCACTGGTGAGTCCCAGCGGGGTGGGGAAATGCACATCCCACATCAGCCAGCTCGGGGGGCACTCAGGGGGTCTCTTCCTGCCGCGGGCCAGGGGAGAACGTGCGGGATTTCTTCTTCCGAGTGGCGGCGCTGACCTTTGAGAGCAGCGTGCTGGCCGAGCTGGAGCGCGGCAGCGGCGCCCGCAGCATCGGCGACACCGTGCGTGAGTAACCCCCGGCCGGCCCCTCCCGGGCGTCCCCCGTGTCCCCACACCCTCACAGCCACCCTTTCCCCTTGCTCTGCCCCTCAGGGATCAGCAGCAAGGAGAGCGACCTGTACCTGTCCACGCCCCGCAAGAAACCCAAGTGCTGCCAGTGAGGGACAGCCCCAAGCCCTCTGTGCTCTGGACCAAAGAGGGGCGACCCCAGCCGGCCCCGAGGACATGTCCCTGCCACCCCTGGCCTGCCTGGGCACCCCTGGCCTGCCTGGGCACCCCCGCTGGGGCACGCAGGAGCACCCGTGTGGCTCCTGTAGCTATGCAAACCCAGGTACTGCTCGCAGGGGGAGATGCCTTCAGGCTCCCTTTTGTCTTAATAAAATCTTTTTTTATGCTTTGTAAGAAAGGCGTGGGGCTGGGGGCAGGGGGCTGGGGGTGGCTGTGGGTGTCCCTGTCCCCGGGTGCAGCCCCCAGGCTCACAGGCAAGCAGGCGGGTGGATGGCTGCCACTCAGGATGAGTTCCATTGGCACTCAGGACGAGTTCCATTGCCACCGAGGAGCATCCCGGTCCTGCAGAGCCAGGGGGGATGTGTCCCTCTCAGGGGGACACATGAGGTGACACCGCCACGTCACTCCCAGCCCAGCTGGTGCTGGTCGAAGCGGGGCTGCAGGCGTGGGGGGACGCAGTGGGAGCACTTGTAGCGCTCCTGGATCCACTTCCCTCCCTCGCTGCTCTCCATGCAGATGGCAGCGACCCCTGTGGGGACACAGGGGGCTCAGCGCTGCCCACCACAGCCTGTGGGAGTGAGTGGCGTCCCGCTGCACCCATGGGTGCCCTCTCCTACCTGCCACGACCCCCCCCAGCCGCTCCACCAGTTCAATGGCCGCTCTCATGGTGCCCCCAGTTTCAACCCACTGATCCACCAGGAGGATGCGCAGGCCTGGAGGGGGGAGAGGCTGTGCTTGAGCGCTCCATGCCCACCCTGCAGCCCCCCAGAAGGGCAGCACCCCTGGCTGACCTGGTGTGATGGCATCGGTGCGGATCTCCATCAGCTTCTGCCGGCCCGAGTAGTCGCTGTAGGGCTGAGCCTCGGTGTGCACGCACAGGTGCCCGGCCTTGCGGATGGCCAGGAAGCCTTTCTGCAGGGTGGCAGCGGCTGCAGCGCCTGCAGGTGGGCACAGCACCGTCAGGACCCCCAGGACAAGGGCCAGGGACGCTGTGCTCGCCTGTGAGCCGTGCCCCGCTCACCCAGGATGAAGCCCATGGCGTCGATGCCGGCCACCATGTCGATGGCATCTCCCTGGAAGGGCTGCAGCAGGTCGGCCACGCAGTCCTGCAAGCCCTGGGGGGAGAGTGGAGGGGCTGGGTGTGGGCAGCCCCCCGTGGGCACCCCAGCAGCCCCTGGAGAGGCACAGCCCACCCCGGGCACCCCGTGGATGCCATCCACCCCGGGCACTGGGTACTTGCGGGTGGCAGTAGAGCCGGGACGGGTCCAGCCAGGCATAGTTGGGACCTTTGACGTTGGGAGCCATCAGTGCCAGGTACCAGCCCTTCTCCCGGGTGGCAGGGACGTGGCACAGGTCCATGCGTGGGGACTGCAGGCACTGCAAGCACTGAGCGTGAAGGGGGGTGAGACCTGCCCACCTCCCCATGGCCTGGTGCCCCCCACCCACACCCACACCCACGGCCACACGTGGCACCCCAGGGCCCAGGGCTCCCGTTCTGGCTCCGTACCTGGTGCTGGTGGCAGGGCTGAGCCGAGCAGGAGCGTCACAGGGGCGTCACAGACAGCGACAGCTGAGCAGGGGCAGCCCTGTGGCACCGGGCCAGCGCCCTCAGCCAGCTGGACACGGGGACAGAGCCAGGCAAGAGCCCTTCCCGTGGGCCACTGATGTCCCCCACTGGCTCTGCTGTCCCAGCCAGGCAGGGCTGTGCTGGGAAGAAATGAGGCTGTGGTGTTTGTAACCCACATGAGTGTCCCCAGCACCCAGTGTGGGTGGCACAGAGGGGTGGCACCCTGTGCCAGCCCAGCCAGGGGGATGCTCAGGGGGGTTTCCTGCAGTTTTGGGTGGTCCTGGGCAGCACAGGGATTTTTTGAGGCCGCGCACGTCCCCGTTGGGGTGTGCAGGCACTGTCCTGCCCTGCTGGGAGCTGGCTGCCACAGCGTCCCACTGAGCCAGGGCTGTGTCCTGACTGCCAAGGGGCCCCAAGGGCAGGAGCTGCCCGGGAGGGACAGCCCTGGCAGCGCTCTGGGAACGGCAGAGTGGGCGGCCAGCCCGGCTGGGCACAGGCTCTGGGCTGGCCTGGGGAAGGCACATCCGTGGGATGGGATGTGCAGGGCCACAGGGAGCGACCCTGGGATGGGATGTGAGGATGCAGCAGGGCACTCATGGGGCATGGGGAGGTGTCACAGACATCTTTTATGGAAAATCCTTTCCTTAGGACTTTTTCTCCTGAGAAGCTGAGAGGCCTCGGGAACAAAATGCAAACAATTATTATCTGCTGCTGTGGAATGCAACAGGTGCATCTGTGATTGGCCCATGTTGGTTTTTCTAATTAATGGCCAATCACAGACAGCTGGCTCAGACAGAAAGTCCAAGCCACAAGCCTTTGTTATCTTTCTTCCTTTTCTATTCTTAGCTAGCCTTCTGACTAAATCCTTTCTTCTATTCTTTTAGTATAGTTTTAATGTAATATATATAATAAAATACTAAATCAAGCCTTCTGAAACATGGAGTCAGATCCTCATCTCTTCCCTCATCCTCAGAGCCCTGCGAGCACGGTCACAGGGAGGTGCCGATGTGGGGAGCACCGCGGGAAGGGACGGGGGGATCCAGGGAGCATCTGTGGGCCGGGATCCGGGGCCGCCCAGAGCATCCTCGGGGAGGGAGGCAGGGATGAAGGGATTCAGGGACGCAGGGATGCAGGGACACAGGGATGCAGGGATGCAGGGATGCAGGGACGCAGGGACACAGGGATGCCGGGAGCACCGTTCTCCCGTCGGGGGCCGCTCCGGGCCGGGGGCTGTGCGGGGCGGGCGCGTCACGGGGCGGGGGTTTGTGGCCGGCTCGTTACCGGCCCCGCCACATCACCCCACCGGCTGCCACAGCAACGGGGCCGGTCCCGCGGCAGGGGTGAGCCCTTCCCCGCGGGACGGGCGGCGGGAGCGGGAGCGGCGGCAGCGCCCCGGCTCTGCGGGACCCTCCGCGCCGTGCCGGGCCGTGCCAAGCCGTGCCAAGCCGTGCCGGGCCGCCCCGCGTGGGCGGGCTGCGCTGCTCTATAAGGCGGCCCCACGGCGGCGAGCGGCGCGGTGCCATGTGCGCCCCGGGGCTGCTCTGCCGCCTCCTCCTCCTCCTCCTCCTCCTCCTCCTCTTCCTCCTCCTGCTGCCGCCTGCCCCCGGAGCGGCCCCGCCGGGACGGCCCCGCGCCCGCCGCGGGCTCACCTACCCCGGGACGCTGTGGTGCGGGGCGGGCAGCAACGCCGACAGCTACGAGCAGCTGGGTAAGGGCGGCAGGGATGCTGCTGCATCTATCATCCCATCCCATCCCTTCCCATCCCATCCCATCCCATCCCATCCCATCCCATCCCATCCCATCCCATCCCATCCCCATCCCATCCCCAAGTCAGTCCTCACCAATCCCAATCCAGTCCATCCCAGTACTGGTCTCCTCCTGTTCCCATGATAGTTCAGCCCCTGTCTGTCCAGTTCAGCCCCCACCCAAGCACCAGTCCAATCCCAGTTCACCTCTGCCTAGTTCCTATCACAATTCCTCCTGGTGCTGCTCCACTCTTGATCCACCCTCTGTCCCCAGCCTACTCTGTGGTCCATCCTGCTGCCATTCCAGTCCCCATCCCAGGGTTTTGTCATCTCTTCCTGTTTTTCTGACCAATATTTTGATCCAAACTTCTCCTGTAAGGCTGGCCATTAGGAAAAAACCTTCTCACACTCTTCCCCTCTCTTCTGGCCCTACAAAACCTTCATTATTTAAGACAGGAAATCAGTGAGGAATTGTGCTTTGCAAATTGCTTGGCCTAACAAAGAGGTGGATCCTGACATTGCACTTAAGAATTATGGCTGAAACTGAGTGGAAAGGAAGGCTCAGTTCACAAGTGCAGATCTTTTGCCAATGGACTACTCGCCTTTTATTTATTTTTTAGTATATATTCAAAGTCCATCCCAATACTGCTCCACTTCCTGTTGCTATCCTCATCTCAGCCTAAACCCTCTTGTGGTGCTGCTCCCGGACCCCAGTCTGATCCCCAGTGTGGTGTTGGCACAGCCAGTGCCAGCCTTGTCCCCACCCAAGCGCTGATCCAGCTGAGCCCTTCCCACCCATCCTTACCTACCCCAGTCCCCATCCCAACACTGCTCCACTCCCTGTCGCTATCCTGATCCCAGCCTAAACCCTCTTGTGGCCCTGTCCAGGACCCCAATCTCATTCCCAGTGTGGTGTTGGCACAGCCAGTGCCAGCCTTGTCCCCATCCAAATGCTGATCCAGCTGAGCCCATCCATCCTTATCTACCCCAGTATCATTCCATGCATGTATCAGCCCAATCCAATCCTGATCCTAGCCCAGCTCCAGCCCAATCCAATCCTGATCCTAGCCCAGCTCCAGCCCAATCCAGTCCTAGCCCTAGCCCAGCTCCAGCCCAATCCAATCCTGACCCTAGCCCAGCTCCAGCCCAATCCAGCCCTAGCCCAGCCCCAGCCCAATCCAGTCCTGGCCCTAGCCCAGCTCCAGCCCAGCCCCAGCCCAATGCAATCCTGACCCTAGCCCAGCCCCAGCCCAATCCAGCCCTGGCCCTAGCCCAGCCCCAGCCCAATGCAATCCTGACCCTAGCCCAGCCCCAGCCCAATCCAGTCCTGACCCTAGCCCAGCCCCAGCCCAATCCAGCCCTGACCCCAGCCCAGCCTCAGCCCAACCCAGTCCTAACCCTAGCCCAGCCCAATCCAGCCCTGGCCCTAGCCCAGCCCCAGCCCAATTCAGTCCTAGCCCAGCCCCAGCCCAATCCAATCCTGACCCTAGCCCAGCCCCAGCCCAATCCAGTCCTGACCCTAGCCCAGCCCCAGCCCAATCCAGCCCTGACCCCAGCCCAGCCCCAGCCCAATCCAATCCTGACCCTAGCCCAGCCCCAGCCCAATCCAGCCCTGACCCCAGCCCAGCCCCAGCCCAATCCAGCCCTGACCCTAGCCCAGCCCCAGCCCAATCCAGTCCTGACCCTAGCCCGGCCCCAGCCCAATCCAGCCCTAGCCCAGCCCCAGCCCAATCCAGCCCTAGCCCGGCCCCAGCCCAATCCAGCCCTGGCCCTAGCCCGGCCCCAGCCCTGCCTGCAGCCCCGTTTCCCTGCAGGGGAGCACCGGGACACGGATCGCTGCTGCCGGGAGCACGACCACTGCCAGCACGTCATCCACCCGTTCACGGCGCGCTACGGCTACCGCAACCTGCGCTGGCACACCATCAGCCACTGCGACTGCGACCGCCGGTGAGCGTCCCCAAACCGCCCCGGGGCACCCGGGCACCCCCCCGGGGGCGGCAGCTTCGGTGCTCGTGGGTGACGGGTTTGAGATTAACGGGAGGATGGCGGGTGTGTGGTTTCAAGGCGGTAATTCGGTAATACAATCTCGTTACTTGAGATAGTAATGGTTGTTCCTAGGAGTAAGGCTAATGATGAAGATTAGATTTGCTCGGGGAGTTCATTAGCAGGGGAAGGAGTTGAACCATCGTTTTCAGGGTATGGGCCCCATAGCTTGTTTAGCTGACCCTACTAGAAAGTAACATAAAGGAAGTGTGGAGGGTTTTGATTCCTTTAGTGTAGGTTCAATTCTTGCTTTTCTAAGTAGCAGGAAATGAGAGGGCTGGTACACCTCCATGTTCACTTTATCAGAGTGACCCTTTGTGATGGAGTTCACAGGGGTTTTCAGGTGAGGGAAGAGACAAGAATGTTGACTCTATCAGAAGGCTTGATTTATTATTTTATTATATATATTACTTAAAACTATACTAAAAAGAATAGAAGGAAAAGTTTAATCTCAGAAGGCTGGCTAAGCTAAGAATAGAAAGGAATGAAAACAAAGGTCTGTGGCTCGGACAGAGAGAGAGAGGTCACTAATTCCAAACATCTACACGAGACCAATCACAGATCCACCCGTTGCATTCCACAGCAGCAGATAACCATTGTTCACATCTTGTTTCTGAGGCTTCTTAGCTTCTCAGAAGGAGAAACCTTAAAGAAAAAGATTTTCACAAAAGATGTCTGCGACAACCCTTAGCGTCCAGGCACATTTCCAGAAGGGCCCCAGCTAAGGAGGTGTAGCAGATGGGCACGGTGGTGTGTGAGAGGCACAGGACGCTGGCGTGTCAGGGGCACAGCATGGTGGCGTGCCAGGGGCACGGGCACCCCCTGAGCTGGCTGTGCCCGGGCAGGTTGAAGCAGTGCCTGCGGCGGGTGAACGACACGGCCTCGCGCGCCGTGGGCCAGGCCTTCTTCAACGTCATCCAGGTGCCCTGCTTCGAGTTCACCTACAGGGAGGAGTGTGTGGAGCCCTATCTCTATGTCTGGTGAGTGCCCCCCTGCCCTGGGGACCGTCCCCCTGCCCTGTGGGGTTTGTCCCAGCCCGTGGTGCCTCCTGGCTTTTGGCAGGTGCAGGGCGTACAACACGGTGGCCGTGGCGGTGCCCCGAGAGCCGGCGCTGTATGAGTTTGGGGGGGAGCTCATCGACAGGGCAGCCAGGCCCAGGGGAGTCCCCCTGAGCCCCCCGCGGGATCATCGTGAGCTCCCAGTGGATCATCACACCGGGACAGCCCCCAAGGCAGGCAAGAAAGAGAGGAAGAGGAAGAAAGATAAGAAGAATAAGGGGAAAGGTCTGAAAAAGAAAGGCTCTTCTGAAAAGGGGGCACGGAGCCGTCCTGCTGGCCCTGCTGATCCCTGGGCCCTGCTGCCATCATCCAACACCATCCTGAGCGATGCCCCAGCACGGGAGGGAGTGGGCAGGGAGCCAGTGCCAGCCACTCCCTCCCCGGTGCCCACCACCAGCGGGAAGAGGAGGAGGAAGGAGAGGAACAGAAAGAAGAGGCTGAAAAGTAAAACTGAGGCTGAGCCTGCATGAGAGGTGCAGGTCTGAGTCCTTCCCTGAACCCTGCACGGGTCCTGGCTGTGAAATAAATTCACATCTGCTCAAGCATCCTTGGTTTTGTCTGTGGGGGAATGGATGGCACTGGGGCAGCATCCAGGGGAAATCCTGGGGCTGATCCCATAGAACATCCAGAGCTGGGTGGGGATCCAGGGGTTTGAGCTGTCCCTCACTGCCCCCCTCAGCTCAATGTCATCATCCTGGCACTGGGGACAGAGCTGGGTGGGGATCCAGGGGTTTGAGCTGTCCCTCACTGCGCCCCTCAGTCCATGTCATCATCCTGGCACTGGGGACACAGCTCTTGGCCACATGCTGGCAGCAGGGCTGAGCCCCAGTTTCAGCTGCCCTGCTAGGGGGTTAAATTCCAGCTCCCCAGGCATCCCATTTTCTCTGGGAGTTCTCTGAACTGCACCACCCAAGTTCTCTCTCATCCTCTTAATGCCTTGCCTTTCCCATGCTCCCACACCAGCATCAACTCCTCCCTTCATTGGGGAGGAACAGGGGCTTGGCTCTCCCTGAAGGCTCCTCAAATGCCTGCAAGGCTCCTTAGGGTGGGACAGCAGACACTTTTCCAGCCCTGGGACAAAGGCAGACACTGCCTGGGAAGAGCTGGGGCACAGAGAGCTGCCTGTGTCCCTTTCTCATGGGTGGGGACCCTGTCTGGGCCCTGTAGCCAGGAGCAGGGAACAGGGCATGGCCACCAACTCCTCCAAATGCTTCCAAGGCTGGAGCATGGATCAGCCCAGCGTTCTCATGAGGTGGTGGAAAGATTTTCCTGCACCAGCACCAAATCCCAGCATTGGACAGAGCCGGAGCGCCAGGAGCCAAGCAGACAGCAAAGCCCACGCTGAGGAGCGTGCAGTGCAATCCCAAATCCCTGAAATAAGCGGATCACAGGAGGCCAGGGGGGAATTCCAAGGGTGGAGGAAGGCATTGCTTCCTCTGTGGCTGCAAAGCCCCTGTGGCAGCCACGGCATCCCAGCAGGAAGCACGGACAGGGGGCACGCCGAGCAGCTTCCCAAAAGTAGAACTTTTATTGACAGCAAGGGAAAACTAAAAACAAAGATAGCCAGAAAGGAGGCAACAACACACAACTAGCCTCCCCTCTTTCAGGTCCAACCAGTAAGGAGCTGCTCCCAGTCAAATTCCTATCATACAGTCTCATGAAATAACAAAATAGCGCCAGGTTCAGCCACCTGTGAGCTCGGAGCTGTGGGCCCCAGCCCACACGGCTCTCCCCACTGGCCTGGGTGGCTTTGGGAGGAACAGGACCCTGTGAGCCCCTCAGCACTGCAGAGGGGATGGCATTGAAGCCAGGACCTGCATTTCTCTGTGCAAAGAGCTTTGCTTTGTCTCCCGGGTCGCTGCCATTCTTCAGGAGCATTTACATGCAAAGAAGAGCTTTGTTTCCTAAGATCTGCTGTTCCTGCTCATTTCCTAGCAAAGGAGGCTGACCAGGAGCACTGGGAAGGAACAAAGACTCTGCTTCCATAGAAAATCCCTACTAATAAAGCAGGAGAGGGGAGAGTGTGTGCAGCAGGAACTTTCCCTCTCAGAAATGTCTCTCCTATGTGGGCAATCCCACACTGGGCTGCTCCTTTATCCACTTTATCCCTCTCCCGGTGTCTCTCCCTATCCCACAGCCACAGGGAGGTGCCCCCGATGTCAGTGTGATGTCTCCATGCGGTGCATCCATAACAAAACCTTATTTGTTAACAACAGAAATCAGCTTCTCTGTGAAACTTGCAGCACACAGAAGGCAACACCAAGCAACAAAGGCAGGAGGAGCATCCACTTCCACCAAGCAACTCTGCTCTGAGCAAATCCTAAGGGAAGGGCAGGGTGCAGGCAGAAAACCTCTGAGCTAGCATTCAGTAAAAACTCTATTTATTCACCCCTCTTGGTTACAGCTGGGCAGGGAAGGGGGTACAGAGGAGGAGGCCATGCACTCCGGGCTGCTCCGTGCTGCTTCATCCCACGTGTCTGCCTGGGGAAGCTGCCACAGGCTGGCGCTTTATTTCGCAGTCCGATTAAAAAAAAATAATCAAAACTAAATAAATATTGTTCCAAAAGAAGCCAGAGGAGAGAGCAAGCCTTTGGTACAACAGCTGCATCTCCAGCAAGACCCCGAGCTGCTGTGCTGGACCCCTCCAGACACAGCTGGGGCTGGCACAGGCTCTGCTGAGCCTGTCACGCATGAAAACATGGAGCAAACAACAACAGGAACTTGGTGAGAACTCTGGGTCGTTTGTCACAACCCCCACGACTCTGCTTTGTGGCCTCGGGACGAGGGGAGGTGACAGTCAGGGTTTGGGAGGATCCAAAGGAAACAGGCTCACTCCAGGGCACTGCACTTCCAGCTCCATTTGCTTCCCAGTCTTTGGGGTGAAAGCAGAGTGCTGTGCATGTACAAGGACAGACTCCTTTGACCTCACGTCTGCTCTGCCAAGTTCCCAAAGGTGCCTCAAAATCGGAGCCTAGAACGCAGAGGCCGATGCAGTGTTCCTTTCTATGATATATTTTTCTTATATATAGTATATATTTTTAAACCAGCCCTGCCAAGTCTATTCTCTCGCTCAGGTGCACATCACCAAGAGTCATTTCCCACCATCCCACGGCGTATAAAACAGGAGTTATGTGTCTAAGGGAAGTCGCTTCCTATTGTTCCCTCTCCTTCCCCCGGGCCGGGAGAGTGGAGGTGTCGGGTGTCAGGTCCTATCGATCCATCTCATCCAGGAGAGGCGTGGCGTCCCCGGCGATGGACATGGGCGTGCTCTCGATCATGGGGCTGGGAGAAGGGCGAGGGGTCAACCTCTGCTTCTGTTTCCTCCGCTCAGCCTCCTTCTCCTGCAGCCACTGCTCGGCCATCTTGCCCCAGTCGATGGCAGCGTGGGTGTTGGTCCTGCAAGGACACGGGGACAACGTGAGATGTGACAAATAAACTACCCTGCCCTCCCTCCCCATCATGCTGCTTCCACAAAACCAAGGAAAGCAATGGAGACAGGACAGGGATGGGAGCACTCAGAGCTACTCACTTTGGCTGCTGCCTCTGCCTGGAGCTGGATGAGGGCTGCGACTGGGACTGGGTGGACTGGGGTGTGGTGTTGGCCTGCAGCTGGTACTGGGGCGTGGTGATGGGCTGGCTGGGAGTAGTGTAGGAGTAGCTGGGGGTCATCAGAGGGGTGGCCACTGGCTGCTGTGCTGGAGTTGTGAACACCTGTGGAGAGAGAGCAGAGGCTGTCAGGGGACAGAGGGTGGACCCTGCCAGGCTGGGGGGGTCCTGCACTGCCCTGCCCACCCAGGAGGGTGCCCACCCTCACTGTGCATGCCCCCAGCCCTGCTGAGAACAGCACATCTGCTCCCCTGAGATCTGGGCCAGCACAGCCTGCCCTCCTTGCTCAGCCCAAGGGGAGATGCTGGAACCAAGCAAAGGCAAGGGTCACCAGAGACATTTGGGGCAAGCCAACAGCAATGACATCCTGCAGCAGGCACCAAGAACAGATAAATTCTACCTCTGCAGGCTGCAGAGAAGGTGCAGCAGCTCCCAGGATGGCTCCCTCCCACAACCCAAGCCAGCTGGCTTCTTGTCCCATGAAGAGCTTAGTGTCTTTGCCCCCCGGACTTCACCTCCCTTTTTTTTCCAGATGTTTTGATGATTAATACATCGAGTTATCCACAGTCCCTGCCTATCCCCAGCTCAGCATTTACTGTGCCAAACTTCCTGAAAGCCTCCCAAGATGCTCTAAAGGAGGATCACTCCTCTCTGCAAGCCTTGTCTTGCAGCATCTCTTCTTTGGGTGCAGCAGCTGGGTGTGTTTTTTGCACCCAGGCTCCTCAGTCCTCCTGCAGCTGGAATTTGCCTTGGTGCCAGCTGGGAGCTTGCAGAGTGGGCTGGGAGCAGGCACACATCAAGAAAGGCACATCACCATGAGCCAAAGCTGCCCAATTCCATCTTGCTCCCTGCAGAGCCCCTGGGTGTTGGGTCAGGCTGAGGTGTTCCCCTGGTGCAGCTCAGAGATTAGCACTGAGCTGAAAAGCCCTGCACACTCAGCGCATACCTCCCCAGCTAATCTCCTCCACTGGCAGCTCACGTTGCCAATCCAGGGGCACAATCAGAAGGCTGTGTGCCCTCACTGCTGGATCCCCCCTCTCCACCCTGCCACATTCCTTGGGGGCCAGAGCAGTTTGCTCCTTGCTCCAACTCCCCCCAGAGCAGGGCTGTGTTACGTGCCTCATTCCTCCAGTCACGGGAGGCAAAAGGAAACCTGGTTCAAGAATCCAGCCTGTGCAGCACCATGGGAACAAAACCAGGACTTGGGGACACCAGGCAATGAGGGATTCCTTGGGCTCCCAGTGGTTTTAGCAGCAAGGAGAAGCCAGCAGAAATGGAAGTGACACCTACGTGGTACGCGCTGCTGCCGCCGCCGCTGCCCCCGTAGCCGTACTGGCTGGAGCCCCACTGTGCTGGGGTGGCATTTGGGTTCTGTCCCTGGCCTGTCACAGCAGCAATGGCACTGAACATCTGGGAGGTCATGTTCTGTGGCAGAGCATTCACTGCTCGTGTCAGGTCTGCAAGGGAGACACGCTGCGTTAGGAAAAACGGAGCCTGGAGGAAAAGCTCAGGTCCCAGTCCCAACTGGGAATGGCCTGCACTGACCTGCCAGGTTGATGTTGGCTGGAGTAGCATTAATGGAGGCTGGAGTCCTGGTCCGACTGCTGCTGCTGGGGGTGATACCTGTGTAAAACACCAAGAGGTTGATTAATTCTCCTGGAGGAGCAGCCATTGGTCTGAAACTCAGGATGTGAAGTTGTTCTGGCATGGTGGTTTGCTACCAGGGAATGGTGTAGGCTGGAATGTATGGTGGGGGAGACAAAGGAGAGGAAAGGGACTGGTCCAGACTTTGCTGCACAGCCCACTTGATGCAAGATTAACTCTCAGGAGAGCTCTCAGTGGGTTGGTGCATGGAGCCAAGCATTTCAAGCATTGCTCAGAAACTTCCCACACACAGAAAAATCCTAGGACACATTTCTGGAACAAGGAAGATGGAACTGTCCTTTAATAACTGCCCCTGCTATTGTGTGATAAACAAACAGCTGAGGCACTGAAGTTTCAGGGTGCTCACCTGGGACAGGGTCCTGATAATGATCCTTAAACCATCGGAAAAGTCCATTCACAGTAGGGAAGACTTGGCCCCGGTAGCGGAATCCCTCCGGTGTCACTGTCACATACTCTATCCTGGGACAGCAGGGACAGCATGAGACACCATGTGCCAGCCACTCACTGACAGGTCACACTCAGAACAGGCATGGACTACAACCACAGCCTGGTAATGAACAGATAGATCCACCCAAGGCACTTTATCTTTAAACAATTGCTTCAAACTACCCTGCCCTTCCATGAAAAATCTGCTTTTCCATGAAAAACCCATCCCTCCCTGCCTACACTCCCACAGTACAGGGCAGTGTTGCTCGTGGCAGCCAGATGGTTAAGAAACATGGGAATCTCCTGGGTGAGATTTACTGCTAGAATTGGGTCCTCCACTGTCAGGAGGCCAGATCCTGGCAAAGAGGAGGCGTGATTTACAGGGATTTTGACAGAGCTGGAAGAAAAACTGGCAGCAGTCAGCTGAGGTTTGTTACTGGGAGTACTCAGTGCAGAAGCTGGGCTTGCCTCTCACTTACCTTGGTTTGCCTCGAGGCTGATATCCTAAGAGGAATTTACCAGGTAGGTCTTTACAGGCACTAATAAAATATGGAATAAATGTTGGCTTCTCTTTCTTGGTCTTTATCAGCAGCTCTTCCAGCTTCTAATTAGAGAAAAAAAAAAGAAGATAAATGCTCCAGGGGAGCCCACATTTTCAGCAGCACACAGAGCCCATGGATATCCTCCTAAGCAGTTACCACATCCTGGGATTGTCTCACCTTCTTGTCTCCACCATTGCAGTCCTGATAGTATTTGTGGTTCAACAGGTCTCTGGCAAAAGAAGCCATTGGCTGGACATAACGAGCAACAATTTCATCCAGGTCTTCAAACTCCTTTGAACAAACACATTTAAAGAGGTATTTAGGGTGTATTTGGTCATACACTCTGCACAGCAAGGCTTGAGGGGAAAAAAAAAAAGAGACAACTATTGTCTAAGGATCCAGATAATGCATTGGAAGAGCGTGAAAAGACAAGAGTGTGAAAGCAGCTGCAAGGACAGAAGGGCTGTGTCAACTTATACAATAAATCATTCCCTTTCCCAGGTGTGCTCTGCAGGTTTTACCTCTGTGTTGATCCAGAGCATGGAGCCCAGGCTGAAGGCATTCTCCTTGCCCTCCTCCCGGACATCCACGTGCTGGTAGATGCCATCGTTGACCTTCCAGGTGACAGTCAGGTGGTTCTCCCCTTTGCTGCTGGGCCGGATGATCACATCCCCTTGGTCCATGGTCTCCATCATCTTCTCTGCTTGCTTGAAGCTGATGTTGTGGAATGATGGGTGAGCAATTACCCTCTTGATGTACGCTGGGGAACAAAGGGAACCTTCAGCCTTCCAAGAGGAACTGCTTCAATGCAACTGTACCTAATTGTGCTGATTGTCCTGGAGCAGCCTGGGGAGGCTGGAATTACAAGGGAGAGAGAAGTGAAGAGAACTCACTTGTCCTCTGCTGCTTTCTTTTCATGTCTTCTTCCTGTTTGTGGTCTGCTGCCTCAGAGTCGAAGTCGTAGTAGGTGTCTTTGGGCAGTTTCCACTCATTGTTCTTGTCCATCAGGTCTGAGGTCCTGCAGGTCAGGTCTGCACTGAACTTCTCAATGTCAATCTTCATGATGCGGCAGTGGACGGTCATTCCCACCTGCAGAGGAGGTGCCAGGGTGAGCTGCAGGTTTGGCTGATGCACCAGAATCCCTGAGCTACAGAACAATCTGTGTGGGATCCTGCTGGCACTGAGGAGATACAAATCACCTCAGCCACTTCAGACTGATACAACCTTTAAAAGTGATCTTTCTACACAAACTGGAAGTCAGCTGATCCCAAAAATTACCAGAATCAAAGAGACTGAGAGAAAAATGGGCAGCTCTCCAGCACATCTGTTACCTATTACCCACCACATAGAAAACTGCATGTCTGGAGGGTGAGGACAATCACCTTTTGTATTTCAAATATCTTTCACAATGGGAGCAGCAAAACTGGACTTCAAGATGTGTAAGAAAGCAGTCATGTATGCTCAGAAGCAGACACCCAAAGGACTGCTCTAATAAATTGTGAGGCAGAAAATCCCCCCACAAAACCAGCAATGTCTTAGTTCAATTAACCATGATGAAGTTAATTAATAACTCTTTAAAGAAATGCTAAGACCTCTGAGCTTACAGGATTATCCATCACCTGCATGGCCTGCTGAGGACCCCAAAAGACAGCAAAGATGTTAAACCACTATTTTATTATGTGATAAAAAGGTGTTACTCCATTTCTTTAAGAACTCTGTCCTGAGCAGGACCAGTAACTCTGACAACCTCCACAAATTAATGGAGAAGGAAGAAAAAGCTGTAAGAGGGAAAATGATTGTCCAAAAGCAGTTCAGTGAACTCTTTAGAAAGCCAGAAACAAAGGGCAGCTCTGCATTAGAATGCCTTCTGGTCTCCTAAACCCAGACTCCAGCCAGACAACAATAAATCCTCCTGCAGCACAACGTGTTAACTGATTAACAGGGTCCCACCAGCTGCCAAGGAAGATTTGCACTGTGGGACAAGGACACTAACCAGAACCTGACCTTCCTGCTGATTTAAAGTCCTTACATGAAAATAACATCAGAAAAGTCATTTAAGAACAGTGTTATTAACCAAACTCTGAGTCTTTGGTATTGGCTCCAGGCTCTTCCAGCTCTCACTGGGAGTGTGAAAATCCACTGCTTTCATACCTTCACCCTTTCTTCTGGCCTCTTGACCACCTTGTCACTTAGAAATTTTGTTGGGATGAAGCCAGCAACGCCATTATCCAGACGTGTCTTCACTCCAATGGCCTGACCTGGGCAGGAACCGCTGTCAAAATGGTTCCAAACCTTGAGCAAGGCAAAAGCAAATAAATCATTCAGCATGGAAACAAAATAGCCCCAGCAGTTCATACTCAAAACAAGTCCAAAAGCTGTGTCAGCAAAGTGGTGCAGCCAGCAGAGACTTGTGGAAGGGCAGGGGACAGAAGACTTCAACAAATGCTACCCAGTAATGCAATCTTCCTCCTCCAGTTCTGCTCAGCTTATGGGACATTGCAACCAGGAAGGTCAGAACATTTTTAGACCCTAAACACCAGCCTGTAGCCAGGGCTGGTCTCTAATGAACACTATAGGGGTTTAAAGTCACGGATTACCCAGCCTGGAATTCAGTGTTTAGAAGGGACCTAAAGTACAGCTGCATTAAGCAGCAGGTGGTCCAGATAAGTTCTTAAAATTGAGAAGGTGGCAGAGCCTTCTGTTCTCAGTGTCACAGGCAATTTTTCTCTGCATAAAACACGATCCCAGACCACAAACAAGAATGCTTTATGTGTCTGCAAAGAACTGGTCAGCTTAGCCCCAGGTCCATTTCACTCTAAAAGCCATAATGCAGCCATAAAAGACCTGTCAAATCTATACTGAAGCAATTAGTCAGAAGTGCAACAGATTTTATTTACAGCCAAAGGCCACATCAGGTTGGGATCCTGGGGCACTGCAGACACAATCTTGGCTTTGATTCCTTGCCTCCCAAAAATGCTACACAACACTCCTGGTGATAGCAGCCCCCTGAGAAAGGCAGGAGAAGCAGCCCCACCTCACTGAGCTCTGGGAAGTTGTCCTGCTGGCAGAAGGGGCACTGCCAAAGGCCAGTTTCATCATTCCGTATTGCCTGGTCGTAGCTCTCTCCCTGTGGGCGCCTGTGGGCAATCCCAGTCACATTGCAGATGATCATTTTACCTGTGGGGTGATGGGAGAGGGGAAGGAAAGAATGAAAAACTGCAGAGCTGGGCAGTTCCCTGCATCTAAGGTTGTTATCCGTGCATGAAGGTGTTAGGAGGTCACACAAGTACTTGAAAAGCTGCTTCACACTCCACCACAGCACTGTCCCAGCATCACGCTTGTCACAGACATCTTTTATGAAAAATCCTTTCCTTAGGATTTTTCCTCCTGAGAAGCTGAGAGGCCTCAGGAACAAAATGTAAACAATGGTTATCTGCTGCTGTGGAATGCAAAGGTGGATCTGTGATTGGTCTCACGTGGCTGTTTCTAATTAATGGCCAATCACAGTCCAGTTGTCCAGACTGTCTCGGTCAGTCACAAGCCTTTGTTATTCATTCTTTTTTCTATTCTTAGCTAGCCTTCTGATGAAATCCTTTCTTCTATCCTTTTAGTATAGTTTTAATATAATATACACCATAAAATAATAAATCAAGCCTTCTGAAACATGGAGTCAGATCCTCGTCTCTTCCCTCATCCTCAGACCCCTGTGAACACCAACACACACACTCACTAAGATCCCTCTGCCCCACCTTCACACATCCTGTGTCAACTCAGGAGGACAGAAGGCAGGGATGTGAACAGGGCTGTACCTATGTAAAATGTCTCAGGAGTTTCTTTGGTCAGCATATTGAAGACCTCCTCTGTGTTGGGAGAGCGGTACGGGGTTCTCAGATCCTTGTATCTGCAGCTCAGCTCAGCTCGGATGTCATACAAAGTGATGTGCTTGTCACCATAGCCCTGTGGGGGATTCAGAGGTTGTAAAGGCATGAGCAGCAGGAAGAAGATCAGTAGGAAATCCAGTGTAAGTTTTGGAAGAACCCGAGCAACTTATGAAACCGCAAATTTAAAAAAGGGGAATGCAGCAGATACCAACAAATGGTGAAACTCAGTCACAGGATGTCAAGGAGGTCAAAATGACAAACATATTTAGAAAAAAAATCAGGGAGAAGACCTTAAATGGTTAATTACTGTTCCCTGCCCCAAGTGTACTTTCTGCAAGCGTTTACTGCATGCCATTGTCAGACTCTGACTGCTCATTGTGGCCATTTATACATTTTACAACAGCACAGCTAATGCCCAGCTCCCAAAAAGGATAAAGCCATAAAACATGAGAATCTCAGCTGGGCAGCAGAGCTCCCCCTCTGTTTCTCAGCACCAGGAACCCCCAGTGCACCTGTCTTTCCAGTTCTTCAGCAAAGGCATCGAGATCCAGGTCTTTCAGGCGCTCGGGGTTTTCCAGGATCTCCTCCAGAGCTCCTGCAGGATTTGCATCCTCAGCTGACTCATCGTATTCCAGGGCATCCACTGCCATTTTCCTGGCCCATTCATAGGTTTCAGGATGGACCCTAGAGCCATCTAAGACTTCAATGTAGGAATCAGTGCTGAAACAAAACCAATGTTCAGATCAGGCTCTGAGCTGTTCCTGCAGCTCAGTGATCAAGCACATTGTTGAGCAGCACTGCTGCCCTCCATGGAACAAAGCACTCCAAAAAGGACACTGAATTATTCATTGCTAAACCAACAGGAGCCAAGGCAAGACCTGGCAAACTCCAGTCTGCAGCTCCAAAGACACAGCCAGGTATTTTGGATGCTGGGTGGATTTGATCCCTGCACACCACAGCTGCTCTATGAGCACACAGCTCTCTGAGTTTCTCTCCTCACACAAATTCAGTGTTGCCAATGAGCTGTTTGGATGGGCTACACTTTGCCCTTAGCATCTCTGGGATTTGTATCCTGCAAGAATCAAGGGACCTAGCAGGGTTGGATCACTCAGTGTAGGGATTCAGCCAGGTGTTCTTTCTCATATTGCTTTTCAAAGGCAAAAAACCCTGGAGAAAGCATGTTTCTAGTCAGAAACAAGGTTACAGCTATCCTCAAAACACCTCTTGCGCAGTTACCAGTAACTTAATGCTCTATATACTTCCCAGTACTACTACTGGTTTAAGAGGAAGCCAAATTGCTGAGTTATTTTTCAAGTTTGAAACTTTAGAAAAATAAAATACTGTTGAAAGGATCAGACAGAAATTAAGCTGAAGTGCCTATGGGTTACTGATGACTCCATGACAACTATTTTAGGGAACAATTGGTTTTAGTCTAGTTCCTCTTGACCACAAAGAGTCCCTCACACCAGAACAAGCCATATAATTAATTTTCTGCAGTACACACTGCTGCTGTGCAAGTTTAGCTGCCTGTAAGAATCAGATTAACAACGAGCAATACCTGAACTTGGCCTAAAGTCAGAGGGGCCACACAGAAACTCTGGGGAACACTGACTCAGGGAAGGTCACTGTGCCACCCTGTCACTCACACTGATCCCACAGGACATCAAATACAACCCAATACCCACCTATCACCCAGTGATGCTGTGTCAATTTTGATGAAGCCAGCACAGTTGATAAACACTTTGGGTCCCATGTGACACATTGTAACCAGCTGGGTCCTGTTCTCCAGACGGGTGTTGTTTTGTTTTAAGATCTGCAGAGAGAGGCAAGAATGTAAGCCTTGAGAGAGGCAAGAGTATAAACCCTGCTATTCAAACATAACATTGCTCACTGAGGTTGTGGAATTCCTATGCCTGGAATTGTTCAAGGCCAGGCTGGATGGGGCT
This sequence comes from Melospiza georgiana, assembly GCF_028018845.1. Lineage (NCBI taxonomy): Eukaryota > Metazoa > Chordata > Aves > Passeriformes > Passerellidae > Melospiza > Melospiza georgiana. Next base: position 9,245,374 of record NC_080448.1, on the reverse strand, counting down.
CTGAATAACCTGCATTAGTGGAAAACGTCTGTGGCCATGGCCAGGGGTTGGAATTAGATGATCTTAAGGTCCCTTCCAACCCAAATTGTTTTTGTCTGGGAAAAAAAGCACAGGATTCACACTGCAGTGTTTAAAGCATCTGACACACGTTCATCACAGCTCTTAAGCTGTTGCTCCCTGCCAGTGTCTCAACATTGTGTGAGAGATGACGATTCCACATCATCACGGCTCCAACTCTCAGGAAAAGCTTTGGCTTCCTGCCTCGTGTTTTCTACACTGTGGAGGTGTCTTGACACTCTGACAGCACATCCATTCCTGTGGGTTTGGGAGCTGGCTGGGATTGATGGATCTGCTGAGCTGTTTGTGTTTCTCAAGGACACCAAGTCCACGTGGTAGCTTCGGGGCGAGGCACAGTGAGGTAAAAACACATCAACAGAGCTGCCAGCTGGTGATGTGCTGCTTTTGCAGGCAGGCCCAGAATGAATCCTTACCTTCAGCAGGTGAGTGCCTTTGCGTGGTCCCAGGCCACACACGTACTGCAGCAGAGCCTGGCTGTGGGGGTGGGCAATGGCCCTGTTCACATCCACCCCCACCTCGTTCACGCGGTTGATGAACTCGCAGTAGAGCGCGTTCAGCAGCTCCTCCTTCACCACGTGCTCCTGGCAGAGACAAGAGGTGTTAGCCCTGCAAAAGATGGCTCTGTGCAGCCCTCTGCCACGAGCCAAACACAACACACTGGCACCCAGGAGCTGTGTAGCACCTCAGCTACCCCTGACAACAGCCTAAAGGCTGATGAGAAAGAAGCAAAAAAAAAAAAAAAAAGGAAGGTGCTGTGTAGCCTGAATATGGCACAGAACAGGCAGAACTTGCACAAGTTTAACCTGGGAAACCTTTTCTTTGAAAGCAAACCCTCACAGGCTGCTTTCTCTTGCAGAGAAGGATCTTTTTAGCCCAAGGAAAATTTACCTGCAGAGGGTGGAGTTTCAGGCAGAGAATATCCTCATCAGAGCTGCAGACCTGGGCAAACTCGATGAGGGGGTCCTGGATGCGGCGAGCGAGGGACACGGCCTGGCGCAGCAGAGGGGGGTAATCCCGGAATTCATTCTGCAACAGGACATAGAACCAGGGAAAACCCTCGTGGGGCTTCCACACTTTGCACCACAAGCAGCAAAGACACATCAGACAGGGACTGCAGCAGGGAAGCACTTGGTGCTCACGGCAAAGAAAGCTGAGGTCAAAGGGTCCCAGGAGCTCTTATGCAATTAGTAATGGAACAATCTCACTAATTTCCAACTACATCAATATCCACTTTGTGCATCTGCTGGTGATGATCTCTTCAGGGAAGCCTAAGATGTTTTGCCTTGATCCAAAGATCAGTACGTGACAGTCCAGATGGATCATATGAGACAGAGGATGATGCAAGGCCAGCACAACAAATGGAGGATGACACAGCATGAATGAGCAACAGACTAAGGGAGGGACTGAGGGAGTAGCAGAAGGTTCACCTCAGACTTCTTGCTGTTCATGTAGAGGATGGCCAGTTCATTGTCCACCAGCTCCACTCCGATTGAGGACAGCTGCTGCCCTTGGTCCAGCTCATGAACAATTCTCTTTACATCCTCCATCAGCATCTGAGCATCTCTAGGGAGACACAACCAAGGGGACTGAGGGGAGAGCATAGAGCTGGGTCCTAGAAACAGTGAAATGTAGACAGGCACAAGGAAAGGACTGCTGAGAGACTGGCAAGTGGAAGCAGCACAAAGACTGACCTGTTCTCGCCTGCAATGGTCACCACGTGAGGCTTCTTGTTCAGGAGGAATTTTTTCAATGTTTCAATATCCTGGGCCTGGAAAGAAAGTAGAAAATCAGAGTAGAAAGCTAGAGGGTTTCTGTTCTGAGCTACCTAGATTCCTCTCAGTGACAGCTGCACCAAGGCTCACCTTCTTTTCCCTCTCCTCCTCACGCCAGGCATTCCTTCTCTTTGTGAAATGTGGCAGTCGGAGGAAATCTGTCACCTCACCCTCTCCATTAACGAGGGCACAAAACACAGGGTGGTCCCTGCCAAACAGAGATCACTCAGACATGGAGGACTGCTAAAGCTGAACATGCATGCAGACAGCATTCCCTCCCTCCTACCTGGCTGATGAAAAGGCAATGCCCAGCACCCGGATCCCCTTCCCTTGGTTCTCATCCATGAAATCATCATCTTCCTCCACCTGCTGGTCTGGCCTGTATGCAGCAACCTTCAGCCAGTTGTAAAGTTTGCGGCTGCAAGCCTGGGAGAGCAGAGAAAGGACAAAGAGGAGTGAGAAAATCCACTGCAGGGGCCTGGCATAACCCTCCTCTGGAGGAGAAGTTGAACCAGACTCAATCCCTGCCTCTTTCTCCTCCCCAAGAACTTGTGTATGAGCTGTCAGCAGCCATCCCCAGAACACTGCAGGGCTGCCAGTGTCTGTAAGCCCAGCTGTGCCTCATCTCACCTTGAGGACATACTCCTTGGCCTCCACTAAGAGCTTGTTCTTTAATTCTTTGGCCATCTGCACGTAGAGGAACTGGTTGAGGGAACGCTCGATGGCCATGGTGCGCTGCCGATTCCACTCCTGCACCTGGTGACTGAACTCGTCCCGGTAATAGAACTGCTTGATTTCCTCAAAGTATGTCTGGTCACTGCCATAACTGCAGGAAAGGAGAAGAGGAGATACAGAAAGGCTCCAGACACCTGCATGGACCCATCACTGGCAGATTCCCGCACACCTCAGATTCAGGTAGCTGCTTGGAAAAATTAGGGAAGAGCCAACCCTCCCATCCAATGCTGCTTTAGCTGCTGAAGAGATGCTTCAGCATCACAGATCACAGCCATATTGCACAGTGTGGCCACTCAGATGTGCAGGGAAGGAACTAAGCTGGTTGGGAAACAAACATCATCTGCAAAAATTCCAAGGTTTCAGAGTTTGCTTTCAAGTGATTAAGACAGATGTCTGCTGAAGTTCTCAACAAGGTGACAAAAAAAGCAATACCCTGAGAGGCTGCTTGACTTTGAGGTGCAGGAAACTACCAGGCCATGACTTTCAGAAGTAATTTGGGTTACAGAGGTGCTCAAAGAGCACTGCATGAACGAGCTCTGCCAAGTAAGAAATGGCAGAGCCAGGAGGAACTCACCCCTCCACTCCTTTCATGTCAATGCTGATATCTATGGTGAGCAGTGCCTCATCCTCTGCCAGGCTCATTTTCAGGAACTGGTCATCTCTCAGCTCCTTCACAGGCTTGTTCTTCATGTATTTAAAAGAATAGGCATAGTGGGCTTCATCAATATCCTGGGAAAGAGGAGAGACAGTCAGCATGCACACATGAAGAAAGACCCTTCTGTCTATGCCACAGCAGACAATGGTTTTTATTCAATACCCCCTCAGCCCTATGCCTGACAGTCTGCATTTCCTTCCCCAGCAGGACACAGTGGAATTGCTTCCCAGTCCCAGAGAAACAGAGACTGTGACAATAATTGAAGGCAACATCTCATCTGGTAAAATGCTGAGACTAAAAATGCAGCACACTGCTGAGCTGGGCTATGCAACAGCCCAGCTCAGTGTTGCTCTGAGATTTATTCAGAGTTGCCACTGACATGGGAGAACAAGCATTTGTGTGTTATTTAGATCCTTCCCTGAACTGACCCACAGAGTCAAAGCTCCCTTCCTTACCTTCTTCCCCTTTTTGGTTGGTGTAATGTTGATTTTAGCTCGTTCCTGGAAAGTTTGTCTCAGGACCTGTCTGACCAGGGGCTCCCTGGCGATCTGCAAAGCCACCATGTACCGAGCTCCTTCCAGCACTGCTTCTGGGCTTGGGAATTGACTGCAGGCAAAAAGGCAACATGAAGCCTTAGAAGAATGTCCTCAGATCTTCTCACTTGTGTTACATCCACAGTAACCCCACAGAGACCCCCCCACACTGACCTACACACATAATCCTTGGCCAGCTCCAGGGGCTCTGCAGGGAACTGCTCTGTCTCGTGACGCTGGTAACTGTCTCGGAGATTCTCTCCAAACTGCTCAGGTGTCAGACCAAATTTCTTAGCCAAGCCATCTGGTGAAAGAAAACAAAAAAAAAACAAAAAAAAACAAAAAAAAAAAAAAAAAAAAAACAAACAAAAAGCAATGAGGACACAGATATTGTGGCTAATAGTGAGCAAAACCACCAGTCTTCCTTCCACAGGTGAGTCACAGCACCCTGCAGAGCATGTGGGCCAGGCCACTGCAGGCTCAGCAGGACAGAGCAGAGCCTTACCCAGCCCAGCTGCCTGGCAGATGGTGTACATATCCCTTCGGGAAGCCTGCTTCAGCTCAGGCCCCTTCTGCTCATCATCCTCTGCATCCTCCCCTTCACCTGCAGGAAGGACACATTAGAGAGGCATCCAGACAGCTGGAGCGTGTCAGAAGCACAATAAAGAGATTAAACACAACCTACACTGTGCAACAGAGCCCCTAAATCCCACAAAGGCATCTCAAAGGTAACAGTGGCCTTAAAATTACTCAGGGTTGGAAAAGAACTATCTTCAGTGTCACTCTTGCAGTTTTAATAGGAGTATCTCTGGGTTGCACATTAGAACACACATCAAGTTTGCTGATGCCACCCCTGCCACAAGGGGTGCCTTAAAGGTGCCTGAATACCTGGAACTCACTTGAGACAGAATGATTACCAGAAATGCATTGTGCATTTGGAAAGCACCTTGTGTGGTAAACCTTAAACATTTTCAAAGGTGCTTTAAAGACCTGGAACTAACTTGAGACAGAATGACCAGCAGAGATGCATTGTACATTTCACTACTTTCTTCCTATTCTTTCAAACCAGGATTTTCAAGCAGCCCACAAGGAGGAAAGCTATCAAATGTGGGGAGACAAACCTTCCTCTTCTTCACCATCCTCCCGGATCCGCTTTTGCTTTTTGCGAGCGGCCTTGGCAGCATTCTGCATCTTGGGGATGTCTCTGCCATAGTACAGCAGGAAGTGATTGTACACGTCCTTCAGCTCGTCCATGGACTGCACGTCCTTCAGCCTACACAAAACCAGCATGTTACACCCTGCCTGCAGCTCAGAACACTCAAGGAACCTGCTCTGACTCAGGTCAGGCAGAGGAAGAGCCCTTGGATTCATCTCACAAAAGAATTTTAAGTATTTCTCATTATTGGCTTTGGGGGTGCTCTGCAGTGGCCTGTTATTGTCATATTTTCTGAAAAATTTCTTGGCCAGGATTTCTTCTCCTGGGAAGCTAGAAAGCTTCAGCTTCTCTATGTTTAATTCTTCTGGAATGTAATTCGGAGAATTATTTACTCAGTGTGTGAATTGTTTTTAATTAATGACTAATCACAGCCAGCTGTGTCGGACTCTCTGAGTCTGTCACAAGATTTTATTATTCTTTCTTGTCTAGCTTTCTGATGTCTCCTCTCTCTTTCTTTAGTATAGTTTTAGTATATAATTTTCCTTTAATATAATATATATCATAAAATAATAAATCAACCTTCTAAGAACTTGAAGTCAATTCTCATCTGTCACCTTGTCCTAAGACCCATGACACCACAACAATGAATAACCAGAGTGCCTGTGCTGTTTGGGGAAGTCAATGGACATTTTAACTCATTTTGGAATGAATATACAAGTCCTGGCACCCTACCTCTCCATGTCAGTAGTATCCAGGGCCCTTATTCCATCAGCCAAGGGCTTGTCTGGGTCAGCAGAGATCTGCTCATACTGGTAGGCCTGCATCTTCTCAAACAGTCGAGTCAGGTTCTGCTTGCGGATCTTCAGCTGGGTCCACTGACACAGGAGCAAAAGAATTCCAGTCAAACACCCCACTGCAGGGTGTTACCTTCTCTCCTCCCTTCCCAAACAGGGATATTTGTCATCTCAAAATGATCATTAAAATCTTCATCCACAGCCAAAGCCAAATGTGACATGTGGCAGGTTCCATCTCACAGATGTATTATAATAATAGAAAAAAACAAAATTCAGGTTTGGATCTGATAGCAGAGAAGCAACCTGCACTGCAGGCAGGAAATGTCACTACACAATAGGAACTCTGTGAAGGAGGAGGATTTTTTGGAATCCTATTTTGTCAGATATCCTTTTACCACCATACAACAGCAAAAATGCAAAAAAAAACCCAGGTAAAAACCCCAAACATGGCCAAAACAAACTGCTGAAAGTATCAGGCTAAGTAGGAGGACAAACATTGATGGGAGGACCAGAAATGAAAATATTTCTCACCTTCTCATCCCACTGCCAGACCCTCCACAGGTCGTTGATGTGCAGCTCTGGCTCCACATACTCCTTTCTGTAGAAGGCAATGAACGGGACCTGGGACAGAAATGAGACTCGTCAGCCCTGAGCAGGGGACTGGGCTGTTACTGGCAGCCAGGAGCCCAGACAGAGCTTCTGCTCCATGTGGGACCACAAACTAATGAGGCAGCTCTTACTCCACCAAAGAATACATCACATAGGCCAAAAAACTTCTGCAACATCAGGGAACACCTCAGAGAACAGACTGGATGGATCAACCAAGGCTCAAGAGAAATTCCCCCATCTCATTCAGCCTCAAATTGTCCACAATCAGGGAAAATTAATGACAGCAGCTCTGTCAAATAGGCCTTAAAAACCTGCATTTCCACAGCTCACATAAAATGAGTTGTAGTTCCCAAAGGAGCATCATTTCACCACAGGAGAGACAACCAGGGATGGTATCTCAGCCCCTTCTGTGTACCCTAAATGTTTCCAGCAGCCATGCTAAACCTGTCAGGAAAAGGAGACAGACCTTGGTAATGACGAAAAGTTGCAAATTACCTCAAAATGCTGATTTCTCATGAAATTCAGGGCTTCTTTAATCTTCTGGATGGTGCTGGGCCCCTTGCGGCCGAAGCTGCTGGCTTGTCCACGGTCAAGGTAGTCAGAAGTTTCCTGAAAAGGAAACACATTGTGTTCACTCTGCTCCTGAGCTGAACCCCTAAAAGAGCAGCCCCAGGTTAAGGCTGAGAAATTGTGGTTCTTTCAGCTTTTTTTGTTCCTTTTTCCTCTGTTTTGTGGATGCAAAAATGAAGACACACACACGTCAAATGACCTGCTCAAAACCAGAAATGAAGGTGGGACTAGGCACCACATTCCTATCAGCAGAGCCCTGGAACAAGCCCCAGGCACAGTCCTTTACCTGCAAGGAGATGGTGGGCGTTGCAAAGGCATTCCTATAAATCCAGTCAGCTTCTTCCTCCAGCTCATCATCTTCAGCACTCTTCACTGGGATGGATCTCAGCTGGGAAGAGACAACACCGTGAGCACAGGCATGTGCAACACCAGGGCTTGCACTGCCATGTTTCCAAGAAGCCTGGAAATTATTGTTTTGAGTTACAGGTTACCTCTGGGGACCCCCACCTACGGGGTGCCAAGGATATCACTTCAATGTCTGCACCTTCTGAGCACACAGGAAACTGCATCAGCTTTACACTAGATAAAGGCAGCTACAATCCTGTCAAAGGCTTGTGGAAAGGCCTGCAATGGTGCAAAGTCTGCTGTGAAAATCAAGTGAGGATATCTCCACTTCCCACCAGACACCCAAATTTTCTGCAGTTACATCCCCTGCTCCAATCTATCTGTGCCTTGCTACCACTTTCATTGCTGCAGCCACAGAGTAACAAAAGTTAAAGGAGCTCCAAAGCCTCTCTGGGTACTCAGTCTCAGCCACTTCTCTTTCAGAGGTGCTACTCTAATCACCACTGACATCCATGAAGGTGACAATATGTGTGAACAGGTCACCTACAGCCACCATCACAAACAGCCTTTCCTTCCATGGCACAGACTGGCATGGGAAAAAATTCCTTTGGAAAACTGGCAGCTTCACACATCCCATTTCACAGAGAAGGGTAATAAACCTCTGCACAGAATTACACTAATATACACTAAAGGGAGATGGATTTTTCAGTGAAATCTGAATATAGTGTAAAATTAAGACAAAAATATGAGACACCAGAAGGATTCCTCACAGCACAAACAGTACCTTGTACTGAGAGCAGTGTAAGCTTCATCACCTTGAGTAAAGCTGGTTACAGCAGTTATGTGTTGGCTGGCATACAGGTAAGCTAGAAACCTTCCCATGTCTCCTCTGGCACTGCATCTTGCTCTCCATATATCCAGCTCAAGGGATTCCTAACATCACTCAGCACAAAGCCATCTCAGCAGAGCCCAAGCCCTGCACTTCAGCAGTGCAACACTGGCACCCAGTGGCCAGAGAGAAGCTGTGACTGGAGCCAAACCCAGATTCACACAGGTACAACAGCTCCCACATCACTGATACTTCTGCATGCAGTTTTCACCTGTACATTTGACAGGTAAGGTCCTCAAAGTGGGGAAAAAGATATTCTAAAATCCATCCAGCAGCTTGCCAGCCTGCAGGTCCAAGCCTGGGAGCCAAAACGCTTTTCTGCCTCACCTGGAACCTCTCAGGCATGTCTGTCATGCGGATCTCGTTGTCCTGGTCCGTGAGGTGGCTGCTCTCCAGCTCACTGGGCTCGTACATCTCGAAGATGCTGCGGCGGCTGACGCGTTTCTTGGCCGCCTTCTTGGGCCGCACGCGCGTCTCCCCTTCCGCCTCCTCATCCTCGTACTCGTACTCCTCCTCCATCTCCTCGTCGTACTCGTTGTACTTCTCAAACTCATCATAGTCAAAGTCCACACCAAAGATTTCCTGGGCTTCCTGCAAAGCACTGGAAAGCAAAAAGAAAATTACAAAACAAACCTTGTTGCTCAGCCCCACAGCGCACAGAACAGTTCACAGAATATCTTGACAGCAACACAAAGTCTAAGCTTTAGTTTTACACCCAGGCTAAAAAATCATGGACAAGTACTCCATGATTGGAGTTTTAACTCTGAGCTTTACTGTAAATATGTCTCTTAAGGGCCCGGCTTTGCTATCCCTTTAAAAAAAATCCAGGGGAAAAAGGTAAAAAAGGAAGGAGCCACACATTTCAGAAATCACACACTAAAAGCTCTGTGTCTAAATTTACCAGGTTTCTTCTGGGAAAAAGACCAGCAGTACCCAACCACAAGCTGAATCACTCTGCAGTTGCAAGATCCAAATAAGCTGAGCACTATTTTCAAGGCTCCAGGCCAACTTCCAATCAATACTTACGCATCTGTGTATCCTGGAAGCTTCTTTCTCCATTTTGGCTTCTTCAGAGGTTGTCCATCATCATCCACAATGAAGTCATCAATGTCTGGACATTGACAAATAATTCAGTGGTCAGGGAACTCAGATACAGAACTGGTAGCTCTGACAAAGCTCAGTCAGTGCAACTATGAGCCTCCACACAGACTTAGGCTGCTGCTGCCTGTCAGACTGCCCAGCTCCCCACAGCATCTCCTACAGCAATCTCACACAGTCCAGGAGCCTGAACCACACTAACAAGCTGGAACAAACTTCCAGGCAAACTTCCAGGCAAAGCCATCTGAGTTGCAGCTCAGTGCATTGAAAATGCAGTCAGGAAAGGCCTGGCTGCTTTGGACAGTAGAAAGAATTCTTGAAACTTTTTTGGTAAGTTAGCAGCGGTGAGAGGCTAATGCTGAAGAGAGGCAGGGCAGGCATGCACTGTGCTATGAGGTACTAAACAGTGCCTTGAGTGCCTTCCTCTGAAGCATTTTAATTTTTGAGGCAGCTTAGGGGAGGTGTTCAAGACCTTAGCACATATAATGTGCTACTGCACAAAGTGGTTCAGACAGACAAACCAAACCTGTCACCCAGAAACATTTAATTCTAAGGACTGCACTAATCAGAAGAATAAGAGCTTCACCATGACAGGGTCACAGCCTTTTGGATACTTCTAGTTCAGAGAAACTGAATTTTATTCCTGTGCTTTAATCCTAGGACAAACACTGGATGTAATTGACCATCCACACTCACCAGATTCATCTTCCTCCTCCTCCTCTTCCTCTTCCTGTGGAGCAACAGGAGCTTCCACAGCTTCCCCTCCTTCCTCGCCTTCACCATCCTGAAAGATTTCTTCAGCAATGGCTTCTTTCTCGTGTTCTTCCTTTCCATAATCTTCTGCCTCATCATCCTCATCATCAGACATTTTTCGCACTCGCCTGAATTTTTGCTGCAAGGACAATTCCTCGTTAGTGCTCACAAGCCCTGGCTCAGCCCTGCACTTCCTCTGCAGGCACCTGGGAGGGAGCAGGAGGGAGCACAGGCACACAGGGGAGAGGAGCCACCCCCCTGGGAGCTGTGTCACTTGCATGCTGTCACCACCAGTGCTGTCTTGGTTGATGTGACTCTAATGTTTCAGAAAGAGCTTTAGAGCCCATAACAGCCTGTGCTGACCTTGAGGTTAGCACCACACAGGGATGGAAGATGAGACTGTCCTGAAGAGGTGGAAAGGGAGGAGCATAGCAGACTTTAGGCACCAGAAAAAAGTGTTTTGCAAACTCTGGGAAGCCAGGTCCCAATCACTTGGGCAGGGATAGATCCTGCTTCCTTCAAGCACTCAGCTCTCCCTTTCCAAGAGGGCAGGGGCTGATGTGAGGCACTGTCTGCTCATGCCAGGCTGGAGCCCACCCTCCCCTGTGTTAAAACACCCCACACCATTAACAGCATCATGGGAACACAACTCACTCTTTTGACTTTAACACCCAAGTTTTCTTCAATGAGGTCAAAGTCATCATCCTCCAGGCGGTCATCAAAAGCTGGAGAAGAAGCAGAGCAAAGTTACACTCTCCCTTTGCTAATCTGGGAATGCACTCACCCAAAAGGGTACAGCTCACACAGACCAGGGCAGAGGGTGCTCTCTGCCAGCATTACCCCGTGCCCTGCTAGTAACAACCATCACAAAACTCACTGCGCTTTCTCTTTTTGTGGCCAACATCATCCTCGGAGTCTCCAGAGTCACTGGCTTCCTCCTCCTCTTCCTCATCGTCATCATCGTTAATGAATCCTTTCAGGTTCCCCTGCTCATCCTGATCATCGAGGTTCAGCTCCTCCTCTTCCTCATCTGGGATGAAGAGCAGCACGTGTTAGACACTTACTGGTTATCCACTGGGACCTGTGCAAGCAGCATCTTCCTCCACACCATCCACACAGAGTTTGAACTGAACAATTCACTGACACAGAACCCAGCCAGCTGCTCCTGCCAGATCCCCACTTCTTGTCTCGTGCTCTCTCTGCAGAGGGAACAGGTGGAGTGGTCACACTGGGAGAATTCCTCTGCTTTTACCATTTACTATCAAACTGTGCGACTGCAAGTCCCAGAGGGTGAAGCTGTGTATTTTTATTGCCAATTATAAATACCACTTGGAGCACTTGGAGGAAGGGAAGCACTCAAACAGCTGAGATTATTGACTACAGATGGCCCTGCTGTTACACCACAGTTATTGCTCCATCTGCAGAGCCACAGAATGCAGAACAGGACAGCAATGAACACCAACAATTCAGCAAACTCACCATCCTCATCTTCCTCCACAAACTTCTTGGTTACTCTGGGTACAACCTCCCCATCCTGGTTGTACTCCTCCTCTGACTCCTCTGCTTCGCTCTCCACAAAGTCAGACATGGCTGCAATCTCTCACACAGCAGCTGGGGAAAGAGGAAACATGCCTGGCATCAGCTGAGCAAGCAGAACACAAGCACTTCCCCCTTCAGGTTTTGGAGAGAAGGCAGCTAAAGCAAGAAGGGCTTCATATTATCTACAGAGGCCCTGAATTACCCGGTGTCCACCTTGCCTGGACATCCCTGTCACCAGAGATTAGGCAGCAGCCCGTGTCTGGGTGAGGAGGGCAGAGCTGGCACAGCAGCACTCGTGGCTCCTGTGGCTGAACGTGCTCACAGCCAGAGCCTCCAGCACATCCACGCCCTCCCACTGATGCTGCACAGTGTCAGGCACACAGCCCAGCTAATTAGGATCTTCGTATGATTAATCCTCACTTAGTTAATGAAGCCAGGGTGACTCTGCAAAGGGCCTTGACTGAGCCACAAGCACCACCTGTAAGTGACTCTGCAGAGCCCCCAGAGCAAACTGGGGAGGGGTCTGAGGGTCCTGGGCTGGGGCAGGGAATTTGTGGCTGCCCACAAACCAGACCACAGCCAGGATGTTCCATGTCAGAAGCCTCCATCCAGAGTTGAGGAAGCAACAAGAAAACTACAAAACCAGAGTGTTTTTTATATCCAGAACCTTTTGTTTGATGCTTTTCCCAACTGGGGTTTCTGGACACAACATAAATCAAGCTTGGCATGAAGAAGAGTGTTTGCCAAGTTCTGTTTCTTTGAGCCTTCCACTTCTGGTGGTAACAAACTCATTGATATTTTTGAAGTTTTCAAAGGAGGTTTTTTTTAAATCTCCCTTTTACATACATCAAAACAACTGAGCCTTACAAGAGTCAGCTATGAGGAAAACCAAATGAACTCCTCAAATGGCTGAGAGGATGAAAATGCCAGCCCAGGAAGAAGTACAGGCCTTTGGGAAGGAGCAGTACAAAAAGCAGTTCAGAGGTGTCAGATCTAAAGCCAAAACCTCCATGTTAAATTACATCTGATGTAATTCAACACACAAAAACAGCAGGGGAAAAAAAGATGGGGAAAAAAATTCCATATGGCAGGGAATGATACCTAAACAAACATTCCCATAATCATTTCCCCACTGAAGGAAATCAGTCCCATACAGGACAACCTGATCAAGGCTTTGCCATGACACTTCTTGTGTGCAGATTTCTTGTTCTGCCCCAAGATCCACACATCTGCTGCACAAACACAACAACTTGGAGAAAAACAGGCACTTAGTGCTCAGTTAGAGTTAAAAGGCCCAAGGCTGATCTTGGATGATCTTTTAAGTCTTAAAACACGAGCAGCTCCGAAGGAACGTGTCATCCATATCTCATTAAAGAAAACCCACAACAAAGATGAGGGGAAGACCTCTGCCAGATCTCAGACATGAGTGGAGAGAGCAGCTCATACTCCCTGGCTGCAGATTATGTGGCTGTGGCCAACTCCTGTGCAGGATGCTCCAGACAAGCAGAAATCACAGCAGGCCAAGGCTACTGCTCTGCATCCAGCCAGGACGTGGCTGCTCTGGTTCAGTGTGGGATCCCCATCCTCAAGAGGACACTTCAGAAGTTAAACACTTGTATTTTTAAGCATCCCTCTCAGAAATAGCACCTCAGAGGGCAGCACTGATGTGTTAATGTGTGTTCCTGATGAATCATGTGAGTACACATAATACAGAAACAGAGATTATGTTTACCAGCCTGTGTATGAATATTCTGCCAACTTCACACTTTCTTACCAATCCTCCTCCTCCAGGTATTCACCAGGGTGTATTAACATACACAAACCTGCAGGCTGAGTGGCTTTTCCTAGAGCATTTCCAAGTCTAATAACCTCGTTTATCTCCTGCCCATGATCAATACACAAACCCACCTTGTCAAAGCACCACATCCAATTTCACCATTCTCTGTCAGTGAAGAATTTAACTCATGATTCCAACTTTCTTCCTCATCACTTGCTCTAAAATTTCCTGGCAATTTTACTCCATGTCAATTCAAATTTGTCTGGACATGGGGAACAAACAGAACTTGAGAAAACCATCTTATTTAATGATCCAGCCAAGCAGGTTCCACATGAGCCAACCACCCACAAACCCAGGTGCTTTCAGGTCCAGCAAAATTCACCTCAGGACAGCAGGGATGTCACTTAGCATGGAAAAGAGATGCAATATATTAAATCAGATATTGATTAAAGGTGCCTTCCCCACCCTCTGTGCCAGGAGGACTTAATTTGAGACAACACAAGCCAGGGAAGTGGGCAGAGGTGGAATTTGGTGTGGTCACACAGGGAGACACCTGAGGAGGGTTTAAAGACTCTGGACCAAGGAGTGCTGGGCCAGCACAGCTGTTCTGATCAGGAGTGTCTGCACTTTGCTCAGCTCAAGGGCACAGTGGCACTGATCCAGAGTCCACAAGCACCTTTTCACTGGGACCATTGAGTTCTGATCAGGGCAGGACCAAGATGGACATTGGCTGCAGACTCTGTGAGGTGATGCAGGGCCTGTACAACAAATGCTGCTTTATGAGAGACTGAGGATTTCAGAAATCATTCACACATCCAGTGTGAATAGAAAACACGGACACTGGGAATAGGCAAGTCCCTCAAGAGCTTCACCTGAGCAGGTGTGGGGTGAGAGAAAGCAGAAACATCTGACACTGTCCCAGCTACAGGGATGCCAGCAAAGGCAGGAAACCTCAGTGGTGTTCAGAGAATAACCAAGCAGTGCCCTCAGAGCAAGATATATTTATTATTCAGCAATCAACCTCAGGATTGCAGTGTGAATACACAAACCAACAAAGCCAGGTGCTCACCTTGGCTTTAGGACAGCATGGATGCAGCAAAGACAGCCCTTGACTTCTCCTCATCCTTTATGGAAGAAACTACATCAATCCCACATTAACACTTGTTTTGTGGGGTTTTTTTTTGAAGGGAGAGTGCTTGGGCAGGGATGGTTCTAACCTCTGCCACTTCATGATTCAACTCACAGTCCATTTAGGATCACACAGATCCAGGGAACCACAATGACAAAGCCACCACTGAACATCAGCTCTCGTGGCCACATTTCAAAGGGTCAAACCAGAGGGTTCAAAAAGCTCAGTGAGAATAAGAGAGCTGGGGAGCTCGACTCAAAATGCAGAGCCTAAGGAAGCCAAATCTATTAATTTTGTGATTAAATGCTCATGAAATTAATTTCAGCACAGCCCAAGTACATCCACAGGAGTTCAAGACTGGCAACAAATGTCTGACTGGGAAAAACCCAAATGAACTGCAAAGATAACACCACTCTTTTACCCCCTGAAGCTCTCAGTGTATTTCTCAGTTAAATAATTATCAGTATTCTTAAATTAAAAAAAAAAACAAACCCAGCCATGGTTGATCTGGAATGTGTGGATTTAACACCAATAACTAAGCAAAGATCTTCAGGCTATGTCCCACCACAGAACTCAGACAAAATAATTGTGGCATATTTTAATTTGAAGCTTATAAACCTCACAGAAACATCCCTGTGAAGCACTGCAAGGCACTCCCACCATGAGAAACTACCCTCACAGGCACCTCAATGCTGAGCCCCTTCCTCACAGGCATTTCTTGGTACCCACATGGACTTCTGATGGCCACTGGGGCCTGCCAGCCCTGACATCAGCAATACATCACTTTATATTTAGCTTTTACAGCTGCTTTGCAGATTTCTGAAGCTGCATCTGAACCTGACACTCCCACCCTGCTCAGTGGGAGGAACACGGGGGGGAAGTGATGACTGGGGACCAATGATGGGGAAAGTCCAGGCAGCCACCACAGCTCAGGAACTTCCCATACCTGCTGTGTTGGTTTTGATGCTGCTGCAGGTCCCACCGCCCCCGATGCTATCAGGTGGCAGCACGTCCTGTGGCAGGGTGACACATTTAATAGCACGTTGTGTGGAAGAACACTTCCGCCTGTTTATTTTAGCCCTGCTGCATCATAATTTCCGGCCAGAAACAGAAAACTGATGCTCCCTCCTCGCTTTCTCTGACCTGCCCATGACTTCACGCACCTGGATCAGATCTCCTGCCAGCAAGCTTCTCCTCCAAGGTGAGGACACGAAGGCTTTTCTCGCCCAAAAACCTGCTCTGCTCCTGCCCCTGTGTTTTACAGCGCTCCATTTTTGGGACAGTCTAACCAAAATTGCCAGGACACAAACTGCCAACCATTTACTCAGCAGCATAACAATGTTTTCTATTTCATTCTCTCCTCCTTTAATTTCAAAATATCCCTCTTAGGCTACAACGGGGTGTAGAAGTCGTTTTAAAAGAAACAATTGTTGAGACGCCTACTGCTCTTCCCTGAATAAGAGGAGCTGATGTAGAGCCAATTTTGTGATGTTTGTTACCTTCCTTACACCTTCTGCCATATCTCATTTACCACACTAGCACTCCCACCCGGTGTTATCTGGCCTCTGCAACTCCTCAGAATTTAGTTATCCTAAATAATTTAGGAGTCACCTTCCTTCTCCACATCACTGTATTCAGGAAGAAAAAGCAGCAGGGATGAATATGAATCTCCACAATAACCTTACTCCACTATGAGTGATAATCAAGGGTTTGATATCTTTCAGTCATTTATTAAACCCAAAAGGGCATTCCCAGGCCCTTGGCTTTTTAGGGAGCACCTCGATATTAGTTTGGAAAGCCTAATGCGGAGGTCTGGCAATCACACCGGCGGAGCAGCGATCCGGGAATCACACCCACAGCGCAGGGAGATCCAGGACCACCAGCGCGGCGAGAAACGAAGGTCAGGCCCTTTTCCCCGCTCCGAGAAAAGCCTCCCGATGCTCCCCACGCCATCGCCTCACGCCCTCAGCTCTCCCCACCCTCCGCACCAGCGCTGCCCCGCTGCAGCAGGGGCGGCGGCTGCGGCACCTCCGGGCCCCGGGGGAGCCTCCCCGGCCCCGGCCTCCCCCAGGCCCTGCCCGCCGCCGCCCCGGGAGGCTCCAGCCCCACCCACAGGGCCGCACCGGGCCCGCCGCCGCCGCTTCACCCCGCACCGGGCCCGCCGCGCAGCCCGACACCAACCTCGGGCACGTCCCTGCCGCCTCCACCGGGGCTCGGAGCCGCCGCGGCGCCGGCTCGGGCGTGACACCCGGGCCGGGACAAACGCGGGTTCGCCCTTCCCCCGGTAAGGGACCGCCGCCGACCGCCGCCTCACCGGGCCCGGCGCGGCCTTACCCGAGGGGCCGAGGGAAAATGGAGGCGGTGGCGGCGGCGGCGAGCGCGGGGGGCGGAGCGGGCGAGCCGCGACCTCCCGGCGGGCGGAGCGGCCGCGCTTCCGCTTCCTGCGGGATGGAGGCGGCGCGGCGGGCGCCGGTGCCGCTGCTGCGGCTGCTGCTCCCGCTGCTGACGGCGGCGCTGGGCGCGGCGGGCCGCGGCGACCCCGGGCCCGTCAC
Organism: Melospiza georgiana; assembly: GCF_028018845.1. NCBI lineage: Eukaryota > Metazoa > Chordata > Aves > Passeriformes > Passerellidae > Melospiza > Melospiza georgiana. The sequence goes on along the minus strand of NC_080448.1, from coordinate 9,228,390 downwards.
CTGCGGCTCCGTGGTGAAGCTGCTCAACGTGCGGCACAACGTGCGGCTGCACTCGCACGATGTGCGCTACGGCTCCGGTAACGGGCGCGCCCCCCTCCGCCTCGGTTTCCTCGGTAGGCTGAGCTGGGTGTGAGTGATGGTGGTTCTCTCTCCTCCGTAGGCAGCGGGCAGCAGTCGGTGACCGGCGTGTCGGCGGCGGATGACGGGAACAGCTACTGGCGGGTGCGGGGCCGCACGGCCGCCGTGTGCCAGCGGGGCACGCCGGTGCGCTGCGGGCAGGCCATCCGCCTCACGCACCTGGGCACCGGCCGCAACCTGCACAGCCACCGCTTCACATCGCCGCTCTCCAGCAACCAGGTACCGGCCGGGATCACCGGCCCGCGTCCCTGGGCTCGGTGGGCTTCCCTGGGCGTGATGGGGCCCGCCTTGTCACTCGGCTCTTGGCGGGTCCCCTGAGTCCCTGCTGGGTTGTTCCTGTCCCTGCCCATCCCGTCTGGGGTCCCCTCGTTCCCCATGTTACTGCCAGCCCCACTTTATTCCCCAGTCATTCTCCTAGGTTCTCCCTACCAGATCCCCCATATGTCTACTAGCATTTCCTAATTCCTGGCCCCAGATGTGTCCCCCATGTCCCCACCGGTCTCACCTTGTTCCCCAGTTCAGAGTGGGTCCCTACCAGCACTGCCTTATTCCCTGGTCCCAGCTGGGTCCCTGCCCAGTCCCACCTTGTTCACAACTCCCCAGTGCCCTGCAAGTGCCTGAATCCCGACCAGATCCCCCATGTGTCTACTAGCATTTCCTAATTCCTGGCCCCAGATGTGTCCCCCATGTCCCCACCGGTCTCACCTTGTTCCCCGGTTCAGAGTGGGTCTCTCCTTAGGCTGAGTCCCTACTAGCACTGCCTTGTTCCCTGATCCCAGCTGGGTCCCTGCCAGTCCCACCTTATTCCCAACTCCCTCCCAACTCCCCAGTGCCCTGCCAGTGCCTGAATCCCAACCAGAGCCTCAATCACAACCAGGTTTCTCTGCCCACCTCATTTTTCCATTTTTCCATCCCGGCCCCAAACGAGCTGTTCTTTCCCCCCAGGAGGTGAGTGCCTTTGGGGAGGCTGGCGAGGGTGACTATCTGGACGACTGGACCGTGGTGTGCAGTGGCACCTACTGGGCCCGGGAGGACGAGGTGCGCTTCCAGCACACCTCCACCGACGTCTTCCTCTCGGTGACGGGCGAGCAGTACGGGCGGCCCATCCACGGGCAGAAGGAGGTGCACGGCATGGCCGCCTCCAGCCAGAATAACTACTGGAAGGTGATGGAGGGCATCTTCATGCAGCCCAGCGAGGCATTCCAAATGGAGCAGCACCACGCCGAGCTGTGAGGGACGGACAGACTGATGCTGAGCTTCTGGGCGCTGCCCTGCTGTGTTCGGGACTGCTGAGGCCAGGGGATGGCTCCTGTCCCCACCTTGGGACTGACACGCACCACTGACACAGCGCCCCGGCACAAAGCAGATCCTCATGTCCTGAATTCAAAGTGGAGCAGATTTAATTGTTCCAAATCTGACACTAAACAGGCCCCAGCGTCCAGATCTGACCCAAAGCAGCTCCCAACATCCTAAAACCACTACAAAGTACATCCCAATGTCCAGGCCTGACCCACAACAGAGCTCAACATCCTAGGTCGGCACAAAGCAGGTCTGAAGATCCCACATTAGCACAAGCCAAGCCCAACATCCAGACCTGACCGAAAACAAATTCCCAAGCTTCCACCCTGTCCCTTTGCAGCCCATTCTGTCCAAGGACCTTGCCCTTAAAGGACTGCTGTCCCTGGGAGCTGTACCCCTTGCTGTACCCCAAACTGTTCCTCATGCCCTGCAAGGACCTGGGGCCATAAAAGCGCTGAACTCTGCCCTGTGGTGTGGCTGTTTGTGTGCGGGATGCAGGGGATGTTCTGGCACAGGGGGCCAGACCTGGTGTCATCTGCACTTGCTCCATCCCAGTGCCAGACTTGGTGTGACGTGCCCTACTCCTCACTCCATTTCTGTGCTGGACCTGCTGTGTCACCCTCCTCACTCCATCCCAGTGCCAGACCTGGTGTCACTCCTGTCCCTATCCTGGTGCCACCCCTGTCCTTGTTCTGATACCACTCCTTTCTCCATCCTGGTGCTGCCCACGTGTCATTTGTCTCCCCATCCCGGTGCTCTCCCAGTGTCTTTGCTGTCCCCATGCCGGTGTTGCCCTGGTGTCACCCCTGTGCTGTCCTGATGTCCCTGCACTCTCCATGCTGGTGCCGCTGCAGTCCATCCCTGTCCCCATCCCCATGTCCCCGCTATCCCTCTGTCCCCTTCCCGGTGTCCCTGCTGTCCCCATCCCTGTCCCCATCCCGGTGTCCCCGCTGTCCCTCTATTCCCACCCCGCTGTCCCTCTGTCCCCGTGCCGGTGCGATCCCGCTGTCCGGCTGTCCCTGTGTCCCCATCTCCGTGTCCCGCGGCCCTGGCGGGGCGCTGCGGCCGCCGCTGTCCCTGTGTCCCCATCCCCGTGTCCCCATCGCCGTGTCCCGATGCCGGTGCGGCCCTGGCGGGGCGCTGCGGCCGCCGCTGTCCCCGTGTCCCCATCCCCGTGTCCCCGTCCCCGTGTCCCCATCCCCGTGTCCCGATGCCGGTGCGGCCCTGGCGGGGCGCTGCGGCCGCCGCTGTCCCTGTGTCCCCATCCCGCTGTCCCCGTGTCCCCATCGCCGTGTCCCGATGCCGGTGCGGCCCTGGCGGGGCGCTGCGGCCGCCGCTGTCCCCGCCGGGCCCCGCCCCGTCCCGCCCCTCCCAGCGGCCACTCGGGGTGCGCGGGCGGGCGGCCCCACGGGCGGCGGCGGCGGCGGCGGGGCCGGGCCGGGGCAGGGGCGGGCGGGAGGGAGGGGGTCTCTCCGGGGCCGGGGGCCGCGCCGGGGCCGTGCCCGCCATGCCGCCGCCGCTGCCCGCCGCGCTGCTCGCCGTGGTGCTCGTGGCGCTGCTCGCCGGGCTGCTGGCGCGGTCAGGGCCTGCCGCTGGGGACAGCGGGTGACGGGGCTGGGCGGGGGGCACGGCGGGGACAGCGGGGGGACAGCGGAGTGGGGGGCGGCAGCGCGGCGGGTGGGGCTGAGCGGCGCTGGGAGGAGCTGGCGGGGTCGAGGGGAGGCCGCAGGGCTGGCGGTGGCGTGCGGGTGTTTAGGGGGAGTTTTGGGGGTGGTGAAGGGGGGTTGGGGTGGTGTCAGGGGTGCGGGGGGCGTGCGGGGCTGGGGATGAGGTGTTGGGGGTCTGGGGGAAGGGAGCAAAGGGGACACAGAGGGCTTGGAGGAATTGGGGGGGTCGCATGACTGGGAGGTGAGCCTGCAGGGGATTGGGGGGTTGTAGAGCTTGGTGTTAGAGGCTTGGGGGCTTGGAGAAGTTCAGAGGAGCTCACAGGGGTGGGCATGGGGGCCAGGGGTATGTGGAGGTGTCTGGTCTTAGGAGGGGGCTGTCAGGGATTGTTGGGGATGGTCCTGTAGGGTCTGTTTCCCACCATGAGTCCTTTGGAGCTCCTATCCAGCTGTGGATGCTGGAGCTGGTGCTCAAAGGACAAAGAGCATCTCTAGACCCCAACCCCAATGGGGAGGCTGACCCTAGCCTTCCCCTTGTCCCCACAGATGGCTGGCATGTCGCCTGGCTGTCACCTGGTGCCGGCAGAAGCTTCATGCAGAGCTGAAGATCGGCTCCTTTGGCTTCTTCTGGGCCCAGAACATCAGCCTCAAGTTCCAGCGGGAGCAGCAGACTGTGGTGGGTACCTGGGCAAGGGGTGGTCACTGCCAGACAAGGCAGGGAGGTGGTTGCTGTCACTTCCAGGCTGGCAGCAAATCCATGGAGCCACTCTTCTGTTGAACAACCCCATGGCTGGTGCCAGTCCCTTCCTCCCATGGCCAGACTTGGGGTTTTGGCTGCTCCTTGCATGATCCCAGGCACTGGGGGTGGAGTGGGAATGTTGAGATGAGCATCACAAGGCAGAGCCAAGTTGTTTCTTCTCTGACCTAGCTGTGTGTCCTTACAGGAGATCGACAACATCTGGATCTCCAGCAAGCTGAGCCGGGAGCTGCCGTACGTGCCCCCTCCCCAGCTCCCTGCCTGCTCCCCTTGGGGGTCTGCCTCACCCCTCGCCCTGCTTGCCATCCTGCTGCCTTTACACCTTCCTGCCATCCTTATTGCCCTGTGGTCAGCTCTGTGAGGGAGTGACCCACACTTGGAGGTGACAGTGTGGCTGCCCTTCTGCTGGTCGTGTGACTGTATCTTGTGGGTGCCCTTGTGCTGGTCCTGCGCGTCCCTGGGGTAGGGGGAATCCCTGGTGCCAGGGCCAGGTGTGCCAAGTGTGAGCTCCTGTCAGAGCTGCCTGTGCTGTTGCTCCCCAGGCGCTACTTTGAGCTGTGTTTTGGCGAGGTGCGAATCCGCACGGATCTCCAGAAAGGCCCTGGGTTCCAGCCGTCCGTCCCAGAGGCTCCCAGAGAAGCTGATGGAAATGAAAGCAAGGCAGAGCTGACCCTCAAACCCTCCCTGCTGAGGCTCCTTAGCCAGGTGAGGCACTGTGGGCTGTGAGAGGCTGCTGTGGGCTGCGCTGCTGTCGGATATCCCTCACAGCAGCACCTTCCCCCCAGCTCTTTTCCATCCACATGGATTCCATCAACATCATGGTTCTGCACGTGGCCACCTCAGAGTCTCTCTGGCACATCCAGGCCAGCCAGACAAGTCTCCTCCTCAATGGCAATGGGAAGAGGTAATGCTGTGCTCGTACCCCTGTCTGCTTCCAGGGCAGGGAAGCTCCTCTGAGCCCAGCCTTGTGTGTGTCCTCTCTCTGTCCCACTCAGCAGCATCCCATGTCACCTGTGGTGTGACGCATTAACCTCCTCTGAGGCTGGCCTGGTTCCTTTTCCTGTCACAGGAAGCTTGAGTTGTGTGTTCTCTCAGTAATGTGGCGTGCATGGAGTTAGGGCATGCTCTGCTTTTGGGAACACTTGGAGCAGGGACCTGGGGGTCCCTGTGTCCCACAGGAAAGAGGGCAGGAACTTGTTTTGGCAGCAGCAGGACCCACATCCTCCTTCTGTTCTCTGCTCTCCCCAGCCTGACGTGCGAGGTGAGCCTGACAAAGGTGAACAGCAAAGTCCTCAGGAGCAGCCAGCTGGTGAGTGCTGGATGAGGGAGAAATGCCACACTTGGAACCTGGGTAATGCCTCTCTGGGACACGCTGAGGACCTGTCTCAGGTGTCCCCGAGGCTGGGTGATGCTGGCAGGCGCTGGGCTCTCTGCTGTGCCCTGCTCTCCACCTGCAGCAGGCACTGGGAGGGCACTGTGTGATTCCCTGTGTGCTCCCTGCTGTGTCCCCTGTGCACAGGATGACACGTGCCTGGCAGAGCTGGCCCTGGCTCTCTCCCTGTCCCTGGAGATCAGCAGCAAGCGGCGCCTGGTGGGCGTCCGGCTCTGCGTCCGCACGCTGCAGGCAGAGCTGCACGAGGGGCTCTTCTGCAGCCCCCTCCTGCACCACGTCACTGCTGGGGCCCAGCACAGCAGCGTGGGGGAAGAGCCCAGCACAGGTCAGGATGAGGACAGGAACAAGTTTGGGGCAGGGCAGGGGCTGGTGGTCCCCATGGTTGCACTGGAGCCAGAGGGTTTGGCTGTGGGATCACCCCCAGTGTGGGGGTTTGGGCAAGTCCTTCCCGTGACTCCGTCTGTCCTTCTGCAGGCCCAGGGGAGCCCTCGAAATCCCTGTCTGTGCTGAGCAGGGACACACTGAAGCTCATCCCCAGGAGGGTGGAGATGAAGCTGGAGAACACCAGCATGGTGCTGTCCATGAACAGCCAGAAGAGGTGAGGGGCAGGCTGTCTGAATCCAAAGTAATGCTGGGGACATGAACCTGGGGACAACTGTGCCATTCCCTTCTTGTCCCTTGGCTCTGCTGGACTGCAGAGAGTGAGTCCTAGAGCCCACTCCAGTGGGAAGGACTGAGCTGGGCTCTTGGGGAGGGAGGAAGGCACGTGAGCTGGTTCTCCAGTAGGACAGCTGACAGGATCCTCAGGCGATGGGATGAGAGCACTGAGCTGTGCTGCAGCTGGGCTGCTGTGCTTGTCCACGCCAGCATGCTGGTCAGCTGGTGATGAGAGACAAGGAGATGACAGTGGAGGACATGACAGTGCAGTTCCCTCCTGGCAGTGACTCCCTGTGTCTTCCAGGCACCTCACCTGGAGCCTGAAGCTGCTGCAGTTTCTATATCAGCGTGAGGAGGAGCAAATCCCATTGCGCAACTTCACGCCCACCTCAGACCTGGACCAAATGAGTGTAGACCTCCACCTGGAGGGCAAGTAGCCAGGAGGGCACTGATGGGACAGGGCTGCCATCACTGCCCTCTGCCACCCCTCATTTGTGCTCCTCTGTCCCCACAGATGGCCTTCTCCTGTCCCAGAGCCGCCAGCGCATCGTGTGCCTCAACTCCCTGAAGACCAGTGTGCAGGTGAGCGAGCGCTGGGCACACTCTGTCCCCTGGGGGTGGCTGGTTTGGCTCCTGGCATGAGTTTTTTGCCACCTGGCCCTTTCCCTGCTCTAGGTCACAGCCATTGACCTCTCGGCTGCTGTGCTGCTCAACACCTGCATCATCCACTACCGTCACCAAGAGTTTTCGCACTGGCTGGGGCTGTTGGCACAGGAATACAGGTGCCAGGCGGTGCCTGTCCCCAGCCAAGGGCACAAGGGAAGGTAAATTTGGCCTCAGTGCAGCTGCTGGTATCACAGCTTGTTTCCTCTTGCTGGCCACGCTCTGGCATGGTGCCTGGGCACTCAGCACCTTATCTGTGCACCACCTGTGGGATGGGGAGGCTGGTCAGGAGGTGATCAGGGAGCCTCTGCAGGGAGGATATCCCTCTGGGCCTGCTCCCTGCCAGGCTCTGTGGCACACAGCTCCCAGTAACAGCCCATCCCTGCTTGTCTGTGCAGGAGCTATCCCCAAATCCTAGCGCCCATCATCCTGTGTGCCTCGCTGTCCAATGTCAACGTGTCCGTGCAGCTGGGGGACACGCCACCCTTCGCCTTGGGCTTCAACTCCATCTCTGCAGGTACAGGCTGGATCAGGGACGTGCTGGGCTCTTCTTGGGGTCTGCTAGAGAGGCAGCAGGGTGGGGATGGAGAAGGTGGTGCTGCCCATGTGTGTGTGGCCAGGGGCTGTGGATCCCTGCCTGGTTGTGTCTGGGGTGCCCATGTTTGGGTGAGCCTTGTCTGCAGTTCCCCCTCGTCTGTGCCCACAGACTACCAGCACCTGCGGCCACAGAGCGTGCACCAGCGAGCAGTGGTGGCTGTGGACCACCTGTGCTGGCGAGTGGGCAACGACTCCCACATCCAGCGTGCCCCACATCCCCCCAACATGCACGTGTGGGGAGAGGCCCTCATCCTCGACTCCTTCAACCTCCAGGTGAGGGGCAAACTGAGGGACTAAGGGGGGCTTTCAGTCTCAGACTCCATGTGGGTGGCACAGGGATGTCCTGCAGCCTGAGAGTGATCATCCTGTTTGTACTACAGGGCAGCTACAACCAGCCCCTGGGCATGTCCAGTGCCCAGTCGGATACGCTCTTTCTGGATTGCACCATCCGGGGGCTGCAAGTGGAGTCGTCTGACACCTGCACCGAGTGCCTGGCCAGGGTCCTGCCCCTGTTCTGCCCAAAGCCTGATGGGGCTGAACTTGCCAAGCAGCCGCCCTCTGCCTCCAGCGAGCCCTGGGGGCTGCTCTGGAAGGTGGATCTGAAGGTGGAGGACGTGAACTTGTTCACACTCTCAGCTGTAGTGGGTAAGTAGCATCCAAGCTGATCCCAGATGGCTGTCCTGGAATAACCCTGGCATGTTGTGCTGTGCCTCCAGCACTGACCTGCTGTCTCTCCAGGTGCCCTGGAGCTGCGGCTGGACACGCTGACTGTCCTGGGAAGTGCTGAGAGCTGCACGCTCAGCGTCCAGGGCATGGTGCTGGCCTTGGTGAAGAGCATCACTGAGAAAATGCAGCCGTGCTGCAAAGCTCCTGCCATCCCCAACCCAGTGGCCAACGTCTCCGTGCTCTGTGTCACCTACCACAGCAGCATCCGCTCCCTGGAGGTTGGTTTGGCTGTTGGACCACTGCTTTGTCCTGTTCTGGGGTAGATGGGGCAGGGGGAGGATTGGCTGGCACGAAAGGTGCTGTGGGGAGGACGGGGCCGTTCTGTGCTGGCCCTGGCAGTGACGTGGTGCCTGCTCACTGTCTCTGGTGCAGGTGCAGTGCGGCGAGGGGCTGGCAGTGCTGTGGAGCCCACCTGACCACATGCACCTGTACCATCACACCCTGGCCACCCTGCAGTGCCACGAAGCCTTGCGGAGCGCCCTCGGCCACAGGACGCTTCCCTCCCCACCCCCAGAGAGCCCCGTGTCCCACCCAGCCACCCCTACCGAGTCACCAGCGCCCCTCCAGCCAAAAGGGCCCCCTCCCAAAAGACTCCTGTCACTGTCCCTGGAGCTGAGCTCTGCCAAGCTCACAGCCTTTGTCTCTGAGGCCAACTACATCAGCCTGGCTGCGGAACGGACCTCGGTCAGCTGGCACGGCGGCGCCCTGCACGGCTACTGCCCCGAGCTGGCCGCTGGCTTTGATGGACACAGCATCTTCAGCTTCAAGGAGGTGGAGGTGAAGCTGCTGCCGGAGCTGGAGGAGGTCGTGCGGCACCGCGACGCCTTCCCCACGCTGCGCACCCTCCGCAACCGCGGCTGGGCCTTCTCCTTCGCCAGCGTGACCATCGAGTTCCCCTACCAGTACGACTTCTCCCGCACGCTGGATGCTGCTGTGGGCGTGCAGAAGTGGCTGAAGGGCCTGCACCGCCCTGGGCGCCCCTCCAGCACTGCCCTGCCCCCCGACCTCCTGCTCAAAGTCACCCACTTCTCCTGGGTCTTCCTGGATGACGTCTTTGAGGTCAAGTTGCGAGACAACTACGAGCTGATGAAGGACGAGAGCAAGGAGAGCGCCAAGCGGCTGCAGCTGCTGGACGCCAAGGTGGCTGCGCTGCGCAAGCAGCACGGGGAGCTGCTGCCTGCCCGCAAGATCGAGGAGCTCTACGCCTCGCTGGAGAAGAAGAACATCGAGATCTACATCCAGCGCTCGCGGCGCCTCTACGCCAACACCCCCATGAGGAGAGCCCTCCTCACCTGGACTCTGGCCCACCTGGAGCTGGTGGCCATGGCTGATGAGTCCTTCCATGGCACGGAGCGTGTGTTGGAGCAGATGAGGGACATGGATGATGTCAGCCCGTTCCCCACAGAGGGTCTGGAGATGGTCACCCAGTGGTGCCGCATGATGAAGGGCACAGTTGGCAGCTTCTTTGGTGAGTTGCCTTGTGGGGGGTGCCCTTGGGGGATAGCACAGTGGCTATGTGGCCTGGCACCACGTGGTGCGTAACCAGGGAGGGAAGATGATTTTTGGAGGTTCAAAGGGAGTGGGAAGGAAGCAGAGATGTGACAGGACGATGGCTCCTACTGTGTCCCAGAGTGGGGGGCTGCCTGTCTCTCTGCTGCCCCAGCCCTCAGCCCTTCCTCCCCTTGCAGTGCGGATCCGTGACTACCCCCGGTACCTGTTTGAGATCCGGAACTGGCAGCTCTCGGGCCGGCTGCTCGGGGCCGAGCAGTGTGGCCAGGCCTGCTCCCGGCGCCGCCAGCTCCTCAAGCTGGGGCTGCCCTGGGGCGACGCCACGGTGGAGAGGAACATGCCACCCTTGAAGTTCTACCATGACTTTCACTGTAAGACCTGGAGGAATGGGGAGGTCTGTGGTGGGGTAGGGACAGGGCAAATGGCTGAGCCAACCTCTGTGTCCCCAGCTGTGATCTCCCAGTACACCATCGTGTGGGGGCCCTGCTGGGACCCAGCCTGGACCCTGATCGGCCAGTGTGTGGATCTCCTCACCAAGCCCTCAGAGGACCCCAGTGCCCCATTGCCCTGGTGGGACAAGAGCCGCCTTCTCTTCCATGGAAACTGGCACATGGACATTGAACAGGCCAACCTGCACCAGCTGGCCACCGAGGTGGGTGCTGCTGGACTGGGGAGCAACATGGTGTGGGGTCAGCTCACACCTGCCTCTCCTCACACCTGCCCTTGCAGGACCCCTACAACACTACAGAGAACATGCACTGGGAATGGAGCCAACTCTCCTTCCACTGGAAGCCCGGGCAGTTTGTCTTCAAGGGCAACCTGGATATCAACGTCCGGACAGCCTCCAAGTGAGTGTGGGGCCACGAGCACGGGGGGCCCTCACCAGTGCTGGGGGGTGACTGGGATCTCTTTCTGCATTCAGATATGACGACTGCTGCTTCCTGCACCTGCCTGACCTGTGCATGACGCTGGACCTGCAGTGGCTGTGCCATGGGAACCCCCATGACCACCACGGCGTGGTGCTGCGCTCCCCCGAGTTCCTGCCCGAGGTGCCAGTGGGGCAGCAGTATGACTCCTACCGTGCCTTCCGCTCCGAGAACCTCAACCTCTCCATCCGGATGGACCTGACACAACCCAGTAAAGGTGGCTGACAGCATCCTGGGGATCCTTGGGGGAAAAGGGCAGGGCATGCTGATTGTGGGTTGGGTCCTGGCCCCATGGTGCTGGCTGATGGTGGGTATATTCTCAGAGTACTCCCAGCCCCGGATCCTGCTCTACAGCAGCACCCTCCGCTGGATGCAGAATTTTTGGGCCACGTGGACCAGCGTGACACGGCCCATCTGCCGTGGGAAGCTCTTCAACAACATGAAACCCAGCAAGAAGAAGTTGGGACAGCACTACAAGCAGTTGTCCTATACTGCACTCTTCCCCCGGCTGCAGGTAATCCCTAGGGCTGGAAATCTGGTGTTCCCTCCCTGCTCTGCCTCTGCTGGATTCTCAGCTCCTGCTCTCTGCTCCCTCTCAGGTGCATTACTGGGCCTCCTTTGCCCAGCAGCGGGGGATCCAGGTGGAATGCTGCCAGGGACACATCTTCACTCGGGGCACACAGCGGCTCATCCCACAAGGTGAGTGGGAGTCCTGCCAGCAGCACTGCAGGCACAGCAGGGCCCTGGCTGAGCCCTGTCCCTGTCCCCCAGCTGGCACGGTGATGAGACGCCTCATTTCGGAGTGGAGCATCACACAGATGGTGAGTGACCTGAGCCAGGTCACCGTGCACCTCATGGCCTCCACTTCTGATGAGAACGCTGACCACCAGCTCGACACCCTGGTGAAGAAAACCCACCTGCTGAGCCTGTCCTCCCTCACCTACCAGCGGCACAGCAACCGCACGGCTGAGGAGGTACCACTGCAAATAGGGCACAGCAGCTTGGTGGCAACTCCAGCACAAGGGGATGTTGGTTGTTGGGTGCAGTGGGGAAGGGATTTGGCTGGGGAAGAGAGAGAATTTCAGAGTCTCCAATCTACCAAGCACCTCACTTTGTGCCCATGCTGTGGTCGCTGGGGTGGTCTGGGCTCTAATCCCCATGCTATGCCTGAGGGGCTGGCAGGGCTCCTAATCCCAGTGCACAAGGCCACTGGGCAGGGCCAGGGGTGGCTTTGCTGTGCTGAGGCACTGTCCCTCTGTGCCCAGGAGCTGCCCTTGCGTGATGGGGACGATGGTTTCCACACACATCAGCTGCACTTGGTGGACCTGCGGGCGTCCTGGACCACCATGAACCGGGACATCGCCTTCGGCCTCTACGATGGCTACAAGAAAGCGGCTGTGCTCAAGCGGAACCTGTCCACAGAGGCCCTGAAGGGGCTGAAGATCGACACACAGCTGCAGGCCAAGAAGCTGAAGCGTGGCCCCCTCTCTGCTCACTCCATCCCTGCCAGAGTGACCGCTCCCATCACCAGCGGCCGGCCTGAGAGAGCCTCCTCAGGGGGTGAGCACAGCCGGGAGGGGAGCAAGGGGAAACCCACAGCTCAAAGCTATGCCTGTTTTCATTCTGTACATGTGAGACATCCCCCCCCACAGCTTTGCACTGACCTTTCTCCTTCCCCAGGGGCCTACATGCTGCAGAAGCTCATTGAGGAGACGGACAAGTTCGTGGTTTTCACAGAAGAGGAGTCGGGGGCCAGCGAGCAGCTCTGCGGCATCGCCGCCTGCCAGACCGACGACATCTACAACCGCAACTGCCTCATCGAGCTGGTCAACTGCCAGGTACCTGCCTGTCCCCTCAGCCTGGCTCTGACAGGGGCTGTGCCTGCCCCAGAAAGGTCCATCTGACCCCTGGGGTCTCTCTCCCCACAGATGGTTCTGCGTGGTGCAGAGACGGAGGGCTGTGTGATCGTGTCCGCTGCGAAGGCACAGCTGCTGCAGTGCCAGCACCACCCTGCCTGGTATGGAGACACTCTGAAGCAGAAGACATCCTGGACTTGTTTGCTGGATGGCATGCAGTACTTTGCCACGACAGAGAGCAGCCCCTCTGAGGGGGAGCATGGCCAGCTCTGGCTGGAGGTGAGTGTGTGGTGGGTGAGCTACGTGGGGCGCAGGCAGTGCTGTCAGTGCCCTGGCCAAGCCAGGGAAAGTGAGGACAGCCAGTCCCTCCTTGCTTCCTCAGGTGAAAAATATTGAGGAGCATCGTCAGCGGAGCCTGGACTCAGTGCAGGAGCTGATGGAGAGCGGGCAAGCAGTGGGGGGCATGGTCAGCACCACCACAGGTACTGCCCACAGCCCTGGCTGCTGTGCCTACCCCAGTCCCACTTGGGTGTGACTCCAAGGCTGGTAGAGCTGAGGGCACCTGTCCCATCCCTGTGTGGCTTCAGGAGGTGGCTGATGCTCCAAGCCCTGCACTGTGCAGTCCCACTCTGCTGGGACATGGCACTCTGACTGTGGTCCCTCTGCCTGTCCCCAGACTGGAATCAGCCCTCGGAAGCCCAGCAGACGCAGCAGGTGCAGAGGATCATCTCTCGCTGCAGCTGCCGCATGTACTACATCAGCTACAGCCACGACATCGACCCCGAGCTGGCCACGCAGATAAAGCCCCCTGAGACCCCTGCCAACCAGGAGAAGGAGGATCTGCTGAAGAAGCAGGAGGGTGGGTGCAGCCAGGCAGTGTGCTGTGGGGTTAGAGCTCTGGGCTGACCCATGGCTAACTCCAGGGGTGATCTCTTTTGGCCCTGCTGAGGTCAGAGGGCTGCATACAGGAGGGGTCCCCAAGACATTTCTGGCCATGCTGAGGCCCCACTTGCCCTTTGTATGCCTACAGGAGCTGTGGACACCTTCACCCTGATCCACCACGACCTAGAGATCTCCACCAACCCCGCACAGTATGCCATGATCCTCGACATAGTCAACAACCTGCTGCTGCACGTGGAGCCCAAACGCAAGGTACCCACGGGGCTCCAGGTGTCCGTGCCACTCCCTGCACCCAGGCAGGCCTAACCTTGCCCTGTTCTATGCCCAGGAGCACAGTGAGAAGAAGCAGAGGGTGCGTTTCCAGCTGGAAATCTCCAGCAACCCCGAGGAGCAGCGCAGCAGTATCCTACACCTGCAGGAGGCCGTGAGGCAGCACGTGGCCCAGATCCGGCAGCTGGAGAAGCAGATGTACTCCAACATGAAGGTGAGCCCGCATCCCTGGCTCCCTGGGATCCACACTCCAGGGCAGAGGGTGCTGAGGGTTGTCTGTCCTTCAGTCCTTGAAGGATGACGGCAAAAACGAGGTGCTGCTCGACCTGAACCACCGGCTGCAGCAGCAGCTGAGCCAGGAAAAAGCTGACCTGCAGCTGGAGAGCGAGGAGCTGAACATACTGATCAGGTAGGACAAGGGGGAATGGCTTTAAACTGAGACTAAGTTTGGATTGGATATTAGGGAGAAATTCTTCCCAGTGAGGCACTGGCACAGGTTGCCCTGAGAAGCTGTGGCTGCCCCATCCCTGGAAGTATTCAAGGATAGGCTGGATGGGGCTTGGAGCAACCTGTGACAGTGGGAGATGTCCAACCCAAACCATTCTGATTCTATGATCTCAGCCTTCCCCAGCATTGTGTCCCCCTTGCTCTAGGACTCCCACATCCCAGCTCTCTCCTCTGTGCTGCAGGTGCTTCAAGGACTTCCAGCTGCAGCGAGCCAACAAGATGGAGCTGCGAAAGCAGCCGGAGGACGTGAGTGTGGCACGCAGGACTGAGTTCTACTTTGCCCAGGCACGCTGGCGCCTGACAGAGGAGGATGGACAGCTGGGCATTGCTGAGCTGGAGCTCCAGCGCTTCCTCTACAGCAAGGTGTGGAGTTGGACAGTGCCCACAGCCCCTGAGCTGGGCATGGGGACAGTGGGAGCTGATGGCTTTGTCTGCACAGGTCAACAAGTCGGATGACACGGCCGAGCATCTGCTGGAACTGGGCTGGGTGACCATGAACAACCTGCTGCCCAACGCTGTGTACAAGGCAAGTGGCAGCTGGGGGAGCAGCTCTGCATCACCCTGGGGACCCACGTGGTGCGGCAGAGTGGCCTGTCCTCACCCCAGCCACCCATCCTCTTCCCTGCAGGTGGTGCTGCGTCCCCAGAGCTCCTGCCAGTCTGGCCGGCAGCTGGCCCTGAGGATTTTCAGCAAGGTCCGGCCTCCCGTGGGAGGCATCTCCATCAAGGAGCATTTTGAGGTGCCAGGGCTGGGCTGGGAGGTGCCAGGTTCTCTGTGGGGCGCAGGCAATGTGTGCCTGGCTCTGACATGTCACTTTCCCACAGGTGAACGTGGTGCCTCTCACCATCCAGCTCACCCACCAGTTCTTCCACAGAATGATGGGTTTCTTCTTCCCTGGCCGTAATGTGGAGGAGGAGGAGGTGGGGGATGAGGAAGATAAGTCCAAGCTGGTGACAACAGGTGAGAGGCTCATGATCACCCTCCTCTCTGGATGTCCTTGAGCAGCTCTGGCTGCATGTCCAGGATTATCTTTGCGGGCAGCTGCTGTCCGGCCATGAGTTGAGGAACAGGGATTTGTGGTCTCCCCTGTGGGACAGGGAGGTGGTGGGAGGGTTGGGGTCATGGCTAACCCCTGGCTGGACACCCCCACCACCACCTTGCACCCTGTTTGCCCCAGGGATCCCCGTGGTGAAGCCACGGCAGCTGATCGGGGCCGATGACTCGCTGGGCTCAGGGAAGGGAGTTGCTCAGGGACTGAACCGGACATCAGGGGTCAGAAGATCGTTCCGAAAAGCACCTGAGGTACCTCCTGCTGCCGTGAGGGGGGAATCTGAGAGCCCTGCTGTGGTGCCAGTCTGTTTTCCTTAACTGCAGCGCTGGGTAGCCATGTCCTCCCACACTTCCCTCCCACGCTTGTCTGCTTTCTCCTGCTCCCTCCCACCACAAGGATTTGCATCCTTTACAACCAGGCGCCTGCACGCTTGATGTGATCCCTGTATCTCATTTTTCCAACACCGTGCCAGAGCAGCTCTCACCTCTCCCTGATGAAGCAATGCTGTGGCCTAGTGCCCGGCTGTCCCTTCCCTGCTGGTTCCTGGCTGTGTCCCTTCTCCTTCCCTTCTGCTCATGGCTTCTGCTCTGTCCCCAGCATCCCGTGGATGACATCGACAAGATGAAGGAGCGTGCAGCCATGAACAACTCCTTCATCTACATCAAGATCCCGCAGGTGCCACTCTGTGTCAGCTACAAGGTGTGGGACCAGTGGGACAGGACGTGCTTGGGGTGCTGTGGGCCATCATCCCCACACTGCTTGACACCTCTGTCACACAGGGGGAGAAGAACAGTGTGGACTGGGGTGACCTGAACCTGGTGCTGCCGTGCCTGGAGTACCACAACAACACATGGACATGGCTGGACTTTGCCATGGCGGTGAAGAGGGACAGCCGCAAAGCCTTGGTGGCGCAGGTACGTGGGACCACATCCCTGAGGCTGCCAGAGCTGCTCTGCCCAGGATGGAGATGGTGACCCCAGGGTGGGTGGCACATTCCCCAGCGTGGGGAGCAGCTGCCCTGGCTCAGCAGCTCAGGCTGTCACCGGGGTTTGGCTGAGCCCCCTGACTCCGGGGCAGGTGATCAAGGAGAAGCTGCGCCTGAAGCCGGCGGCGGGCGCCGAGGCCCGGGGGAAGCTGGAGAACAAATCCGACGGGACCATCCAGCAGCAGGAGGAGGACGAGAAGGCTCGGCTGCTCATCGGGCTGAGCGTGGGCGAGAAGAACCCCAGCAAGAAGTCGATCTTCGGCAGGCGCAAATGACGGCAGCACCCGGCAGGCCGGGAAGGGACTTGGGGTGCCCCGTGCTCCCCCCCAACTTGGGGGGACACCCCAAAGGTGAAGGGGGGGCTGTGCTGCCCAGCAGTGCCCGAGGAGGGCTCGGCCACGTGCAGGCCCTCGGTAGCCCCGTTGTTGTGGGGCAGGGGTGGAGCAGCACGGGGATGTGGGCACAGGGTGCTCCGGGGCTGCTTTGTGGGGTGCAGAACCCTCGTGCCAAGGGCCCCCGGGAGCTTCCCCCCCTCCCTGCTGTGCGGGTGCTGGGCCCAGCCCCTGGGCCTGGTGAAGCAGCAGGATCGCTCCAGGCTGGGAAAAAGGGGAACGGGAGAGAGTTTAAATAAAGAGTTTTTAATTTGGAACAGGCTCAGGTCAGTGCCTCACCCTGCAGTGCTGGGCTCAGCACCGTGCCCCATCTCAGCCCGGCAGCCCCCCATCCTTGTGGGTTTCACCCCTTGCCCTTCCCCAGCAGTTGCTCAGGGCACACAATTTGGGGCTCAGGGCACCCCTGGGCTCAGCCTGTGCCTTCACCCCTCTGCAGTCCTCTCGGTGAGCCCAGGGCCATGCTGGAAAAGGAATGAGTTTAAATAAAGAGGACTGCAGGGACTGCAGGCATCCCCTCAGGGCTGCAGCACGTGGGGTGTAAAGAGAAAAGGAAAGGTTGAAGGGGGAGCCGCAGAGTGTGCAATGAGGGGGTCCCGGAGAGGGGCTGGGATCAGTCCCGGGTGGGTGAGCAGCCCCCCGGTGTGTAGTGGGGGTCCCGGATGGGGGGGTATCGGTCACGGGTGGGTGTCACCGTGCAAGGGGCAGCTCCGCCGCCGAGCCCCGGGGCGGGGGGTGGTCGCGGCGGGCGGGGCGGGGCGGGGCGGCGGGGTTATGTAAGGCGGCGATTACCGGGGACCGGGCCCGGGGCGCGGCCGGGCGGCGCCGCGATGGGAGCGACGAGCAGCGGCCCCGGCCCGACCCCGGCTCCGGTGCGGCCCCCCCAGGTGCGTGCGGCGGCATCAGCCCCGGGCATCCCCCGGGCATCCCCCGCCCCGGGGTCCCCTCGCTGACGCTGTCCCCGGTTCCGCAGGGCCGCGCCGTGGGCTCGTGGGTGCGGGCGCTGTTGAGCCGAGCAGGGTCGGTGCCGGTGTCGGTCCCGGTGCCGGTACCGGGGCTCGCCCTGGCCCCGCGGGGCCCCGCCGAGGAGCCGCCGCTGCCCGGGTGGCCGCTGCCGCAGCTCGTCTCGTTGTTCCTGCCGGAGTTCCCCGTCCGCCCCTCCGCCCGCCAGCAGCAGCTCAAGGTGCCGTCCCGGAGCCCCCACCCTCCGAACGGGGTCCCCGATCGTGCTCCCCCGTGCATCCCGCCCCGGCAGTCCCGGCAGTCCCCTAACGGGTCCCCTCGCACCCCGTACCGCTGTCCCTGCTCGTCCTACCGGGCTTCCTGCACGTCTCTACCGGGGTCCCCCAGCGCCCTGAGCATCCTCTCGTGCCGTCCGTGCATCCCGTGCCGCCATCCCGGCATCGCCGGCTGCCTCACCGGGCTCCCCTCGCACGCTCTGCCGGCTCCCTGCGCATCCTACCGGCGTCCCCGGCCGCTCCGCCGGCTCCCCTTCCATCCCCGCCGCCGCCAGGTGCCCGCACCGGGTCTCGGTGTGCTCTACCGGGGTTCCCCCGCACCCCACCGGAGCGTGGCATCCCACCGAGGATCCGCAGGGTTCTGTGCATTCTGTCAAATCCACCGCTGCCTCCTTGGTGTCCCTGTGTCCCTGTCCCCCGTGTCCCTGTGCTCCATACTGGGTCCCCATGAATCCTGCTGCGGTCTCTGTTGGGTCCCCAGCGTCTGCTCTGGGTGCTCCGTGCCCCTCACCTTACCCCATGCCGGACCCCATTCTGAGCGCCCCAAATCCATCTCCATGGCGTGCTCAGCCCGTTCCTCCCCTCAGATCCTGGGCTTCGTGGCCAAAGGCTCCTTCGGGACCATCCTCAAAGTGCTGGACTGTGGGAGGGAGAAGGTCTGCGCCGTGAAGGTGGGTGCTGCCCCTGGGGCCCCTGGGTGCCCCCACCTGCCCTTGTCCCCCCCCTTGACAGCGCCTCGCCCCCCAGGTTGTGCCCAAAGTGGAGGTGCTGCGCCGTGACACCCTCAAACAGTGCAAAGAAGAAGTCAGCATCCAGGTGAGGGGGGGCCGGGAGGGACCCCAGCCCGTGAAGGGGTTCAGGGCGGCCATGGGGACCCCAGGAGCTGCGGATGGGAGATGGCAGGAGCGGGGTCCCCTGCCCGGGGGCCGCTCACTCTGTGCGCTTTTGTGTCCCCAGAGACAGGTCAGGCACCCGTTCGTGCACGGGCTGGGGGACAGCTGGCAGGGCCAGCGCCACCTCTTCATCAGTGAGTGACCATCTGCCCGCGGGCCCCCCCTGCCCGCGCACGTGTCCCCGCCGCCCGCACACGTGTCCCCGCACTGCGCGCTCCCCCCGCCGCGGCCCCGGGGCCAGCCGGGCGCTCCGGCTGCCGCCTCCAGCCCCGCACCCACCGCGGCCTGCGGGGGGGACACGGGTGGGGACACGGATGGGGACAAGCCACGGCGGGGCAGGGACCAGTGTGGGGGTGAACAGAGCACCCCAGTGCTGGTGCCTGCCCGGCCCTGATGGCTGTGCCTGCGGTTCGCGTGCTCCAGTGCCTGTGTGACCCCCAAGGACCACTTGGTCACTTTGGTACCTTGTGTGGTCCCAGGTGCTTGTGTGTTCCCAGTGCCCACAGGGCTCTGGTGCTGATGTCATCTTACTCATCCCTGTCACCTCAGTATGTCACCCAGTGCCCGTATTGCCCTGCTGCTTGTGCCACCTTGCTGCCAGTGTGCTCCAGGTGCTTGTGCCACCTTGCTGCCTTTATAACCCCAGCACCTCCACCACCTCAGTGCATGGCTCCAGTGACCCCCTGCACCCCTGTGCCAGCCCAGTGTCTGACCCCTCTGCACACCGTGCCACCCCAGTGTCCCCGGTGTCACTCAGGCCTGTCACCTGTCCCCGCAGTGTGCACCTACTGCAGCACGGGGGACCTGCACGCGCTGTGGCGCACAGCTGGCTGCCTGGCCGAGGCCACCGTCCGCCTGTTCGCCGCCGAGCTGGTGCTGGTGCTGGGTGAGTGACTCCCCAAGCTGGGGACAGCCACCAGTGTCCCCAGCAGCAGAGACCTGCAAGCAGGGTCAGCCACCCCCGAGGGGGGCTGTGCTGGGAGGGGACACACGGCACTGATGGCTCTGTTTTGTCCCCAGTGTACCTCCACGACCTGGGCATCATGCACAGAGACGTCAAGGTGGGTGGCAGTGGGGCTGGGGGCTGGAGGATGGGGTGGGGGGGGGTCTCTGAACCCCCAGCATGGAGAGGCCACCTCAGTGCCTGTCTCATTTCAGATGGAGAACATCCTCCTGGATGAGAGAGGTAAGAGGCTGTGGTGCTGCCTTGGGGACACCCCATCCGTGGGGACACCCTGTGAATGGGGACACCCCATCCTTGGGGATACCCTGGCAATGGGGACACCCTGGCAATGGGGACACCCCATCCTTGGGGACACCCTGTCAATGGGGACATCCTGTCAATGGGGACACCCTCTGGCCCCACAGGGCACCTCAAGCTCACTGATTTCGGCCTCTCCCGGTACCTGCAGTGGGGTGAGCGAGCCCACACCATCTGTGGCACCCTGCAGTACATGGGTAAGGGGGTTGTTCTGGGGGGCTGTGCAGGGGGGCACAGACCCCCAGGTGCTCACCCACTCCCCCCACAGCCCCAGAGGTGCTGAGTGGGGGGCCCTACAGCCATGCAGCCGACTGGTGGTCCTTGGGAGTCCTGCTCTTTGCCCTGGCCAGTGGGAAGGTAAGGACTGCAGGGTGGGGGGACAGGGACACCTCAGGGAGACCCTGAATTCACTCTGTGCTCCCCCAGTTCCCCGTGGCTCCAGCGGGGGACCATGTGGCCATGCTGGAACGTGTCAAACAGAGCAGCTACGAGAGCCCACCCGAGTTCAGCCCTGAGCTGGCCCGGCTGCTCGCCGAGGTAACCCTTCTGCCCGGATTTTGGGATCCCCATTGGGCCCTGGGCTGGATGCCGAGATTTCCATTCTCACTGTCCTCTCTCTGCCCGCAGCTGCTGTGCCACAACCCCCTGTACCGCCTGCGCTACCTCCACCACTTTCAGGGCCATCCCTTCTTCCGCGGGGTGGCCTTCGACGCCGAGCTGCTGCAGAAGGACCCGGTGGTGGTGGCAGCGGCCCCGCGACCCCCCGAGCAGCCCCCACCCGACCCCGCCACCTTCGCCGACTTTGACTACGACCTCGCCGCCCCCCCGGACCGGCCCTGGCCTGGCTGAGCCACCACGGCTGGGACCCTCGGCATCGCTCAGGGACATCCCCACCCCGGCAGCGGGTCGGACCCTGCTGGGCCGGGTCCCCAAGGGGTCACCCGGGTACCCCCCGATCTCCTCCCCGGGTACCTCAGCTCTGTACCTCTCCCCGCGGGAGCAATAAACCCGAGAGCCGCGGGCACTGTTGCGGTGCTGCCCTGACTCGTGGTGGGCAAAGCGGGACCACCGGGGCGGGGGAGCGGGGACGGACAACCTCCCTCGGGGCGGGCTGGGGCAGGTCTGGGGGCCGTGTGGGATGGTTGTCCCGGGGCAGGCGATGCAAGAGGAGCTAAATCCGCCTGCCCATCCTTCTGTCCATCCGTCTGTCCCTACCGGAGCTGCGCCGTGCGGCAGGGGCGTGGCCAATGGGTGAGGCCACGCCCACCCCATGTCAATCACCGGCAGTGGACGTGCCCCAACGGTCGCCCCGCGGGGTGACGCGCGCGCGGCGCAGCCAATCAGAGCCGCGCGTGGTTTTCAAACCGGCGGCGCGCGAGCGGTGGCGGGGCCGCACCGGGAACCGAGACCAGCCCTAAAACCTCCACCCGCCGGGCCCGGACCGGGAACCAGGACCGACACCAGCCCCAACCCGGCGGGGCCGAGGTTGAGAGTTACCGCAGCCGCAGTCGAGGCCGATACCGGGAGCATTGCCGGGCCATGCGGCGCGCCAAGACCCCCGCCGTGAGTGCGGGCCGGAGCGGGGTTGGGTTTGGATGTTCCGGTGGGTCCCCGAGGGGGCGGCGGGTGCAGTGCAGCGCTCCCGGTATCTGTGTGTGTGTGTGTGTGTGGTGGGGGAGCTGCCGGTGCTGCCGCCGGTGACTCCCCCGCCCCGGTTCCCCGCCAGGCAAAGCAGCGGCCCCGGCGCGCCCCGCTGCAGGAGCTGCAGCTGCAGTCGGGCGCCGACCGGACCAGCCTGACCCCTCTGTTCCGCCGGCTGCGGCTCAAGGTCGGTGTGCGGATAACGAACGGGACGGGCCGGGTAACGGGGTGTCCCGGAACCGCGAATGTTGGGCGGGCAGATGCTGCTGGCGCAGTGGAATGACGGGCGTATTTCCTGCATGGGGGAAATGGGGACACTGGGGCGAATGGCTGCGGGTGCAGGGGGAAAGGGCAGGGCTGCCCTGACCCCCTTTTCCCCCTAAAATACCCTGCAGGACTGTGCCACCCCGGTGTCCTGTGCCCGGGGCCCCCGCAGCAGCATCACCGCGGTGCCTTGCACCCCAGAAACCCCGCGAAGAGCTACCATGGGCCCCCCCAGCAGCACCACCCCAGTGCCTTGCACCCTGGAGTCCCGCAGGACCTCCACCCGTGACCTCGGGACTCCCATCCTTAAGCCTGGTGCCTCTGAAGCTCCCAGCAATGCCACCCTTGTTCCTGGTTCTTTGGAGACCTCCGGCAGCACCAGCCCAGAGGCCCCTGGCTGTCCTGTCCCAGTGTCCAGCACACCAGAGCTCCCTGACAACGCTGTGTCAGCCCCTCTGTGCAGTCCAGTTCTGGGCCCCAGCACTTCAGAGCCCCCCAGCAGCACTGTGCCAGCCTCTGTGTGCAGCTCCATCCCAGTGTCCAGCACCCCAGAGCCCCCCAGTAGCACCATTCCAGTCTCTGTGTGCAGCTCCATCCCAGTGTCCAGCACCCCAGAGCCCCCCAGCAGCACCATTCCAGTCTCTGTGTGCAGCTCCATCCCAGTGTCCAGCACCCCAGAGCCCCCCAGCAGCACCATGCCAATTACTGTGTGCAGTTCCATCCCTGTTCTCAGCACCCCAGAGCCCCCCAGCAGCACCATGCCAGTTACTGTGTGCAGTTCCATCCCTGTTCCCAGCACCCCAGAGCCCCCCAGCAGCACCATACCAGCCTCCATGTGCAGTTCCACCCCAGTGTCCAGCACCCCAGAGCCCACCAGCAGCGCTGTGCCAGTCTCTGTGTGCAGTTCTATCCCAGTGTCCAGCACCCCAGAGCCCACCAGCAGCGCTGTGCCAGTCTCTGTGTGCAGCTCCCTCCCTGTTCCCAGCACCCCAGTGCGTTCCAGCAGCACCATTCCAGTTTCCCTGTGCAGCTCCATCCTAGGATCCAGCACCCCAGAGTGCCCTGGCAACACCGTGCCAGTCTCCCCACTCAGCTCCATGCCACTGGCCAGCATCTTGGAGTCCCCTGGCAGCACCATGTGCAGCCTTGTCCTGGGGCCCTGCGCTCTGGAATCCCCTGGCAGCACCACCCCAGGGCCCCCCAACATTATGAGCTCAGTGTCTCGCAACCCAAACTCCCCAGGCAGCCCTGCTCTACCCCCGTGCAGCTCTGGGTCCCCTGGCAATGCCAGCACAGCCTCCTGCACCCCAGGGCCCCCTGGCACCAGCTCCACTCCGCAGAAGACTCCCTTCCGCAGGTGGCGAGCAGAACCTCCAGAATTTTCTGGCAGCTCTGCGGCCTCAGAGCCCGCATCTGCAAATGGGAGTGCTGATCATCTGCATTGCCAAGGCACCCCTGAGGGAGCAGAGTTCCCCACCCCTGTCCCCCCAGAAGAGAGCCCACCTGGCCTCTCTCCCATCAAGGAAAGTGGGTTGGAGCCTGCTGGGTCAGAAGCCACTGTCACCCCTGTCACCTCACCTGAATCAACCCTGGGTGCTGTGTCCTGGGTGTTGCCACTGGTGTGGCTGGAGAAGACCCTCAACACCTCGCTCCTGACAGAGTCTCTGTGGCACAGCCTGCCCCTCCGCAAGCTACAGGAGGATGCCAGCAGCAGTGTCACCCCTGTGCCCACCGCAGTCGCCAGCACCAGCACGACCCCTGTGCCAACCGTGGTTGCTGGCACCAGCATAACCCCTGTGCCCACTGTGGTTACTGGCATCAGCACAACCCCAGTGCCCACCACGGTCGCTGGCACCGGCACAACCCCAGTGCCCACCATGGTCGCTGGCACCAGCACAACCCCTGTGCCCACCATGGTCGCTGGCACCAGCACAACCCCTGTGTCCACTGTGGTTGCTGGCATTGGCACGACACCAGTGCCAACTGTGGTCACTGGCACCAGCATGACCCCTGTGCCCACTGTGGTTGCTGGCATTGGCACGACCCCAGTGCCAACTGTGGTTGCTGGCACCAGCACGACACCAGTGCCAACTGTGGTCGCTGGCACCAGCATGACCCCTGTGCCCACTGCGGTGGCTGGCACCAGCACGACGCCAGTGCCCACCACAGCCATTGGAACCAGCATAACCCCAGTGCCCTCTATGGCCACGGGCACCAGCATGACCCCAGTGCTCTCCATGGCCACCGGCACCTTCATGACCCCTCGGGACATGTGGGACAGGAGTGTGAACACATCCAGGGGAAGCCTCCCCTGTGCCAAGGACAGCGCTGCGGAAACAGACTCCCTGCTCTGGCAGTAAGTATGAGAACGTGCCCCACCTGGCTGTGGCACCTGTGGGTACTGTCCTTGCCCTAAGCCCCTCTCTTTGTCCCCAGCTGTCCCCGGGAGCACATGAAGACCCTGCCACGGGCAGAGCTGGAGGGGAGGCTGGAGAGCACCCTCATCATCATCGAGGCCCTCTCGCTGCAGCTGCGTGACTGGCAGGAGAGCCAGCGGCTGCGGCCTGGCACGGGGCCGGCCAGACAGAGGGACGTGCTCACACAGACAGACACCACCCACCCTGAAGGGGTAAGAGCCTCTCTGAGGTGATGCCACCCTGTCCCCTGCAGCCTCGGTGCCGTGACGGTGTCCTTGTGCCGCTGGCAAGCAGTGACCCCGTCTGGGTCGGTGGAGTGGAAGTAAAGCGCGGCTGCTGCATCACGCGCCCGGTCCTGCATTATCATGCCTGGATCAACCCGCTGAGTCTGCTGGATTTGAACCCTCGTGGGGGAAACATCCCTGGTGCACGTGGCAGGAGGAGGGGAGGTGTCATGGCTGGCCAGCTTTTGCTGGCCCCAGGGTGGAGCGGGGCTGGTGTGAAGTGCCCTCTGCTCTGGAGGATGCCCTTGGGAGGAGGCAGCGCTGCCTCGAGCTGTGGAGGAAAGCAGAGGCTGTGCAGTGGCAGTGGGGAGTGGAGCGGGATCTGCAGCTGGAGCTGGGTGCCACTGGCCATGAGTGTGCCAGATCTCAGCCACGCAAGGCACACGTATCCCCCTGGTGCTGCCTGTGCCAGCTGCCTTAAGACCAGTGTGCTTGTCCCTTCCCCAGAGCACCTGGAGCAGCCAGAGCCTCCTGCTCCGGGGCCTCGCGGATGCCGCTTTTCGGAGCTTGCAGGATGAGCAGGGAGCCCTGGTGCAGGAGGTGAGCTCCACACATCCCTCTGCTTCCCCTTTCCCCTGGGTTCTGGGAGACCTGTTGGCACTCACAGCAGCTGTACCTGGTGTCTCACGGTGCTGTCACCTCCCACAGCGGGAGCAGGAGAGGACCGCGGTGTCCCAGTGCCAGGCTGTGCCTGAGAGTGCTCCCAGCAAGGTGCAGAGCTGCCTGGAAGAGCGGGATGCCATCAGGCAGCGAGTGGATGAAGCCCTACAAGCCAAGGATCAGGTAAGGGGGCAGCTGTTGTGGGGTCGAGGCAGTCTCAGCTGTCCTCATGCCTTTGGTGGGGCATCCTGCACCTCCACCCATTTCTGGGGATGAGAATCTCCCTGGCATCCCAGTGGAAGACAATCCCAAGGAGTGCCATGTGATGGAGCCCTCTGGATGTATTTTTGGTGTGGGCTGTGCCCCCCTGGGAGCAGGAGTCCTAGGCTGGTGCAGGGATGGCTCCTGGGAGTCTCCCCTTGTGTGACAGCGTGGCTGGAGCAGCATCCTCTCCTCTGCAGGGATATCTGTTCCTGGAGGCTTTCTGTGCCCACGCCAGCGCCCAGATCAGTGCCCGTGACCAGAGCCTGGCCTCCCAGCAAGAGCTGAGTACGCTGCTGGCCCAAGCCATCAACCTGCAGGTACTGAGTGTGGTGCCATCCCCAGCTACCCATGCTGGATTGGGGCTGCAAGGGCATTGCCACATCCTGAGCTTGGGAGATGCTCTGCGATGGGCTTGGGGGCACCAGAGGTTTTCTGGTGCTGCTGCTGGGAAGCTACTGCAGATTTGGCCTCAGGGCTGGTACTTGTCTTCCTTCATGGCCATTAAATGTGGCTTTTCTACCACAGCAGTGCTGACTCATTCCTCCTACCCTACAGGCATCCCTGTCTGCCGAGGCACAGTCTTTCCGAGAATTCTTAGATGTCACCTTTGAAAATCTGGAGAAGGAAAGGAAGGCCCTGGATGAGGAGGTGAGGGGTGTCCAGTGGGGGCTCAGCCCTGCCAGGGCTCTGTGCCCTGGGTGCCATGACCTGTCCCTGACCACACAGCAGGACAGTGCCATGGCAGTGCCATGCTGAGCTCTGCCTGGTGCTGTCTCCCTTCCCAGCGGGAGCAGATGAGGGCCCTGGTGTCCCAGACCCATGGCCTGTTGGAGCGTGTGCCTGGCAAGCTGCAGAGCTGCCTGGAGGAGCTGGCTGCCGCACGGGAACAAGCAGAGGAAGCTCTTCAAGCCAAGGAGGAGGTACAGGGGTGCCTCCTCTCAGTGCTGTGAGGTGTCTGAGGCACGGGGTGATTTGGAGCACCCCTTGGTGTGAGAACACCCCATGGGGAGGTGAGCACCCCAAGAGCACCCCAGAGCGAGCACTGTGTCTCCACAGGCATCCTGCCAGCTGGAGAAGACCTTGGTGACCCTGAAGGACACAGAGGCTCAGCTGGAGAAGCTGACAGTGGCCAACTCACGCCTGGGGAAAGGTAGGGGTGGGAGACGTGGGGGCTGGAGCTGCCCCTGTCCCCCTGGCTGACAGCTCTGTCCCTTGCAGAGCTGAACTCTGTAATGATAAATCTGGCCCGCGTGGAGCAGGAGCGGGATGCACTGCAGCAGGAGAACGAGAAGCAGTGGGAAGAGATGGCCCAGTGGGTTTGAGCCTTTATATCCTGAGCCCCATCCCACCTCTGGCCCCCAAAACACAGCACCCCCTGATCCCATCCCATCCCCTCAGGCTGGCTCAGGAGAGGAACTCCCTGCAGCAGGAGCGCCAGGAGCTGTGCCAGGAGCTGGGGGAGGCCACCGAGTGCCGGGAGGTAGGAGCTGCCTGACCTTGCCCACGCCATCACGCGCTGCCGGGCCCCCATCACGGCCTCTCCTCTCCGGGAAGGCTGGCAGATGGCCAGGAGCGGGATTAGCCCTCCTACGGAGGGGGATGAGCTCGTCAGGGCAGTTGACATCCAGCACGTAGCGCAGCTTTTCATCCTGCCCGGCAGGGATTCCCAGGGAGGGGGCTGGGCAGCTCTTGGAGATAGTTTTCTTGGAGATAAATTTCCCCTGCAGGCATGGAGCTGTCCCTCAGTCTTTCCTATGTCCCCAGTAAACTGGTTTGTGGGGTTTGGGCTGCTGGGATAAAGCTGCCCCTGATTAGAAACAGCGCCCTGAGGCATGGCAGGGTCTGTGCTGGGGGTCCCAATGAACCCCTTCGGGTCTCTGCTTGACTGCTCACAGCTGTGTCTCCCCACCCTCTTACAGTTCCTGGATCAGGAGAACCAAATGTGCCGCACGCAGCTGCTGGAGGTGGAGGCCAGGCTGAACTCCACGCTGGCCACGCTGCAGGAGCGTGTCCTGCAGCACCAGGAGCTGATGGAGTCCCACCAACGCCTGCGGTACTGCCCCACTCACCAGCTCCACTCAAACCCCTCTGTTTCTGGGAAATCAGGCCCTTCCTGGGGTGTCAGAGGGGACATTTTGACCACTGCTGCACCAGTTAAGTGTGGTGGTCCAGGTGGGTGGAGGAGGCTATGGGGAAGGACAGCAGATCCCATCTTGAGGGAAGCTGCCTAAATCTGTGGGATGTGCATTATTGCTGGTTCATGGTGAGAGGCAGGCATGTCCCCATCCCACATCGAGGAAGGGAAATGCTGCTCCTGCTGAGGCTGGTGCCATCCCACAGGGAAGAGCAGGCTGCCCTCAGCAAGGAGCTGGATAGCACCAAGGCCGAGCTCCTAAACTTGCAGACAAAGAGGAACAAAGTTTCTTGGTGCTCCACGGACATTATGGAGAGCAAGATGCGGTTGCAGGAGCTCGCTGACTGCCTCAAGGCTGCTCTGGAAGAGCAGGTAGGGAGCCCTGTGCTAGGGACAAGCATGACAGGATGGCCCGGGGGGGGTCACATATTGGTGGCTCTCCATAGCATGGCTTTGAGACCCTGTGCTCGCTGGGACAGTCACAAGCTGCACTCTGGTGCTGTGCTCTCCTTCCCCTCTGAAGGATGATGATGATGCTCCATCGAGAAGCAAAGCCTGGACCCCCGGTGCCCGCACCCCGGGCTGGCAGACCCCGCGCCGTGCCTGGACCCCGGCATTTCGCACCCCAGCCTTCCACACCCCGGCGTGCCACACCCCACACCGCGCTGGCAGCTCCTTCGTGGGCAGCGTCCTGAAAGCTGTGGCAGGGAAAGGTGAGCTGGCACCCCCTCTCTGGGTTTTGGGGAGTCCCAGGATGGGGATTGCTCCCTCCCCTGCTGGGGGATGTGCAGGGCTGGGCACAGCTGCTGTTCTCTCCTCTTATAGATGCCAATGAAACCAGCAGAAGTGGGAGTAGAGTTGCCAAGGACAAAGTTGCATCTGTGTCAAAGGCAATAGGTATTGGGGCTGTCACCCTGTCTGGGACCCTGCTCTGAAGCTGCAGGGCTGCTGTGCAGAGGGATGAGCAGGCACACCTTCCTTTGTGTGCCCTGGGGTTGATGTTCCCTCTGTGTTGCTCATTGGGCTCTTTCCTGCCTGCAGATCCTGAGGACACTCTGCTGGAGAGCGTGAAGGAGCTGAGAGCTGTGGTCTCCAGCCTTGCCATGCTGAGCTCCCGCATCCAGGAACTGGAGCAGAGCGAGTTCAGGGCACTGCAGACAGAGATGTGAGTTCAGAGTGGGCTTGTGTCAAGGGTTGGGCAGGGGCATCACTGTCCTGGGCATGGCCTTTCCTGCAGGCAGCCTGCCTGAGTCTGCCTCTTGTCCAGCCCTGGATTAGACCTCTCCTGTCATGGCTAGATGGGCAGGTGTCTTCTCTCACCAAGGGCCCAGGGACATGCCCAGGAGGGGTTTGGTACCTGGTACTGTTCTTGGCTGTGGTCCCCACACTCTCACCACCACTGTCCTCTCCCAGCTCTGACCTGCAGCTCCGCCTGGAGAAAGTGACAGCTGAGAGCCAGGAGAAGGTGGATGCCCAGGCTGCCACCATTGCCCAGCTGAACAAGGCACTGAGGACCAAGCTCGAGGTGAGCCAGAAGTGGGCCAGCGCTTACCCCAGGGCAGAGCCGAACTGGGACGGGCGCTGATCTAGGACATGGAGAATCTGGTGATGCCCCATGGGTGCTCCTGGCTTGTCTGACCTCCTCAAACATGAGAAAACCCTCTCTGGGTGCTGGGGGTGGCCAGGGCTGGCCACTGCCTGACCCTGCTTTCTTCCTCTCTGTCAGAATGAGAAGGAGCTGCAGGACGTGGTGAAACAGCAGGAAGAGAAGATGTGGCAACTCATCGACAAGAGTGGGGAAGTGATGGTGGGTGAGGGGGGCATGGCTGGGCAGCACCCTGGGGGGATGCTGGGCACAGGACCCCTCCCAGCATCTTTTTCCCCTGTAGAGGCTGAAAGCAGAAGTCTCCGAGTTGAAGCGCTTGCTCCAGCGTGCAGAGACAGAGGCCAAGGTGCTGTGGGAGGAGATGAGGGGCAAGGAGCACAAGGGGGACACTGCCTACGTCCAGGAGCGGGTCATGCTGCGGCGGGAGGTGAGGCCGGGGAGCTGCAGGGCTGAGGGCTCCTCCTGTCACCCCACCATGCACAAGGAGACCTCTGCAGACCTTGCTCTTCCCACCCTGTCCCCCACTTCAGAGCTTTCCCCCACAGGGGTCTCAGCAGGGCTTGCTCCTTTTGCAGGTGGATAAACTGCGGCTGCTGCTTGTGGAAAAAGAGGATGAGAACATACGGCTCACTGACAAGCACCTGGAGCAGGTATGGGGAGCCTCAAGGGGCTGTCCTGGCTCCAGTCATAGAATCAGAATGGTTTGGGTTGGAAGGGACCATAAAGGTCACCTAGCTCCAACCCTCCTTACCTGGGCAGGGGTCCCCTCTCCCTTCTGGGCTCGTCCCTGCCCAAGTTTGGAGCAGAGCTCTGACAGGCATTTCCCACCACCATAGGTCCGAGGGCTGGAAATGAAGTTCCACCATATGCAGAAAATGCTGAGGACCCATGAGGAGATGCAGGAGAAGATAAAAGAGGTGAGATTTACAGTTTATTTCTCACCCTTGCTGTGACTGCAACACCACCAACCCAAACACTATTGCTGCTGCTGTCCCCAGGTCCTGCCGGCTCTCCCGGAGGTGGCTCTGGGTTGCCAGGAGCTCCAGAGCCTGCTGCGCTACCTGGGCCTGAAGCCAGCCAGCAAGGAAGCTGCTGAGCCGCTATAGCCTGTAGCCTGAAACCTTTCCTGTTGTTAATGTTGTAATTATTTATTGAATAAAGTTGTGTTGGCTTTTACCCTGCCTGCTGTGTGCATTCAGGAAGCTCCTGGTGCTGTGGGTGGGGACAACTTGTCCAGCCTGTGCCGGTTGCTCCTGTTCCGTCACGGGGCTGTGGGCACAGCTCCCTGCCACCCCAGGGCCTCTCCTTGGCGGGGGACACGTCCCCCGCTCTGTGCCAGTGTTTGCTCTCAATAAGGGCCCGCGTTCCCCAGGCTCCCACCCCGCGGCCCCGGCAGCAGCCAGAGCGCCCGGGCTGAGCCAGCTTCCCTCCCCTGCTCCTGCTCCTCCTCCTGCCCTAGATTCCCTCCCTGCCCTGCTCTGCAGGGGCTTGTCTGGACCCTGCACCCCATCCCGGGGCTGCGGGCACGAGCCTGTTGCATGAAACTTGTTCCAGAGGTTGGATTCCTCTCCTTATCACGGATGGTTCCAGAGGTTGGATCCTGCAGCCCTATCACGGGGCTGTGGGCACACACATGCCTGTTGCACGAGGATGTTTCCCCCTCCCAGCCTGGCTCCAGCACGCAGCATCCCCATGGCTCAGCCAGTGCTGGGAGCTCTGCCAGCTCCTGCTCCCAACCCCCCTTGGTTGCTGCTGCTGCATGGAGGGGGGCTCCCTTAGGGGCTCCCCAGCTCCCAGCACAGCTCCAACCTCACCTCCCTTCTTCCCTGCGGGGGCAGCTCCTGCGGGATCCCCCTCCCGGTGTTCCTGACCCCGAGGATGCTCCCCACCGCCATGGGGACCACGCGGCACCCTCCCTCCCCTGCGATGGCCCAAAATAGCAGCACTCCAACAAGTGCTCTGGTTTTTAATGGCCTCTTTCTCCTGCCCAAGGGGGATGGAAATCACCTTCCCCTGCCCTCTGCCACAGCCGTGTGGGGCGGGTGCCGTGACACGTGGGGCGCTGGCACCGATTTATCTACCGGGAAATGTTTGGGGCTGTGCCCGCATGTCCCGGGTGCGTGGGTGGCTCGTGGGGAAGCAGTGCCCTCTGCTCCTTGGCCCTGCCTTCCTCCCTGCCCTGTGACCCCACGGTGTCAGGTACAGCTCCCAAGGTGCGAGGTCAGCAGTGGGGGGCCCCGGGTGTGGGATGCAGGGAGATGTGCTCCCTTCCCTGGATTAGGGCCATGCAGGGTGGCTGAGCCTCCTTTTACGGCGGGATTCAGCACAGCGGGGCCCTGGCAGCCGTCCCCTGGGGCGAGTGGGGACACTGGTATTGTCCCTGTGCCGGCTCAGGGTGGTTTTTAGGGGGGTTGGTCTCCTGTGAGTGTCCCCACCCTGTCCTGGAGGATCTGGGGCTCAGTGCTGCTGGTTCCTGGGCACAGTGGTGGCCTAGATGGGGTATCCTGCACAGTAACAGTGGCCCCAGCCTGGGGGTGGCAGAGGGGGGTCCCCGGCCCAGGGGTGATGAAGGGGAAGTCTGGTTTTAGATAATAGTGGAAATAGGGGGCACAGCCTGGGGGTGGCACAGAGGGGTTGCTGTCCTTAGTTGGCAGTAGCAATAGGGGGGCACAGCAGGGTCCCCATCAGCAGCAGGGGAGTGGCAGAGGTCCCTGCCCATAACCAAGCAGGGGTGGCGGGACAGAGGGGTCTCCAGCAGCAACTGGAGATGGCACAGTGGAGTGCCTGGTTGGCATGAGGGGGCCTTCCCGTGACAAGGGGTGACTCAGCTGTCCCTGGGCGGCGGCAGGGGGGGCACAGACGGGTCCGCATCACCAGAAAAGCATTGCAAACGTGTGATACAGCGGGGTCCCCAGCCTGGGATTGTCACCTTAGGGTCGCCAGCAGCGCGGGGGCTGTCTCCGGCGGGGGGCACGACCCCGGTGGGAGGGGGGGCCGAAGCCGGCGGGGGGAGCGGGCGGTGGCGGGGGCGGGCCGGGGCGGGGCATGGGGCCGGTCCTGCCCGGTGCCGCCCCGCCGGTCACGTAGCTCTGCGGCACCGCAGCCACATTTACCGCGGGGCCGGAGCGCGCAGCCCGCAGTCCGTACTCGTCGCCGCCGCCCGACACGGTACGGGGGAGCCGGGGGTCGGGGAGAGCCGGGGAGCCGGGGGGAGCTGCTGGGGGAACAGCCGGGGGATCCCGCCGGCGGGAGGCGGCAGCCCCCCGAGCATCCCGGGTGTTTCCGTGCGGCATCCCGGGGGTCGGTCCGCGCTGGGGCGCTCCAGGGCAGAGAGACCCCCGGGCATGGGGGTATTGGGGATTTGGGGGGACCGAGGATATTCCTCCTGCGCTGGCGGAGCTCGAGTTCCTACGGTGCCGGCCGGGGGATCGAGCGCCCCGGCTCCGGGGCGCATCACCGGCCCCACGAAGGCGCCAGCCCCAGGCGATCGCCATCCTTGGAGTACCCCAAACTTTGGGTACCTCCATCCCCGGGTTGTGCCGCCCTGGGGCGGCTCCGTCCCCCATTCCCGGGCTATTTCCGTCCCCCCGGTATCCCCACGCCCTTGTTATCGTCATCGCCCGCGTAACCTCCCCGCGGGTCATTCCCGACTCTGGAGTATCTCCCTCTCCGGGGTACCCCAAAGTCCGGCTAACTCCAGAACTCAGGTAGAGCCTCCCTGGGGTTTCTCTTTCCCCTTTTCCCGGAGTATTTCCGCCCCCCCGGCACCCCCATCCTCGGGCTGTTTCCGTTCCTCGCGGGGTATTCCCATCCCCAGGGCACCCCCATCCCGGTCCCCTCGTGTCCTGCGTGGGTCCCCGCGGAGCTGCGCTCCCTCAAGATGGCTGGGCTGGGGGCGGGCTGGCAGGCAGGCAGCAAAATGGCTGGGAGCTGCCCGGCATCCTCCACGATCCTTGCCACGAGGCTTACACAACGTGCCCTGGCCGCTGGGGTCGCGCTGGCAGCCCCGCGGGGTCCCGGCTGCCCGCGGAAGGGGCTGTGCGTGGTTTCGGGGTGTCGCCGCGCTGCTGCGTGACTCAGTGCCCGTCCGCTCGCAGCCACCGCCACCATGACGCACCAACACCCCGCGCTGACGGCCGAGCAGAAGAAGGAGCTGTCGGACATCGCGCAGCGTATCGTGGCCCCGGGGAAGGGCATCCTGGCAGCCGATGAGTCCGTAGGTCAGTTTGGGGGGGAATCTGTCCCGTCACCCCTTTTCCCTGCTCCGGATGGAGGCTGACGAGGGTGCCGGGTGCCTGCAGGGAGCATGGCCAAGCGCCTCAACCAGATTGGAGTGGAAAACACGGAGGAGAATCGCCGGCTGTACCGCCAGATCCTCTTCAGCGCCGACAGCCGGGTGAAGAAATGCATCGGGGGCGTCATCTTCTTCCACGAGACCATGTACCAGAAGGCTGATGATGGCACCCCCTTCGTCCAGATGATCAAGGACAAGGGCATCGTTGTGGGCATCAAGGTGTGGGGGCTGTCCTGGTGGGTTTGTGGGGTGCTCAGGGTGCTTGGGGGGTGCTGGTGAGGCTCAGCATCACCTTCCTCTCATTCCACAGGTGGACAAGGGTGTTGTGCCTCTGGCTGGGACTGATGGCGAGACCACCACGCAGGGTAGGTGCTGCAGGGGCTGTGGGGTGTGGAGGCAGGGGGTTTGGGGCTGGAGTGTTTGGGGCCATGGGGTTTGTGGCTGTGGGGCTGACGTGCTGCCCCCCAGGTCTGGATGGGCTGTGGGAGCGCTGTGCCCAGTACAAGAAGGACGGGGCAGACTTTGCCAAGTGGCGCTGCGTGCTGAAGATCAGCGAGCACACTCCCTCTGCTCTGGCCATCATGGAGAACGCCAACGTCCTGGCCCGCTATGCCAGCATCTGCCAGCAGGTATGTGCCTGCTGCCGTCCCCCACAGGGTGGGCAGTGATGGGCAGGATGGTATTGACTTGTGTGGGCAGGTACTGCCCCACGGGGGTGGGCACACATCTGTGAGGCTCAGCACTGCGCCTGTGCAGTGCTGGTGATCCCTGGGGATCATCCCCAGCAGCTGCACATAACCCCTGTTGGGTAACACCTCACGTGGGTGGGCATGGGGCATTGCCCTGTGGCACGGGCATCACCCACAGGGTCAGGTGTCAATCCATGGGGCCAGGCATTGCTATGGGCACCTCACAAACCTGGACATTACCCCATAGGGCCCAGAACTGACCCTCCCAGCTTGGGTATCCCCACATGGGGCTGGGCATCACTGCCAAGGGGGGCCTTGAGCCTCGAGGCTGGGCATTGCTCTGCAGGTCTGAGCATTGTCCCATGTAGCCATGGGGCTGAGGGGTGCCCAGGGGCATCACTGTGATGGCATCTGCTGCTGTGCTGTTTGCAGAACGGCATCGTGCCCATCGTGGAGCCAGAGATCCTGCCTGATGGTGACCACGATCTCAAGCGGTGCCAGTACGTGACAGAGAAGGTGAGCGGTGGGCTGGCAGCAGAGCGGGCACCGTGCTGTGCCATGCCATGCCAGGGAGACTCCATGCTGCCTGTCCTCCCCAGGTGCTGGCAGCTGTCTACAAGGCACTGAGCGACCACCACATCTACCTGGAGGGGACCCTGCTGAAGCCCAACATGGTGACCCCTGGGCACTCCTGCCCCACCAAGTACAGCCCGGAGGAGATTGCCATGGCCACTGTCACCGCTCTGCGCCGCACTGTGCCCCCAGCCGTGCCAGGTACCAGCTCTGGCATGTGGCAGAGACCAGGAGAGCGATCCCCTGTGTCCCCTCCCGTGCCACAGCGCTGCTCTCCACAGGTGTCACCTTCCTGTCCGGGGGTCAGAGTGAGGAGGAGGCTTCCATCAACCTCAATGCCATCAACACGTGCCCGCTGGTGCGGCCATGGGCCCTCACCTTCTCCTACGGGCGGGCGCTGCAGGCGTCGGCGCTCAGCGCCTGGCGCGGGCAGAAGGACAACGCCGAAGCTGCCACCGAGGAGTTTGTCAAGCGTGCAGAGGTGATGGGGGTGGCCCTCCTGGGAGGGCAGTGCCAAGGGCGGGGCAGGTGGGAACACTGTGTGCCCATGGGAGGGGAGGTGGCTGAGGACTATGTCCCACAGGCTGATGTAAAACACCGAGGGCTGTGCCCTGTAGGATGCCAAGGACCGTGGTCCCCATGGAAGGGACACAGTTCAGTCTCTGTGGGGGGACATTGAGAGCTGTGTTCCCACAAGGGAGTGAGGGGTGCCAAGGGCCTCATCCCCAGGCTCTGCTCCCCAGGTGTCCCCAGGAGCTGGGGGACCCTGAACCATGGTCCCCATGGAAGGGACACAGTTCTGTCTCTGTGGGGGGACATTGAGAGCTGTGTTCCCATGGGGGAATGATGGGTGCCAAGGGCCTCATCCCCAGGCTCTGCTCCCCAGGTGTCCCCAGGAGCTAGGGGACCCTGAAGGCCATGTCCCCAGTGACTTGGGGACCTCGAGTGCCACCCCAAGCATAACCATTGACCTTTCCTTCCTCTGCAGGTGAACGGGCTGGCAGCGCTGGGCAAGTACGAGGGCAGCGGGGACAACTCGGGGGCCGCCGGGCAGTCCCTCTACGTGGCCAACCACGCATACTGAGCCCCGGCCGGGCACCCCACCGGCCCCGGCCCCCGCCCCGGCCCCTCCCCGCCACCGCTCACACCCCGCTTCCACCCCAGCCGCCCAGGGGAGCCGCCACGCGGGGAGGGGAAGGGGAGAGCGCCCCGCGGCATGTCCGCAGATGGAATGGGGGGTCCGGCTCAGCCGGGCTCTGGGGGGAGCCAGCCGGGGGCCCCTTTGGCCGGGGGCTCCGGCCGGGCCGTGAGGGGAGGAGGGCAGGCCGCGTGGGGGGCAGGAGGGGAGGCCTGGGGGTGCCCCTGCCCTGCCGTAGCTTTGCAGTCCTGGTCGCTGCCGCCCTTGGGGCGCCTGTGTTGTGTTCGCCGTGTGCACCCCGTGTACCAAATAGCCTAACAACGAATAAATGGTAGAGACAGCGCTGTGCCGCCTCTTTCCTCGCACCCCGGAGCTCTTGTCCCCCGCCTCCCGCTCCGGGCATCACCGGCAGCGCGTTGTACTCACTTACGCAACGAGCCGTGTTGAGTCTCAGCCCGCCCGCACACATCGTGAGGCTCCGTGAGCTTGGCGAGGGGTGGGTGGGCTCCGTCTACGGGCGATGGGGCGGGTGACGACCTCCGGTCCGCTCCCTCTGTGTCCCTCGCCCGATCCCCGTACTCGGCGCTGCTCCGGTGCCCACGGGAGGCGACGCCACATGTCCCTCCGCGGCACTCGTAGAGGGCAAAGCTCTCCGCCTCACGGCCGATACGTGCTCTGATTGGTTCCGCTGCCCGCCCGTCTGTGCCGCCGCGCGGCGCACGCCGCGCCCATTGGGGGCTTTCGGTATTCTGAGCTCTGATTGGCTGGGCTGGCGCAGGGCACGCCCCCGCGGCTGGGCCAGGAAGTGAAGATGGTGGCGGCGGCGGCGGCGATGGCGGCGGATGAGGCAGGTACTGGCGGGCGTGGATGCTCGGTGTTTGTTCGCTGTCTCCCCGCTCCCCGTCTCCGCTCCCCGAGGAGCCGGGCCGGTGCTGAGCGCTGTCCCCACAGAGCGGGCGCGGGGCCGGCGCGCCGCCCTGTCCTTCGCGACCATCGCCGTGGTGCTGGGACTGCCGCTGTGGTGGAAAACCACCGAGACCTACCGGGCTGCCCTGCCCTACGCGGACATCGATGGGCTCAGCCAGCAGCCGGTGAGCGCCGGGCGGGCCCGGGGGCGGCGGCTCTGGGGGCTCGGGAGGCCGGACTGACGCTGGCCCTGTGCAGGTTCAGCTGGTGGTGCCCATGGCCGTGGTGTTCGCCCCGGGATCGGTGCCCAGGGATCTGCCGAGGCCGCTGCCCTTCAGGGACGTGCAGGAGATGGAGATTTCCGTGAACCGTGAGAGACTCCCTTGTCTGTCCCTGCCCCGTGTGCTCCTCATGGGTGGCCTTGTTCTTTTGTGGGGGTCCCACCTGCTCGTGGCTTCACTCCCCGAGCCCCATTCATCAACATCGCCCTGCCCTGAGCTGGCAGTGCAGGGAGCAGGGCTGGGACAATGAGGTCCCAGGGTGCTGCAGGGAAGGGACGGGGCTGTCTCACTGCCAGTGCAATGTTACATCCCATAGTGGTTCATCCCACTGGCACCCAAAGGACCTTCTGCTGGGTGTCCCGTGGGGTTGTCCCTTGTCCCTGTGAGCACCAGGCTCCTGTGGGAGGCCTGGCATCAGCAGGTTCACTCAGGTTTCTGCCCCGCAGTGAGAAGCAGCGTCACGTCCCGCTATGAGATGCGCTATCGCAGCACCACGGCTCAGGAGGAGGCAGCACTGGCTGCAGCCACTGCACGAGGTACTGGAGCAGGGAATTGCTGGGGAGCTCCTTTTCCTGAGGCTGGCACAGCAGAGAACACACTTTGCTTTGTGTCAGAGCGAGACGGGGATTGGAGTGAAATTCCCCACCCTGGCAGTGCTTCCATCTTCCCCAGAGGCTGATGCTGCTCTGTACCCGCTGCAGGACACCACCCTGGGCTCTCTGACCATGTATGTGGTCCCTGAAACCTCCTCTCTCCTGCCTCAGGTAAGGAGCAGCACCCTGTGTGTGACCGTGTCCACAGGGGTCTGAGGATGAGGGAAGAGATGAGGATCTGACTCCATGTTTCAGAAGGCTTGATTTATTATTTTATGATATATATTATATTAAAACTATACTAAAAGAATAGAAGAAAGGATTTCATCAGAAGGTTAACTAAGAATAGAAAAAGAAAGAATGATAACAAAAGTTTGTGGCTCGAGGTCACTGTGATTGGCCATTAATTAGAAACATCCAACATGGGCCAATCACAGATCCACGTGTTGCATTCCACAGCAGCAGATAATCAATGTTTGCATTTTGTTCCTGAGGCCTCTCAGCTTCTCAGGAGGAAAAGTCCTAAGGAAAAGATTTTTCATAGAAGATGTCTGTGACACCCTGTGGTGCCAGCCTTTGCGTGCTTCCCCCCTGGGAGGTGGCACATGTCACAGGTGGCTGTCACAGGTGGCACCGTGCTGCTCTCAGGGCTCTGCTCCCATCCCCAGGGCATCAATGTCTACGTGGGGAAGCACCGCAGCGCCCTGCTGAGGGCTGGGGGTGGCCTGGCTGCCCTGCAGGCCCGGCTGAGGGAGGTGACACAGCTGATGTCCTTCACTGCCACCTCCATCGCCGCCGCCCTCTCGGACCGTGTGCCCGACGGGCAGCAGGGCCCCGACGCACGGCGCAGCCTGAAATCCAGCCTGGGTACGGATCCATCCCTGCTCCCTGGGCTGGGACACCCTCTGCTCCTGGGGAAGGTGTTCCTAGGCCTCAGGAAACCCTCTGCTCCTTGGGAAGGTGTTCCCAGGCCTCAGGAAACCCTCTGCTCCTGGGGAAGGTGTTTCCAGGCCTCAGGAAACCCTCTGCTCCTGGGGAAGGTGTTTCCAGGCCTCAGGAAACCCTCTGCTCCTGGGGAAGGTGTTCCCAGTCTCCAGGAAACCCTCTGCTCCTTGGGAAGGTGTTCCCAGGCTTCAGGAAACCTGCTCCTGGGGAAGATGCCATTCCTGCTCTTTTTATGGCATCCCTTTATGGTTTCTGGGCTACCAGACCCCTTTGACTGTAGCAGTTGTTTTGTTCTGTTGGTGTCATCTCACACTGGGCTGGCCCAGGGAGGAGGGGACAGGCCCTGCTGCTCTTGGGAGCTCTGTCACAGCCTCGGTGGCTCACAGGCTGTGGGTTCTTGCAGGGTATGAGATCACCTTCAGCCTGCTGAACCCCGACCCCAAGTCCCACACGGTGGACTGGGACATCGAGGGGGCTGTGAACCGCTTTGTGAAGCCCGTCCTGGACAAGCTGAGCTTGGTGGCCAACTTTTCTGTGGATTCACAGGTGAGGGCTGGGAGAGGTGGTGGGAAAAGCCCAGCCCTGACCTCCCTGGGGTGCACTTCTCTGCCAATGTGTCCCTTGTGTGCCTGCAGATCCTGTACTACGCTGTCCTAGGAGTGACACCACGCTATGACAAGGAGTCCTCCAGCTTCCTCCTGAGTGCTCACAGCCTCCCACACGTCATCAACCCCGTGGAGGCCCGGCTGGGTGAGCACTGTGCTCGTGGCTCACTGGGGTCTGCTCAGGGCTCCCTTTCCCCCCAGCTGTGAAGGAGGAGCTGGGCTCTGGGCTGCTCTTGCTGTCCCTGCCTGCCACAAGAGTTCTGTGACTCTGTCCCACTGCAGGCTCCAGTGCTGCCTCACTCTACCCCGTGCTGAACTTCCTGCTCTATGTGCCAGAGCGCTCCCACTCCCCTCTGTACATCCAGGACAAGGACGGAGCCCCAGTGAGCACCAACGCCTTCCACAGCCCTCGCTGGGGTGGCATCATGGTATGGGAACCACGGGCGTGCTGGGACAAGCTGGTGGCTCCCCTTTCCCAGCTGTTGTCCCTGAGGCCCTGGCTATGTCTCATTAACATGCATTCCCACAGGTTTACAACGTTGAAGCCCCTGCTTCCCCCCAAGCCTCCCTCCCTGTGCATGTGGATGTGGACATGGCACGAGTGATGGAGGTTTTCCTGGCCCAGCTCCGGTGAGGATGTGCTCTTCCCTCCCCAGGCCTCTGTGGAAATCAGTGGGGTCAGAATGGGCTGTACCCAAACAGCTTGTTCACTCCTCCCTCCGTGGGCTCTGAGGGTGGCTCTCTGTGGCCTTCGAGGTGCTGGCTACTGGCCATCACTGCTCTGTGGCCAGGAATGCTGGCACATCTCCCATTTCCTCAGATAGGAAGCTTGGCTTATCATGCCACACATCCAGGAGACAATTAAGCAGGACTGGGACTAAACACAACAGGGAAGAAGAGCAGGGAGCTCATGGGAATGAAGGCTGCTGATGTGGGCTGGGACTATCCCTTCTACTCCCAGGTTACTCTTTGGGCTGTCTCGGGAAGAGGTGCCCCCCGAGTTCCTGCTGGAAAGCCCAGGGAATGAGGGGCTGGCAGACTGGGAGCTGGATCACCTGCTGTGGGCCCACACTGTGGAGAACATTGCCACCGTGTCCACCACGCTGACCTCGCTGGCCCAGCTCCTGGACAAGATCGGGAACATCGTCATCAAGGATGATGTTGCCTCTGAGGTAGGGCTGGGGAGCAGAGGGGCTGAGTGTCCCTGTTGCCCTCCCTGGCCAGGACTGACCCTTGGTGTTGTTCCCACACAGGTGTACCGGGCAGTGGCCTCAGTGCAGAGCGCTGTGACCGAGCTGTCCCTGGGCCACCTGCTCGCAGCTTTCCAGGCCAGCAAGGAGGCTGTCACCTGCTCAGAGAGGGCTTTCTTTGACCCATCTCTCCTCCATCTCCTCTACTTCCCTGATGACCAGAAATTTGCCATCTACATCCCGCTCTTCCTGCCCATGGCTGTCCCAATTCTCCTATCCTTGGCCAAGATTGTCCGGGAGACCAGGCTGCGGAAGAAGGAGCCCACCAAGATGGACTGAGCGATGCTGCCCTGCCTTGGGGCTGTCCCCACCCTGTGGGGGCTGTTGTCACAGACTCATGGCCCAGAAAGGCACCCCAGGGTCCAGGCCTGGCTGCTTGGCTTGTGTGTGCCAGGGCCAGGATGCAGGAGTGGGAAGAGAGGCTGCTTTGGGAAGTGGGAAGGGGTCTCAATTTGGGTGCTGAGCCCTCCTGCACCCAAAGAGAGGGGAGGGAGGGTGCTGCCTTTGTGCACCCCCAGCTTGGTGCTGTGTTCAGAAGAAGCTGCTGTGTAAATAAAGAACCCCCTGTTCTCTA
The DNA here is from genome assembly GCF_028018845.1 of Melospiza georgiana. Classification (NCBI taxonomy): domain Eukaryota; kingdom Metazoa; phylum Chordata; class Aves; order Passeriformes; family Passerellidae; genus Melospiza; species Melospiza georgiana. Next base: position 9,187,653 of record NC_080448.1, on the reverse strand, counting down.
GGGGGGCTGATGTGGGGCTGTGTGACTCCTTTAACCTTTTGGAGGGTACCTACTGCCCTGCCTTCCCTTAGCTCAGCTTTCCTGTCCCCACTCCATTGCTTTATGGGTCTGGCGCCTATCTTATGGCTATTTAGCCAAAAATACTTGGTTGGGGAGGGGGGACAGTTCCTGGGGGGGGGCAGTTCCTGGAATCCATCACATCCATGGGTCCAGAGCCCCCGGGGGCAGCCCGGCATGCAGCTCCTCCACCGTGTGTCGGTCTGGAGATGGTCGGGGCGGGTATCCCTGTGCTCTGGGCCAGGTGTGGGGTCTGTCCCCACCTCACCTGGGGGGGGTTCTCAGGAGGGGACACCCCATTCTCCTGCAGCAGCCAGGGTTTGCCCCGAGCCCCTGGGAGCAGCGTGGAGGAGCCGCTTTCCTTGCTGGCCCGTTCCTCCGCCTTCCCGCGGCGCCGGGCGGTGCTGGCGGCCGGGGGCGGGCCGGGGGCGGTGATGGCGATGCCCCTCCCGGTGCGGCGGCGCGCAGCGGGGCCGGGGCCGCTCACACCGGCGGCGGCGGCGGCGGCGGGGCCATGAAGGTGAAGAAGAGCGGCGGGGCCGGGGGGGCGGCGGCGGCCAGGACCGAGGAGGAGCTGGGCCGAAAGGCGCTCATCGGGCCCGACGATGTGCTGGGGCTGCAGCGGGTCACCAGCGGTGCGTGCCGGGGATGGCGCGGCGGGAGGATGGGGACCGCGTCCCCGGGGGAAGAAAAGGGCAGCCGGTTCTCCTCTCGAAACCGGGGGGGAAAGAGGAGCTGTTTGCCCTTTCAAACCCAGAGGGAAAAGGGGAAGCGGTGCTCCCTTCCCTGGGGACAAGGAGTGGGGATGCAGCAGGGCAGGGGACGGAGCCCGCAGAGGGATGTGCCACCCCGGGGGCTGGGGACCGGCGGGAGAGCAGAGGTTCTCCCTTCTCTTCTTGAGTGCAGTCCCCCAGCTCTGCTGGAAGGTCGGTGTTGGGATGCTCCTCACTGCTCTCCCCATCACCCCATTCCCTGTGTCTGCTCCCACGGCAATGGGACGGGCTGGATCCCTGGCCACAGCATGGGGGGACTCCAAAGCAGCCCCCAACCCATTTTCCCCCTCTCCAGAATAGCACCCGAGGTCTTGAGGGCATTTTGGAGGCGGTGGTGGGAGTGTGTGCCTGGAGGGGCTGTGGTGTTTGGCAGAAGAGCTCGGGACAGCAGCACACGGGACTGAGGAAAGGCCAGGGCAGGGGGGAATGGCTTCACACTGATAGAGAGCAGGTTTAGATTAGATATGAGGGAGAAATTCCTTCCTGGGAGAGTGGTGGGGCCCTGGCACAGAGAAGCTGTGGCTGCTCTCTATCCCTGGAAGTGTTCAAGATGAGCTTGGATGGGGCTTGGAGCAGCCTGGGCTGGTGGAAGGTGTCCCTGCCCCCGGCAGGGGGTTGGAACCAGATGGTCTTTAATGTCCCTTTCAACCCAAACCATTCCATGGCACTGCCTCAGGCCAGCAATGCCCAGGGACAATCTGCCCCGGTGTCCCAAAAAGTCCTTTTTCCATCTCCCAGGACCTTTGGGTTGTCTCTCTGGGCTGTCAGGGCTGAGGGGCTGCCCGGGGGGCTGGCTGTGCTCCCTGTGCCCCTCAGCACTCTGCCCTCCAAGCCAGCTCAGTGTCACGGGCCGGGGCTGTGAGGAGCCGTGGAGAGGAAGGATGCGGTGAGGGTGCTGCTGCGTGCAGGCAGCCCCGTGGGGCTGTGTGTGAGCAGGAAGGGAGGAGCACAGCCCAGCAGGGACTCGTGTCAGCCCTCAGGAAGGGCTCTCAGAGGCTCCTCTGAGAGGGGCTGCTGTTGCTGGGGACCTTTGGGTGCCCTTCTGCGAGCTCTGCTGGTGCAGCTGCGTGATTCAGTGCCCAGAAATCCCCTGCCTGTAGCAGGGAGAGCACGCAGCAGGCACTGGAGCATCCTGCCAGCATCCTCAGCTGGATGGTGGATCCCAGCCATGGCTGTGTGAAGCTCTGTGTGCTCACTTCATGGCAGCCTCAGTGTCCCTGCCCTCGCCAGGGCTGTTTGGAGGGGACAGGGCCACCCCACAGCCCTGCTGTCACCTCGTGTGGCATCAGTGGGGATGGATGCTGCTCTTGGTAAGCTCCTGCCTTCCCAGAGAGCTAAGCTGGTGAGCCAGGCTTGGAGCAGAGCTGGTTGTTGTCTGCCTCTTCCAGCCCTGGGTCAGAGTGCTCTGGAGCACAGGGAGGATGTGAAATGCATGAAAATGTTGTGTTCCCATCCTGCTGTGAGACTTGCTGGTACCAGGGTCAGAGCCAGGCACTGTGATGATGTCCCAGGCTTACCTTGGGAAGTGCTTCCTGTCCTGCTGGATGTGTGGGAGGCAGGAAATGCTCCCCACACCTGAAACCCTCACTGAGTTTGGGGATACAGGTAAACAGTACACCCATGTTGAGCATATTGTATTTTATCACCCAGGAACACTTTGCAACTCCCCTTCTCAAGCTCAGGTTTTTTTTTTGTCCTGGTGGGTTTAACAGACAGCAAATAATATTTTTCAGATTTTAAACACCTAATGATTATTTGGGGCATTCTGTGCCCTTTGCTAATTTGTACACTCTTTAAAACAGATGGCCAGAAATAGCAATGTGAAACTGTTCCACTCTTCTGCTTCAGGTAGGGGAGGAGGAAGGACCAGGCTGTGGGAGGGAAGTTCACAGCTGCCCCAGCCTTTTGGACGTGCTGGGTGTCAGGGCAGACACCACACCCTGTTGCAGCAATTCTGTCTTTGGCAGGTTGGAGTTGAAGGAGGAGTCGGTGGTGGGGCTGCAGCAGAAATGTCCTGGTGCCCTGGCTGCCCTTTGTTGTTCCAGAGAGAGGATAATCCATCCTTATCCAAACTCCTGGGCCAGTGGCACTTCAGCTCACACGCTGAGCTGTGTCCTGCCTGGGACCTGGGCAGGGCTGGCTGTGCTTTAGGGTTGCTTCATCAACCAGAGCCCAGCAGGGCTTGGTGCCACAGGAAAAGTGTGTTCTAGGAATGCTCACACCAGGAGCAGCCTTCCAGCTCTCCAGGGAGAGGTGGAATTCTGGCTGTAGCACAGAATGGTTTGGGTTGGAGGGGACCTTAAACCCCACCTTGTTCCAAGTGCCTCACCAAGAACAGGAGCACAGGGACCTTCCACTAGATGAGGCTGCTCCAAGCCTCACCCAACCTTTCCTTGAACGCTTCCAGGGATGGGGCAGCCACAGCTTCTCTGCCCAGCCCCTGGCATTGCCTCAGCAGCCTGACAGGGAAGAATTCCTCCCTAATCACCCTTCCATCAGGCAGCACAGCTGGACTTTGCTCTCCCAGTGGGTGCAGCTGACCCAGTGTGAGCTGGCAGGGTGGCGAGGCAGGATGTGGCTCTGTGGGCAGCCACAGGAGCCAGCTGGGCTCTGCTCTTAATGTGCTTCTAATAAGCTTAACTGGGGAGTTGTGTGAACTGCCCTGCACGTTCTGTGTCCTCCCAATGTTAAATTCCCCATCAGCTTTTGTGCCCACAGTGTTTCTGGGCACACTGGGTCCAGCCTGGTGGATCTGGGATGCTGCCCTGGGATATCTGGGCCTCCTGGGCAGGCTGGGTCTGGCTCTGCTCCAGCTGGATCAGGTGTAAGGCTGGAGAACCATTTCCTCTGCAATTAGTGAGATTTGTCACTGGCTCACACAACTGTGGTTGGGAAAAGCGGAAAAAGCTCATGACGTGATTAATTTAAGATTAGCAAAGGAGTGGGGCAGGGCTCAGTTCAAATTGCAATTAATTACTGAGGCAGCCAGAGCATCAGAGGAGTCAGATGTGTAACAAAAGACAAGCTCCAGCCTCTGAGGCTGCCCTGCTTATCACCTACACACTTTGCCTGGAATACCAGATCAAATCTTACATTTTAAATTTTATTCTAACGCTGATTTTATTTTAGGAAACCAAGGGGTTAAATCATTGATTACATGCTTGGAAAGAGTTTCAAAACAAACCCTAAAAATAAGGAGCATGCACGTAATCATTTCTGAAAGTAATCTCTTCCTTGAGCTGTCACTTGGGATTTCTCTGAGACTTCTCTAGGCAGCTTTAGCTAAAGGCCAGCTTGGCACAGGGCTGCCTCAGTGGGTTAGGCAGGCCAGGCCCTTCTTGAGGGACTTCCATAACAGTTTCCTGCAGTCAATTAAAGAAAAAAACCCCAAATAAACCATTTCCCTCCCCTCTGCCTCAGCAGTTCAAGTTCTGTAATGCTAAACCATACAGGATCCATGCTGAAATCAGTTTCCAAATCCATGAGGTTTTGATAGGCAAGGAGAGAGGGAGGCACTAACAGGAATGTGAGGCAGATGTGCACGAATCCATCTTCAAAGCTGCTCCTGGACCATGACTTCCCTCCCCAATTAATGGGGAGAATGCATTTTATTAGGAGCTGTGTGTGTCTGTGAGGTTAATAAATCCCTGCCCTGCCCTGTCCAGGGCTGTGATGTGTGGCTGTGTTTTGATGTGCTGATTTCTTGTTGCAGAGCTGTGCCAAGCTGCTCTCCCCACGACCCTTCCCTCAGCATCCCACACAGGCTCTGAGCTTTTCCAGGGCTCTGTGTTTCCCAAAGTCTCACAGCACAACAGGAGCTGTTAGGATTCCCAGGGGCAGCACACACAGTGTGTGTGTGTGTGTGCTGTGGGGATTCCTCCTTCTCCTGGGGTTGTGGGTTTGGGCCGTGGTGGAAGGGGGAAAGATGAGAGGAACTCAGCCTGAGGGTCGGGGCAGAGCTTGGCTTTGGCTCAGCCCAAAAATAGCTGATTTAGTTGATGTTGTGCACGTGGTTTCAGACTTTGAATGCAATCAGTGAAAAGGGGGTAGGAGAAAGTGTTTGGGTGCCTTGGAAATGGGGGAAGAGCAGCTCCATCCACAGGCTGCAGGGCTGTGATCAAATTAATTGTGAGAGGGTGAAGTCTGGAAAGCTCTAGCTAAAATTAAAAAAAAAGAAAAAAAGAGATGAGCAGGCTGCCACAAAAATCAGTGCCTGGTGAGCTGTGCAGTGGGGCTTGGCAACTGAGGGGCTCTGGGGACCTTGGGGAGTGCCTCCTGCCCTAAATCCCTCTGCTTCCTTGACAGTAAATGTGCTGCTGTGGAAAAACCCCCGTGGGATCCTTGTGGTGCAGGATTGTCCCTCTGGGGCCCTGCAGCAGCCTAATTCCAGTGCTGGGTCAGAGGGCAGCTGCTCCCTCCCTGTGCAATCCCCCTGCTCTCTGCTTCTCCAAACCCCATGGTTTGGGCTGGAGGGATTTATTTTACAGGAGCAGATCCTGTTTCCTGGCTGCCTTGGTGTCACAGGGCTGAGGCAGAGGGCAGGGAAATGGTTTATTTTTTCCTTTAACTGAACCCAAGCTGCTGTCTGGGCAGGTGTATCAATAGCACCTGGAGCCTGCCCTGCCTTGCCCTCAGGTCCTGCTCCGTGTCCTGCGTCACTGCTCGGCCTCTTCGTGGGGTCTGGGCTATTTTTGCTTCCTCCTGAGACTCTTCAATCTGATAATCTCCTAATCTCCAGCTCCTGGCAATTCCTCTGCAGTTGTCTTGGCTTTATACCTGGCTTATGTCTTGGGAGTTGGCTTTAAAATAGCTCCTGACCTTGTTGGTTAATGCATGTTAGGAAATAGGCCTGCATAACTACAGGACCCTTCTCATCCATTCCCTAAATTGTTGTTGTTGTCTGTGCTGGGGAGAGAAATTCCTGTTACAAGTCTCTGCTGTTGCCTCAGTCTCTTGTACAGCATCTTCCTGATTTACACCCATTTCCAGAACCAAATTTTCAGTTTTTTCTTACCCTGGGTGCACTCTGCTTTCCTTAGTGGGCTCTTAAGGCCTTAAAATAGGAGCTGCCCCATCTGAGATTAGACTCTGATGAGCACAGAAATATCCCTGGTGTCTGTGAGAGGGGACACGTGCTTCCTGCTGATTGCAGAGATGGAGAAGGGATCTTGAAAAGGAGCACAACAAAGAGTCTGAATCCTATTGCCCATGAGCTTGTGGTAAAATGGGCCTGGTGGGGTGGTTGCAAAGGAAATTTGGAAATACAGCATTGGATTTTAGCTTTCTGTCACGAGGAGCAAACCTGATCTCGTGTATTTAAATGACAGGGAGAGGTCCAGAGGACAAAGTGCCTTTGTTTGCTTTCCTGTGTTATTTAGCTCTGCATTATCCCTCACCTTTTGTGCTCCTCTGTAACACCAGCTGCTAAAACACACACCTGGAGTTCTGCACCAGGGTTCAGGATGTGCCAGTGCTCACAGGCAGTGCCTGCTGGCATTGTTCTGCTGGTTTGTTTTGTAATTTTGGTTGGGTTTGGGAGCACAGGGAGGTTTCCTGGGTAGGAACTGTCTCTTCCCAGGATTAGGCAGTGGAAGTACCACCTCAGAACTGTACCAGGGGAAGGAGCACTTGCTGATTCTGAGAACAAAGCTTGAGGCCACTGAACTGTTTGGGGTCACTTTGGAATCGCTTTTTCCTGCAAAGGAAGGATTTGTGAAGGAATTAATTGAGCTAGATTCAGGAAGCCAATCACCTCTGCTGCTTCCTCAGACCACCACAGTGGTGTTGGTTGTGATCCAAACTCTTCACAACTTGTGATAGATCTTCAGATAGAAATTGTCTCTAAAAGTGGGCAGTTGCAGATCTTTGGGCATGATCCAGAGGTTCTGGGAAAGAAGCTGGAAAGGCACCATCAGGAATGGTGATGTGAGTGAAAAGTGGCTGCTAATACCAGGTGAATTGTTTTCAGGAAGGGTTTGGGATATGACAGTTCCCTGGGCTTTAAGAAAGGGTAGGAAGTACTCCTCTTTTGTGACCTTTTTTTTACACTACTGAATGTGGGTTCTTATGGATAAAAACCAATCTGATGGGTTTTCCATGGCAGTGCTGCTGTGTCCATGCCTTCATCCCTAAATCAGGTGAGTACTGAAGGCTCAGGGACACACCGTGATGGTTCGGTTATTAACAGGGAAACAGCACAACCTGCTTCAGGGGAAGTGGAAGAAACAAGAAAATATTGTATCCTGAGAGATCAACACACCATTGTCAGTTTCTCTGTAACAATCCCCTCCATGGAGGTTTGATCTCTGAAATAACCAGGGCTGCTGCCTCCCTTCCCCAAATCCTGGCGACGCTGAATTAGGAAAAGGGAGGCAGATGAGACATTTCAGTGAGTCACGGAAGTGTGGGCAACTGGGCCCTACAGTAATTTAAAAATAAGTGTGTATGGGATGAGATTAGCAAATCTGACAGTGCTCAGCTAAGCAGAAGGATCTGCCAATTGCAAGCAGCCCATTCCCAATAAGCCCTTCCAGTGCAGCCCCAGGCTCCTGTTACGTGTGGGGGGAAAAAACCAGCACGTGGCTACTTTGATTGATTTTTGAGCAGGAACAGCAGAAACCAATGTAGTACAGACTGAGAGGAATATATATGTAATACAGAGTGAGAGGAATATATATTCCTCTTTTTTCTTTTTTTTTTTTTTTTTTTTTTTTTTTTTTTTTTTTTTTTTTTTTTTTTTTTTTCTAGGAGACTGGGCACTGCCAGAGGAGGAAAAAAACCCATTTCATTGCAGTATTCTGGCAGCTGATCTTCCCGGATGGCATCCAGTTGTATATTGGCATGCTGATTAAAAAAAAAGACCAAAAAAACCCCCCAAAAATAGGGTTTAAAATATTATCAGGGCAAAAAGAGTTGGAAAATAGCAGCATAAGGGTGCAGGCATCACTGAGCAGGAGCCTGGTGGGGATTCTACCCGGGGTTTACTCCTCTTTGGAGGCTCTGCTTGGCTCTGCTCTGCTCCAGATGAGTCATGGACACTGTTACTGCAGCAACGCTGCTGCCAAGGAGGGGGATAAAGCTGTTGCCATGGTGCTGGATGGGCAGGAATTCTGCAGGAGTAGAAACACTTAATAATTAACTTGCAGACAAACGCGGCGCTTCAGATTCGCCAGCGCGCTCCAGGGAAGGTGTCCTGGGCTCCTGGGTGACTCTGCCTGTTGCCAACAGCCTTCCCAGGGAACAGCCAGTGGCCGTGGGCCCGGGGAGGGGAGGCTGGGCTGTGGGAAGCTGTGCCTGCTTCCATCAGTTTGTGTTTTGCATGCTGGTGCTCGGAGCTGGGAAGTTGTGGGGTGGGTTAGGAGTTGGGGTGGCTGATGTGTCAGAGCCCAGAATCGCAGGGTAATTGCAGGACATCTCCCTGAGGAATGCTAAACATCAGGACCTAGGGCGAGGGATGGGTTTAAATTCCTGTCCTGTCATCGTGGCTACTGTTAAAGGCGCAAAAGGAAGATTTTTTGGTGCAGTACTTGGGATTTTTGACCTAACACAGGCTTGTGTTTTCTTGTGGGAGTAAAAACGTTGAGTGCTTGTGTCAGTTTTCCTTGTGCTGTGTTGATAGGGAAGGGAAAATCCCTGCCAAATGCCAGGGATGCTTTGAGCACTGTCCTCTGCCTGAACACCCATTTATAGAATTGTGGAAACCCAGAGTGTTTTGGCTTAAGAAGGACCTTAAAGATCATCCACTTCCATCCCCTCTGCCATGCAGGGACACGTCCCACTAGACCAGGTTGCTCCAAGCCCCATCCAGCCCGGCCTTGAGCACTTCCAGGGATGGGGCATCTACAAATTCTCTGGCATTCTTTTGACTATTCACCATATGGGGTTGTTGGAGAGCAGTAAAACCGGCCAGGGAGAGCATTTAACACCTCTGCTCCTTCTACTGAGCTTATTTGGACAGTTCTCCAAGTTATGGAGGTTTGGAAGGAATAAAAGGCTTCTAGGAAAGTGCTGGTGCCAGGTGTTTGTGTCCAGGAGCTCAGAAGTCTCTCACAGTGGTCTTGGATTTCTTAGGGCAGTGCTGAAGTTGGGTTGGCATGGGCAGGTCTGAGCTCTGAGCACTTGTAACTTGTTTTTATGTATTCAGGTGGATGGATTTGTTGGAGTTTCAGAAATAGGAAAGCACGCAGAAATAAGTGATTAGCTCAGATTAACAGCAGGAATTAGGAGCTGAGAAAGTGTTTTGAATTAGAATGTTAAAGTGTTATTTTCACCTTGGAACCCCCAGAACCAGTCTCCTACATCAAGCAAATGTGCTGTTGTTTGAAAGCTGACCTGGCTTGTCTGCATAGAGCATTTCTTTAAATTTGTGAGGGTAAAGTGAGTTATTGGAGCTGCATTTAATCTGTGCTCCCTTCCCCAGGGAGAAGGAAGATGATTCCTGTGCCAGGAGCTGGCTCAGGGCACAGCAAGGCTGAAGGCCAAAGCTGGGGGGATTTTAGTGGTGGAATCCTCATCCCTGGAAATGTTCAAAAGGCCTGTGGATGTGGCCCTTGGGACATGGTTTAGTGGTGAACACAGCAGTGCAGGGTGAAAAGTTGGACTTTATGATCTTAGGGGCCTTTTCCACCCTTAACAATCCTGTGATTCCATCTTTGACTTCCTCTCAAGATACTCGCAGCAGGGAAGGGCTCTGTTCCCTGTTTTCCTGACACAGGGAAAGGCTTCACCATAATTTCAGTGCTGAGGAAAACAAGGCCTGGTGTGGTGAGAAGAGGCCACCCTTTGTGTGCAGAGGGCTGGAGCAGGGAGGTGGCTCAGGGGAGGACACTCCTGTTCCAGTTAAGTGCAGCCAGCTTAGCTCCCAAAGCTGCTTAGCCCTCGCATTCTGCCACAGGGCAGTTTTTAAAACAGGCAAAGCCTCTTAACCCTGGAAAGGCTGGGATTTGATGGAGGTGCTGACTAGTCTGGGAGGAAATGGGCGCAGGAGTTGCTGGCACAGAGTTGGGAAAAGGTGATGACCTCTGAGTGTTGGGGGAGAGAATTCTTTCCCCTGTCCTGTCTGAGCAGGGCAGTGTGAGCCTCTAGAACTGAGATGTCTTCAGGGACATCAGTTTTGAATTAAAACAGGCAGTGGTGGAGATGCATTTGGGCTGCTCTCACTGCTGGTGTGGCCTCCAGAGAGCAGCCAGAAATTCCTGATATTTCAGGGCAGCCTTCATTTAAATTTGCTTCCCCCCTGCAGATTATTTGTGCACTCCCGAGGAAAATGTTTACAAGATAGACTTCACCAGGTTCAAAATCCGGGACATGGAATCTGGCACAGTCTTGTTTGAAATCACCAAGCCAGCAGCTTCAGGTGAGTGCACACACGAAATAAGGTTTCCATGAACAAATGCTTTCTTTTGCTTTTCCCCACTCCTTTAACTCCACACATTTCCCAAAAGTAGCAGAATCTGTCCACTGCAGGAGGGCAGGAGCCCCATCTTGCTGCAGGAATGTTATTCAGGTGTCTCTTTGTACTAGCAGGGTGAGCAGAGCTGGCTGCTGCTGTGCTCTTCCTGTTGCCATCTGTGATGGGAAGGGACAGATGGATGTTGTAAACAGGAGCAGAGGAGGAGGAGGAGATCACCGGGTGGTTTTTTCTTGGCTGTTATTCAGCTTGTGCCCCCTGCACATAGTTTAGCTCTTAGTTTAAACATCTCTCACTGAGGAGTCAGGAAAATGGTATTTCCAAAGGGGAGAAACTGCCAACAGGCAAACGAAACAAACTGAACATTCGCCTTTTATTTTTGGTTTGATTAATTTTTAGGTGTTACTTGTAAGCATCCAAGTGTTGCCTGTTGCCAGTGGTGATAAAAACCCAGGGCAGCTGTTCTGTTCCTGGCCAAGCACTTTTAACCCTTCCCCACCTCCCTGCAGGTGAGAGGAAGTTTTCTGTAGCTTATAGATAGCAAACCAAGCATGCTGAGGGGAAATAGCATGTCTAGAGTCACTCTGCAGTCCTGATGTGAGGAATAGAAATCCAGAAGATTCTGGATTCCTATTCCTTATCATCCTCCAGTAGATAAGGAATAGGAATCCAGAAGATAAGAAATTACTCGAACAAAAGGGCCATCTCTCAACATTCCACCTTGTGAGTGACCAGGGGTGGACATCTCAGGACAGAAGTGTGAGCTCAGCACCAGAGCGATTCCCCGGCTCGGGTGGCTCAAGAACCCCACCACAAGTGTTTCCCCTGAGTTTGTGGCTCTCAGGCAGCTCTGACAGAGCTTTCCTTGTGCTTTTGCAGAGCGGGAGCACAATGACAGGAAGGACGTGGACCCCAACGCCGGACGCTTTGTGCGCTATCAGTTCACGCCCGCCTTCCTCAGACTGCGGCAAGTGGGAGCCACGTGAGTAACCCCCCTGCTCCTTGGCCTGGCACAGAAAACAGCTGAAATCTTGGGGGAAAAAACCCCTCTTTTCCATGTTCATCCTGCCAGGAAGGTGATTGAACAGGGGGCTTTTTCATTTATTATGAGGCTCTCCAAATCTCTGTCGCTTTAGGTTTCAGCCTGGTGCTGAAGGGATTGGTGCTAAAAGAGGAAAAATAAAGTGGGAAGGGTCTGGGGAGATCTTAGAGCACCTTCCAGTGTCTGAAGGGACTCTAAGAGAGCTGGAGAGGGACTTTTGGAAAGGATCTGGAGTGACAGGACAAGGGGGAATGGCTCCCAGTGCCAGAGGGCAGGGATGGGTGGGATATTGGGAAGGAATCGTTCCCTGCGGGTGCTGAAGCCCTGGCACAGCATGCCCAGAGAAGCTGTGGCTGTTCCATCCCTGGAGATGCCCAATGCCAGGCTGGATGGAGCTTGGAGCAGCCTGGGATAGAGGAAGGTGTCCCTGCCCATGGCAGCTTTAGGATGTTTATCTAATGCTGTGGTGTGTCCCTGTAGAACGCTTTAAGTAAAAGAGGAAACAGTAATTTGATTAGTGCTGTTGCTTTATATTTTTGGCTTTTTTTTTTCAGAGCTCTCTTCTGCCTTGCAGGAATATTGCAGATCTTACTGAAGCATGAAAGCTCACGTCAGTTTTACCCTTGTTTTTCAGGGTGGAATTCACAGTAGGGGACAAACCCATTAATAATTTCCGTATGATCGAGCGGCACTACTTCCGTGACCAGCTGCTGAAAAGTTTTGATTTTGAATTTGGCTTCTGCATCCCCAGCAGTAAAAATACTTGTGAGCACATCTATGAATTCCCCCAGCTCTCGGAGGATCTCAGTAAGTTCTTTGCTGTAAACTTTCATTTCTGGGTTGTCACACCATGATGTTCATGGTGTTTTGGGGGAGCCCTTTCTTAAAAGCTGTCTCCAGAGAGTGGGTGGGGTAGAATAATTCATCCTTTAAAATCTGTGTTAACACTGATTTTGTTTTCTAGTAGGATGTATCTCATCACACACCAGGCAGTTGCTTGGGTTTATTATTTTTTTTTTAATTCATAAAAGGGAAGCTTTGGTATCAAGGAGAAAAAAGATAATTGTGTTATAAAACAAGCAAAAAATAAGATTAAAAAGACATCCAATAAATGGATAACTTAAATGTTATGATCTGTTTTAATGTTTGATGTGCTATATTGTGAGCTTGAGAGGTTTTAGTATGAACATAACTTTTATTTCCTCTCCTCTCTCAAAAGAGACAATAGCACAAGCACTAAATCTCTGTGATTTTCCTCTTTACAACCCCTAATTGTGTGTGTCAGCACTAATATTGCAGTCTGTGGAAAATACAGTGAGGCTCTGCTGTCAGGCCGGAACAAATTTACTTTGGGTTTGCTGGTTTATCACTGTTTTTAAAAACAAAACAAAAAGAACCCCAACCTAAAATGTAATGGGTTTTTATTCTGAGGTCCCCTTTATATGGTGCCATAATATATTTGAATTATGAACATTTTTAATCCCTGAAATTATTCAAAGAAATTGTGGATGTGGCGCAAGGGTTTAGTGAATTCAGGTTGGATTTCAAGGCCTCTGAGGGCTTTTCCAACTTAAAACCTCCATGATTATGCTTGAATTATTTAAAAGACACCAACAAGGAGTGGTTTTGGGCAATTCCCATTTGAGTTTTGCTTTTTCACCTGATTTTGCAGCTGCTTGGGGGATGCTGAACAATGCTTGAGCCCAGCATTGGGGAGTATCCCTGAAATAAGGGTCTCCTCCAGCCAGGTCTCATAAACTCTTGGAGATCTATTTACACCCAAGATAGCTCAGCTGCCTTAGAAAGCATAAAATCAGCAGGATGGCTTCTGTGGTAGTGTTGGAAACAAGAAGTTTTAATGAAAGGCAAAATAACAAAACCCTTTACAGAGAAAAACCCAGCCAGGTGCAGGAGGCCCTTGCCCCTGGTAAAACACCTCACAAAAGCCATTAGTTTCTTTGTTCTCTTCTTTTTCCAGTAAATTGCTCAGGTGGGACTTTCTGGCTCCTGTCCAAGTTTGAGGCGAAGTCCCCCAGGTCCTATGAGGTGTCTTTTCACCTGATTGAGGAGAGAAACTTCTGGGCTCTTTTCCTTTTTGAGGAGACAAAGGACAGTTTTGTCACTCTGTTAACAGGGAGCACATTCCTATCTGTCCCTGTTAATTGGGTTTTTGGGTTAAATTGGGTTAATTTGGTTTAATTTTGGGTTCAATTGTGTTAATTGGGGTTTTTTCCCCCCTGACAGTTCGAGAGATGATCCTGCACCCCTACGAGACACAGTCGGACAGTTTCTACTTTGTAGACAACAAGCTGGTGATGCACAACAAGGCAGATTATTCATACAGTGGAGGACCTTGAGCCTGGCCTGGATGGCTTCCTCTTCTTCCTCCCCTTCCCTCTGGAAGTCGTCAGGGATCCCAACACCTCCAGCTCCTGCAGTGTCACCTGGACAAGGATCCACCCACCAAGGACTCTTTGCCACAGTAGGAGTTTCATGACATCTCTCTTGAGCTCTGAAGCAGACACGGTTCTTCAGAAGTTTCTGAGCTAAAAATGATCTTTGGATACCACTTCCCTAAGTTCTTTTTAAGTGTCTGCTTTGAAAATGGCCTTGTGGGACCTGAGGGGTTTTGCCCTGATTCTGTGAATTTGTGTTCTTGCCCTCGAGTATCTTTTAGGATTGCTTTCCCAAAGAATGTAATCATAGAAAACCATGGGAGTGGATGGATGCAAAGGCAGAGGTTTGGGTGGTTGTTTCTCTTTGTGGATGCTTCAAAGGCCAATTTAACTTGTCCAGCCTGTTGAAAATATCGAGCAAAACATCTCACAAAGGCAAGTTTCATCTTTAGACTGGTTCTCTCCATGGATATTTCATCCTTTAGTTTCAGTCCTTCTGGGTAATGTTCTGTTTAACCTTGGCAACACCTAAACCTGCAATGAAGAGCAATAGTTCAGTGACAGAGCTGTGTTAATTGGGTGTTTTTACATTTACATTCCTTTTACATTTCAGATGAAGGTAAAATGTCATTGTGGGTCTATGAACCTCCCTAAGTACATTCCACTGATTTCAGTTTTTTTGCAGAATAATCAGTAAAACCAGAAGGATTTTAGCTTTATTTAACATTTTTGCTTTATTTAACATTCAGCCTTTTCATGCCACACATTTCCCATGTCTATTTTTTTCATCTCTGCTCGATACCAAGATAAGGACTTCAGCACTGCTTGTTAGAGCAACATTTTAATTGTCTAGGGCAGCTGGGTGGTGTGAAATTTCCAATTTTCTATGTCTATCTGCATTTAGAGGAGGTTAAGACAGTGTTTCCCCTTTTGTTAAAAACATTTCTCATCAGATAATAATACAGGTGAAGCTAAATCTAATAATCTACAACTTTAACACACAGCAAAACATTTAGCAAGAGTTCTCTCTTCTCTTCTGGAAGAAGTTTAACACCAATTTAGCCCAAGAAACAGCAACACCAAGAATAAACTAGTATGGGGTGACCTGTTGTCATGAAACCCTTACTCTGAAAGTCAGTTCACTGATATTTAAAAAAATAAAATAAAAAAACCAACAAAAATAAAAGACAGTTGCAGTCTGTAGATACTTCTATAAATACTTGATGTCTCCATGTCTAATTCTGTGAGTTGAAGTGGAACATTCTATGTTAGCCTCAGATAGGTGTAATAATTGTAATAATTTTTATAAAAATACCATTTCCAGTCGTGATGAGCATCTCTGTAGTCGCAGCCTGTGTCAGACAGGACAAACAATTCCAAGTGTAGCCTCAGGCCAGGGAGGTTTTTGTGCTCTTGTTGGGGTTGTGGTCACTTTTCAGTGTGTCACCATTTGTGTTTGGCTTGGCTTTTTTGACTGCTGAGAGAGGAGGCAGTTTTAAAAAAAAAAAAAAACCCAGTGATTTTAGGTTACAGCACAGTTTTTATTAAGCTTGGTAGCTACAAAAGTGTGTCAAGTTCACTGATTTTACACAAGGAGTAGCTTGTAGTAATTCTTATCACAGTGAGACTTGTATTTATCGCTATTTTTTGTCTCTAATGTATTAAATCATACAAATAGCCTACAGCTGACTGATCAGTTTGAGAGATACAAAGGATTTCCTCATTATTTGTGCAGTACTTTGAGCTACTGACCATTAATTTTATAGCACAGTAATTACACAAGATGGAAATAGGTTCAAAAATGTTTTCATTCCTCCCCCAATTTATTTTTTTTAATCAGGGCTGTTAAATCATATATCCAATGACATTTTGCAAGTTTTAAGTATTTCTGAGCTTTGTTTCAATTTGCAGGAGAAAAAAAATGCTAATTTAAAGACAAAATAGAATGAATATTTATAATTACCACCCTTCACAGGGATTTTTTGGGGGGTTATTTTTCACCTGCTGTTCATAACAGCCACTTCAGTGCATAATATTTTTAAAAGACTTTTAGGAATTGAATTTGCCCAGAATTTCCATTCATCTATTTAATATGTTGTGATGAGATCCGTTGTACTTTGGGTCATTTGATGGAGTTTCCTCTGAAATAGTTATGTTCTGCTCCTTTTTTGATGCCATCTCCTTTTAAGACTTATTTAAAAAATAGTAATTCCATAAAATATTACTGTAATCAAGGGAAATTTGAGTGGTAGACATGCCCCTTATAAAAGAACCAAGAGAAAGTCACTGTGCTCCAAGGAGTGCAGAGTGTGGATGGAATTTCTGACATTTTTCTAGTGTAGTTTTGAGGTTAAACACAAGAGGATGAATTATCAGCTGCTCCTCTCTGAAATCTTTTGTAATTCAGATTATATATGTAATAATTCCAGTCTCACAGAAAATTTACTGTGAATCATATGGGAGATATTGCACTGAGTGAGATTGTCGCCTAAATATTATTAGGAATATTTTAAGCCAGAAATAAAAATTGAACATTTTCAATAAAATAACTTTCAACCAATTTTAGATTGAGCATTTCAGTTAGGACAATTTAATCTTATTAAAAATCCCCAGAGTTTGTCACAAGCAGCAAATTCTGATTCCTAAAGCAAGACAAACAACAGAACTTTCTGTGGGAAGTGCAATGAAAGTGCTTTTCTCTGTGTCCCACTGAAGCAGTTATCACTGTTATCTCTCTGTTTCGCTTGGGAATTATCTGTTAGCATTTCCTCAAGGCCATGCACATCCACAATCTTTGCAAACATGTGGGAATCAGTGTCCAGGAGAGAGGTTTTGTTCCTTTCCCACCTGCTCATGCAGCAGCATCAAGTGTGGTGTTGACACGAGGCACATAAACAGCACTAAAAGTTTTTTCTTCAAAAATTTTGGCTGCAGAGTTGCTGTTTTCGTGCCACTTCTCTCCTTGTTTTGCTTAAAAACCGCCTTCAAAATTTAGTGTAAAGACCAAGCTTTGTGCAGCATCCAATAATTTCAACTTCCTTCTGAGAGGGAGCTGAGTTTGCAGCTCAATTGTGGAACCCACATTTTTTTCCCTTAAATTGGCAGCTGGTTCTTATTATAAACCAGTTGAGAATGAAGTCTTAGCAGCATTGTTCACAGAAGAATTTGTTAATCTTCTTGACTAGCTATTATTTTGTATTTTAACTTTCATCATTATTGCGTTTACTTTGGAAGTTCATTACGAAATCCCCAAATATTTGCTCTGGGAAAAAAGGAATTGTTGTATTTTCTTCCTTGATCTCATTTTAAATATGACTTTAATTAGCGCTGCAGCTTTGTTTTAACAAGCCAGCCTGGCAATTTGGGATCTGAATTTCTGAAAGTGAAAGAAAACATCCAAGAGCTAACCAAGATTATCTGCTTATAATGCCCTCTGTTTCCTGTCATAAAACAGGATTAAGTGTGTGCTTTACACAGTGACTTAATCTTGGAAAAAGAAACTGAGTCTCTCTAATAGTGCTAATAGTGACATAATTTTTCTGAGAGACAGGGAAATTACAGCTCAACACATTCTTTCAGGGAAATTATAATTTGACATATTTTCTTCACTTTGTCAGTCTTGGATTCCTTTCACAGTCAGGGTTTTTAAGGAAAGCAGCAATACATTGGTGGTGAGCTGCATGCTCTAATAACTCACACTTCTGTGGCAGGGAGAGAACTATTTTTTTTTTTTAATATAATTAACACATCAGCTGTGGTTGAAAATTTAGAAACTTTGCTCTCAGTTCAGTGGCAAAAGCCAAAATTGTTTCTGTGAATTACCCGTTATGTGGTGACACTTCTGAAATAACTGAATGATCCACCCTTCCTGACTCAGAAGAGTTTATTTATTTATTTATTTTAATGTAGAAAGTCTCCCCAGGGTTGAAAACAATCTGCTGGGGTTCAGTTCTTGCTCATAATCTCTCTCTATGTCTTGTTTTTTTGAGCAGGTCAGTAAGATGCTCTATTTTCCACCTCTGTCCTCTGAGTTTTATTCCAAAATCTTGTGTAGTGTCACAGTGGTGGCTGGCTTGTGTGTGAAACATGCAGGCAACCTCCAAAATCTCTTCAATTTGAGAAAAAGCTGTTAAGGTGTATTGAGAATTGTCCTACATATCAACCCCTAAAAAATAAACCCCAATCTTAAAGACAAAAGCTGCAGGGAACTTTTAGTTATGCAAAGATTGGGGCTATTTAAGGTAAGAAAATGCTAATACCCAACTGTCATATTTAGTAAGTATTATAAAAATGCTCTATTAATTATTCATAGCCTGGAAAAGATGGTTAACAGCTCAGTTTTAATTAGCTCTGGTTAGGAAGGAAACCATAGAAATCATTGCTGTCGTTTGGGGCTGTGGGGTAGCAGCTGGAACTGTGTGCGTGGCACAAAATTTGGGCAGATTTCTCTGCATTTTGGGGGGAAAGTGAGGGAAAGGAGGACAAGGACAGAAAAAAAGCATTAATTTCAGCTGTTTGGACCCAAAAGCTTCAAGGCCATGGTGAGTGACTCAATTTTCTCCTGGGTCTGAGGCAGCTGGGAGCTCCTGCTCGTGGCTCTTCTCTCTACCCCCAGCATAAACACTGCCTAAATTCATAGAGGCTTTTCAATATTAATGTTAAATACCACTGAGAGTTCATATCATCCAATCCACGTTGAAAACTGCTGATTTATTTGAGGGCTGTGGTGCTCCAGGTCTCACCTTGCAGCTCAGTTGTTCTCCCCATCACTGGTCAGTGGGTGAAATGGTGTTTGTGTGTCTGCAGCCCCCCCAAAAACCCCCTGTGCTCCTGCCTGCTCTGGTGTCTGCTTCTATCTGAATACACCCAGCAAACCTGTTTGAATGTGACTTTTTTTTTTTTGTTTTCTTGGCATAGAAACAGAATTGTCTGTATTAAAATGTATTTATAAAAAAAAAATAATCTATTTTTTGGGGAAGGAAAGTAGGATTCTGGTTACTATACCACTGGGAAAACGTTAGGAGCATTTTTACTGAGTTAATTTCTAATTCTTTGTACTTTGGTAGTGATTTGTTTGCTAGGAGAACATCCACTGTGGCCCATCCTGTGGCAATGCAATGCACTGTCATGCAGAGAATCTGGTTTTCAGAAAACTGGGAGTCCTTTGTTTCCTTTCTGGGACAGGAGGGAACTGAGGAGATCACCAGGAATAGAAGAACCTTGGCACAGAATCCATTCTGTGGCTTTGGCTTCAGCCTGTTTGACTTTTTGCAGATTAAGTAGAGAGAGAGAAAAGACTGAGACTTAAAAAAAAAAAAAGAAAATTAGATGCTACAATTTAGTCTTCCTGTAGGAGAAGGAGAGTCCTTAAATTAATTTATACAAGGTTTAAATAGGGACTGCACTTGCTTCAATTGGTTTAATATTGGCAGCTTAGTCATTGATGTGCATCCTAGGGAATATGCTTAACTTTTTCCATTACCTTGGAAAATGGTTTAAAAACATGTCACTTCCATTAGCAAGTGTTTCTTCTCCTGTAACAAATTGCAAAATGTGTAAAAAAAAAAAAAAAAGAAATAAATTATTGATCCTAGAAACGAGGGTGATTGTCTATTTTATTTAAATATTTCTGTGAAAAAAGCACTCAAACTTTCATTTCAGGTCTCTTCCATCAATATTCAAACTCCAGTTTTTGTGCAGATGTGTGTGAGCAGCTTCATTTTGTGGTGATTGGTGGAAAGACTCTGCAGTGGTTTGGGTAGTTCTGTGGGTAAAACCATCACATTAAAACTGCTCAAGTGGGATTTAACTTTCAGATTGGGAAAATGTCTTGGGGTGTAATTAAAGTAATTTGGTATCAATTGCATTAATGGGACTCTGGAGTTGCACAGATCACAGCTGTGTATCGGGTTGCGATTTTAAAATATTTGCAAGTTTGAAAAGTCAGTTTGAGAATTTGAGAAAATGAAAAATGTGAAAAAGAAATTAGTTTCAAAGTACATTAACAGAACCTTGCAGTTCCCTGGATCCCTCTTATGCACCAGGTTGTGCTTCTGAAGAATTTCTGGCTGCACTTTGGAGAATCAAGTTTTGAAATTAATGTGAAAATTGCTGTCTCTGCCTTATTGACTAAAACTGAACCAGCAGCTTGAGCTGAAGTGATTTTTACTGTGATAATTCCATCTTGGTGGCTTTGATATTTTATTCAGAAATTCCTGGGAATACCTCTGTGTTTCTCTGGGAGCAGAACAACTCTAAGAAGAAGAGAAGTAAGATGGTTTTGTTTGAAAATATCTTCTATAACTCATTTTGATTCCACAGAATTCCTGGGGACTCCTCACTGCCTCACAATATCCTGGGGGACATCATTGTGTGCTGGAATTTGAGTGAGGAATTTATTAATACAAGGGTTTCCCTTTTGGATTGTGACTTGGAATTCTTGCATGCTGATTCACAGAATACCTAAAAAATATAAAAAATACCAAAGTCAGTGCTAATAACTAATAAAGTAGGTTAAACAGTCTCTCTGATTAACTGGGCTTGCTTAGAAATCTGAGATTGCAAAGAGCCTTAAAAGAAAAAAAAAATATTCCCATGAAAACTCCACAGTGTTAAATGTCTGCCAAAAATACCCTGCATTACCAGTGCTCCTCCCCATTTAGCTGATTTGTCAGTCTCATTTATTAATAAATATGCCTAATAATTCTGGAGATGGTTTCTGCTTCTCCTCAGATTCTTATTTCCTTTGGCATTTCTCAGCTGCTGAGTTATTGTGGCAAATCTTATGTGTTCACCCCATGTTTCTATTTTATTTGTCATTGTTCAAGGGCATTCATCTATCTCTGACTTGCATTCCCTTAATGTTTTTCACTTGTAGGAAGAACACTTCTCAGTGATAAAGTACTCCAAATTTCCCAATTTTTCCTTCTAACACAATAGATCTTACTTTAAAGATAATTTTTGAGATTACTGAAATCTCTCATTGCATCCTAGGATAACCCAAAACCATTTATTCTCCCTATTTGAGCCCACAAAATAGAGCAATTCCTTTACAGAGATGATTTTTTTCCCTTCATCAGTGCTGTACAAGAACTTAAAATAGGAGGTGAAATCATCCTGGATAATGTATTTTAATTAAAACTACAAAGAGAATTTAGGTAGGTAGAACATAATTGCAGTTGGATGATTCCCAGCCCTTATTTTGAAAACTGACTTGGGACCTTATATAACAAAGGCCTGTTTTATTTAATAATAATTTAATTATTCTAGTGGAGGGCGTAAACCATGTTAATGAAGCTGCATATGAAAGCAATCTGTAGCAAGAAATAAAAACAGGCAGGGAATTTACAAACAGCAATAGAGAAAACACATAATTAAATTTACTTTAT
The DNA here is from genome assembly GCF_028018845.1 of Melospiza georgiana. NCBI lineage: Eukaryota > Metazoa > Chordata > Aves > Passeriformes > Passerellidae > Melospiza > Melospiza georgiana. Next base: position 9,166,588 of record NC_080448.1, on the reverse strand, counting down.
GAAAGGGAGATAACACAGACAGGAGAGAAGAGTTCCAAACACCTTCAGTTCTTCCTTTCCTGTGGAATGAGAGGATAAATCCATGTGAGGAGAATAACAATTTGGATTAAATTAGATATGAGGAAGAAATTCTTCCCTGTGAGGGCGTTGAGTCCCTGGCAGAAGTTGCCCACAGAACTACATGTGCCAGACCTTAAAGCTAAAAATATTTAGTCTCTATTTTAGTAAAAAAACAACCCAAAAAACAACCAAACACCAAACCCAAAACTCCAACTCAAAGTTTGTTTTTCATGAGTTACCTGAAGGGCACAGGGCACCAATGTTGTGCCCGTGTTACTCTGTTCACTGGCATTTGACTGGGGTTGAAAATCATGTTTTTATTTCCCAAATGCATTCCTTACCATCCTGATCTATAATTAAGTGTCTAATTAAACCTGCTGCCTGCTTTGATGTCTGCACAGGTTCCTACATCAGGAGAACAGAGGGTTCACTGTAACCCTTTAAATTAAAGTGTGCAAAGAGGATTGACACAAATTCAGAGGAACAACATTGCCCCAGACACACCAAGGCTCTTCAGCACTTAGATGTCAGATTTTAAAGATATTTCCCCACTGGAATTCATCAGCTGGCATTGCTCATCACCTAAATTTGAAATAACAGTGCAGAAATATTCCTTGCAGCTGACAAACACTGGGCTGTGCTTCCTGTGGCTGTGTGGCAAGAGATGATTGGAGGAAACACAAACACAAGTGTCACCACTCAGATAACTTTTGAGAGCTATTGTTTCAGCCAATGTTTAAATTTCTGTATGATATATTCAGATGAGAAAGATCCTTTCCAGCCAAAGCAAAAATTTGCACCTTTTTATTTGTTTAACACCAACTAAGCATTGCAGTTTTCTCCTAGATCAACTGGATATTTGGTAGAAAATATTTTTCTGTATGTTCTGTATATTTTAGGAGTTTTTTTAATATTCTGAAGTTTTTCTAGGAGGAAAGGCAAGTATAGAGGGAAAGGCAAGTAAAATTTTTGCTTTCCAGCCAAAGCAAAAACTTGCACTTTTTTATGCCTTTAATGCCAGCTAAGCATTGCAGTTTTCTCCTAGATCAACTGGATATTTGGCAGAAAATATTTTTCTGTATGTTTTTCTGAATATTTCAGGAGCTTTTTTAATGTTCTGAAGTTGTTCTTGGAGGAAAGGACAAGTATAAGGGGAAAAGCAAGTAAAATAAAAGCCTGAAGAGATGGTTTGGGCCTGGTGCCTCCAGCAGGCCCGAACACGCTGGATTTATTCATCTACTTGAAATTAAATTCCAGCAGCTTCCTGGACAAGCAAGATCTTGAATTCTGTGCTCAAATCATGTGAATTCACTTCTCCAGTGGTTTTTTGGGGCAGATGTGCTTCTGCCTGGGCTCTCAGTGGGTTGTTTTCCCTCACGCACCCAGCCTGGGCTGCTGCTGGAATGAATTTCCTGGTGCCGATGGCGTGAGTAAGGAATTAATTCGTGTGACTAACGAGGGCCTTTCCTGCACTGCCAGGCCTAATTGGTTCTGTCAGGAATAAATCTTTAATGGTTTTTCTGTCCTCTGCTGTGCCCAGGTCACAGTTGGATCGATCCAGAGCAGGATTCTCCCCTTCATCCAAGCAGCAAAATGGTGTGGTTATAATCTGTTGCGGTGGTGTTGTGGGTCCCAGGACGAGGTGAGAGATGAGAATTGACTACAAGTTCTCAGAAGGTTGATTTATTATTTTATGATGTTATATTAAAATAAAATTATATACTAAAACTACACTAAAGAAAGAGGAAGGAGACATCAGAAAGCTAGAAAGGATTGAATAATAAAAACCCATGACTGACAAGAGTCCCAACACAGCTGGACTGGGATTGGTCATTAAGTAAAAACAATTCACATGGAACCAATCAAAGATGCACCTGTTGGTAAGCAACCTCCAAACCACATTCCAAGCAATCAGATAATTATTGTTTACATTTTGTTTCTGAGGCCTCTCAGCTTCTCAGGAGAAAAATCCGGGCAAAGGGATTTTTCATAAAATACGACAGTGACAAAATGGCTCCGGGGTGGATTTATTGGGGCCTTTATGTGTCCAAAGGGCCCCCAAAAGGGCTGGGATGGGAATTGTGGGAAGTCAGAAAAAGGGGAAATAGCTTCACACTGAGAGGAGAGGTTTAGATGGGATATGAGTGAGAAGTTTTTGGCTATGAGGGTGGAAGTTTTGGCTCAATGTCAGTGTTGGAGCAACCTGGCCCAGAGGAAAGTGTTGGAACAAAATGGTCTTGAACGTCCCTTCCCACCCAAACCATTCTGTGGTTTTATGCTTTAAAAAAAGACCTAAAAATCATCAGTTTCATACTTCAGTCAGCATTTATTATGATTATACCAAATACCTGGTATTTGTCATCAATGTGCTGCTTGAATAAGAGCCCCTGGGTGAAATAAGTGCCATGTGCATTAATGACCTTCCCACTGCTGTAATTTTCAGTAATTTCAGCATTTTCCATGCAAACAAATATTCTTTGTGTGTGTTTATTTCTTTGAACTAAAAAATAGCCCTTTTCTGCTTCTACACAGACTGCATATAAATTCTGTTTTATGACAACTCCATCATTCACTATTTTAGTGGCTCTCAATTCAATTTTTGCTGTGACCACAGATGGAAAACGCTGCTTTAAAATTTCCATTTATGTCATTGCAGGGAGGGAATGCACAGTGAACCAGAGAGTTAATCTTCTACTACTGAGGGTTTTGGGTTTGTTTGTGTGAGACTGGAAATGAATTAGGAGGTCAGGAAAAACTCATGTAAAAGTGTTTGCTGGTTTTGATATTCAATAGCCTAAACACAAACATTTACACACAAATCTGAAAGCCTGAAGTACAAAAATTCAGCAGCAGTCCTGGTAAACTAAATTCTGGAATCCAAATATTTATTCCAGTAGTTTAAATTTGTTTGAAAGTGCCAGTAAGTCAGTTGCACTTCTGAAGCCTTGTGTACAATAAAGCTGATGTGATATTCAGTGTTTTATCTGTTCCACAATTCCAGTTAATCACTGCTGGGTTTAAATAGCTCAGTGCTGTGCCAGGGGTTTGAAAGATTGTGCTGAGAGAATTCTCCTCAGATCAGTTCCTATCTCAACAAAAGCAAGTGCATGTTCACCAAGAACATGCAAATATGGGAGGCAGAAATCTTGTAATAATTTGGCCCCATGAGAAGAGAAAAGAGCTTCAAAACATAGTTCCAATATAAATGGTTATTTGAATGTTTTGAAGTTTAAATGAAACCTGCAATAAAAAAAAGGTTAAGCTCATAAATCCTAAACTTTAGAGTGCAAATTTTTCCTAATCATATGTTGGAGAGGGCAGCTGTGAGCACTTTCTTCTGTTTGGTAATAAGATATTTTTATGGTAATTACACTTAAGGTTATTTTTTTTCCTAGACAGGTTTGCATAATCTCTTTGGAAGAGGCTGATTAAGCAGACAGCATTAGCCTTGGACTGGGAAAACTTCATTCTTTCCTTTCTTTCTCCCCCTTTTTTCAGAGTGCTGCTTAAAATGGAATTTAATGCTAATGTATCTGAAATAGATTTGCAATGTGTGCAAAATACTGATTTTATGGTAGGTACAAAATAAGGTGTCACCACCTCTAAAGAAATGTTTATGTGCTATCAATATGTCAAGTTATGTCAAAAGTCAAAAATAAGGATTGCACAAGCTGAGGGTTATTCTTGTATATAAACTTTTATAAAAGTAGTTAAATAAACATAATTTCAAACTTTTTTTTAGTAATTGTTCTGGAATTGTAATTTGTAATATAATTCTTTCCTCATGAACCCATATTTTAATGAGTTTGTTTTGTGTCTACCAGAATCACTAATGCTAAACTGAAGCAAGAGAATAAAATTTCAGATGTAGGAGCCTGAAGTGGAGCAGGAAAGGAAACCCAAACCCAGACAATTTATATTAGTTAATAACTTGCAGCATTGTTTGTTTGTTTATCTTAATCAGAACTCTTTTTAATAAAAGTTATTATAGGACTTTTCTTATAACTTCAGTGAAATGTCCAACCATTAATTTAGTTCCATTAAATATGGAATGCATTGGAGAAAATACTTTTAGGTGCTTTGAGTAAAGAACTTCATAAAGGGAGCACAAACCTCTGGTGTGGATACAAGAAACTCCAGAAAGCACAAGAAAAAACATGTTAAAGTGGTTTTTTTTCCCTTTTGTTCTTTATGTCTGATCATTCTTCAAAGACCCATTACCAAAAAAAAAAAAAATAGAATAAAGTCTGACAGTTTGATGTCTTCTCTATTTCTTCCTCCCCCTCCAGCTTGTGATCATGTGTGTGGTCACAAGCATGGAATATATTGGTGCCCCTGAGGGAATGGCTGGGCCTGAGGCCACAGAGGACACAGTGACACACAGGAATTAACAAAACATGGATGGGTTGTTGTGCCCATGAATTATAAATCTTTGACCCAGAAAAAGCAGGTTTGCTTTTCTCGCTTTCAAATCTGTGAATTTGGAGTTTCACAGACATTTAACTCAGCTTGATGATGTTGTCCAGATTCCTACTGTCAGTTTTGATAGATTTTTTTTTCACATGCAATGGGTTTGCTTTAATCATAAATATTTTATTACATTTCTGTTGTGTTTTTAGAGCAATGAGCCATCCCACTGCACTTCCTCTGGTTTGTTCTCATTAATTTTTTTTTGTCTCCCTCTACCAGATATAAAACACTGGCAATACTGCTCATTCTGTCAGGAATATCTTGCAAAGGCCTGTGCTGTTCTGGCCATGGTGTGGTTCACTGTGTGCCACTCAGGAGGGGAATTTGTAAGGAGTTTAAAAAGGATTTAAGAACAATTTGGTGCAAATACTGACTGAAAGCAGTGGAGGGCTGAGCATCTCTCTCCCTTGGGGAGCTGAAAATGTTTCAGAAAATCCATGTGCCAGCTCTTTGCTGTTTGCAGAGAAAAGCTTTGAAAAGGAGGGTTTTATCTGGAAATTCCCCGAGGATGGAGGTGTGCAGAATTCCCACTGGAACTGAAGAGGCTGAAATGAATTTGAGGGGTTTGGAGGGTTGGGACACCTGGTCCTGCCCAGCACTGGGAGTCCTGGTCTGAGACTGGGATTTTCTGTTGAAATCAGAGCTCACAAACACTCAGAGCTGAGGGAACCCTGAGCTAGACCTGTGTCTGTATTCTTAGAGAACAATATTTACCAATTATTATTTTTGGCTTAAGAGTGATGGTGACATATTTTAAGGCATCAGAGCAGCAGTGTGTTCAAGAGCCACAGGGATACAAAAACAGGGCCTGAGCACAGGGCAGGGGCTGCTTTGATTTTGCTTTTCCTTAGTGCCTGTCTGTATTAAAATGTGTATTTATTTGACTAAAATGTGAAGGTTTTTTTTAAAAAAGCACTTAAGGTAATAATATCCCTCTAAAAATATCTACTCTAAATACTGTGTGTTTAGTTGTAAGTTGGTGACTCTTAAATTACACTGAATATATATCTGAATATATATGTATTTATACTGTGTTTTTAATATCTATTTAGTGTTATATATATATATATATAAATGCATGCATACTGTTTATAAATAGTATTTTATGTGTACATATAATGTTATATGTACATATAATTTCCTGTGCATGTACAGTGTTTTATATACACATGCTGTGTTTATATACATTGTATATATAACTCACATATTTATATTTATAAATATAAATTATATTTATATTTATATTTAAAGGCACATTTATAGTTATATTTATAATGTATATATCTATTTATATACCTAGATCTATTTATATTTATATCTATTTATATTCATAATTTATATTTTATAATTTATGTTTATACTTTATATTTATATTTATGGTTAGAGTTAGAGTTATTTATATCTATATTTATATTTACAATCTGTTTAGCAGCTTTTTACTCACTACATGCTTTAGACTTACCATAATATTCACATTTCTAATAATGTGTCATACTTAACTTTTTCTGCATTTCTTTATCCAAACCTTAAGATGGCCAATACCTGATTCCCCCAGCTCTAATATGTTTGCATAACTCTCATCCTGCTGGTTTTTTTTTTTTTTTTTTCCCCTGGCTGCATTTCTTCTGCTCCTTATTCTCCTTGCAGGAAGAGGAGCTGGAGTCAAGTGAGGATTTCTTGGTGCTTGCGTGAGGGATTACAAAGCTGCATCACGTGTGCTCCTCCTAAGTCTCCTTTATCTGTCTGCCCCTAATCTGATTTTAAGTCTGGACTAGTAGGAAAGGGTGAGGGTGTAGATTTAGGCCTTGGCTTGGGCAGAGCTGCCACCTTGCTGGGAGACAGCGGCCAATTTAACCTCTGTGTCTTTATTTTAACAATTCCATCTCCTTTGTTCCATCCTTGCTTTTTCGTGGTCTCAATCACCCAGGCTGACTCAAGTTTTACCCTCTTTGGTTTAGGCTGAGTTTACATCATCTGTGAAAGGAGATCAGAGAATCCCACAATGGGTTGGGTTGGAAAGGACATTGAAGGTCACCCAGTGCCACCCCCTGCCATGGGCAGGGTCACCTTCCACTGTCCTAAATTGTCCCAAGCTCTGTCCAACCTGGCTTTGGGCACTTCCAGGATGGGGCAGCCACAACTTCTCCAGGTAACCCCATTTTTTGGGGGGTTTCTGGACTATTTTCCATAGTGCTCAGTTCAATTTTAAACTTCCTTCTCCAGCTCACTCTGTTTTTATTGCATGACTTAAACCAAAATTGTTTTATTCTATTTTATTCTATTTTTCTACTTTTTTTAATTCCAGATTTGTGGAAAATCAGAGGGAGAAGGTCGTTCCTGAAAAACTGGCCTGAAGTTTAGCTCACAGTAGGAACCTGCTGCAAGGTTTGGTTCAGCATCACAAGAAACCCCCCTGGAGGGATCAATTAAAACACAGATGCTCTCTGGATTTGGCCAACTGCAATTTCTCTCTTCTTTTTTATTACCATTAAAAAAATATGGCTCAATAATTCAGTTAATGTTTAGTTTATGTGGTAAAAGATAAGAGGCATGTAATGGGAATAATTTCCAGCCAAGTAAAAATTCTACTAAATAGTTTTGTTCTTTTTTTATTAAAAAAGCAGAGTTTAAAATTTCTTTTTAAATACAGTAAAACTTTGATGTTTTCCACTGAAGCATATTTGTTGCTTTGGTTTTGTCTGTCAGCAGCTTGTCCTCTATCTTCTAATACTTGCAGAATTTTCAGTTCACATTTACCAAAACCAAGGGGGACTATGGGTCCCTTCTTTCAAGGGGACTACAAATGTTTTAATAGGTAGATTTTATATTTTGGATGGTCTGTGGTGGATGTTGTTGCCATCAGTGGCTCCAAGAAATAAGTTAAATTGTTGTGTGCTGTGAGTTCTGTGCTGGTTTCCAAGCAGCTTTTGTCAAAGAAAAAAAAGAAAGAAAGAGGAAAAAGAAGGTCAAGAAGAAGATGAGTAGCTTCTTATTTCTGGAAGACGAAGAAGATGAGTGCCTTGATAAAACGGTGTTGACAAGTTCAGCTGTTAACCATATCCTCTTTAAATAATATTATACATTTTTTTCCTATTTTTTTGCTTTAATATCAGTCTGTAGAAAACCATCACGATAAAGCTACATATCCTGCGGGTGAGTTCTGGGAAAAAAAAATGAGATAAAATTCCTGTTCCCGTGGGTCAGGGGGGGTGTCGGCGCTGTGGTTCACATCAGGGCGATGGGTTTGGAGCCGGGGGTGTTGCTCAGGTAGGACGGGGACACCGTGTCGAGCTCCATGAAGGCGGAATAGAGCGTGGTGAGCTGCAGCTCGGGCGCGCTCCCGTGCGCGCTCCCGTGCGCGCCCCCGTGCGCGCCGGGGCCGCCGCTCTCCAGCTGGCAGTGCGAGGGAAAACACTGCGGGGATGATGAAATGAGCACCAGGGGATCCACGGCCAGGCTGTCGTCCTTCAGCTCCTCCCAAAGATTCCCTACAACAAAAAAACATCCCATGTTGGTTTATAGATCTGTTAGAGCCCTGGATGCTGAGAATTTTCAATTTTTTACTTTTAACCCAGCTCTTTTAGCCCCGAAAGAATAATACCTCATTTGGCCTGAGAAGGTTTCCAAAATTGAATGATAGAGCTGAGATTATGGGTTATGGGTGTTTAGCTTGAATAGAAGTGTGTAATATCACAGGGTGGAAAACATAGAGTTCAAGGTTCATTATTATATATATATATAAATATAATATCTATATCTATCTATATCTATCTATATCTATCTGTATCTATCTATCTATATCTATATCTATATCTATATCTATATCTATATCTATATCTATATCTATATCTATATCTATATCTATAAAATATCTATAAAATATCTATATTATATAGCTAACATATATACATATATATAATATCAATATTATATAGCTATAATATTACAAGATAGGTTATATCTATCTTATATAATATATAATTTATACATTATATATTATTTATAATTTATATATAATATACTATTTATATATTACATATCATATAGGACATATTATATACTTTATACAGAATTGATTATATTACAATATATATACTATATATAATAATATAGAAAAAGATATAATAATATTAATATATTATTATATATAATTATATTACATATATTATATGATGGTATAGCTATTATAATGTTATAACATATATAGCAATATAGCAATATATATAAAGCATTATATATATACATATATACATATATATACATATATACATATATACATATATATCTATATATCTATATCTATATCTATATCTATATCTATATCTATATCTATATCTATATCTATATCTATGTTAAGATGCAGATTTTAGTGTTGTGGCTGCTTCTTCTTCTTCACCTTCTTCTTCTTCTCCATGGGCTTGGGTGGTTTTGTGTAATTGGACAGAAAAGTCTCAGCATTGTGGCTTTTGGGTGGTTGGTTATTGGGTTAAAAGTAAATATAATTTATGTCTCATTTCTTAATTGGATAATTTAGCCTTAAAAGGCCTTGTAGAGAAAGATAGTGAGCCATTTTGTAGCTTGTTAGTAGAATGCTATAGAACTCACAATTTGTATAGATAAGAAATAACAAACATTTGAACGTGAATACAAAATACCACCTTCAATCCTGACCTTGACAGAGGCAGAAAATAAGCTAAAGAATCAGCACAGATTAATTCAAATTTCTTTCTATTTTCTCTCCATATGTTTCTTTATATTTGCTTTTTGAATCATTGTGTTGCAGGAGATGTTGGTTATTAAACATTTGTGTGGAGGTGGGACTGAGGAAGGGAGGAGGTTGTTTAGATTATTATTATATGTCTGTCTCCATACATTTAAATCTGGGTGAAAGGAGCATTAACTTTAGAAAATTCTTTCAAAAATTTTGTTAGAAATGTATATTTATGAAGAATATAAGAAGACATCTCAGAAAGTGTAATTGTTTTGGGTGTAGATGCTATTAATGCCTTGGGAAGAGGGAAAAGCATCCTTTTTAGCAGAGATGTGGAATCAATATTGATAAAGAAAAATGCTAGCATGTTAATTTAATCAAATTTATTTCTCTTGGTGCCTTTCACTCGACAATTCTCTTGTAAGAAATGGCACTAAATAGCTGTGCTTGAGTAGCTTTCAGTTGAAAACAGGTCTGAATTCAAAGAACACATTCTAAAACTGTATTGCAGTATTTAATATCAGCAATTGTAGCCAGGGGGGCAGTAAGAATGTTTTTCCCGTTCCTGGATGCAAATCTGTATCTTCCTTGGGAAACTTTTCAAAGATTTAACACAAAATTACATCGTGTTTATATAAAATGTAACCCAGGAAGGTGAGGTTTGTAACAGAGGCGTGAGAAAAGGGAGAGAAATGGATCTTGGGGAGGATGGGATGGGATGGGATGGGATGGGATGGGATCCATGGGGATGGGATGGGATCCATGGGGTGGGATGGGATCCATGGGGTGGGATGGGATTGCTGGGATGGGATAGAATGGGATCCATGGGGTGGGATGGGATAGAATGGGATCCATGGGGTGGGATGGGATGGGATCCATGGGATGGGATGGGATGGGATCCATGGGATGGGATGGGATGGAATCCATGGGATGAGATCCATGGGATGGGATCCATGTGATGGGATGGGATGGGATGGGATGAGATGGTATCCATGGGATGAGATGGGGTCCATGGGATGAGATGGGGTCCATGGGATGAGATGGAATAATGGAAAGGGATATAAGATGGGGTGGGATGGGATGGGATGGGATGGGATGGGATGGGAGGGATCCATGGGATGGGATGGGATCCATAGGATGGGAGGTAACAAACCTGACTCTCCAAGACAAAAACACCTCCAGCACCTACCTTGGAGATCAAAATCAGTGAGGGACGGGTTGAGAGCATCGATGTCATTGCTGAGGTCTCCCTCCTGCAGCAGCGTGTCCTGCACCGTCCTGGCCGGAGAATGCTCGGGCAGCATCTTCATCCCGCAGCTCGGGGGGCTCTGAGCCGGCACTGGCGAATCCTGAGGGATGCTGGGCTGAGTCCGGAGCTGGCTTTGAGCCTCCCCAGCAGGGAACAGGCTCTGAGGCTCGGCCGTGTGCTGCAGCAGCGCCGTGGGGACCTGCGGGAAGCCCTGCGGGGACGCGAAGCAGCCGGGCTGCTGCCCCCCCAGCAGGGCGGGCAGGGGGCTCTTGGCGTGCAGCGCTGCCGAGCCGGGGATGCCGGGGAAGCCCTGCGGGATGCCCGAGGAGAGCGGGGGCTCGCACAAGGTGTGGGGCTGCGCTGCCATCTGCCTGGAGAGCGAGGCACCTGCAGCGCCCGGCGGGCTGCACGGCACCAGCGGCGAGCGCAGCTTCTCGCTCTTGTCGCCTATCAGGGTGTCAAGCTCTTCTGGAAAACAAAGGGAAAGGCCGTGAATGACTGATCCCTGCATTGCTTGCCGCAGGAATTGTGGTGTTAATCAGAAAATGATAAAGGAAAGTCCAAAGCTGATTTATCCCTGCATAGCTTGCAGCAGGAATTGTGGTGCTACTCAGAAAATGACAAGGGAAAGTCTACAGCTGACTTATTCCTGCATTACTTGCAGCGGGAATTGTGATGCTGCTCAGAAAATATCAAGGGGAAAGTCCGTAGTTGATTTATCCCTTCGTAGCTTGCAGCAGGAATTGTGATGCTACTCAGAAAATGGCAAGGGATAGTCTGTGGCTGACTTTCCCTGGATAACTTGCAGCAGGAATTCTGCTGTTATTCAGGAACAGGCTAACAGGAGGTGCTAGTTTTTATACATTAAAACCTCCAAAGCCTCAAATTCTTAGTTGGAAGGGACCCACAAGGATCATCAAGTCCAATCTTAAGTAAATGGCCCATACAGGGATTGGACTCACAACCTCAGTGATATTAGCACCACGCTATAACCAACTGAGATGTTTGCTTTTAAATTATTGTTGCCAAGTGAGAATGTAATAAATTCCACTTTTAAAGGTTGGATACTTGGCAGTTAATCTCAGATTTTATTTGATATTTCATATTTCAGCGTTCTTTTTGTCACAGAGTGGTTTGGATTGGAAGGGATGTTGAAGATCATCTCATTCCATCCCCCTGCCATGGGCAGGGACACCTCCCACCACACCAGGCTGTTCCAATCCCCATCCAACCTTCCTTTTTACCTTAAAGTTTAGAGACATGTCAAGAGAGAATATTTTCTTGGGGAAGCTTCTTTGTGCTTATCTGTAAATATCTACAAAACTGGGTCTATTTTAATTCTGATATTAATTTTTTTACTTGTTTTGACAACCAGGAAAAATCCTTAAATATTTTCCTAAATAATATTTAAATTCTTTTATGGATCTTGGTGAACAGAAAAAATCTGGGGAGAGCTGAGAGCTAAAACAAGGACAAATGACTGACCTGGCTTTGCCATACTCTTCCTCACAGCAACTGGGTCTTTCCTCTTCCATTTCTGAAGCTCCTCCTGCATCTTGTCAATCTTGGCTGGATTCAGAGCCCACAAACAGCCCTTCCTAGAAGAATTCCCTGACTTGTTCTCAACCTTCTCAAAGCACTTGTTCAAAGATAAGTTGTGGCGCACGGAATTCTTCCAACCATCTGGAGCTGTCTGGAGAAACAAACCCAATGTAAGAACCAGCTTGAAAAAAAAAATAAATTAAAAGCTAAAAATAAATAAATAAATTTAAAATGTATGTGTATATATATAACTGTGTTTTGACTGGTGAGGTTACAAGAAATGCTGTTTAAGTCTGTGCCTTCTCTGCAGTGAGAAGCTTGAACGTTAGAGGGAAGCCACAAAAATGTTACAGTCATGTTGCGTGGGAAGAGAGGGATGAGATAAAATATCAACTGATCTTCTAAGCAAAAAGGTTGTCAGAGACCTGCTGGGTCTCTAAGAGTGAATTTGCACATCACCAGAATTAAAATTCATGTTCAAGAACTAACACGAAATCAGAATCTATTTTAGAACACCTAGAAATATTTCCAATTCTTCATTAAAGTACTTTGAGCCACCTGGGCTCAAATTCAGTGTCCAGGCAGACTTCAAAGGGGTTTTCCATGCTACTGTAAGTGTAACTTTGTGTGCTGGCCAATTACATAAGCAAATGGTTTAATCACAAGCCCTCCAGATGAGATACAGGTTTCCACAGCTGATCACTCATCTCTGTGCTTTGCATTTACTTTTAACTCAGCAGAGGAAGCTGGAAGGTTCTTTAAACTGGATCATCAAAATGATTATTTTCTTTTTGCCAAAAAATCCTCATATTTTCTTCTCAATTCCTCATAAGGATTGCAGGAAATGAATCAGCTCTCTGAAATGGGGGGAGGTTGTCCATGGCTGTTGATTCATATTCATGGATGCAAATATTTGTCATCATAACTGTTTATATCAAGTAGAGAATTATTGAACAGAGAGCATGAGAAATAAATGTGAGTTTCCACAGTCTTTTTTTAAATCTTAAAATTAGAATTTCCCTCTTAGGTTAATAATTTTTTTTCCATTTTTACTCTTTATTACTAGGATCCTTCTCTCATACAAAGCCAGATTTTTGATAGTTTGATAATTTCTTTAATTGCTGCCTAGTCCATCAGACTTCCTCTTAGACCATCTTTTATAAATTAATCTGAGCCCATTTTGGCTTTCACCAGGCAGACTGTGAAATTTGAACGTACTTTGATGAAATTATTTTATCAGGATTTAATTTTCTGTACATGCTTCTATAAGGAACATAAAACTTGTTATTTTGTAGCTTGTAAAGAACTATTGTGTGGACTAAGGCATTAAAAACCTTATTGATGAGATGAGGATCAAATTTAATACTCACTTCATTAAAAAATAAATAGGTGTGGAATTAAATACATACTATTTACTAAAAGAGAAGCTATTCCCCCTTCAGAGCAACAGAGCCTCTTCCATTTTGGCCCACCTGATGTCAGCATTTCACTATTCTGCCTCATGGGTGAGACAACACAAACTGTAATACAAGGGGAGAAGAGAAGAGAAGAGAAGAGAAGAGAAGAGAAGAGAAGAGAAGAGAAGAGAAGAGAAGAGAAGAGAAGAGAAGAGAAGAGAAGAGAAGAGAAGAGAAGAGAAGAGAAGAGAAGAGAAGAGAAGAGAAGAGAAGAGAAGAGAAGAGAAGAGAAGAGAAGAGAAGAGAGAAGAGGAGAAGAGAGAAAACCCCAAACCTTTAAAGCCTTTTCTGCCATAAGATCACACTAAACACAACAAATCAGTTTTTTCTCCCTTGCAGATAATATTCAAGCAACTTTCTGGTAGTTCCAAAAGTGAATAAAGCTGTTCCTCCCAGCTAAATTGTGTGTTTAACTACTGAACAAGCTGACTTGGAAGAATATTCCTGTTTCTTGCCCTGCACAGAGCCTCCCCACACCCCTGTGTACCTAGACAGGATAATTGGTGTTTCTGCTCAGCTGGGAGTGGCATGGGCTCCTCAGAGGCTTGCAGAACGTGTGGGGGTGTAAATTAGGAGATGGTTTTACAAACTGTACAAGCAAACAGCACACGGATTGATTTTGGAGGCTGCTGCCAGGAGCCGAGCAGGTTCTTGCATTAAATTCGGGATTGCTGAGCTGTGAGAATTTATTTGCCCAGGTAGGGATTAACACACTGAGATTATTAAGAGAAAAAACACCAGTTTTTAAAGCAGGTGTGATTGTAAATGAGCAAACTTTGGCTGCTGGGGCTGCTCTTGAGCAGCTGGAATCTCCTTGCTGTGTCTGGTTTTGGTAAACACTGCATTCAGCACGGTGGGGATGCGAGTGCAGAATCGCAAAATCAGCTGGGGAATCCCAGGATCACAAAATCAGCTGGGGAATCCCAGGATCACTGAGGTGGGAAAAGCCCTCTGAGGGCACCAAGTCCAGCCCCTGGCACTGCCAAGGCCACCACCAATCCATGTCCCCAGGTGCCACCTCCACACCACCCGAGCCCTGCCATCACACCTCAGACCTTTCTGCCCTCTCAGCCCAACAACTCCAATTAAAAAGATTAAAGCTTTCTGTTAGACTCACTAATCACCACAAAAAAGAGAGAAAATCATTGTCCAGCCCCACTGATCCTGACCAGCTCTTGAAGTTTAAAGAGTTCAGTGATCTTGCAAAACCCTTTCTGTTTAAATCTAGGTCTCAAGAGAAGGGAGAGGTACATCAAAGACTAATTCAACTTCAGCTGTGTGGATTTTTTTTTTTTTTTTTTTTTTTTTTTTAGGACGTAGGAGTTGGATTGCTCTGTTTCAACTAGAAATGAGATTGTTGCATCATAGAAACTAAATTTGCTGTGGCAGCGAATCCCAGTTAATTTGACTCTGCTTGTATCATCCCAGCAAGGCTCTGTGTGCACTTGCTCTCTTTTTCTCCAACCTAAATTGTTTCCCTTGTTGTATTCTGCTTTTTAGTGAGCACTGGTAACAGCAGCAAAATGTTCTTTGCTGACTTTTGTGTGGTTTTATTTTGCTGAAGAGTCTCCAAAAGCAGGGAGGGTGGAGGATTTTAAATTTTGCCATGTATTGGTAATTCTCTGCAGTAAAGAGCAGACGCAGACAGGAATTGATGACTGTAAATGTAATATCTGATTGCTCATTCTCCCCTGGTTATTTTAAGGATGCTACAGTCAAATACATTTGGCTGAATTTGTAAGTGCAAAATAGGAAATTTATGGGTAGTACCCCCTGCTCTATTCTGTTCCTATGGCAGTGACCTCATTCTCATCAGTTTTTAAATGAATTTTAAAAAAGACACGAGGTTCTGAAAAACCAGGAGGGACCAGGATGGTCACACCTGGAGGAGCCACAGTCCTGAGTCTGAGGGATTCTGCCCATGCTGGCAGCAGCAGCATTTGGTTTAAAGCTGCTGATTAATTTTATGATCAATTGTGTTATAAGACAACAGAGAATTAATTTCAGTTTGATGTGAAGAATAAACATCTACATGCCTGTAAAAATTATTAATAATATTCCCACCTCTCTGCTTGAAACTCTGGCTATTTTCCTGTGGATTCCCCTGGTAGATTTCTTTATTTTTTTCTCCTTTTCTTGCTTGTAACAAATGATGGAGCACTTAGTGACTCCTTTGGGAGGAAATCTGGGAGTGTGATGGATCCTGACAGTTCTTCCTCTGTGATAATGTGCATTTTTCTCTGGCTATTCTCTTTTTTTAATGTGTGTGTTCTCTATTTATCCTCTGTGTCCAGAATTGTATTGGAACACTTATTTTTCATTATTCTCAGTGTTCCTTTATTACAAATGTTTGAACTGCCTTGCTGTGGCTGTTTGAAATTTGCCCTGATCGCTGCAGGGCTATTTGCAATAGGAAACAGGACAGACTCACTGGCTTTATTTTCATTTTGGGGCCTTGCTCACAGCTGAGCTCACCCACTGTGGATTTCAGTGAGGTCCTTTTGAAGAATCAGCAGAAAATCAAAAATCCCTGAGTGGAGCAGCACTCCCTGATTCCATTACTTTCAAAAACCTGAGCTAATCCTGCTGCTCCAGGATGCCTGTGCTGAGTGAGCATTTCCCAGTGCCATTCCAGCTGTGAGGAGCCATTCCCAACCAGCAGGGATCCGAATTTCAGAGGTGCTGCTGCAAACCACCCACCCCTGCTCACCATGTCATTATCGGCTTAGTGCCATCAGCACAGCTGACACTTCTCTTTGTGCAGGGCATGCAGGGGATGCTGTTGCCCAAGATGAATTTCCCAGCTCCAGGATGGAGTGGGATAACCTGGAATTCTCTGCTTCCACACCAGTCTGGAGGTGCTGCTGGTGGCACAGGAAGCCACAAGACCAGTTCTGCCTGTGTTTGAGATCTGAGAGGAGGCAGGGAATGTGATTTTTAAATTATTTACCCTTTTTATGGTGAGGGATGGTCACTGTTGTACACCCAAGCTCATAGCTGGAACAGTTCTCAACATCTTCTTGAGTTAAATATTACCACGTTTCACATTTCTGCCTAGGTGCAGAAGGCCGAGGAGCTTGTGATCATGGGAGTGTGTAGTGTGTAATTGATTTGGTATTAATCTCCTAAGAAATAATCCCTTTTCATAGCTGGAATCCCATCCCTTACTCCCTCTCTCCCCTTCCCCATTCCCGTGGAACTCACCTTAA
This sequence comes from Melospiza georgiana, assembly GCF_028018845.1. Lineage (NCBI taxonomy): Eukaryota > Metazoa > Chordata > Aves > Passeriformes > Passerellidae > Melospiza > Melospiza georgiana. The sequence continues at coordinate 9,149,890 of NC_080448.1, read as the reverse complement.
AGTAAGGGAAGTGTTCTGTCATGAAATTGTAAATCTCACTGACTGGCAAACTCCCTGTCTTGCTGTTTTTGAGAGCCATGAAGATCAGGATGCTAGGGAGAGGAAAAAAAAAAACCAAAAAAAAAGCATTTTAGCCTCTTCTGCCTGACTCCTCACAATCAAAAATAGATCAATTTTTGCACTGTGTGTAATTATTCTGACTCACTGTCATAGCACAAATACAAGGATGATTTTATGTTTCACTCAGTCAATTACAACAATCTCCTTAACTCCTACAGGTAATTCTCCAGGGCCATCTAGAAGGTCCAATCTGGGTTTAAAATGAAGGAACATAGAAAGCAGATACAAGACCTTCCAATCCTGCTGGTGTGGAGTTATTGAGGGTTTGTTTGACTGGTGGAGGCCACAGAGAGAATCAAACTGACAGTGACAGAGTCATAATTAAAATTTAATTATCAGATCTACTTTGGTGGCTAAACCCATGTGGTGACTGCCACAGTAGGTAGGTTTTCAAGGCATTTCCTTGCTCAAGTAACTGGGGAAAGAATAATTTTTAATACAGAATAGACAACTCAGTGGCACCAGTCTTGTGCTGATGAAATTCACAACACTTAATTTTTTTCCTTAGAGAAATTTTTTTTTTTTTTTTTTGTTTTGGGGAGTGATCAAGACTGCTCCCCTGCTTTACAACACTTAATTTCTGTGTGCCTTGGCTGGCCCCAGAGCCTGGAACGTTCTGTGATCCACGGGGACAGGACAGAACAGCCCGGCAAGAAGACAAATGGAGCGAACGTGTTGCTGCAAACGATGCTGGAACAGGGCCAGGGGTGAACGGGGTATTTCCTGTAAGGTGAGGGCTTGGAAAAAGATTGGATTACCTGTAGGAGTAGATGGGTTTGGGGAACAGAGGCTGCTGAGATTCTTGGCTGCTTTGAGGAGCAATCCTTTGGTAGGGGTAGTGCGAGGAGGCGATGTAAGTCACGGGGTAGCTGCCGCCTGAGGGGTACTGGATGGGACAGCAAAAATGTCATTTATTTTAGCAAAAAGCTCCCAAAAATATTCCCTAATAACAGCATTATTTCTGATACTGTATGGGAAAAAGTATTTTCTTCTTTATTTCTTGCTATGAGGAGCCGTGTCCTATTAATCAGCCCCAGATAATTCCTAATTTTATAGACCTAAAGCTTATCTCCCTCCAGCCATCTCTTTTGAAGTATTTCAGCCTGCTCAGCCTCCCCTGAACAAGCACACAAATAATGAATGATGTCATTTTATCGACATTAAAACCCCAGACCACCAGAGTAAAAATCTCCAGTGTTCACCTTATAAAAGCCAGCTGAGGAAGTAAAGCTGCTAAAATATAGGAAGAAACAGAGAAGTTTTGCCTGAGCCTTATTTGGGTTTGTGTGCTATATTTTTTTGCTTTTTTTTTTTTTTTTTTTTTTAGGTGGAGAGGGTACAGAAAGGCAAAAATTGAAAGCATATCATATTTGCTGCTAAGGGAATAGTATCCCGAAATCTCTGTTAAAATCACTGCTACTGTGCAAGGCAGGGAAAAACTCAACAAATAACAAGAAGAACTTAAATGGATGCACCAGAATATATTTAAGATGAATGTATTATTATGGAATAAGTCAGTGATGTCATTCCAGGGGTCAGGAAAGCAGCACATGAGACATTTTTGGGGTGGTTTCACTCTGCCTGTCTCGTGCTGAAGCTGTTGGGCTGCTCCCTGTCTGTTCCCTTAGTAAAATCCAAGGAAAATCCTTCTCCACAGGGCCAGGAGCTCATGTGCCACCACCTCAAGTGATTTTTCCATTCAATTTTCTCTATCAGAAAGCTGAAAATAACAGCCAGGACCCGTAAAAACAGATAATATTTATGCCTTGGTACCAGCCACAGGAGCTTCCTGAGAAATGCTGACCAAACTCTCCAGGAGATCACCAAACCTGTTCCAAGACACGCTTAAAGTGAAGGGATCACCAGGATAAAAAGCCAGGTGAAAGATGGGATGATCCCCACAGACAGCCTGGATTGCACCAGAGCTTCCATAGATTTGTCCTCAATTTTTTAACACAGCCCTTGGTCTTTTACTTTTCTGAATATTCCATGTTTTTCTCCCTTAAATTACAGTTTAAACATGCTGCAAAGAGTTTTTCAGGAGCAAAGGAACATGATGTAGTTTAGGTAAGATAACATCAGCTCTGGGAGAGAGGAATTTCTGCCTCTTCCAGATGAATCTTGGCGGATGCCAGGGGTGAGGACATGGCCAGAATTAGAATTTCTGTCACATGATATTAAAAAAAATCTACCTGGATGCCTTCCCTGGCACTGCTGAGCCCTGTCCTGGTGTTTCACTGCTCATCCTGCCCATCCTGTGCCATGAGGTTTATGTGGTTCCTCTGGAAAATCATCATGTAGCCCTCAAGACTCATTGGGAAAAATCCCTTGGACATCTCCTTAGTTTCTAATTCTAATTCCTTTATTTTTTTGGATCAATAGTTTTGATTGCTCTTGGTCTTTGTCCCCTTAAAACAGCAAAACATTCCCAGTTTATTTATTTATTCTGTACTCTGAACAATTGATGTCATTTCCCCAGTAATTTTATGCTGGCTGCTGGAGTTTTCCTTGCCTGTTTGCTTTTATCTTCCTCACACTGAACTGCCTGAAATGGAATGTGGAAAGCCAGACTCAATAGACTCAGTTGTTTGCATGGTGAAAGGAATGAAATGTATATAATTAATCATGTCCTGCCTTGTTAAACCAAATATTGGGCACAATTAGAGCCTCCAGAGCAGCTGTGAACTAATTTTTGTGTGCACTGTGGTGCTCCCTGCCTTGTGCACTGGCTGCAGATTTTCCCCCAAGAGCAGAAACCCAAGAAATTCCTACAATAATTCTGATTTTTATTGGTTTTGGTGGCTCTTTGAAAGATAGGGCTGGTTTTGATGTCCCTATGAAAGGCCAGACCTGGGAGTTTCAGGGATTATTTCTGTTTTATTGGTTTCATGAATCCTTTTGGAGAGAAGGGAGGCTGGGGAATGGGCTGGAATGACAGGCTGGAGCTGGTTTTACAGTCTGCCATGGCATGAAAGGTGTTTTATGGTGGGTGAGTGGCTCCAGCCAGTGTCTGCTCCTCATTTGGGTCAATAATAACTCATTTCTCTTCTGAGTCACCGCTCCTGTCGTGTCCAGCCGAGGGGAAGGTGAGGCTGTTTTATCATCTGCACAGAATTAATGAAGGGGCTGGATCCTCTCATCCCTCTAATGAAAACTGGGCTGGAACATCCCTCACTCCAGGGCCCATTCTGCAGAGAGGAACCTCCTTGGAGTGGCCGAGCTTGCGCTGCCCCATTCCAGCTTGGAATGGAAAGAGTTAATCATGGGGCTGCTCCATGCAGGACAGCTCATTCCACTTTTCTCAGCTCTTCTCATTTTCCAGCATGTGATCATGGCACAGGGATAGCAATTCTAGTTTTACCAATTAGACCTTTTAAATTTTTTATTTAATTTTTTTTTAAATTTTATTTTTTAAATTTTATTTTCATTTTATTCCTGAGCAGCAGAACACCTTGCCAGACTTTTTTTTTCATTAACAATAAGCACAGATATTGAAGAATATGATGATGTGATTATGGCATGTGATTATGTCACAGGGATAGCAATTCTACATCTTTCACCTATTAGAACTTTTTAAAATTTTATTTAATTTTTTTAAAATTTTATTTTTATTTTATTCCTGAGCAGCAGGACACCTTGCCAGACTATTTTACATTAACATTAAGCACAGATATTGAAGAATATGATGATGTGATTATGGCATGTGATTATGTCACAGGGATAGCAATTCTACCTCTTTCACCTATTGGACCTCTTTTCAATTTTAATTTTTCATTTTTTAATTTTATTTTTATTTTATTCCTGAGCAGCAGTAGAACAACTTGCCAGAATTTTTCTGCATTAACCTTAAGCACAGATATTGAAGAAAATGATTATGTGATTATGGCATGTGATTATGGCACAGGGATAGCAATTCTACCTATTTCACCTATTAGACCTTTTAAAATTTTATTTAATTTTTTTAAAATTTTATTTTTATTTTATTCCTGAGCAGCAGAACACCTTGCCAGACTTTTTTACATTAACATTAAGCACAGATATTGAAGAATATGATTATGTGATTATGGCATGTGATTATGGCACAGGGATAGCAATTCCACATCTTTCACCTATTAGACATTTTTTCAATTTTATTTTTATTTTTTTAAATTTTATTTTTATTTTATTCCTCAGCAGTAGAACAACTTGCCAGACTTATTCTACATTAACATTAAGCACAGACACTGAAGTATATGATTATGTCACAGGGATAGCAATTCTACCTCTTTCACCTATTAGACCTTTTAAAATTTTATTTAATTTTTTTAAAATTTTATTTTTATTTTATTCCTGAGCAGCAGAACACCTTGCCAGACTTTTTCTACATTAACATTAAGCACAGATATTGAAGAATATGATTATGTGATTATGGCACAGGGATAGGTATTGAAGAATACGATTATGTGATTATGGCATGTGATTACGGCACAGGGATAGCAATTCTACCTCCTTCACCTATTAGATAATTTTGAAAATTTATTCTTTAATTTTTAAATTTTTAAAAAAATTTATTTTTATTTTATTCCTGAGCAGCACAACACCTTGCCAGACTCTTTTCTATATTAACATTAAGCAGCAGGTATTGAAGAAAAGTCTGACAGAAACCTGCTGCACTTCAGAGATTTGTCCCAGTGCCAGCCTGCAGGTGGATGAAGGATTTTCCTCTTGGTGCCTGTTGGATCTTGCCTGGCAGCTTTAAATCTGGAGTTTTTTGGAATGTGATCAGCACAGAAACAGCACTGCTGTCAAACCAGCAGGGACAGGGGAAAGGTGCCTGCTGCAGAATGGATAGGGAAATCAGGAGTAATCTGTGAATTCACAAGTTAAGTGGGGTTTCTGCACACAGAAATGGCATTTTTATAGTGAATGATATATATGGAACTGGGACATATCCACAATAGTTTGTATTTGCAGCAGAGCTTTGTTTTGGCACCATTTTGGGACCATTTTCTTCTAAAATAACGATAATGGATTTGTAAGTTAGGATGGTAGTACAATATCACTTTCCCTATATTCACATTTATATTCACATTTATATTCACATTTATATTCACATTTATATTCACATTTATATTTATATTTATATTTATATTTATATTTATATTTATATTTATATTTATATTTATATTTATATTTATATTTATATTTATATTTATATTTATATTTATATTTATATTTATATTTTATTATAGATATTTTATTTTGATTTTTATTATTGTCAATAATGCTTCAGCTGACTAACCTTTCTCTGGGGATGATGCAAGAGGCAAAAGGTTTCAAAAGATGTGTGTGCCATCAAGCACAAGGAAAGCTAACATCATTTTGCTGTTCCAATTTGACTTTAAAATATTTTTCTGTGTTTGGTCTGAATTTTAGCAATATGTTTAGGTTTTTTTTTTCCCTGAAATTAAAGGAACTCAAGTTAAAGGAAGTTAGTGTGTCACTCTAGGACACACAGTTAATTAAGATCCTGAAATATCAAGAGTTATATTAATAATTTATCTGGCTCCAAAGCAAATTTTCTCAAGTGTAAGGGTGAAAATATAAATATCCAGTACTAAGATTCCATTTCCACAAGTTTTGGTTTGGCATTTTTTTCTTCTTTTTCTTAGTGAGCATCTTAAATTGCATTTAGCTGTGGTTGGTTTTAGATCTTATAAAGTGAATGTAGGCATAGAAACACAGCCCTGCAAACACACAAATGTAAAGATATTTTAAATATTTTTAAGAAATGATGATTACCACAATTTTTGTACCATTTTAGTGCTAAAAACCAGGGTTTTGGTGCTGCACTGACCTGGTGGAAGGGGTGTGAGGAGCAATACATCTGCTGCACCTGGGGCTGGTAGCAATACAGGCCAGGCTGCCCTTCCAGCGGGGATGTCCTGAGCTTCAGGTCTGAATCCTGCTGCAAAACAGCCAAAAAATGAGCAATCAGAGAAAACAGCTGAATTTAAAACAGGATAATTAATCACTGTCTGGATTTGCCTTCGTTACGTTGAGTTTTTGGGGTTTAGTTGCGCTTTGGTAAGGGTTGACAGAGTTGGTTTGTGTTTTAATGGTGCAAATCTGGGGCTGGCCATCCCTGGGACAGAGGGAGGTGACACTGCCATGGCAGGAGGTGACACTGGAGCACCTTCAGGGTCCCTTCCAACCCAAACCACCCCGTGATTCCATGAAGAAACGAACCAATTCCTACATTTCCACGACTACAGCCTGAGAAAAGGAAATCCCAGCCCACATTCCGTGCGCAGAACAATTCAGGAAAACATCAAGCTCTGTGTATATTCTTATTTTTTCCCCCCCCTGCACACACAACCCACACACTCCAGCTTTCACTCCTGAGTGTGCACAAGTGTCTCCCTCGTCTTTCATTCTCCCTGATTTTATCTTTAGGCTGGCAGCGCCTCTGGAATTTTGGCAGGTCTGTAATGTTCAGGAAAGAGGTGGCAGAGAAAAAACACACTGGGCTGGCTGCTGGGTTCAATCAAGATGCAGGAAATATGTAAAAAATGAAGGAATTCAGTGAGAAACTTTTTCCAAAAATCCAACAGCACTTATCCTTCTGCTTTAAAACATGGCCAGCTTTTATGGCATTTTAATCTAAAAATATTAATAAATAAACATATATACACATTGTTTCTTATATATATTTTATATATCATGCATGTGTATCTAATATATAAAAATATATATCTAGTATATCTAGTATATCTAATAAATATAAAAATACTCAGTGTTTTAATGTTATATTATTAGAAGCACAAATTAGACTTGATTTGACATCCATTATCAATAAGCATCAGTGTTATTTTGGTGATATGAAGATGAAGATTTTGGGAAGTCCCAACTTTCCAGCAGCATGGAAGTGATTTAAAAGTGGGAAGTTGGGTGCTGGCAAGACCCAACAGGGAGTAGCTACACCTGCTTGTAAAGGGCTCTTGCACTGCTGCCTTTGCATCCTGCAGGGATTTGGGAAGAAAATGGGAATTTCTTTTTCATCAGCTGCTCATAGGTTTTGCAGCACTGAACTCCTCTGACCTAGATGAGTGTTTATCCAGGAAATAAGAGATTTAGATCGATTTCCTCCTTAACCTGGATGGCTTCAATCCCCAGGTATGTTCCCTGACAGCATCTCTCCATTCTCTTGGTCTTAATCCAATTAATACTTTTTTCTTTTTTAAACTCCTCTTCCATTTGTAGCTCTGAATTCCTCCTGTCCCAGCCATTCAGAACCAGCTCAGAGCTCCTTTCTGGCAGGTGGAATTGTTCTTTTTGGCTGCAGGAGATGATCAAGATGCACTTTGCACCTTGGATCACAGCAGAGATCTTGTGGAGACACTGGAGGGGAATTTAATTTGCTTTTCAGGGATCTCTGCTGCCCTAAATAGGCAGCTGCCTCCATCTGGTATTGAAATCAGCCCAGGTAATTTTGCACTGCACATATAAGCAGAGCTGATATTTATTTTTTTGATGTTTTGGAGCTTTCTCTTCTATTTGCACTGAGAAAAGTGAGGGTGAGCTGTTGGACCAAATCTGTTCCACATCCTCATGCTTGAAAATATTGTTTTGTGAATTTTGTTTGTAGAAAACCCCAACTGATGACAAATTTGGATATTTATGATTCATGTATCCTGTCTGACTCAAAATAATTTGTCCTTGTGCATCTTTCTGAGGATTGTTTGAGGAAAAGACCAGAAAAGAGAAAATTTGGAGAAATAAACACGGATATATCTAAATCTGCTTTCCCTGAGCTCTGGCCTATATCTTGACAGAGCGATAAACATTTAGGATTTGTGTACCCTGTCTGATGGAAAATAATTTGTCCTTCTGCTTCTTTCTGAGAATTGTTTGAGGAAAAGCCCAGGAAAGAGAAAATTTGGAGAAACAAACACGGATATGTCTAAATTTGCTTTCCCTGAGCTCTAACCTGTATCCTGACAGAGTGATAAACATCTAGGATTCAGGTACCCCTTCTTATGGAAAATCACTTGTTCTTGTGCCTCTTTCTGAGGATTCTTTGAGGAAAAGACCAGAAAATAGAAAATGTGGACAAATAAACATGGATATATCCAAATCTCTTTCCCTGACCTCCAGCTTGACAGAGCGATAAACACCAACACAGTCGCTACAACAAGAAAATCCTCCCAATAAGAAAATCCTTCCAAAAGCACATTTTTACCACTGAAAACAATGCAAACAACACCAAACCCCACTGACCATGACCTGGGCGCCGTGCTCCTGCCCCGTGGAGCTGTACTGGACGCTGTTACACCACGGCTGCTCTGCGGAAATATTTGGGATGTGGGTGGGAAACGCCTCCGGCTCCTCAGCAGATCCCGTCAGACCCTCGAAGCCATCGATGCTCCTGTGATTTTTGAAGGGAGACGCTTCTGGTGGCAGGGCCTGGTGAGATTCCTGGAAAACATCCTCGCTGATCTGCCTCTTGTAGGGGTGGAAGGGGTTCCTGGTGCTCTTGAGGAAGCGCTCGTAGCTGCCGGCAGCGTTCTCCTCGTAGCTGCAGCGCCGGAATCTCTCGGTGCCGAAGGATGCCCTGAACTTGTTGGTGCCACAGGGGATCCCTTGGCTGCCAGGGAACCCTCCCTGGATGGGGTCCTGGCATGGGGAGGCAGGGCTGGGGCTGGGAGAGGATTCTGAGCTTGTCCTCTCTGTCCGGGTGTCTGGCTCATAGGGCGGGCAGCTGTAGCTGGAGTTATCCTGTGATGGGATGTGGACATTGATTTGTTTAAGGTCAGGATTGAAGTTTCAGCAAATATTTTATTGTTTTCATTGTCTGAGTTATTTTATTATTGTCTAAGTTATTTTCATTGTCTAAGTTATTTTATTATTGATTTATCCCTATGGGGGATAAATTGATATTATTGATTTATCCTTATGGGGATAAATCCCAAGGCTACAATCCCAGTGCTGCTCTCTCTTATTGTCTAAGTTATTTTCATTGTGTAAGTTATTTTATTATTTTCATTGTCTTAGTTATTTATTTATAGAAATTTTAAAATATAACATTTATATTTTAACTACATTATTTTTTTACATTAAAATATAAATGTAATACGCAATGGAATATTGGCATTTAATTATTTAAGGTCAGGATTGAAGTCTGAGCAAATATTTCATTATTTTCATTATCTAAGTTATTTATTTATAGAAATTTTAAAAGACAAAATTAATATTTTAATCACATTAAAAGTTGCAATGGAATATTGACATTTATATAAGGTTAGGATTGAAGTTTGAGCAAATATTTCATTAATTTCATTATCTAAGTTATTTATTTATAGCCATTTTTAAAAGATAAAATTTATATTTTAATGCAATTAAAACATAAATGTAATATGTGATATAATATTGACATTTATTTTTTAAAGGTTAATATTTAAGTTTGAGCAAATATTTTATTATTTTTCTTATCTAAGCCATTTATTTAGAGAAATTTTTAAATTGACATTCATTTATTTAAGTTTGAGCAGATATTTTATTATTTTCATTGTCTAAGTTATTTATTTATAGTAAATTTCAAATGTAAAATTTATATTTTAATTATATTAAAAATACATTTTAAAGGGCAAGTATGACATGACCAGTTCTGCCCACCTTCATGCAGGGAAGCCCTAAAAAAATCTCGAGGGTTTTCTGGTTGCTTGGTATCCAAAACTATTCAGCAATTAATTAATCAATAAAAGCAAGGCCAAGTTGGATTGGTCTTGGAGGAACCTGGTGCAGGATGATCTTTAAGTCCCTTCCGACCCAAAGCACTCAGAAAACAGAGCTGTCCTTGAAAAACAAGGACACCTCGACTCTGCTCTGCCCATTTCAGGGAAAAGCTGAGGAAGGTCGGGTGATGACAGATTAAATGACAGGAATGCGGTAAGTGCAAGCCCTGTCGCCTGCAAGTTTAGTCAAATCAGCTTGATCTCATCCCTGCTGGGCTTCCAGGCTCCAGAAATGTGGGTGCTTACATCACTTCCCTTCATTAGGGTGGCCACACTCATCTGGAGACACAGGACAGGCTCTGGGCAGACACCCCAACCCTCCTGTGTCATCTCCTCCCTCCCTCGTGCTCTCCAGCAAAGAGAAACCACTCAGGAGCTCTTTAATCTGCAGCAAGGATGCAGTCTGGGTCCTGCCGCTGAAAACATGCATATAATGAAAATATTTCCCTGACATCAGGGATGGGTAATTAGTGGGGAGCCTTTGAGAGGACGCACATCAGGCTGGAGCAGGGTGCTGCGCTCCTTTCCTCTCCAAATCCGAGAAATCCCGCAAGGAAAATCAGGATAAACCCGAGAAATCCCGCAAGGAAAATCAGGATAAACCCAGTTCTTTCTGCAGTGGGACACAGCACAACTTTCCCACTCATTTTAAGGAAGGGAACAGAACATTCAGCTGGAGTTTAAGATTAAAAGATGCATATATTGAAAATATGCACATTTCCCTGGTATCAGGGATGAGTAATTAGTAGGAAGCCTTTGAGAGGACACACATCAGGCTGGAGCAGGGTGCTGAGCTCAGGGATGGGAGAATGTCCTGTGCTCCTCAAAAAGGCAAACACCAGGTTATTGAGTGCTCCCTTCCCTCCTCTCTCCAAATCCAAGAAATCCCGCAAGGAAAATCAGGATAAACCCAGTTCTTTCTGCTGGGGAACAAAACCCAGCTTTCCCACTCATTTTAAGGAATGGAACAGAACATTCAGCTGGAGTTTAAGATTAGCTGAGCAGGATAACTCAGGTTTCCACCCTTCAGGAATAAAACCTCCAGGGTTTGCTCTGTCACCGGTAGGTTTGGTGAGATCCAGCAAGAGCTGAATGTTTATTTTGATCTTTAAAGGAAGAGAACAGGCCTGGGCCAGTTTTACTCACACTCTGCTGAACTGGGGATATTGAATCCCCCTGTGCCTTCATCAGGTCCTGCTGGTCCCTTTCCAGAGTGTCCGAGGCAGAAAATTTAATATTGGACTGGTCCTGGAGTAGCGAAACCATCACCAAACCCACGGCACACAGAAATCCTGTCAGGGCAAAAATCAAATTACAATTAGCACTTTTTCAAACTTGAACTGTGAAACAAAGCCCTTGTTTGGTGTAGGTGATGGAACAGGCTTGGATGTGCAGCTGGAGCCATCCTGAGGAATTCCTGACACTGGAATTATTTTTTAGCTCTTAAAGAAATGTTCTGTAGATGAAATTCCAATGAAGATGTGGTATGGGGTTTCTGTGGATTCACCACATAATTTTTATAAAAATAAGCACTTTCTTTGTTTTCTACAGGATCATAAATTAAGGAAAATGTATTGTTTTGGGGGTTATGCAAATTTAGCAATGTCACTTTATTGAGAGATTGGGATATAAATGCACCCCAGCTGTTTTCAGAGGGATTATATTAAAAAAAAAGGATATTTTTCTATCATTATTCAGACTGATGACTACAACACACTTATATGTTCACTTTTGTTTTTTATTAGTCCCAATCCTTTCAGCCTTTCTGTTCTGTTTTGCATGACTGAAATGTATCTGAGATACGCAAATGACTTCATCATTCCATCCCTGTTTTTGTTAGCTGGATCTCCTCTCAAGTTCCCAATCTTTGATCTTTAGATATAGGAGCCATATCTGATGGTGTTTGGATTAAAAGGAATAAATTTAATCTTCTGGTCTTTTGTTTTCCTTGTTGACTGTAACCTTAGAGTAAAACAAAAGTAGAACATGCATCCTTTTATGTCAAGTTTGCAGCTAGATGAAGGTGTTCATGCTCATAATTTTGATTTCAGGTGGACAAATCAGGAGAAAAAAGCCACTTTAATTCAAGAGTTAATCTGCCAGCTCTTTGCCACGTGTTGAAATAGCTGTTAGGTAAATATCTAAGGGGTTTGTTAGGTTTGCTTAACAAAGACATATCACCTAAAAACGTGGAAACCTTTTTTTTTTGCCTTTCTAGTTCAAAGAGAAATCTGTATTTATGATGAGTAAAACTGCATTGCCCGGGGGGATGGAGCACAATGGGGCTTGGAAATCAAGCAGGAGACCTGCAGCAGTACATCAGGGGAAAAAAATGATGTGAGAGAGAGTTCAGAAATGTCTCAGCTCTTCTCCCAGTGGCTTAACTGGAGGCTGATGAGGAGAGAGATTCCTCATCTTGAAAGGGGCAGGTGGGAAAAATGTCAGCTAGAAAAGATATGAGAATCTATTTGTAATTTGTGAGCGCCTATTTGTAATTTGTGAGTGCCTATTTGTAATTTGTGAGTGCTCCACACTGGCTGCCCTCCCAGTGCTGCTTCCCCACTTATCTTCAGGTTATACAAAGCCGTCTCTGACCTCTCTTTTATACTGCAATTTTTCAGCCCAGCTGCCTCATTTGTGGTCTGGAGCATTAGAGTTTTAATAAAAAGCTTCTGCACAGGTACAGTTCTTGCCTGGTGGCTTCTGCATTGTGAGAATTTTCACGAATTCTTTTTGAAAGCAAAGTGAATTTGTCAGGGTTGTATGGAAAATTAATGCAAAAGGCCCAGGAAAATCAAATAATTGAGACCTTTGCCAAGTTCTGTTGATAAATTGCATTTTGGTGGGAAAGGAGGAGTCTTAGTCACATTTTAGACTATAAAAATTTCCCCCTGTGTAGAAAAACTATTTTGTTTTTATTAAATGAGAAGCAGCCACAGGGAAAGTATTTTTCTTTTTTTACTGTTAATTGAGAAGCATTTATACTTAAACAGTGTTGGGCTGATAATCTGTGTTCAGTGGTGATTACTGAATGCCTTTGTTAAGAATCCACCCTGGAGGATCTCCCAGGTGGGGATAAATCCCAAGGCTGCAATCCCAGTGCTGCTCTCAGTTTTCACACTGGCACCAGCAGATCAGTAAGAGCTGCAGCTCCAGGTTCTGCTCATCCTAGAATATTGTGGAAATGTCTTTTTGCGAGAGAAAAACCCCTGGCCATGTATTCTGATTTTCATTTTATTCTTGGAGTCTCCAAACTTCTCTTCAAAAGCCATTTGCAAGTTCAGCCTCATTTATGTGTCTCACAGCAGGTTGCAAATGCAGATCAGTTTAAACTGCCAAATCAACACACTGAAAAATCTTTCTGCTGTCACTGTTCATTAAATCTTTTTTAATGTCCCTTAGAGACATTCTATTTTGTTAAAAGAACATATAACAAAAAAACCAACCAACAAACCAAAACCCACAAAAAACAACAACAACAAAAAAACCTCAAACCAAAACAAAAACCAACTCAAAACCACTTTGCATTGTTAACATGGATTTTAGCAAAGAGAAATCACAACACTCACTGACAAATCTTCTTAAGGAGCAGAAATTACAGCCAGGGGAGGTTGCCAATAATCAGGATTACAATAAATCATTTGCAACAAGCAGTTCCTGGGAGACAGAGCTTAAGGAAGTTGTGGGTTGCCTGGATGTAGGATGTGCTAAAGCAAACAATGATGCTTTGATTTGGAGAGAGGTATCTGATTATCCCAGCTGCAGCTGGAACCATTTCATGTCACTTTGGCTGCTGCAAATGTGGCGTGACCACGCAGGCTCCTGTGATAAGATAACTACCTGGAAAATCAGAAAAGAGTGAGAAAGTGTAACCTCAGCTGGGTGTTGGGGTAAGCAGGGCAGCAGCAGCTGATCTATCAGCTCTGCATGACTGAGCCCCGTGGCAGCAATCCCTGGCTGGATCAACCCCTGGGTTTGTGTCTCCTGCAGCCTCCTGAACTCTGTGGGTGCTGCTGGCAGTGCCCTGTGCAGCCCCTGGGGCTGGCATTGCTCTCACAAGAGGGGTTTGGGTGTTCCTCAGCTCCCAATCCATCCTCTGTGCCTGCTCACTGAGCTGGGCTCGACACCAGCTTGTGCGAGCTGCTCACATCTCTGCCCAGAACTAAAAATCACCATTTTCCTCTCCACATCTGATGGTTCCCAAATAACTCTGTGGGTGCTGCTGGCAGTGCCCTGTGCAGCCCCTGGGGCTGGCATTGCTCTCACAAGGGGTGTTTGGGTGTTCCTCAGCTCCCAATCCATCCCCTGGGCTCCCTTGAGCTTGGTTTGACACCAACTTGTGTGAGCTGCTCACATCTCAACCCTAAATCATCATTTTCCTCTCCACATCTGATGTTTCCCAAATAACTCTGTGGGATCTTTTTTTTTCCCCCTCAAGACTATGAAAAAAAGGTTTCAGAATTCCATTTTTCCTCTTGCACTTAAAAATCCATCACATGCCAGTCAATGATGCTGCGTGCCAAATATCCCAGAAGTGCCCAGAATGTTGTGACTAACACTTGTCACGGAGACAGGAAATCTCTACACATAATTAATTATGGAAAACAGTCAGAAAATGGATTTGTTAATAAGAATCAGCATTTTTTAAAAAGGCTTTTGATGAATTTAAGATTTTTCTGAGGTTGTTCCTGCCAGGTTGACACTGGAGGCTGTGCTGGCTCAACAGAGCTGTCACTGCTCTGTTGATCCCTGACATTCCTGTCACTGAGCCTTGCCCTGTTTTCAGGAGACATTTTCAGGAACAGGATTGGAACCTGCACAGCCCAGCACTAAACTCTGGTTTGGCCACATGAATTCCTCATTGCTTCCTTGCTGCTCTTTACAGGATGTGGAGCACCTTGATTACAGGACACCTGATTAACTTTACAGAGCTTCTGAGGACTGTAATTTCTTTTCTCCTGGATTTAAATCTGCCTGTGAATTTGTTTAATTTAACTGTGCTGGTTTTGCTTTCTTATTCAAGTGTTCTGAGCTCAATTCTCTCACAGTTAGCTGTGATTGGTGCCCATAATTGGCTACCTCTGGATATTTAGATATTTATTTACCTTTTGCACATTTAGGGAAAAATAACGTTCATTTGACAATCTCAAGGATGAGTGAAGAAAATTTACAATTATAAAACCCTTTCTGCATCCAGCGACACGGGATGTGTTTGCTGCCAGCTAAGTAGCAAAGTACTGAATTCCTGTAAGAGAAGGATGCCATTCTTAATTAAATCATTCCTGAACTATCAGGGTTTGCTCATTAAGGGCTACCTGCAGGCAAGGCTGAATACCAGGTGAGCAGTGTGGACTAATTGCCACCATGTCCAGGTGTGCTGTCCAGCAGGAGGGGTTGGGAGCTCTGGAGCATCCAGGTGCCTCCTGGCTGAGGTGGGGAGAGTGTTTGCATCAGGTTTTTAATCTGCTCTAGGAACACATTTATAAAAAACTACAGGTCTCTGTGAAAATAAACCCTCAAAAGGCATTTATCCCAAATCTATTTTATGGGGGGAAAAAAATGTTTTTAGGGGCAGAACAAGGAATTATTTGTTGGATTGCAGAAAATATCCAGGTGATGTTTGACTGTGGTGTTTGGTCCAGGTTCCCATCCTTACATCAGCATTTTAATTCTTATTCTTTATTTATATTTTATCCTGCATCTTTTACTTCTGACACCAACAGTGAGGACAGTCTGTCCCTGCAGAGAACTTTGTGAATTATTAAATTTTTCTTCTGTTTTCCCAGATGAAATGTAGTAATTTCTCTTTCTGAAGCCATTCCACACCTTAGATTATACTACAATCCTTTCCTGAAGGATTTCTAGTTCTGCTGACACCTTTTTGGGATGGAAATGCAAAACCAGCTGTGGTGTTTAAGATGTAGGCACACCGTGGTGGTTGGTCTCCAGGTACACAGAAATTCCCTCAAAATAGAGAAAAGCAGATTATAGGGCTTTTTCTCAGCTTCATTGCAGGTCCTGTTTGTTCTGGGAATGGATTTTACCTCTAGTTCTAAAGTATTAATTTATGCAGAAGTGGAAATCCTGGCAAAAATTCACATTATGGCTGAAATAACACTGCAAGGACTTCCCTGTTTCTTGTAGACTGGGCAGACTCATCATCTGTTAAGTTATAAATAGAGAAAAAGTCCCTGAGAGGTGCTGAACTTGCATAATTAACCCAGCAAAGAGGGAACTCAGCACTGAACAGAAACCAAGCATGGAAAAATGTAGCTGAGAAGGCGAATGAGTTTGTCAGGTGAACTTGGTTTTCCCCTCACCTTTTCCCTCCTCATCCTAAACACTAAAACACCTTTCTAACTCCACCATTTAACCTGTATAATAGACGTCAGCTCTCCCTACCAGCCCTGCAACTCTGGCAGTATTTTCAAACCCAATCCTTTGCATAGCCTGTCCTGTTTTCTGGATGAATGGCTCTGCTGCTTCCTGAAGGAGGGGTGTGAAATTTCATTGCTTTCTTTGTAGACATCTGAGCATGAAGTCAGACACGGTTCCAAGGGCTGGGAGCAGTTAATATGATCCAGAAACTGTGTGATTCTGTCATGAATAACCAGCTGGGTTGGCAGGAAAAACCAGCGCAGGAGATAACGGCGTTTCTCTGGCCGATGGCAGCAGATCTGTGACTGGATGCTCTGGGCTGAATTCAGGGTTTTACTCTGGCTCTGGGGAGTGCCAGTGAGGAGACACCACAAACACAGCAGAGCTATCAACACAGCCATGTGATTTATAAAAACAGTTCCTAGGAAGAAGCGAGGCTAAAAGCAGCTGCAGCCAATAAATGGGATGGGAGATAAGGAGGTGCCTCCTTTGGCTCAGGAATCCATCACCTGCAGACTGCTGAAAGCTGGGACAGAGCAGCAGGGAATGAGCACTCGGTGCTTCTCCAGGCGTCCCTCTCAGCCCTGCACCTGTGCTTCACTCTTACCTTTTTTACAGCCCTGTTTCACACCATCACTGGTGAGCCTCGGTGTCCCTTTCTCCTGTAATTATCTGTGCTGTCTCCCACGTATTCCTGCACCCTTCCTTTCCTTCCCTCTCCCTGCAGTGACAGTCTGGGTCACTTTACTTTCTTCTACCACATTATAAAGCCTTTTAATATATTGCAATCTATCCCTTTCCTTTCTGTGGCTATTTTGGTTCCTACTTTCCAAAGCAGTTTATGGGCTATCCACAATGTTTTCTATATCCACAATATTTTGTATAAGGTTATTTTTTTTAGAGTCCACCACTACATTTGAATGAAAATGCAAACACCAGTTGCTTTTAAAACCAGATGCTAAGAGTGGACACTGGTTAACATTTCCAAAGACGTGAGGAGCACTGAATGATTTAATAAATAATGTGGGTCAGGGATTGTCAGACCCAAAACACAACAAGCTGTGGCCCTGCTCCTTGTGTGCATAATAAAAGATGATTAATGAGCAGCAGTTCCCATGAATTAACCTATTGATAGCTCAAGGGCTCTGAGTGCCACATTGCACCCCATCAATCCTCTCTGGGGAACACGTAGAGGGGGGACACACACACAGGGGAAGGACTTTTGGGAGCCTCCTGATTTGTTTTAGGCTCCTTTTTCTCCCCGCGTGAGTCACGCTCATCTCCCTGGGACTGGAGAGTTCATCTTGGGATCTCATGCCACCTTTGTGCCTTTATGAGAAGGTGTGGAGGATGATCCACCCTAATGGTTTCTGTTGCTGGCTGTGGCAGCATGTTTTATGACGGGCGTGGTGCATTCCCATTTTCTCTGTTGTGCATGCACAGCCCCACCCGCGGCCACTCCCACCCTCCCACTGGGAATCGCCCACAGTGAGCTCTGTAATTACCTTTATTTGATCTGAGAAATGGATTTGGGAATCTTGTTATTACTCAGCACACTCGTAAGCTGAGGATGTTAAAAAAATAAAAAAGAAAAAAAAAAAAAACAAAACAGGAAAAAAACCCAACAAAAAACCCCCCTTTTGGATGGCAGGGATGTGTTAAATGCAGAAACATCAGACACACCAAACCCCAAGTTTAGGTGCTGTTTAACTTCAGTTTGCTCTAGTTTTTCTTTGGAAGTGTCAGACTACAATAGGTGTAAACACAAAAATTTCACCTGTTTTGAATTCCTAATGCCAGCAGGCAGAGCTGCCCTGAGTTAGAGTTTTGATTGGAACAGATCCTGTTGGTTTTACATGGAATTAAATGGAATCAGCTCAAGCTTGTGCATGTTTTACATGTTTACTCTGGGCTGCACAGTGTAGTTTACACAAGCCTCTGAGCTTCTCAGGAAAAAAAAAAAAAAACCAATTTATACAGCCAATAATGCAGTATTTATTTTTGGGGCAAAACTTTGAAAAGGAGGAAAAAAAAAAACATCCACCCAAATCCCAAGACTTTGATCCTTCAGAAGATCAAAGGCCTTCCAGCATCCATGTAACAAGCAGTAGCTAATCCAGCCTCTGACAGGAGCACAGCTGATGTGCAGTGATGTGTTCTGCTGACACCTATCCCTAGGCATGCATGAGAAATGGTGCATACAAAGCAGGAAAAATGGAGGAACAGGTCATGGACAGTGACATTTTTTCCTAGCAAGAACCCCTCTGTGCACAAAGCCACAGTGCTGTATTTTCCCTTGTCCATACTGGTTCTCGTGTTAAGGTTTACTGGGGAAACTGAGCTGATGGTTTGCTTGGGTGAGCAGGAAGAGATTTGGACAAGATTCTTCCTCACCAGGGTTTAAAGGAACCAAATTTCCAATTAAATCCTGAATATAGACAGAAAATCTCTTTGCACGGGTGAATATTTGGTTGAAAGAGAAAATAGAAGGTAAATGTGCTGTGGGGTGACCTTTTGGGGGGTCTGCTGAGATTTTGTGGGGCTTAAAATATTCCCAAACAACGTGGAAAAAAAGAGGGGAAAGCTCCATGAGAGAATTTGCAGGTGATGGTGTTGTTCTGAACAGTTATGATGAAGATGAGGTGGGAGAAACAGAAAAAAAAAAAAAAAAAAAAAAAAAAAAAAAAAAAAAAAAAAATTATGAGTTTCAGTGATGGAGTGTGAACAGGTTAAAGAGGAGTGAAAAAATATTGTTAAGCAAAACAGGGCTGCAGTTCTGCACCAGCTCTGATGTGAGAGGACTCTTTCAAACACATAAACCCACAGAATATTTCACATTTCAGTGCCATGAATTCTCTGCAGTGTAAGAAGTGCCACAATTCCAGAAGTTACAGCTACAGCTGGAGCAAACACTGCTCAGGGAAAAGGAGGAGACAGGACAAAATTGTGGGTGAAAAAATTAAAAAAAAAAAGAGGCAAATTCCTCATTATCCCAACACTCTTCTCCCTTCCCCCAGAAAATTACAAAGTCATCGCCACCCCAGCATCAAATTAAGAACTTATTTTTTAGTTTAGAGCATTGTCTTTGGGATTCCAGGAAAAGCACAAGACAGAGAGGCTGAGGGATAAATGAGGGCCGGTTTGGAGATTAAATAACCTTCTGGGAAAATACAGCCTGACATTGTTGTGCAAAATGAGTAACATAGAAATATGTTAATCCTTTAGGGAGGAATAACTGCTGGGGAGAAGATGAGATAGAAGCTGAAATTGGAAGACTAACAGAAGGGGAGGGGGAAGGAAAAGCAAATGTTTTGTTAAAAGTAGAGGTTGTACATAAAGGCATTAAAGGGTTTTGTAAGTGTTGGAAAACTTAATATTTGCTGTAAATATAAGTACAAAGGAAATTCCTAGGAGAAGATCTGGAAATGAGGGAAAATATGAAATAGGCGCAGCTAAATCTGCTTTTACAGTCCTGAGGTGCACCAGAGGATCCAAAACCTGTAAATTGTGGCCACATCATTCCTTCCCCAATTTCCCTTCTCTGCCAAATGTCCAAGGCTGGTTTTTCTCCTTTTCCCTGCCCACTTCCAAGCACTCCCACCTCTGCTACTCCCACCTCTTTTCCCAATGCCTCATTTACTCCTCTGGCCTATTTCTGTCCCACAAACCCTGTGTCCTCACCAGGAACAGCAACGACACCAAGAACAGCTGCTTGCTTTATAATATAACAATTATTAATATTATTAATAATAATTAATATAACATAAACCAATAATTTAATTTTATTCTTCAGCTACTTTAACTCTTTTGGGAAAATTCTTTGTGAAAACTGTTTCTCCTAAAAGAAAAGCAAAACAAAGTTTCTTCCCCCAGTTCTCTTAATTCCTGAGTGCTTGGAAACAGATTGTTCCAGCCAGTGTGATTTAAATGTTTCAAGCAGAACTTTTGCAGAATTTGTTTATCTGGGATGGATTTGTTCAGCCTTGTGAGATGTGATAAGCTTTTATATTAATTTTAATTTTATTTGCATATTCATTATATATATACATATACGATATAGTATATAGTATATAGTATATAGTATATAGTATATATAGTATATAGTATATATTATATGCTATATGCTATATACTATAATATAATGTATAATATATAAATACTTTATCTATTATATATTATATAATTTATACAATATAATATATATATTTATTATATTTATCTTTATATTCATTTCAATTTAATTTTTCCTCAGCAAAACCACAGAAATGGTGGGAACCACAGAGGGAAAACGTCAAAGTTTGTGATGTGCAGAATTTTTTTGAGGGATAAACGAAGCTCTTCAGGGATTCAGTCTTGAAAGTATTTTATCAAGAGTAGCTAAGAAATGGAGACCATGATAAAAGTCTTTTCCATGCTTAAATATCTCAATTTTTAAAATGAATATCTGAAGCAATTATCTCCTTCAAGAGCTCTGTTGGTGTTGAAAATAGCATCTCTGCTTTCCACTGTTTCTGAGCAAATTCTAAATTCAATCTTTTTCGTGTGTCCCTGTGCTGAGTGAATCCCTTCAGCCTGAGCACGTCCACAGTGCTGATAATTGAGACAACAAATGTGCTTTTACTTTTTTCTATCCCAAATTATGGTAAATGAAGATATCTTAATGCAGAGTATGAATAAAGAAGAATAAAAACCCAAAACATTAAATAAACTAGGAAATGCAAAGGAGGAATTCGGTTCTGTGATTTTATGAACACTTCTCACTTACAGGAAAACAAAAAAACCCCAGGGATTTCTTTCACCCCAAAACCTGAGGTAAAAACACCCTTGAAATAAGGGACAGGAATTTCACAGAAACAGCGAACATCCCCAAACTTTGTGTGCAAAAACAATTTTGCAACAAACACTCTGAATAAACAGTGCCTGTTTCATTAAGAAAACTTCATTTAAGCAAGAATATTGAATTGTGTACAAGACCTTGAAGCTGTTACAAAATTCTTCATAGGGATGAAAATTAGAAGCAAGAAAATGGTTGAAATTAAGAATCATCCAAGTCCTTAATTTGCCTGTATCCTTGTGCAGTT
This sequence comes from Melospiza georgiana, assembly GCF_028018845.1. NCBI lineage: Eukaryota > Metazoa > Chordata > Aves > Passeriformes > Passerellidae > Melospiza > Melospiza georgiana. The sequence continues at coordinate 9,128,538 of NC_080448.1, read as the reverse complement.
ATGAAGCCCAAGAGATTCTTTCTGGGAGCCTCTGAACAGGGATTTTGTCCATTCTCTCCTTAGTGTGAAGATTAATTCATTTATTATAACAGAATCTTAAATTTTGGGGAGCAGCTACCTCTAAAGAGGTTGAAATTATACTAATTTCTCCCTTAAAATATTAAATTTCAGTGATACATAAAACATAATTAACTGATCTGAGGGGATTACCACATTAAAGGCCAAGACATAAAACTAAACCTATTCCAAAAGCTCTTCTGTTTTCTTATACATAAAAAATCATGCAAATTAAACTTTTTATCGGTGTTTGTTTTCAACACATAAAGCACAGCTGATAAAGAATATTCATTAAGGGACTAGAAATACAGTTTTGTTTTATTGCTGACGAGGTCTTGTGACAAGCAATTTCAGGAGAAAAAAAGAATTGATATTTTAATACATTTTAATATATTATTAATTATATAAACACTCACAAATCTGTATCAAGTTTGATAATGGCAACAGCTCAACATTTTGCCTTCTCTTACAGATCTCTGTGGGTAATCAAATTTTCACTTTTTCCAGTGTTTTTGTTTTCTTGGATTTTCTAAACAATTATAGGAGTAAATTTATGATATTATGGTGTTTTGGGCATTATAGAGAGTGATGCAAAACCAGAACAAGGAGTCAGTCATGGATTTAGTAGGAGAAAAGAGATGTCAACACGGGAAAGTAGAAACCTGAACAAAGTGACTTTGTAGATGCTTATTCATAAATTAATGAATGAACTTGAAATTAAAAAATGTGTCTTTATTTAAGAGTTTTTGCTTTCACATATTTATACTCTTAAATATGTGTAAATACACATATTTAAGAAGATTTAATATCTTTTCCTGTTAAACCCAGAATTTTATATTGTGGCAGCTTGTCAGGTGTTAAGTGGGAGATGTGTTTTATAGCCAAGGAGATTCTTGCTTGGGGTGAGTTTTATCTGAGTTTGTTGTAAAGGAATTTCTGTGTGAATTTTTGTCAGATTTGGCTGCTCTTTGCTGGTGAAGAGGCAAAAATTTCTATGTGGAAGCAACCTCATACTTTGCTTCCTTTATCGCATTTTTTTGTGACGGAAGATCTCACTCCACATTCAAGGACCATTTTCCTCCATGGAGGAGTTTTTAGAGCAGAGCTAAGAAGTGTGTGGTTTTCAAAGCCTTGATTTCAAATTCTTGCCGAGATTTACAGAGCAGAATTGGAGAAATTCAGGAAAAATGGGCTGGAAGGGATTCTTGGAGCTGATCTGCTCCAGCTCTCCCTGTTCAATCCCAGCTCAGCTCAGTTTAAGTGGAGACAAGAGCAGGAAAAGAGTTCAAAAATAAAAAGCACGTGCCTGGTGCCTCCTGTCAGGGCAATGCAGGCCCTGTGTCTGCTCCAAAGCTGTGCCTGAGGTTTGGGCATTTGCATCCCTAATGAGCCCAGCACCAAACCTGCTCAGCCAGGGCAAAGGAATTCTTTTGGGTTCTCTCATTTGCTTTTCTTACAGTCCTCCTTTTCTTCTCTCTCTCCAAATTAAACAGTGCCACTTGTCACTTTTCTTATTGTGATCCCTGGTATCTCTTTTTTTTAAAAAAATTATTTTTGGGAAACTCAATGCTGCTGGAATAGGGAGTGTGCAAGAATTGCAATTTTTACCTCATCGGAAATGCGGATGTTTGCATTGGCAATCAAGAAATAAAGGTAAAAGCTTGACTCTCACGGGTTTCTTGTAAAACCACAGGCAAATATTATAGATACATCACATGCTTATCTTTCAGAATTTGAAGATGCTCAATTTGATTATCCATTATTTCATGGAGTTCATGAATCTCCTGACACTTCCCTTTCAATATCCACAGATTCCATATTTTCATTCTCTCTTAAATTTCACTTTGCCTTTCTTTCTCTTTATTTTTTCCCTTAACAATGTCTTTATATGTAGGAAAATGTTCTGTTCCTGTATATCTGATCTTTTACTATTTTTGTTGAACAGATTTTTAAGAATGGCTTTTTCTGAGGAGGCTTCAACAGTGAGGAACATGATCAGTTTAAGGCAAATTTTGCAGCCTCCTTTTCAGTTCTGTTGAACATTTCTGCATGGATAAATCTGACTTATTTTGCCTGTTGAAAACAGTTTCCTGCTGGATTTTTGTAGACTCAGAGAGGAAAAGGAACAGGTGAGAGAATTATGTTGGGTTTTAGCTTGCTGAACACTGAGCTGCAGGGCACTGTCACCACTGTGAGGATGGGCAGAAATCTAGGAAATTTTAAATTTTTTAAGAAAGAATTCTAGAGTGTTTTATCCATTAAATGATTTTTTTTTTTTGAGCCAAGAGCTTTTCCACACAAGTATTTTATGCTGTGTGCCGAAGTGGTATATACCCACATACAGTAAATTTCCATAGATTTAAATAAGTGCTATTATTGCTCAACACCTCACAAGACTGTGTGCAGACTATCCAAAAACAAAAAATTACTTTGCATGAGTGGCTAATCTTGGGTAACTTGGTCCTGGTTTATAATTTTTCAGCCCTTTGAAAGGCTCTTACAAAAGATGTTGGACAATAATCCTTGCTGCATGTTCCCAAAACAGAATCCAGGTGTCACAAAGCTGACCCTAAACCCATAGGGTAGAACAGGTGCTCTCTAGACACTCTGCATTTCAAAGAAAAAAAAAAAAAAAAAAAAAAGGAACCCATCCCAAATCTATTCCTGGTTGGAAAAGTAGGGCAAACATTAATTACTGACCTTAAAGCACAGTGGAAAACTAACGGGGCATTGCCAAGTCAGAGGATGAGAAATTGTGGAATATTAATGATGCTTGCCTGTGATCTCACCCCTGGAAGAATACCTGTGTTCTCACCTCCCAGAGGACAGGGCTGGGGCTTTGTGAGGTCTCCAGGTTCAGTGGCCCCAATTAATTTAGTTCTGGTGAATTTTAGAGGATCAGCTGAAATTCCTGCAGAGCTGCAGGTCTGGGAATGGGCTGGGTACGAGTGGGTTTACAGGAATGAAAGGAGGTAAATCACTCCCTGTCATCAAAGTAGAAAGGGTGAGGGAGTTACAGGTGGCAGATTTAACTTTAACTCCCAGAAAAAGACAAAATTTTAAACCCACCGAACTAAGTGGGGATAAAAGGCAAAAGTAGAAAAGGACAAAATTTTAAACCTACCAAACTAAGGGAGGAAAAAAAGGGCAAAAGTAGAAAAGGACAAAATTTTAAACTTGCCAAACTAAGGGGGCGGAAAAAAAAGGCAAAAGTAGAAGCTATCGTGAATTTGCTAAGGAATAATTGTCCTGGCAGTGTAGTTTCCCTGGATTTTGGCCTTGCAGGAACAGAATAACACAGATTACACAGCTGGGTATTAGTGAGGCTGCTCTGCTTTTGCCTGTGATGTTCTCATAAGCAAGCTAAGAAAATGTATTTGAGATAAAACTCTAAGAGAGGAGGTGAAGCTGGGTGGAGCAGAGCATTAGGAGGAGTTAGAGACTGGCTGCTGTCAGAATGAAAGGGTATTTGGAGTGGATTTCTTCAAGAGCCTGCCACTACTTGGTATTTTCACTAATGACTTGAGTGATAGGCTGGAGAGGAGCTCTAATCAGATTTGGAGACAGCTGGGGATGGGAGGCTTTGCCTCTCTAGGTGGAGGGCAGGATTAATATTCAAAAGGAACCAGGAAAAAGAGTCTGCAGACAGCAAAACACAGTTCAGGGATAACTGAGCTCAGCATCCAGGCAGGAATAAGGAACCCTGCAGACAGAGAGGGAGGAGAAAGCAGCAATTCTGCATGGGAACATCTTGGGGGCTTAAAGGGCTGTGAGCTGAGCCTAAACCAGCCAGACTGTGGCATAATGGAGCAGGCAGACAGTGCTCTGTGAGACCTGGGAGGGGAAATTCTCTTGGTCAAGAGTCAGCTGAAGGTTTGGGATTTTTTGGGATTTTTTGGGTCAGAGCATTTCAAAAGGTTACCCTTCAGTTTGAAGTGCACAGGAGAGGAGGGAGAATGGTCAGAGCCCTGGGAATTGTGGCTTGTGAGGAAAAGCTTCCAGAATTAAGGTTGGCTGGTCTGAAGGAGAATTTATACTCCAGAACATTCCAGCTCTTTTTCCCCCCCCCCCCTCTCTTACTTGCTCTTCTCTGCAGCAGCTCAGGAGGACAGTGCCTGGCTGTTTAATTATTCCAGCTGGGAAAATAGTAAATTATTTCCTTCTATGAATTACTTGCATTCCTGGGAGAACAGGTTCCTGTCTAATATTTCTGGCATCCTACCATTTGCCCACAGAGGGGAATGTTGCAGGGACCTGTCCTGGCAGGTCTGTTGAACCAGCAGTTAGGAGTTTGCAGGGCAGGGATACCTGCCCATTCCAGGAGTAAAGTACTGGATAGGTGTGGAAGTTGTAAGCTGACACTGGATGAGCTCCTTTGAGAGGCTCTAACAAACTGGTGAGGCAGCAGTACAGAGGGAAACAAATTGGGTTAAAATGACAGCATGTTTAACTTCATTACATGACTCTGATGGAACCTCACCCTCGATGCTTCATTCATTTCTGAGCACTTCACCAACAGAAAGATAATAATGCTCTGCATTGCAGTGGCCCTGTCTCATCCAAACACCTTTAAATGATTTTGCATGTATTTACTGAGCCTCAAAAGGCACTGCTGAGATTTGTAAAGGCTGCAGCAGGAATCACTTTGCTAACCACATGTTTAGCAGCTCCCTCCAGTCAGCAGGGCCCAGAGAATGCAGGTTTGGTTTGAAAATGGAGGGGGTTTAGGTAAAAGACATATAATGACCTGATGTGTTGTTATTTTGTTCATAGAATGCAAAAGGAGGAACTGTGCCAGATAGCTCTAAGCCCTTGCATCCTAAATAAAATAAAGAATAATATATTCTAGCACAGCTGTTTGGAGCAGCCTGGTCTAGTGGAAGGTGTCCCTGCTTTAAGAGGAGCTTTAAGGTGTCTTCCAATCCAAACCATCCTGTGATTTTATGGTTCTGTGTGGGCTCTTTTAAGGAATTATAGTGGCACATATTCCCCTGGGAAGGGAGACTTTTCTCCCCAAAAGGGTTTATTTTCTTGCAAAAAGACCAGCAAGCACAGAGCTCTGGGTCTCAGCTCTTTTGGCATGATGGAAACAAGCACTGCTGGTATCTCACGTGTGACCAGGAGATTGAGTGCACAAAATGGGTGGAGAACCCCCCAAAATGGGCAATGTTATGTACAGGACTTAACTGATTTTAAAGAAAACAACAGAAACCCAGGATGTTTGTATGAGGGGTGAGGAGACAGCTGGGGGAATAGCAGAGGATGTGCTAATGAGGGTATGACTCAGATTTATGTCTAAATGTGGCAGAAGAGTAAATTATTGCCCCAATCCTATCAGAAATGGCAAAGTATCATTAGGACTGGCCAAGACTTTGCATTTAGTTTTCAATATTCCAATCAGCACACGAGATGCCAGAGTGGCTCAGGAGGGAGAGCATCACTCCACAGCTCTGATCATGACCCACAAATCCATGGAAATTTTGGGGTGGGGAAGGACCTTAAAGCTCAAACCCTCCACCAGGGCAGGCCGTGGTGATTTGCTCAGGGTAAATCCCTTTGCTCTGGCAGCTCCCACCATGGAGAATCCCTTGGGAGGACACGCACTGTGCTCACAGAGGCAGCAGAGGAGGATGCCATTTGTAGCTCCCTCCTAATCTGCATCATCTCCATAATTAATCTCTTTGTCTTTGGAGCTAATGATTTTTTGAGGTGCAGGAGAGCAGGGAAATCTCTGAGCTGGGGAACCAGAAAGGGCAAGGCCACCACCAGCAAATCCTCTCTGGTGGGAAAAATACACATTTCCTGTGGCTGAAAAATCCACATTCCTGCCCATTTACTGAGCCCCAGCTGCTGCTTCACCACATTTTCCTCACATCCCACCCAAATTTTCCTGACTTTCCAAGGAGCACAGGCAGCAGGAGCCAGGCTGGAGTGCTTTGCATGTGTAATTGTTTGGTTTGTATGCAGTAGCTGTAAAAATCCTCCATGAGACACCTGAGTGCTTTGAGTCCCTGCTTTTTAAAGGGTAAATACATGTAGTGGTTTTAATTTTTTTTTTTTCATTTTGTTTGGGTTTATTTGAAATTTTATGCTTTTTACAATGTCTTGAATGGACTAATGTAGGAGTTCTGCTTCCCAACCTATCGTGGTCACTTTAGGCTGTAACCAAAGGATCCATTTGGTTCTAACGTGAATCAATTCTCAATATTTTCTGCAGGGGCTTGGAAATTCCTGTTTCAGATTTTTTTGGAGGCCTGATTTTGAAATCAGGTTATGGGAGTGATTTAATGAGTGAAAGTAGTTCTGACACCACTTCTTGTGTGAAATATCTGGAACTTAGCGGCCAAAAATATCAGAATATTGTTATTCTGTGCTTAATGTTCAGTTTCCAGAAATCCTAAAAAATTAAGTTTTCTTTTAATTTCTGTTGTACAACACAGATGCTCTGAAAGGACAGAGAACTGAAAGGACATTTTCTGATTTTTTGAAATGTATTTTTCTCATTATCCTGAGCTCCTAAAAAGGAAAGCCTGTTGTGACCAGGGATGGATCTGAAGGATTTTGCTCCATGCAGGTGAATCTTCCCTCTCTCTCCACTTTCCTCTTTCAGTTCAGTAAAATCAAATGTTTTCTGTGTTCCTGGCAGGCTCCTGTGCTGCACCTACCACAGTGGCATTTTACAGATATTCCATTTGCTCCCCAGAGTGCTGCACTGGCTCCTGTGTGTGGCACGTGCTGCAGTGACACCCAGGAGCTCAGCAATGTCACACCAGGCTCTGGGCTCCTGTACCAGCCAGGACTTTCTCACACTCTGCTTTTACATTTGGAGCTCAGATTATTTCGTTTACATTAACCCTTCTTCTGCCAGCGCCCATCTCCCATCACCAGGATAAACAATCTGCTTTAATGGTGTGTTTTCTTTCTTGTCTACATATATCATATCTGGCTGACAGAAAACCTCACAATCCTTTGCTTCTTCAGAAATATACTTCATCTATCCAACATTTTTTCCCTTTATGCCCATAATTAATTATTAACAAAATAAATACATTTTCAGCCAACGCCTCACCCAGTTCAACATATCTCATAGAGTATTCAAATTAGAAGCATATGATCCTGATAAACCAAACTGAAACATAAAATTTATAAAATCTAATTCCCCAAGATTTAATCAGCTGTCCAGGAAGGCAGGAGGGTCAAGAGTTGAATGACAGATGGTTGTTATTTATAGGTTTAGGTAATTATTGTGTTTGTAACACAAACAGTCCCTTTCTTGAACAGTCTGAAAATAAAAAGTGAAAAGAAAGCGATGTAAAGAAATAAGAATTCAGTTTCTGCTGGCAGTGCTCAAATCCAGCCATTCCTGCCCTAAACACATCCTGGCTGCTCTCTGGAGGTGACTTCAGCCACCTTTCCATGTGGGAATAAACCCAAACAAAGTTTTCATCCTCTGCTACAAACCACACGAGGCAGAACCACTAGATTTAAAACAGCATTAAAAAACAAGCTTAGTTCCAAAACTCAGAACTTCCCAAGGTTTTGATTCACCACTGGAAAAGTTGGACACAAGTCTTTCAAGAATTGGTGAGACGTGGGGTTTTTTTCATCAATACTTTTCTTGGTTTGTTGTTTAACTCCCCCCCGTTTGTTTTTTTTTCCTTTCAAGTAATGAAAACACTTCCAGCTTTCTTTATAATTATGGAGCAGAAGGATTAGATTGAGCTGCACCCGAGACGAGAAAAATCGACTTTTTTTTTTTTTTTTTTTTTTTTTTTTTCCTTTGGGAAGGAAAAAAAATCTTCCTTTTTCCAACCTTCCTTTCTCCCAGCACCAACGGATCCATGGACTTACCTGGGTTTCTGGATTTCCTTGGCTCCCTGTGCGCTGCTGGCTGGTAAACACCAACAGGAGCTGCCGAGGAACAGGATGGAGGTGCTGACCTTCCCTTCCCTGCAGTTCTTCAAAGTCAGCCCCAGGGACTCCACATTAAATAGAGGAGCCAGGCAGGAGAGCTCTGCTCCCCCTTCTGTTTGGCTTTCACGGCTGAGTTCTGAAAAGCTGCTCAGAGGTTTCCTCTTACCTTTCTACTGAAGCACAACGGCGTGGTGCTGCTCCAGGACAGGATTAGGTCATTCAAAGAGCCCAGAGAGACAGAGAGAGAGAGTGGAGCTCAGAGGCTCCAAAGGCTGGAAAGATCTGATCTTACATCAGGTGAGAGAAGGCAGCTGGCTGGGCAAGCCAATAATTATGATATCAGCTCTTGTTGGCCTCAGGCAGTCCTGCATTTAATAAGAATACAAATATGACTAAGCTGCATTTTTTTTTTTTTTTTTTTTTTTTGCCTTGTTCTCTTGGTGATTCCTCAGAGAAGCTGGGCAGGTATGGAGCTCTAACTGTCTGGAAAGAGAGAGCTCTCTCTCCACCTCTCTGTTTTCCTTTTGATTTAAAACACCCATCTGTTACCCTGTTTTGCAAACCCATTATCCACCTGTGGTTATTAAAAACACTCTTTCCTGGCATGGAGCTTGCCAGAGGATCCCAAAGCCTCCAGCTCCCAGAATTAGGTGCCTTTCTTGCGTTTGTTCAGCCTGAACTCTCAGCATGGAAGGAACACGTTGGAATGTCAAAACTTCTTGCGCTGTTTAAAGCATCAGGGGAACACTACAGAACCAGGGCACCCAAGATTTTATTCCTTCCCAAAACCAGAGGAACAGCTTAGTGTGGGCCTGATTTTGTACATGTATTTATGAGAAGAGGTCTTTTTTTGTGCAGATCTCAGGAACTGAGATGTGCATGTGCAAGAATGTGTGTTTGCTGCCCTTGCCTGGCTTTGTGCACCCTCTCCAATCCCCTGCTCACACCTACTGTAATAACACTCACCTACCTCATAGGGTGTTGTGGGGATTAATTAATGTTTGTAAAGTGCTTTGAAGATGAAAAGCCCTGAATGAGTGCTAAATATAATTATCATCATTCCACAAAACAGTAGAAACATCTCCATGGCCCCCAGGTCATTGTATAGGTACACCCATGTTTATCTGCCACGATTATGGTCAGATACTGAACCAGGTATTGAAACTTTGATAAAAATTCCCTCTCTGTTCTGGAGGATGTATTTAAATTCATGTTAAGCTCATGTTGTTTGTGAAGTTTTTTTTTTTGTGATGCCTGTTGGAGAATATTTTACACTGATCTGTGATAGAAAAGCTCTGCCAGGGCACCCACGTGCCACAAAAACAGGTGAAGGAAAATTCATGTTTTCATCTGTGCTGAATTATTTCCAATCCTGAGTTTGCCAGCTTGATTTTATGAGATCTATCAGAGACTTCTGAGACTAGAAATGAAGACTTTTTCAATTTATCTGCTGGATCTTCTAGCAATGCAGAGTGTTGGTGGATGTGCTCTTTCCTGTCTGGAAGATGCCAAAGATAGTGCTGGGTAATGACTTGTCTTTTCCAAGGACTTCCACGTTTGATGTTCCTCAGAGCTGTGTGTCTGAATCTGCCAGGGAAGGCTCTGAGATGGCTGGGATGGCACCCCACATCTCCTCTTCATTATCCCCAAATTCTGCACCACCTTTAATCTCCAGCTCTCGCTGTGATGGCTGGGACAGACAAACCTGAGATGGTTTTTGTGTGGGGACAGCCCAGAAACAAAGCCTGGCCTGGGTGCAGCTGCTGGTCCCTAAATTTGCTGGTTTTACATCACCCTGGTGTGTGTGCTCCCTCCAGGTGGAATCACAGGTCAGGTGCAGCTGCTGGTCCCTAAATTTGCTGTTTTAGCATCAGTCTGGTGGTGCTCACCCTCGTTCCATCTGGAGTCACAGGTTGGTTGCGGTGCAGAGATAAGAGCCTGAATGAAAGTGAAATGACTGCAGAGCATTATCTCTTCATTTCTGGGATGAGCATCAGGAGGAAATACCTAGAGGAAAGCAGGGTGTCAGAATTTGCTGCACATTTTCCTGTCTCTTACTTTACCTGTCTTTCTCACAGCCTTGGATCAGCACCCACTTTTGTGGACGTGAGGAGCTCAGCACAGCACTGCTTCATGGGGTCTCTCCTTTCCAGTTTTGTGGCATTTAAAATCACTATTTTTTCCCTTACAGGGTTTTGTTTAAAGCAGTTTTTTTCCTCAGGAGATGAAGCTGAACAACAGGAGAGATCAAGATGTTTAAATCAGAGCAACCTTGTTTTTGTCAGATCCAGACTAGACTCCTGCAATGTGATAACTTTATATCTCTCCTTGGTCTGGGCTCTTATGGAAAGACTGAGCTGTTGATTTGCTGTACTGGCAGCTATGCTAAGCTGTTAAATTCTGTTCCCTAATCTGATATTTAATTTTAGGGGGGGAAAATTAAAATTACAGCTATTAAAGTTGTAAAGTAAATATTCAAAAAGCAAGTCAGTGGAACCCATTCACTGTGTCTGCAGCCTGAAGTAACAATGTCAGGTGGAAATGGTTCCTATCCACTTCCAGCAGAGCTCCTTGTTTTCCACAGTTTGATCCTTGTTTTCCAGAAGTTTTCCCTGCTTTCTGCTTTCTGCTTTCCAAAGGAAGAGGAAGAGCTGAGCTCAAAGCTGTGCATGACACCCTGTGTGCAATTCAGAGCGTTTGATCAATTTTAACTTCAATTCCTTGACATGGAAAAGCTCTGCTGACCTCATTATAAACCCCTCCTGCTATTTATAATTGACAAGAACAGTCTTGTTGATCTGGAAATTTGTCAGCCAGTAGTTCTCCCTATGAACTTCACTTTTTGCCCAGCCAAAGCATAAATTAATCCCTTTGATTCAATATTCCTGCTTAATTTAGCAGAGAGATAATTGCTTATTTTTAATACATTGTTTATATTTTATTATGCAGTGATGGCAGCAGTATTTGTTATCATAAATAGCTTTGTAGGCTCACAATTTTTGTGTCCTAACATTTGGATGATAAGCTTAGAAAATGATTTAGGACGTAATCTAACCAGCTATTCTGCCACCATTAAATAGGAAAAGTGGCCCAGCATCTCTCCCTTGGGATCACCTGAGGGAAGACACACCTGGGTGTAACTTTACTCGTCTGCTGGGCTGCCTTTAAATAGTAGTTAGGACTTGCTTTTTATCTTCTGAGATATCCCTAGGGAATACACACCTTGGTTTAACCTACATACACCCCAGTCCATTTCTGCCCCTCAGAAGTAATCACAACTGCATTTATCTGGCAGTTTGATGTGTGGAGAAAAACACATTGGTTAAACTGAGCTTGGCAGTGTCAGCATCCCAAATATTTCACCAAATCAGAGAATGCTTTGGGCTGGAAGGGACCTTGAAGACCATTTGTTCCACCCCTTGCCATGAGCAGGGACACCTTCCACTAACTTGTTCCAACCTGGACTTGAACAATTCCAAGGATTTAATAAAGTTTAGCTCTCATTCCCTCTTCTTTTGGCAAAAATTTATCTTTTTCCTGTTACTGTTATAGAGGAGCTGTGAGCTGGAGCAGTGAAGGATAAAATTCACCAGGGAGACCTGAATCACAGCCTCCAAATCTGGCACGCCCAGAAGATGCTCTTTTGTTGCCATTTGCAGAACTTTCAGCTTGCTAATTGTTCAATCTCAAATTAAAATACAAAGGACCATCATTAGACACAGAAATATCATTTCCTGACCGGTGATTTAGTGCTGCCCACAGAGCACAGCATGGGGAGCAGTGTGGCAGCCACTGCAAGGTGTTATTTGGTTATTTTGGAAATGAGGCTGAGCTCAAGGTGCTGTTAGCCTTGACTCTGTGCCTTTCTGCTCTAGGTTAAATTCAGGAAGGTGATCCTGACACGTGTTCCAGGCATTGTGTCGCCAGCACTGGGCTTTGCTTTGCATTTTTGACAAGACTGCTCTTGGTGAGCAGCTTTCAGTGCAGAGGTGGGATAATTAATTAAAGAGACACAGAGATTGGGCTAATAATTGGGAGTAATAATCTCTGATTGGCCTCACAGGTTTATTTTGTCCTGTGATGAGTTATTTGGTCCTTCCATATTCAGAGCAGGACCCTGCATTGTTCCAGGGTAGCTGGAGCTGGATCCTTCTCCTGTCCTCAGGGAGGAATTCCTGTTCCTCCTTGCAGCTGATCACTGTAGAAATACAGAATTTCAGACCTCAGATAACAGATGATAAACCTCCTTCTCTCCTCACAGAGCACAGCTAGTGAGGAGCTGGCAGCATTCTGTCAACTTTCCCCTTTTTTTGTTGACACTGCGCTTCAGAAAAAGCCTTTTGTGATTTTTGTTTCCCCCCTTTTTTTTTTTTTTTTTTTTTTTTTTTTTGAGGTTAACAGAAAGGGAGCAGGCTTTCCTAGCCTGCAGCTGCTGGATGAGTGGTAGCTTGGCAGGCTGTCTGTGTTTGTTTGCTCTGATGGCTCCTGCATTTTTGGCTGTTCCCAACATCACAGAGCGAGGCTGTCGGGGCAGTTCTGGTGACACGGCAAGGAAAGGGGAGATCCTGCCTTCCACCAGCTCCCAGAGATGAGAATTGGATGGATGTCAAAGCCAGGGGTGTAGGGGAATGTGGCCAATGTCACAAGGCAATGATGGAATCCCAGCAGTGCTGCTGATATTGGAGGTGCTGACCCCCAGCAGGACCTTGTGAAGGTGTGAGCGCAGAGATTCAGAGCAGAATCCTGGTTTGAAGGCCCTGAGGGACTTGTGGGAGTTTCAAGAACGTGTGGGGATCTCCAAGGGAGACCTTTGAACTGCATGAGTCTTCCCAACCCGCTCCTGTCACACTCCTGACTCCGAATATGTCATGCAGGTTTGGCCACTTAGTGTCCAGGCATGAGCAGGGCAGTGAACACTCATCCATGACTTCATTCTGTTGTTTCTAACAGGCTTGCTGCCTGCTCTTTTTATTTTCCATTTATTTTAGGCTGAGTGGTGATTTCAGAGGTGTTGAACAACCCACATCTTCCCTCAGTAATGCCCAACTTTTTGTTCTTGGGGTTTATTTTCCTGTTCCTCCTGGCTGATGCTCTGTGGTGAACACACAGCATCATTTCTGGAGCTGTGGCAGGGCTCAGAAGCAGAATTAGTTTGTGAATAAGATGTTGCTTGGTGGTTCAGATGGAAATGTTTGCAATTCACTGCACTTCACAACCCAAGGTGAAACGCTGTGCTCTGACACTGCTCCTCTACAGCAGCAGAAGAATTTGTTTGAATTGCTGGAGTGTCTCTCCACATCCTCAGCTTGCAGAGCCTCCTAAATCCCTTCCAAAAAAATTATCAATTCAGGAATATTGCTCTGCATTTTGCCTTGCTCAACATATTTTCTGTAGAACTCAGGGAATCCTTCAGCTAGAAATAAAACCCTAAACCCTCTTGGCACCACAACCTTTAACCAAGTTTCTCTCCAGTTAGTGACATGATTGGTTCTAAACAGGATGATTAATATTTAGCCAGCTAGAAGACAGCTAACAGTGTTTTACTCCTGCCAGAGGCTTAGGCTAGCACATGATTATCTTCTTATAACTGGCTTGGCAGAAACGTCTGTGTGTGTGTTGGTTTGGTGTTTCTTTTCTTTTATTTTCTTTTTTTTTTTTTTTTTTTTTTTAGCCCCTTAACCATGTCTAGTAACCAGAACAACTGGTCTGTCTTCTTTGCTTCTTGGAGTGTGTGCTTGGATGTTCCTGACTGCTCCATGAGCAGCCAGTGCCAACACATGCACGCCCTTTTTGTGTTTCCCCACTTCCATAGAATCTGGGGGACTGTTTTCCCCAAAGATTTCCAAATAATCAATGGGAGAAATACAGACGCATCAGCAGGACTGGGTTGTGTTGCAGAAAAACTGGTTTAGGAGCACAACTCAGATTTAGCTCTCCAATCACAGAGCCCCAGGATGGTTTGGGTTGGAAGGGACCTCAAGGATCATCCCATTCCAAGCCTTACCCAAACATTAACCAGGCTGAAATGTGAATTTCTTGGGAGCTCCTGAAGACAACACAGTGATACCTGCAGGACTGACAGGGGTGTGATATCACAAGGTGATATCACAATTCAAACGAGGTGTTGCCTCAAATCCTGCCAGCCATGATTGTATTGAATTTGAAACAGAAAGGAGAACTGGGAAGAGCTGAGCTGGGACAATAGAAAGCAGGGACACACTTGGGTTTTCCTGACCAATTATAAGGCAAACACAGCCTGGGATGAATTATTTGAGCCAGACTAGAGCAGAGCCTGGATTTGGGGAAATAAGCAGCACGTTCAGCAGGAAGGTTATGGAGTTATAGCTGTGTGTCGTCAGGCTTTGGGCTGACCTTCCAGCTCCTCTGGTCAGGACTTTGGAGCCATCAGGTCAATAACCAGAATTCCCAGGTTCTCCCCATCCTGTCCAAACCATTTTCCCATCTTTCTTGGACCATCCTTAGTAATGGAAAACACAAAAACCCTGTGCTTCCTCCAACAGCCACTGAAATCATCCCAGAGGTATTATCTTAAAAATGAGAAAATGATTCAATGAAAGAAGGAGTGAATCACGTAAATACCCAGAGAGCTGAACCTCAGCAATGTCCCTCCCTTCTGAGTACAAAGCAAAGAACAAAAGCAGGCTGCTGCCTGGCATGGGCCCCTCCTAGATGACTTACTGGGACTGTGAAATCATCAGAAGCCTCAGAAAGAAGTGCTTAGGCAGCATTTATAACTTGATTTTCTTCTCTTCAGTCCTCTGTGAGCGTGGACCTGCTCACTGTTTAGTCCACAAAATGGGTGAGGAAGGCAAATATTTAATACTCATTGAATTTTGGATGCCTTTTACATTTTAGAGGCTGACAATTGGTTTTTTAGAGCTAAAAAGGGGCATAGACATTATGAGGTCATGTAAATATGAAACCACATTTTTATTGCTGAGGATGATTTTTAAACACACTCTTAGAAAACAGACGATGTGAAATCTTGTCTGTTATAGTGGGAGGTAAAAATCCTCAGCAGGTCATTAATTCCTCCCTGGCAGCCAAACCAAGATTGCTTCAGCACTTAGAGGAGCTTCAGTTAGAATGAAATATTGATCTCAGATTGCCAGACTTAAAATTAAGTGTGTGAGATACAAGAGTCAGAGTAATCCACTCTAGAAGGTATTCAGTGCAAAGCATGCTGTGAAAGATCCTAATTATTTAATGAAAAATAATTGTACAAAAGATGAAAAGAGGATGAAAAGGAAGTAATTGCAACCCTGAGGTTTCCATTCTAAATTCAGTTAAAAATGTTTCAGCTTAAAACAAGAGTTTTGAGTTCATGTGATTCTCCATGCATCTCCTTAGGAAGAACAGGATCAGTTCTCCCTCATTGTCAGCCCTCTGTAACTCCTGAGTTTTTAATGGTTTATTCAGTGAAATGGGAATTCTCTGCAGCTACTCCACACTGCTGAAATGCCTTTGTCAGTGGTTTTTTCCCCTTTCTCATTGCCCTCCTCAGTTGTTTTTCTGCACTGTGTGCTTTTCACTCTGGCTCTTGTGACATCAGTGGCAAATGTCTGTGAGGAATTGCCCCGGGCCAGTGTGACTTTCAAAGGATAAGACAATTTGTTCCCTTGCCAATGAACAGTTTATTACATTTCTAATTATTGTTATTAGTCTGGCAGGTGGTGCCATGCATGATATTTTTACAACTGCCAAAGATGCAGGTACTTCTTTCATGATGAAAAAATAACCTGGGTGAGATTGAAAGGAAAACCAGGTGCTCTGCTCTTGGATGTGCTGGATAATTCTCTGCACTCATGTGGTGTACTGGTTATTTTCAAACCTTAAGTTGAAACATCCTGACTCCTGAAAGATTTTGTTGTGAGACCAATTGTAATTAAAGTGTGTTAGCAGCCTAGGTTAGATTTGGAGATTTCTCTCCCTCCCTCCCTCTCAAGTTCTTTCCTCTAATCTTTATTACTCTACTTGTTGTGCAAATTAAAGACTCATCATATTTATAAACTCAGAGTTCACGTTAATCACTGCCTAAGAATATTCAATACCCCTTTCCCAATGAAGATCTGGGTTCCTGAGCACAGAGATTTGACTTTCTCTGCTCTGTGGGGTTGCATGCAGTCAGATTAAAGACATAAAAATGATATAAATACTCTGTGCTGGTGCAATACCTTAATATCCCTCTGGAGCAGCCCAGTCCAGTTCCACCCACTGCTGCCTGTGCAGAGCAGTTTATAAAACTCTGAGCAACCTGATCCAGTGAAAGGTGTCCCTGCCCATGGCAGGTGTTGGGATGAGATGGTTTTTAATGGTTTTAGCCTCAAACACTCCATTATTCCATGATAGATGGTGTTATTTTGTGTTATTCGTGCCTTTACACTCTCCTGGTATTTTGTGTGGCAAAATACACTTTCTTAAAGCAATTTCACACTGTTTATCCTGTAAATCCTGGATGATTTCATGTTACACTGCCACTAAAGAGAAGAAGTGAAATCAAAAGCAATAGAGAAATAAAACTGATTTATTCACTGATGGTTTCAACAGCCAAGCTGACAATAATTAGAAGGGCCAAAGTCCAGCTAGAGCTTAATCTGACCACTGCTGTAAAAGGCAATAAAAATGTTCCTATAAATATATCAGCAACAGAGGAAGAGCAAAGGAGATTCTGCCTCCTTTGCTGTTCATAGAGGGAAGCCCAGTGACAGCAGATGAGGAGGAAGCTGGATCCATCCAAGGACACTGAGGATCCAGCTGGAAATGCTCCCTGAGCCCCTTCCCATCCCTCCCCAGCAGCCCAGGCCGACTGGAGCTCGCTGGAGGTCAGCAAAAGTGACACCCACCTCCAAAAAACCACACCTGAATGGGAATCCAGGGCATTGCAGAGCTGCCTTGGTGCCAGGGCAGGCTGTGGGCAGCCCCTCAGGGATGGCATCTCGTTCCATGGGACAGGAGGTGATGGAGCAGAGCTGGCACAGATCCACCAGGGGCAGGTCCTGCCTGACCAACCTGATCTGCCCTGACGGGGTCAGGGTGTCAGGAGAGGCTCTGACACCACTTCCCACAGGATTCTCCTGGGGAAACTCATGGCTTGGGTGGGCGCACTGCTGGTGGAGCCCAGGCAATGGTGGGGATGGGGCCACAGCCATTCCCTGCTCACCTGGCTCAGTCCTGGCTCACAGCTCCGTCCGTGGTCTGGCTCAGGAGCCTCAGCAAGATTGGATCTCAGGAGGAGCATCACTGAAAGGGCCACCATCAGTGGTGGAGCCACCATCCCAGGGTGTGGATGTGGCCCTTGGGGACAGGGCTGTGGTGGCTTTGGCAGAGCTGGGTAACGGATGGACTGGGTGATCCCAAAGGTCTTTGCCAACCTAAATAATTCCATCATTCCATGTTTGGGTTCCATCAGTGTGACGGTGTTCACAGGGGTCTGAGGATGAGGGGAGAGACGAGGATCTGACTCCATGTTTCAGAAGGCTGATTTATTATTTTATGATATATATAATATATATAATATATATGATATATATGATATATATTATTATATATTATTATATATTACTACATTATATTATATTATATTATATTATATTATATTATATTATATTATATTATATTATATTATATTATATTATATTATATTATATTATATTATATTATATTATATTATATATAGAGAGAATATATATAATAAATATATATTTTATATATAAAATATATATTATATATATATTATTTTATTATATATATTATATTAAAACTATGCTAAAATAATAGAAGAAAGGATTTCATCAGAAGGCTGGCTAAGAATAGAATAGGAAAGAATGATAACAAAGGTTTGTGGCCCGAGCTCTCTGTCCGAGCCAGGTCACTGTGATTGGCCATTAATTAGAAACCACCACATGAGACCAATCACAGATGCACCTGTTGCATTCCACAGCAGCAGATAATCAATGTTTACATTTTGTTCCTGAGGCCTCTCAGCTTCTCAGGAGGAAAAACCCTAAGAAAAGGATTTTTCATAAAAGATGTCTGTGACATACCAGCACTGCTGCAGGAGCTGCCTTGTTGTTACTTACGTGGCTGCTATCTCAACAAGCACAAAGCAGCTCTCTCTGTCGTTCCCATGACAAAAATTAATTTATTCTGGTGAAAAAAATAATTTATTCTTTTCATATATATACCCCTCTTTTCTTCTCCATTTGCCAGGAATATCAAACAATCCTATTCAGTAAAACCAGACACACAAATTTGCTGTAATTAATGCAGATGCATTTTACTGAATTGTGCTTTGGTTTGAGGAGTTAAAGACGTGGGACATTCTTCACCTCTGTCCCCTACCCTGATGTTTCATTGTGACAGGAAATTTTCCTTAATTTTTACCTCATACAAATGGCAGCACCAGAAAATTAGGAATGTCCCGTAAGAAAAACAAACCAATAGAAAAATTGAGTAGAAAAATCGAGTGTTTTTGTGTTTCTGTGACTTTGCAGGAGCTGCAGCCGTGCCGTGCTGGGCTCAGGGTTTGCCAGGGCTCCAGCAAAGAGCAGATGCTGCTGGAGCAGGGAGCATGGGCATGCTCGGGAGTCACTCCTGCAGGGGCTGTTCAGCAGGTACAGGAGGCCAACAGTGGCACCGAGTCAAGACAGAGGCTGCAGAGATATTACAGAGCTGGCTGCACCTGGCGCAGAGGAAAATAAAGCTGTCGGTGCCCTCCCCTTTCCCCATCACTTCTCTCGTATTTCTGAGATACAGGTGTGTGGTTACTGTGTAAACACAGCAAAGATTTTTCTTCTAGGCTAATAATCTGCGTGTTTTGGTTTGGGGTTTGTTGTTTTTTTTTTTTTTTTCCTCTCTTAGAGTATCTGTGCCAAATCACAAAAGCTGACGGTGTGAACTCCTGCACTTCCACACCCCCTGCGCTCACTTTGGTTTCTGAGCCAGGATTCAGTCAGAGCCTGCCCCTCTGGCAGCTCTGCCTCAGCCTTGCCTGAATTTATTTCACAAATTTATTTTGTCTTGGCTCGAATTAACAGATAATGCATGAACATGAAATCGCTGCTTGTTTTTACTGCCCCATCCACCAATCTGTTGTGACTGTCCAGGTAGCTCTGGCTGTGATCATTGATTTTTGCCAATAATTGGAGGGGGGAAACTGCCTATCTACACCCTAAAAGTCCTCAGAACTAACGCTGCTGATGTTGCTCTCTGCCACACAGTGATAAAAACATAACACTGAAGGAATCACAAAGGTTATTTTGGGTTATTTCCACGGAATCTTGCGGGACTGCTCTTTCTCCTGTCCCAGCTGCAGCTCTCAGTGCCACAGGAGCATTTTCTGAGGTGTGAGGAGAGAGAAAAGCAAAATCCCAGGTGTGAGGAGGCTGCCCCTGTCCAGCTGTGCTATTTGGGATGCACACAGGTGATTGATGAGCGCAGCTTTCATGTAGCAGCAATGACATTGCCAGAGGAAAGAGCAAGGAGGGGAACTCAGGCTCCCTTGGGGTGACAGAGCAGAGAAAGAGGATCCTTTTTCAGCTTTCTGGCAAGTCTCATCAGGAGAGTCCTGGAGCAAAAAAAAAAAAAAAGGGAAATGTGGCTTTCCTTTTGCAGTCACTGAATGCCCCAGAATAACCAGCACCCACTAAAATCCTCCCAAGAGAAAACTGGGAATGCTGGTGCAGCTGACTGGAACACTCTGCACACACCCTGCTGGTCTCACATTGTGCAATTCCATGAAAATGTGCTTTATTTTCATGGGCAACCCTGACCACTTCTCCCTGTGCTTGATGGAAAGGAGCAAGGATCAGCAGAATTACTGAAATTGGGTTTCTGAATTGGGAAGTGACTGAAATTCCCTGCCAAAGAATGGGAAGTCCTAGATGGGGAAAACTTGGAATTGCTCTGCTCCTCGTGGACTGGACAGGGGTCAAGGGAAGTGAGGAAATTCCTGAAATTTTTCCATTTAATTCCTGGAGAATGAAATTTCTGGATTTCATTCCTGAAAGGGATCAAGGGAAGTGAGGAAATACCTGAAATTTTCCATTTAATTTCCAGAAAATGAAATTTCTGGATTTCATTCCTGAAATCTAGATGATTTCAGGTCCTGAAATCATCTGAATGGTATAAACTGGGAGCAGAGTAAGTTTCTGATGGTCTAACTAATGCTAGTTAATATTTCAGGTGCAGTGACACCTGAAGGTGGTTGTGATTCATTGT
Source organism: Melospiza georgiana (assembly GCF_028018845.1). NCBI lineage: Eukaryota > Metazoa > Chordata > Aves > Passeriformes > Passerellidae > Melospiza > Melospiza georgiana. The sequence continues at coordinate 9,108,327 of NC_080448.1, read as the reverse complement.
TAGGTCACAAATACCTCACGCAGGCATCCAGCATCTGAGCCTTGAAGCAGCTGAATCTGGTCTGATTCATAAAAATAAATGTGTTGAACCCTTGAATTAATCATCCTGCTCCTTCTCTATTTTCAAGTTCATTGGGTTTTGCTGTTTTTTGGACAATTTTCATGCATTCATTAAACGTATGACTCTGCTGCCCTGCATTGGTTATGAGGAGTGTTCCCTTGTTCCATTCATTTTAAAGGGAATTCTCCAAGGAAAATCAACACCAGCCCAGGTGCTTGGCCTGGATTTGGGGACCCTGGGCTTGGCCTGGTGCAGTGTCTGCAGCAGGAGGTGACCCTGGGGAGGGAACCTGCACCTCCTGCATGGTTTCGGTGTCTTAATATGATTAAAGGATAAATAATACTAAATGTTTCCTTAATAGGAGAAAATACCCAGCATTGACAGTGGTGATTAAGTTCCATTAAACAGTTGTTAGTTTGGACACCAGGTGATTAGTACATCCAAACCACTTCATTTCCAGACTTTGGCACCTTGCTCATTACTAACCCAAGCCATAAAGTTCAGTGAATCAAGTTGTAAATAGTTTTATTGGTCCCATGTTGGAAAAAAAAAAAAAAAAAAGAAAAAAATGAGGGTTGTGAAATTCCTGGATGATTTCAAGTTAGGTATTTCTTAAGTCCTTGTGTTTCTGCTTTCTGTTCTTTAGTTATTCATCATTGCAGAGGATTTAAATTCTGTTTCTGCTTTGGCAAGCACTAAATCCAGTGGGCTAGTTGAGAGTTGTATTCCTGAAATAAAATAAACCAAATGGAGAAAGGGCTGGAGATGCACCCAGCTTGCCATAGTTATCCAAGGGAGGAATTTCCTCAAGGACACCAGAGGAGCAGCTTTTACAGCTCCTGGAGAAAGGTCCACAGTCACCCACATGCTGCTAATTATTGAATAGAACACAGAACCTCATGTTTCTGTTTGTTTGCTGAAAATAATTCTCACCTTTTTGAGAATTATTTCATGTCCATTTAATGATAAGGTGTCCTTCCAAGCAGCTTTTGTTTATTTACTTTTATTTTTAATGAAAGTTTAGGAATTGAGTTGTATGTCCTGACACATTTCAAGATGTCACTGCTATTGCAACAAGGCTCATTTTAATGCCTCTTAAGTGACTGGGAGCAAATTTTTGGTTTCTCCAAAGCAATTTGAGGATTAGAAAGATGTGCTGGCTTCACCCTGGTTTAGCTTTCAAATTGCCATGTGTCCTGTTAAGTCTGTTTATGATTTCAGTGACCCTTGCATCACTCCCATGCCACTTTTACAAATTGCTGCCGAGGTGTTTATGGCCAGGTTCCTTTCCCAAATGTAAGCAATTTTTTTTTATTTTTTTTTTTCAGGAGCCTGCCCAGAAACCATCATCTTTTGTGGTGTGGTCACAGAAATGGTGTGTTTTTTAGCAGGGCAAGGCCTCCCTGCTCCCTCAGAGTGCATGTGTGTGCCTGCAGAGGCTCTGTGTGTGTGCAAGGCAAGGCAGGACAGCTCCATAACTGCAGGGAGAATCAGGAGGTGGCTCCGAGTCTCACCCACTTACTCACCGCTGGAAACCTGTGTTTTGTGGTTTTGAAGAGTAGTTTTTTTTAGGCCAAGTCAGGCAAAAAAAAAAATAAAATAAAAAAAAATACACAGGTCCCCTCCTCGTCTCCAAATTTATCACTTGTGGAAAAGCAAACTTGGTGTGAGCTGAGGAGCTGCAGTGGGAATCCCAGCTGAGCACAGCAGGTGCTGAGCTGGCAGTTTCACAGCAGATTGTGAAATTTGATCTCACAATGGGAAATGGAGCCACTCCTTGAGGTCAATATCTGGAAACATAATGGGGAGCCACCCTTTCAAAGGTGATCCGGGTAATAATGGGGCTTAGAAGCACTTTCTACCTGCTTTGCTTAGAAAATTATGAAAATTTTTAATGGTGTTACTGGATTTTGCACAAGCACACTATATTTAGCTGTACCTCAAGTGGTCCTGAGCTCAGACACACCGCCAAGGCACCAAACTGCCAGTGCCACCACCACTGCAAGGTGAAACTGGTCATGGAATTCTCCTTGTGTCCTGTTTGTTCTTCTCTTCTCTTTCTCTTCTCTTCTCTTCTCTCTCTCTTCTCTTCTCTTCTCTTCTCTTCTCTTCTCTTCCTCTTCTCTTCTCTTTCTCTTCTCTTCTCTTCTCTTCTCTTCTCTTCTCTTCTCTTCTCTCTTCTCCCATCTCTCCTCCAGATTTTCACCCCTATTTTTTCTGGAATTTGGGCATTTTTACGCCCTCTGAGTAACTCCCACTGCAGATAAATGTGGTAAATCTGTGCTCAGCCACATTAATGAAGGTGGAACACCCAGCATTAATGCATCGGCCCCCATGACACTCTGTGCTACTTTGATGTCTCTCTCCTTTCTTCTTGAGATTGGCATAAAGATTGCACCTGTGCACCTTCAGGTTCTTTATGCACACCACAAGCCTCTGAATAATGTAGACTAATAGAAAAGACTTCAAAGAACCATAACAGAGTTTTAAAAGGCCTGGAAGGAGAGGCCAATGGGAAATGTTATAAGAATTCCACCTTTCCTGCTTAGCTAAGCAGTAATTTTAGGAGGACATGTAAAGTCTACAGGAGAATTTCAAAGAAAACAAAAAGCAAACAAAAGCAGAGCACACTTCCCTGATGCTGGAGACAAAGGAGGGAGAAGGAGAGTCTCTCAGCAAATCAATCTGCTCCAGTTTGGCATTTTTTAAGTCCTCAGACAGAGGGTGAGCAGAGTAATAATGAAAATATTTAGAGAGATTTGGGTGTTATTTGGTAGAGGGAAAAGTAGAGGGAAAGGAGAGTGGTGTAGCAGTGACCTGAGCAAGTCATTATGTGATTGGAATCTGTTGCCCAGAGCTCATTAGCAGCAGAGAACAAATGCCTTTCCTTCTGGAGCTGTGGATATTCTGCTGGATCTCTATCTCACATCAAATTAAAACTCTGTCAAAGCCGCAGGAGGATTAACACCACCAGGCTTGTTCTTTCCAAGACAGAGATTTCCACAGCCACTGAGGAATTAATGACCAGCAGACACCAGAATTAGCTGGATCTTTGGAACTGGAAAAAAACTGCAGCAAGTCAGTGAATTTGGACATTTTCTGAATCAAAATTAAGCTGCACGCTGCCCCTCTCATCTCCTAATAATTAGGGTTAATAATTATAATTCTTTCTCTCTAATAATCAGAGAAAGAAAAATTAAATATTTTGAGGAGAACATACTGTTTTAGAGTGAAATTCCCTCATTTTCACTCTCATGGGACCAGTGTGGAGATCCCACCAGAGTGAGGTTTCAGAAATGCACTTTGTGCACCATTGAAGCAGGAAACAACAGAACAAAGGTTTCAGAGCAAACTTCAGGGGCACACATTGAGCAACTGCTCTGCCTGAACCCAACCTCATTTATGGCACCAGGAGATCGTTTTGGCAAAGTGCTTTTGGACATTTTTCAGTTTGGGTCATTAGGAATTTATCTGCTACTGAAAGTCAGCTCCAGCAGAACAGGGGTGAGATATGGAACAGGATTACATAATAGGCTTTCACAAAGGAAAATCTTGGGCTGCACAGTCCAAGAAAATTTGACTCAGTAATAATAACAACATAATTGCTACTTTAAAGATAAGAGAAAATCAGCTATGCTGATTTCTCCGATTATTTAAAGATATTGTAAGTGAGAACACGGACAAGCAGTTGATACTTGGAAGACAGAAGCAGTGATTTATAATTAAAAAAATAAACTCTAGAAGACAGGGGTACATTAAAAAACACTTTAATTCAGTCATACATATTTTAGGACACAGGGATTCTCTCCCTTTCAAGGAAATGCCTTACCATGAACTTGCAGGCTGTAATCTGACATAAATAACACCGGGGTGGATGTTCTGGGAGAAAATTCATCTTTTACATTCCTAACAAGGGGACTGCAAATAAATACATTTCAAACTAGGAGGGGCTGACACAGTGCTTTTTCTGTGATCACACAATACACAGCTTGCTGTCAGTGCCCACAGAGTATATAACAATCATGTACACCTTGAACATTTACACATGTACAGGTGGAGACCTGTGACAGCCCAAAATCAGGAGCTCAGAGTCTCTCTCCCTCCTTTTCCCTATTCACACCTCTCTCTTATTTTCTTGCTGCAGATTTCAGACTTACTGTAAAAGCACTGGGGGCAAACACCCCTGCAGAGGCAGAAAACCTAAAGGTGGGAGGGCTGCAAAGCCAAAAATCACCTCAATCCTCCTCAGAACCCAACAGCAGCCGGGCAATTTCACTGTCTGTTACCATTGGGAGGATTTTGCTTGCCTTTTGCACAGAAGAAGCTTTTCTCTAAAGCTGTGTGGATGAGAGCCCTGCTCTCCCTGCAGCTCTGACAGGAGCAGTCCTGGCTCTGTGCCCTGCCCAGGTCACAGACAGGTCCCTGTCCTGTTGGCCCACGAGGGGAAGGTCTGCAGCTGGAACAGGGATGAGGCCCAGGTGTTGATGGCCAGGGTGATGGTCAGGACTCCCAGAATGTTGAGCACAAACCCAGCTTTGGCCTAGAATTGGAAAAGAGAAGGGTTGTTAGCAGCCCTGAGTGCTTTTTTTTTCCTTCCTTGATGGTTAGGATGGTTTGCATGGTTTGATTTTATCTTTGGTGTGTTTTATCCACCAAATTATATTTAAGTTGGTTTTCTTCAGAAATATAATTTGTATAAAGGGAAAGGTTTCATTGGATAAAACTCTTAAAACTAGAAGGAATAAAAATTTCTTTTATTCCACTTCTCTTCTGACCTGGTATTTCTCTCTGATGTTACTTTAGATTTCTTCTTGGAACAGCATCAATGAATTGGCCCCATGTTATAAGTTATGGAAGTTATTAAGAGACATGGCACTGCTGTCCTTGCATCTTTAGTGACTTCTTCAGTCTCTAAAGACTCAAGAGGGCACCCAGTGGGATGTGCCAGGCTGTTCCCTGTCCCTGCAGAAGGACAGCCAGGTGACAGGGCCCTTGGACACCCTCATGCTCTACATTTGGGTTTTTCCAAGCAGTTAGACATTGACAGCTCTTATTATAAAATCTTCAAGAGGCCCTGGCTGTTCTTTAAAGGTTCATTAGCACCTTTCTAAGATTCTCAGAGTGTATTAGAGACAGTGTGACCCTTTATTAATGCACACACATCTTTTCACTTGACATAAGACAGGCGCACTGACTCTCCTAACTCTCCAAGAAGAACCAGAATCAGAAAAGATCAAACCTAGGGGTGAAAATCTGGAAAAAAAGTGTTGTTTTCTTTTTTCTCACCATATCAATAACCCTGAGCTGTCCATAGGAGAAGACAATGGCATTGGAGGAGTTGCCACGGGGAGCATGAAGGCCAGAGATGCAGAGAGTGTACAGGGCAGCATGACATAGAGAGGGTTGAGGCAAATTGCTTCAGCCTGTGCACAAAAAGAGAGCAGAGATGATGGGTTTGACACACAGAAATGCACAGAGATCTGGTTGTATTTGTCCATGTCAGAAGGCTCATTCTCCCCCAAACACTGCAGCCACTCATGCTTTGCTGCTGCTTCAGACACTTCCAGCATCTTTACGCAGCAAACGCAAGAATTGATTTTGTGGTCAGGGCTTTGTATAAATGGATAAATAATGCTTATATTCAGCTCCAAACCCTGGCTTTTGAGTTGGTAAAGAACAAAATTAAAGCACCAGGGGAGGCAGGTGAAGCTGTGGAGGTGAGAGCTTTGGTTTAGGGGCTGGCTGGAGTCTGTGGCCTATGTAAAAAGATTTTGGAGGAGCTCATTCCAGTTTCTGTCTGGAACCAGCTTTTCAGTTTGCAGAACTCTGTCTGCCCCAGCAGCAGGAATCTCCTGTGGAAATGCAGAAGTCCGAATTAGGTCATGCTACCACCTTCAGACGTTTCTGCAAGGCCTTGGTGGGGGTGAAATACAGTCATGGAATGTTGCAGGCAAGGAAATGCTGCTGCTGCTGTCTCCGTGCAGAACAAATTGGAAAAAACAAGTACAGCTGGCAGTGACCTCATGTTTAGGCCAGAAGGCAAAATCTTCATATGCCAGTGAATTTAATCCCTTTGCTTTTCCCCAGCAATGGCTCCAGAAAGGTTGAATTAAGCACGGTGTGTGTGTTCCTGTGTGCACACACAGATTTTTGTTTCAGGCCTGGTACCCCTGATGGGATACAGGAACCAGTGCTTGGCTTTGCCAGCAAAATGGATCACTTTAATTTTGGCAACTGAGGAGCTGAAAGCTGTTCTTACAAGAGTATTTTGACATGCTGGGACTCACCATAGAAGCCAGAATGGGGAGGAAGAGTGTGGTGGTGGCCACGTTGCTGGTGCACTCGGTGAAGGTGGCGATGAGGAGGCACAGGAGGAAGACAATGGCTGGGTGAGGGATGCTCTGCAGAGGGGTCAGCTTGGTGCCCAGCCATGCAGACAGACCAGATTCCTGCAGCAGAGCAGAGAGGGAGGCCAGGTTGGAGGGGGAAGAGCCACATCAGTGTTCTGGGGCAGTTCTCATGCCAGCTCAGCCCTCCCTCCTCAGAGCAGTTCTCAGGCAAACTGCAGGAAAACACGGCCAGGGCTCACAGACAGGATTGTCCAGTCAGGCAAACAAAAATACCCCAACATTATTTCCCATCCAAGGAATTGGAAAGTAGGAGATCCTGCATTTATATTGCATTATTGACAGCAAATAATTATTTCTCTGTTCAGATCACTACTTGTACATGATCAATACTTGAGGTGCTTTTTTATATATAAGCAAAGATATTTGAATTAACTTCCTAAAATATTTTAATATAAATCTTATCAGATGCTGTAGTGATTTAATGTCATTTCATCACATTGTCTGAGATCTTGATAACTGTCTGAATCCTTTCACACCCTTCATCCTTGTCAGTAACTGGGAAGGAGCAGCATCCTCCCTGTCATTCTGCCCTTTCTGCAGCAGCTTTTATGTATTTGGTTAATTATTCTAGGAAAAAAATTAAATTGATTCCTTAAACATTTCCTTTTCTAAACATGTACTTTTCCATTTTAATGTTGATCTTTGGATTCCAAACTAGTATTTCTGTGCACTTGAAGCCTTTTAGAATTTCTTTATTGTCTATAGATTAAAAAAATGGATTATCTGTTCCATCACTTAAATCATTACTGAAAAATAATGTGTGGCACTGGACGTGATGTTTCTCTAGCAAGCTCTACATTTCTCTTCTAATAGCTGAATTTAAATCCTATTTTCATAAATCCTTGTTTTGAAATACTTTGGAGACCCCTCCTGGGTGAATCATCTCATCATGCCGCCTGCACCAATTACATTTTATTTAAAAGAAATTTTTAATAAATTCGTTTGGGGCAGTTTCTTAATCGGCCAATTTTCTAGAAACACAGCCAATGGTGCTGCCCTGATTGGCACGGGGAGTAAGCAGGATGCGATGCCAGCACTCTAAGGATGCTCCCAGAGCCAGGAGCTGGGGAAAAGGAGAGTTTGATGCTCCGGGTGTGCCCTCTTGTGTCCTGGGAGAGCGCGAGGAGCAAGGTGGAGAGGGAGCCAGCCAGGAAAGCAGAGATAGATCCCAGGCGAGCCGGTTGATGTTACCTCGCTGCCCTTGGCCAGGGCAAAGCCCCCTCCCAGCAGGAACACGATGTTCCAGGGCATCTTCTCCTGCACCACCTTCCAGTCCAGCAGGGGTGGAGGGGCCCGGAACTTTGCCCTGCCCCCTGGAACACACAAAAAAGAGATTCTGTGAAGCCACAAAAATCCCCAAAGAAAGGAGAACGACTTGGGAGCTTGGTTTGAACATCAGGAATCCCTTCCGCCAGCAAACTCTGGAATTATCTCCCGAAGCAAACGCTGGGAGCACCAGCAACAATGGTTTTAAAAACTTGACTTGCAAAAGCTCTAAGGAATGATCTTTGCTGCTCCGAGAAGCTCAGTAGGAGGCAGGGGAGGGTGAGTTAAAGGTGTGGCAGCAGCTCCGTGTGTTTCTGTTGTGTGTTCCCTCCTGAAGATTCCAGCTTGGAATCTTTCACAAATGGGAATAGCAGGGGCCAGGAATACCGCTGGGATAAGAGTTTCCTAATTAGTTGATGAGAAACTGATTAGTTGATGAATTCCTGAATAGTTGATTAGCTTCCTAATGAAATTACGAGAAACAGAGGATTTTATGCAATATGTGCTTTGCCAAACCTAAAGCACACAGCTGGAAGAGTACTTTGAAGTGTTATTTGATATTTGAAAATTCCTTTGTAAACCCCAAATGGGAACATTTCCCACACACCTATTCAGTCAGCTGATTTTTGGTGCTTCAGTGACTCACCTGTTTGCTCTTGCTCTCCGTCCTGGTTGGAAAAGCCAGAAGGGAGGATGAAGAGCAATATTGAGATGAAGAGGGCGACTGTAGCATCAGTGACATAGCTGCAGGAGAGCAGGAAGGAGTTTAGGTAGTTAGTATTATATAATACCAATATATTAGTATATTAGCTGTGATTCCAGCTGGATAAAATCCAGCCTGTTCCACTTTTATTCCAAGTGAGGAGGAGAAGGGGATGGATAATACCTTGTGTTATCTTTGTTGAAGAGAACTGTTGCCCAGCCTGGGATGAACCCAGGTTCTCTTGTAAACCACAACACCACCAGGAGAACAAAGAGGATTAAAACTTCTATTTCTGCAAAGCTCATTTTGCCCAGTTTCTTGCTCTCTTCCTTGATGATTTCATAGGCCTGTTTCTCCTTAGCCTTGGCAGCAGGACTGACACCACAACCAAAATTCTTCTTAAAACTGGAAGAAAATGGATGAGAAGTGTCAGAGAAATTTGCCAGGTATCCAGAGAGTTAAGAACCCAAATTTATTCTCAATCACAATGTCTTTATATGCATTTATATATGAATATTGAAATTAAATATATTATAATTTGCGACCATGGTGAGTAGGAGCTGCATGTCTTGACAGGATGATCAGAAAGACAAGATGATCTTGTCCCTAAAAGCTCATTACTTTAATGTAAATAAGTGAGATATATGGACATGTGAGGAAAAAAAAATACAGAATCACAGAATGGTTTGTGTTAGAAGAGACTCTAAATCCCATTTCATTCCAATGAATGGGCAAAGACACCTTCCACTAGACCAGGACAATGTTAATGTGATTGACAAGGCTGTTTGATCACTTTACTAGGAAGTAAAGAGTTGCCAAGCTTTTTAAAATGACAGAGAATGAGAATTTTAAAGGAGGAATTTGAAGGTGAGAAAGCATTTCAGGTGTTACAGCACTCTTTCCATGTAACATGAGGGAAGTTGGGATAACACAAACATGAAAAGCTGAGTGTTAAACAGGCAGGCAATGCAGGCTGGTTGTGTGGGGTGAGGTGCTCCAGAACCAGCCCAGAACTAATCCTGTAGGTCTGAGGCAACCCTGGTCACAAAGGCATTTACAGCTCTCTGTGGAAATCAATTTCCTGCTTTGGAGCACAGCAATCTCCTAGGACACGACAGCAATGCTGCAGAACAGGTCATGTGCACTCACAGCTCCCTGTTTTCATCTACAGGGCACATTTAGCTGGGATTTAATCAGATTCCTCAAAGGAAAAGTGCAGAATTTTAACAGGCACCGAGTTCTGTTCTGGTCTCTGTTGTGTGTCTGGACTCTGCCACCTTCTGAGCGATTTTTCTCACCGATAAAGGATCACTGGTGTTGAGCAAGTCCTGATCAGAGCCCCCAGGTGCATGGCAGGGGCTCAGGGTACTCACTTGAAGCCCAGGTACAGGATCTGCAGCCAAATCCAGGCCAAAATCAGCAGCACCAGCATGGTGGGGAAGGCGAAGGAGAACCAGGAGGCAAAGTTGATGATGCCACCACTGTTTGGGAAGATGCTGGAAAATGCAGGTGGCTGTTAGCATCCAAATTTCCACACTCCCTTCTGTCCTTCATTAATGAGCCGGAAAAGGGGAGGTTCTGTGGGGCCCATTGGGGAAGAGAAGCTCCCAGGAAAGGCACCAAAGTGACATTTTCCTTCTCTGGGAGCCAGCGGGAGCAGAATGCTGCAGTTTGGAGGGTGTTTAATCCCAGACTTACTCATTAACTTGTCCTTGCAGCACCAGGTTTGGGGTTGTCCCGGTCAGAGTGGCAATCCCTCCAATGCTGGATGAGTAACAAATGCACAGGGACATTCCCTTGGACAGCTTCAAGTGCTTCTTCTCAAGCTCTTCTTTTCTCTTTTTCTCTTCCTCAATTACCACGACATGAGAATTACCTAGATCCCAAGGAACAGAAGAGCTGCAGGACTATGTTGGACAGGAGAAGGCCTCGGGCCTGCAGAATTTAATATTTCAAGGCTAGGACACATTGGATTCAAAGCTGAAGGAAACAAAGTTCCCCCTTTTAAGGCTGGCATTGTTAATTTTTTGACCTTCTGCCCATTTTCACTGGTTGTCTTGACACAGAGCAGTTTTTCAGAGGGGAATTTGAAATGTGTGTAAAGTTTTACACTTCCTTGTGAATGAGGGCAATGTCTGAACTGCACATGGAAAGGAGTGAGGCAGAAATTCAGGGAATTATAACAGAGTTGGAGGAGCTGGGCTAAAAGGAGATTTTTCCGGCGCCAGCACCTGTCTGCTGGCACTGAGATTTATTTTCAGAAACTCTGGAATCACCTCAAAAATGGGGAGAGGGCAAGACAGCTGGTAAAGAGATATTCTTGCTTGATTGTGTACCTTTGGATTAGAAAGATCTTTTTAATCCCTAACCTTCCAGCTGGAAACAGGCCAGAAATTTTGCCTTGGGAATCCCCTATGATATGATAAGTTACACAGTAGATAATAATTGAACTAACGTAAATATGCAGGGAAAGAGCAAGCCTGATATAAAGGCTTCCCCTAGTGGAGAATTTGTACCTTTTTGGTCAGTTTGTTGAGTAGTTATGAGCTTTTTGTATTTTTGATTTAACTTCAGCCAAGTAGTAGTAGTAGTAGTAGTAGTAGTAGTAGTAGTAGTAGTAGTAGTAGTAGTAGTAGTAGTAGTAGTAGTAGTAGTAGTAATAATAATAATAACAACAACAAATTGTGTTTTTGTCTGGTTCATGGAAGAGTCTCATCAGGGCTGTGTGGTGCAGTCAGGATGCTTTGGGGACAGTTTTCTTTTAGGATTTACTAGGAACTACTATGACAGAAGAAAGGCCATCCTCCATCACCCTGAAGAAAAAATCACCCTCAACCCATTCACCTTTTTCCTCAGGCTCTTTGGAGCTGTCAGGTGACTTTTCCTGCAGCTCAAAGGCTTTGTTGGTGTGTTCAGACACCTGGCCAGTGGTGCTAGACTCTGCTTCTGACTTGTGCAGCTGCTCCATCACGGCCTGGGCGATGGGGACCATCATGGCAGTGGTGGCTGTGTTGCTGATCCACATGGACAGGAAAGCTGTCACCACCATGAAACCCATCAGGAGCCTGCAACGAGAAGGTTTGGGAAAGCTGGATCAGAACCCAGCCCTGCAGTGCTCTTTATTTTTATTACAAAGAGTCAGCTGCAAATGCTGGGTTTGGAGAATGCTCAGCAATCCCCACCCAGCATTTCCTCCTGCCCTGGTTTGCTTTGTGAGCAACCCAGTTAAGATTTAACATCAATTTCTCTTTTTCAACCAATTTTTTTGACATTCCTATGGCTAAGGATGTGGAAGCTGGTAGGCTGAAACAGTTTATCCAGTCAGATCCTGCTTATCCCACATCATTCTCAGGAAGACATTTCTCAACAGCACATTTCAATGCATTACAATAGATTTTAAAGAGGGATTGCAAGCTGAATTTGATCCCAAATGGCAATCAGTTTAAGCCATAAGGAAGATGATCTCTTTTTTTTTTTCCTCTTGTTATTTTATCCCACCTCTATTATTTAAGATTCTCTTCTGACTCATCTAAAATTCTAATCCTGGTTTCGGTATTACTCTGTTATTTGTCTCAAAATTATTCTTTAGATGAGATGTAGATTATATATCAGATGAAAAAGGGTTTATCTTGTATGCATTTTTATTCTATTGCTTTGTAATTTCCTTCAGTATTCCCCCTTCTTATGAGCTGAAACTGATTAAACAGGGTGGTGTAGCCTGTGCATAGCTCAGAGTTCTAGTCTGGAAAACATTTGTTGTTTTTCAAACAAGCATCCTCATATTTTCTCTTCTCTGTGCAATCAGCAGCAGGCAGAGTCCATGTTCTTTGTGTTCCAGCTGTGCTTTTTCCTGACTGTCCAAAGCTGTGCCCCTGGCCCAGCCTAGCAGCACCCTTCCCTTTCCAGTATTGACTCTCTTGCTGCTATTTCTCCATCAAAAAGCCTTTTGGAGTTAAAAAATAAAATAAAATAAAATAAAATAAAATAAAATAAAATAAAATAAAATAAAATAAAATAAAATAAAATAAAATAAAATAAAATAAAATAAAATAAAATAAAATAAAATAAAATAAAATAAAATAACATAAAGACGTGCCTCAACATTTGCATGGCTTGCTCAGGCCCTAACTCACGTGGGCTGCAGGAAAGCATTTGCAGGGAAAGATTTGCAGATTCCCATCAGAGATGGGGTCTAATGCCATAAAATCCTTCATCCCACAGCGTTTCCACCCCTGTCACTCACAGGGCTGGCCTGACACCCGTGATCAGCAGGACCCTCAGAGCCACTCGCTTGTGCAGGTTCCAGGTCTCGATGGCAATGGCCATCACCAGGCCCCCCAAAAAGAGCATGTTGGTGTCCTTCAGGTACTCCTGACACACCTGTGAGGTGGGAGAGGGGAGAGGGAAGAGTCACAAGAGAGGGGGACATTTTCTGAGGGAGTTCATTCCAAAGGCATTAGCAGGGAGTAACTCTGGGTTGCATCCGAATGGGGAATTTGCTTTGATTTCAGATTAGCAGCTCCACCCAGAGCTCACTCTGGGCTCATGCAAGGTCTACTCCATGGAGAAGACAGAGAATAATAATAATAAAGTTAAAATAAAATAATAATACTATCAATAACATAAATATAATGATGGTCATCATATAATCCTGGGGAGCAATCCCAGAATAAAAGCAGCTGACTGATTAATACACGGAGCAAGATCTCTTACTGTGGTTGAATCCATGATATTCATTAGTGGGAACAGCAGGACGGGCAGGAGAGCTGTGACAGCCAAAGGCAGAGCTTCTGTGCACCAGAAAATTGCCATCACTATGATCACATAGCCACAGAGTGCCTCCTGCCAGGGAAGGGGACAGCAATCAGAACATGCTGAACATCGAACCTGGGGCTTCTCCAAAGCCAAGGCCTCTTAATTACATCCACTGCCTGATAAAGGGATTAGATAAAAGGTTATTTCCTTTCCCATCTAGCCTCTGGCCTCTGCAGATCCTAATCAAATGTCAAACTGTGCAGCAATCTCATCAGAACTCTGAGGACCAGAGGAGACCTTCAGCAGGGGCAAAAATAGCACTGGGGAAAAGAAGCGTGGGTGACTTTGGACTTTCATGATAAGGGATTGGCAATCACTGAATAGGCTTCTTGATTGTGCTGATGGTGTTATATTCAGATATTCTGATTGTGCTGATGGTGTTATATTCTGTATTTATGTCCTTGAGTTGTAGAATCAGTTGCTGATCCAGTCAAGGTTTCTCCGCCTGTTTTCACATGGGCTGCAGGTCATGGCCCAGGTGAACCACAGCTAATTTCAGCAGCTTGGACTCCTTGTACTGTAAATGCTTTTATAACTTTTCACTGGATTTTTAGCTTAGTAGAGACTTTGAAAGGCTGACTGGCAGACTGGTCACAGATCATTTCAGCTTCCACTGACTTTGTCTTGTTTGTTTGAGGAAAGTGAGATTCCCTGTTTCATGCCACTCTTTTTCTGAGGAAACCTTAATTTACTACTGCTTTGGACAACCACTCCAAATTTCAAGTAAAAATGTTTAAGCCAGTCCCTGCACACTGAAAAGATTCAAAATTACTTGTCCAACAGTAGCATTTTGTTGGGTTGGGAAAGAAAGAGGAGGGTTTGGTGTCTTCTGTGTTTTGGAACTTGCACAATTGTGGGAGACGCCAAAGCCAAAGGAAGAAAACCATGGATGTGTGGTCTTGGATAAAGGATGTCCACTAAAATATACTGCTCAGTATGAATGAAACTGTAGTGATGCTTTTGGAGGTTGGGTTACAGAGGATTAAAGCAAGGAGCTGGGATAATGGGTTGTAGGATTGAATCTGAGACTCTTGGGAACACATTCAGGAATTCTGAACGTGGTGTGGAGGTTACAGAGCTGTGAAGGGAAAGGTTGAGCAGGGAGCTAATCAGTTTGGAGGAAAGAAGAAGACAGCAATCCAGGTGTGAATTATCAAAGCAGCCATGCTGAAGAAGTAAGTCTGAGAGATTCCCAAAGATACTAAAATATTCCTTTTTGAATCTTATTTTTGAACAAGAGCATTAAGAACCTTAATTATTCATCCCAGTGATCACTGAGAGCAATTTGCCCTTTTGACAATCCTTTTTCTCCATGTTTGTTATTAAAAGACACAGATGGGTGCCTTTTGAGAGACCCTGGTAGAGCTTTGGGATGTGTCTCATGGGCACAGTGCCATTGTCTCCCATCCTACTGTGAACAGGCTTTCAGTCAAAGCTGGGAAAAGGGTTTTCCCAAAGTCAGACACTCTGTAAGGACACTCTTCTGCCTTTAAGCAAGATTTTTAGCATTGTTTGCCCTCAATTATAATAGCTTAGTGTCCAGTGCTATGTCATCTTAGGGCAGGTTAATAGATGAACAGAATAGAAAAAATGTGAAATTCCACCCTGTAGCTGCTGGCTCACACCACCAGCTTTTCCTGCTCAGCAGTGGCACAGTGCACAATTTAACCCCAAAAAACCCTTTTCAAAGATTTCCTTAAGTGGCAAAGGGAAAGATCCTGGATGTTTTCTATTTTTGTCTTGTTGCTGACTGCATAGAAACCAGAGAGAGTCATTTTCAAAGAGCAACTGAACCAAGACTGCCAAATCACTCCACTGGTAGCTCCAAGGACTCACTGTATGTAACAATGTGAGTTTGAACTCATGGCCTCAGGACAAAAAAAAAAAAAAATAAAATCACTCTCTGTCTCCTTAGAACTTAGAACTTTCCTGATTCTGATCTCTTTTCACTTCAGTGACTCCTTTGCCCACTGAACGTTAACTAGCAAAAAAAAGGGACTTCTTATTTCTCTTTTTTTTTTTTTTTTCTGACTTCCTGGTGAGCTTTTAAGTAATAATTTAAACTATTTTATTTACCTAGTGAGGGAATGAGAGCTGACCAGCTGCCACACTCAGAGCTGAGGTAGGTAGGGAGGGAAGGGTTAGGGAAGAGGAGAATGGAATTTGAAGAAGGAATCTAAACTGGGAATCAGCAGGGACCACAGGGAAGAGTGAGGATTTGCTGTCCAAAGAGAAGTGACAAGAGGGGCAGTCTGGGATGAGCTATTCTGTGGTGCTGGGGTTGTAATAAAAGACCAGAGATCAGATCTTTCTGCATGAAGAGGTTGGGAGTGCAAAAACAGTGAAGAAGCAGCAGAAGAGTGGGAGTCTGTCAGCTCACAGCTCTCTTCAAATGATCAATACCCCGGAAATACCAACCCAGGTACTGCAGCTCCTGAGTCAACTTTCCCTGAAGGAACCCTAAGCCAGGTGTCTTCCAGAACTTGGTGTTTTAAATTTAAAATCCTTGTTTGGATTCTTACAGAAATAAGTTAAAGCAAAACTGAAATGCATGTTATTTTCCCTTATGTATCAGAATGCCTTGTCTGTCTAAAAATGGCTTTTCTAAGCAGCAGTGACAGCAAGGAAAAAAAATAAAGGAAGATGTGGACTGAACACTGTTAGAAAATGAAAAGGGGGATTAAAATTGAGCTTTAGGTCCACAGGAATATCTTAGTATATCTTAGATCCTAGTGCAGCATAGAAAGTCCTCATAGAAAGTCCTCTTCTAAATCAGCCAGATGCAAAGCAAGAGTCACAAAATCTCTCTCAGGCTGAATGTTCCTCTAGAAGATGCAACCACAGATGTAGCTCCTCATCCATCTATGCCTCATTGCTGTTTTATAGCCCCAAAATACTCAGGAAAAAAAAAAAAAAACAAAAAAAAAGAAAAGAGATCTCCAAGCAGCAGATGCAGAAAGAACCTCTTCCCCCTCGAAAAGAGCAGCTCTAAGACTTTGGAGGCTTTGAAAGTGGATTTTAAAAATTCCTTACCTTGTTGGGCAGAACCAGGGGCAGAGGGAGAAACACCAGGGGTACCAGGATGATGATGAGGTATTTCCTGCAGGCCAGCACTGCCTGCCAGGAGAAAGCCATGGTGCTGGAGCTGGCCCAGTGCTGAAGGGCCTGGAATCTGCTCTCGGAGCCTATATAAACACCCGGGAATATTAACCATTGACCTCGGGAGATTGGGTGTTGTTTTTGGAACTGTAATCGGAGAAAGAAGGAAGCGAACAAAGAAGGGAGGAGACAGTAGAAGAGTGTCAGGGCAGGAACTTTCTGAAGGGAATCTTGCAGAAAGGTGGTAAATCTGGCGGAGAATTAATTCCTTGCGGAGCAAGCGGGTTTTCGAAAGCATGACCTGCATTTTTAAAAGCATAATATTAATGACTTGCTCTTTCATAATGCCCTCTTTGAATAGGTGCTGTTATTCCTCCTGTTAAAAAAAAAGAAACTGCTCCCTCCCAAACAGGTGGAAAAATAACTTCAATTTTCAAAGAATATGGGGGAACACTGAAGATAGCACCTGTAATGCTCAAATACATGGATTAGAAACACCAGTGTAAAATGTTATATAAACACGATTGTTTATGATGTTTATGTTTGTTCACTGAGAAATTCACTTTGGGTAGCAAAACCCACCGGGCAGAGCTGGTGTCACTATCAAGTCCCCAAACAAAAAGGGACTGACAGTCCCTACCTTAGGTCTTAGAGGACTGGGAAACACTTGGCTACAGGGGATCTCTCTGCAAACACTGGTTTGTTTTAAGTTTTTTCCCACATTTTTGATCTTGCAGGTTTATAGGCACAGCTTTGGGAACTTGCAGGCTATATTGGGGGTGGGGAAAATTAAGAAGAAAAAGGTGCTACAGGGAAATTAGCAGTAATTCTTGTCCCAGTTGTAGGCAACTTCCAAAATACAAGCTGTGAATCAATAGATTCTAGACATTAACAGGAATAGTACCAAACATTTTAAATCCAAAGGGTTAAATTAATAAAAGTAATAATACAATAATAATAAAATAAAATAAAATAAATAAATTAAGTCCAAAGGGTAATTTCTTATTAATGCCATGTTGATGGCTTTATTAGATCATCCAGGTCCATTTCCCAGCTAATGATGATAACATTTCCATATGATTGCTATAAATCAGCTCGGTAGTGTTTATAGCTTACTGGAGAGAGACAAAGGGAAGCCACCAGGTCCTCTGATGTCAGCTGCACAAAAAGCTTCTGCTGTTTCTGCCTCTTCCCCCTTTTCTGCCAGGGCTTGTTTTCTCCCAAGAATGTAGGGAGATTTTCCATCATTAGAATGTGCTAATGATGGAAAATCAGCTGCTAGATTTGCAAGCTGGACTTGGGCATACTGCTCTCAACAAACAGCATCACGTTTCTTGGTGCCCACCCTGAGCTTCAGCATCTCACCCATGGTAAAAAAAAGAATGAGAAAGAGCTTTCAAATTAATTCTGTTCCCCCTCATCTTGCATCCATTGAATGTTTAATTACTGCCCGACAAGGTGCAGTGACAGCAGCCAACAGCAAGGTCCTTTTTCTGCTTTTTACTCTTATGCCCTAAGGCTGTGACGGAAATCTAAAAGAACATCTCGTTTTTGTATCTCTGCAACACAAATGTTGGCCTCCAGCTGCAGCCTCATTTATGGAGTGTAAATACCAATGTGGAAGGGTCTCAGCTGAAGAATTGTTCCTGTACTTTAAAAGCAGCAGCTCCACAGAGATGGTGGCCACTGTCATGTGAGTCACAACACTTTCAAGGACGCTAGAAATGAGTTCTAGAAGTGCTTTACTCCAAAATGAGTGGTTTACATCTTGTCTTAGCTTTTCCTGTGGCCCATGAGCTTGGTGCTGTCAGAGGAGCGAGGCTAATTTACATTATTTTGGTACTGCTCCATTTTATATAAACAGGTTAAATCAATACTCTGAATTGTGTGCTTTGAACTTCAAGGACAACTTTGTCTTTGCTTCCTGATCTGCTCTTTGAGACAGCCAAACCTCACAGAAAAGCAAACAGCACAGCCAAAACCTTCTTTATTAACTGAGTTTCTAAGATATTTTGTTCTTTATAAAATGCAGCATTTTCTAGTGCACTGTGGATTAATAGAAGTGATCGTATATTGCTAAATACAGTATTTTGCTGATCCTAGCGCCGTTAAAATGTTGATTTATGTTTTGCCTGGTTTGTTGAGCCTGCAGAACACTGAGGGGAGCCTTCATGGCATCCTGAGGGTGTTGGAGGGGCAGGGGCTGTTCTGTGCTCTCTGGTGACCAGCGACAGGACCCGAGGGAGCAGCATGAAGGCATGTCAGGGGGTTGAGGCTGGATATTAGGAAAAGGTTTGTCATCCAGAGGGACACTAGCACAGGCTGTCCAGGTAAGTGGTGGAGCCCCATCCCTGCCGGGATTAACTGTGCAAAGATGTGGCACACGGGGACACGGTTCAGCGGAGGCTTTGGCCGTGCTGGGTTAACGGTGGAGTCGATGCTGTGAGAGGGATTTTCTCGTCTCGAAAATGACATGATTTGTGGAACATCATCCCCTGAGAGCTGGGCTCTCAGCGCCGGGCTCGCTGCAGCGCCAGCGCCGAGGGGTCTCGGGAACCCCCGCGGTCCCGGCGGCGGAGGGAACGGAGCCGGTCCCGTTATGGGCAGAGCTCAGCCTGGACCGTTCTGAGCGGAGTCGAGCCGGTCCCGTTCCGGGCGGAGCCGTGTCAGTGCCATCCCTGGCGGAGCAGAGCCCGTTATGGGCAGAGCTGAGCCTGGACCGCTCTGAGCGGAGCGGAGTCGGTCCCGTTCCAGGCACAGCGGAGCCTGGACCGTTCTGAGAGAAGCCGTGTCAGTCCCATGCCGGGCGGAGCCGAGCCAGTCCCGTTCCGGGCAGAGCCGTGCCAATCCCGTTCTGAGCGGAGCCGTGTCAGTGCCATCCCGTGCGGAGCCGAGCCAGTCCCGTTCCGGGCGGAGCCGTGTCAGTCCCGTTCAGGGCGGAGCCGAGCCAGTCCCGTTCAGGGCGGAGCCGAGCCAGTCCCGTTCCGGGCGGAGCCGTGCCAGTCCCATCCCAAGAGGCGCAAACCAGTCCCGTTCAGGGCGGAGCCGAGCCAGTCCCGTTCCGGGCGGAGCCGTGCCAGTCCCATCCCAAGAGGCGCAAACCAGTCCCGTCCCGTGCGGAGCCGAGCCAGTCCCGTTCAGGGCGGAGCCGTGTCAGTCCGGTTCCGGCGGAGCCGTGTCAGTGCCATCCCGGGCGGAGCCGTGTCAGTGCCATCCCGGGCGGAGCCGTGTCAGTCCGGTTCCGGCAGAGCCGTGTCAGTGCCATCCCGGGCGGAGCAGTGTCAGTCCCGTTCCGGCGGAGCCTCCGCCCCGCCATGGCCGCCATGGCCGCTCCGCCGCCCGCCGAGCCCCCGGTGCCCCCGGGCCGGCGCCGCCTGTCGCTGCCCGCCGTGGAGCCGCTGCTGTTCCTGGCCACGCTGTCGCTGGGGCTGCAGGGCCCGCTGGCCACCCAGTACCTGTGGGACCGGCTGGGGGCCGAGCACGGCTACAGCAACGGCACCAGCACCGACTCCTCCTCCGGCTGCGGGGACGGCAACGCTACCGCCGACCCTCTGCGGCAGGTGGGGACACCGGGGGACACGGCGGGACCGGAGAGCCCTGGTGTGGATGAAGAGCTCAGGGAGAGAGCCCTGAGGGGAGGCACGGGATGGATGGGGAGCCGGGGGGAAAGACGGGTCCGTGGGGTTGGGGAGCCCCGGAGGGAGCGGGGGGCTCAGGGTGAACGGGAGGTCCCAGGGGAGCAGGGGAGGAGAAGTGCCCCGGGGAACAGGGAGCCTCAAAGGGAACAGAGAGCTTGAGAGGAGCTGGGGGTCCCTGGAAGCAGAGTCAGGAGGGAACGTGAAGCCCCAAAGGGAGCAGGGAGCCCTGAGGGGAAGGGGAGCGTAATGGAAGCACGGAGCGCCAGGAGTTTGGAGCTCAGTGGATGCTGTTGGATCTCCTCAGCTGCCTGTTTCTCCTGCAGGAGGTGGAAGCTCTGGTGTCCCACTGGAACCTCTACATCAACCTGGGAGGTTTCTTCGTCAGCCTCTTCTCCGTGACCCTCCTCGGCGCGTGGAGCGACAGCGTGGGCCGGCGCCCGGCGCTCATCCTGCCCACAGCAGGCATGGCCCTGCAGACAGCCATCTACCTGCTGGTCATGTACCTGGAGCTGCACGTCGCCTTCTTCCTCCTGGGACGCATCCTGAGCGGCCTCACGGGCGACTACAACCTGATCCTGGCCGGCTGCTTCTCCTACGTGGCCGACACCAGCGAGCGGCGCGCGCGGACGTTCCGCGTGGCCATCCTCGAGGCCTGCCTGGGCACCGCGGGCATGGTGGCCAGCATTGGCGGCGGCCAGTGGCGCAAGGCCCAGGGCTACATCAACCCCTTCTGGCTGGCCTTTGCTGCCAGCCTTGCTGCCACCCTCTACGCCGCGTTCTTCCTGCGGGAGTCGGTGAAGCAGAAGAAGGAGGCCAGGCTGTTCACGCTCAGCCACTACAAGGCTGTGTTGAAGCTGTACACGGCCCCCGAGCAGCCGAGCTCCAGGTGGAAGCTGGCTCTGTACTCCCTGGCTTTCTTTCTGATTGTCACGGTGCATTTTGGAGCCAAGGACATCTATGTGCTGTACGAGCTGGGCTTCCCTCTGTGCTGGGCTTCTGATCTCATCGGGTACGGCTCGGCCGCCAGCTACCTGGCGTACCTGAGCAGCCTGGCGGGGCTGAGGCTGCTGCAGCTCTGCCTTGAGGACACCTGGGTGGCAGAGATAGGCTTGCTCTCCAACATTGCTGGGCTGGTGGTGATGTCTCTTGCTACCACAACGCCACTGATGTTTACAGGTGATGCTGAGGGCTGAAATCCCTGTTTCTGGTAGTGTGCTTCACGGGGAGTTCAGGCACGTGAGGGAGTTCTGCCTCGTGCACCAACAAAACTGTGCCTTGCTAAGGGCAGAGTTGTCCAGACACTGAATTTGGAAGTGCATCCATGTAGTTCCTGGAACATTAGGCTTCTAGAACTGTATTATACTGCATACACAGACCAAAGTGCCTTATGAGATCCAGGAGGGGGAACTGTGTTTAAATACAGCAGGGAGACACTGCCAGCAGCTGCAGATTTCTGGGGCTGGCTTGGGAGGCTTTATTTTTCAGGTGAGCTTTCCCTAATGTGCTGTGTCTTGCTCACAGGTTATGGAATTCTGTTCCTTTCCATGGCAGCCACTCCAGTCATCAGATCCAAGCTCTCCAAGCTGGTCAGTGAGACAGAACAAGGTAAGGAATTAACCACTGTGCTTAAGCCAGATCCTGAAACACTTTTTTCTTGAAATATTGAAACCAGACTCCTGTGCCCCTGCATTCATCCTCAGGCCCAGGGTAATTTTATTTTTTTTCCCCCCAAATAATTGTCGTTCTTTGATTCAGACTCGCTGCATTTCCGACATGAGAACAAGGGAAGAAAAGCAGGAGTAGTTCATTCATCCATACATTCATTTCCAAAACTTTTACAGGGAGCAGGAGTTAAAATGGATTATATAACAAGGAGAAAAGAGTCATTCTCCTGACCATAACTTTCCTCTGTAGATCAGTAACAGTGGGGAGAACCAGGTGCTGTTGGAGGGTTGTATCATTTACCACGGTGAAGGATCATGGATAACCCACAGGAGGAGCATGTTTGCCTTTTGTCCAGTTCTGTGTTTGGAGGGTTTGCACTTGCTGTGAAACACAGCACAGGAATGTCTCTGGGGCCGATGGGGAGGAGGGAATCTGGGTGGCAGCAATGGAAAGGTGATTTTGCAATACTCAGGTTTCTTATTTTGGGACGGCGATGGCACGTACAGCAGATTTATGGTGCTAAATCTTGTGCTGTACTTAATGATTAACAAGTGATAAGAGGTGCCCTGGCCTGGAGCATTTACAATCCAGCTGATAAAATGTCCTGGCCATCTCTTGATACAAATCCTGCAGGTTGGTGAGGTGGTCATGGCCACAGGCTGGACATGCCAGGCCAGTCCTGTCCCACCTTACCACGCTTGATATTCACACACTTTTCTGATGGCAAGTGCAAACCCTTGGAAAGATTGGCAGAATGCACTGATGGTGTTGTGTTACAGCTGTTTACAGGCAATAACCGCCTGTCTATCTTATCATTAACCTCTTATCTCTCTTTTCCAGGTGCTCTCTTTGCTTCTGTTGCCTGCGTGGAAGGGCTGTGTTCACTTGTGTCTACAGGAGTGTTCAACTCTCTCTACCCTGCCACCTTGCACTTCATGAGGGGATTCCCATTTCTCTTTGGGGCTATAATCCTCCTTATTCCAGCAGCTATCCTTGGGTAATTTACTTCAGATGTCCAAACTTTGCCATGCAATGTCATATGGAAAATACTATTTACTCTATTTACTCTTAGGATAGAAGCTGGCAGTTTTAAAGGCATATTTTCAGTTCTGGTTGTGAGAGGGAGGGTGTCTCCAGTAGAAAGAGGTGCAGGTCATTTCCTTTGGAATCTGAATCCTAGGGATAAACCTGCAGCCTGAGGTTTTTCAAACCAACATTCAACGTGCTTCAAAGCCTCACTGCAGCCTCAATGGAATCCAAAATCTGGAACTGAATTTGAAAGTTCTTCACGGAAGAGATGGAGCTCTCTCAGCAGTCTCTCTTCCTGTAATTTCTTTAGTAATTGAAGCAGAAGTTTTGTTGTGATAGAAAACAAATCCCCTGGTAGGTTCTGGGAGAGGGAATGTATTTGGATTTGCAGAAGTGCAGCAGTTCCTGGCAGGGTCATATTATTTTGTTCCTCTGAAACTTTTAAGATTCACTCCGTTCAGCAACATCCTCATTTGACTTTGGAAGCTGAAACTATTCATTCTTTTCTAGGTGGATACAAATCTGGGATTCAAAACACGACTACAGCTACTTCCAAGAGGCTTCCCTGACCCCCACAAAAGACTGAATTCAACGCCAAGGAATTGGCCAGCACGGCAGTGTCCACCTGAACACTGCACTTCATTCTTCCCTCAAAGGACTGATCAGTGTGGGAGGGACACTCTGCTGTCCTTGCTGACTTTTAAATGCCAAATAATTGGAAATCACAGGAGGAACTTGATTTGGAGCTGTGAATGGCTCCTCAGTGTTGTGTTCGCTCATCTGTCAGAGAAAACCCAAGAGACCCCAGAGCCAATCAAGCTGTTGAGGGCCTTTTGCAAAGCTGCTTTGTGGTTTGGGGTTGGTGGGGCCAGAAGGCTCTGCCCTGCTTTTAGTGGGGAGAGAGGACTGAGTTCTGCTGTAATTGCTGAGCATTTTCCCCTCAGGGTATTCCAGTGTGCAGGGATGGGCTGTTGGTGTGGGTGAGGCACAGGCTGAACCAGAAGCACCCAACAGTGTCCTGTGCCCCAAATCATCACATTGCCAGTAAAAACCCAACAAATGTGACATGCCAGACCACAAAACTCCTTATGGAGAGGGGTGGTTTAGCACAGGAGTGCTATTGCTGTCCTTACTGACTGAGCCAGCTTTAGTTGCGCAAGTCAGAGGTGTCCTAAGAACAGGATCTAATCCATGAAGTGTTGGTAGGAGTGCCAGTGGCATGTCCTGCCTTGTCTGCAGCTCAGCCCAGGATCTCAGAGGGATCTCAGAGGTGGTTTTGAGAAGTAACAGATCATCTGAGAATACTGCAGGGCCAGTAGAATAAATCCTGGGTTGGGAGGGACCCACGAGGATCCTTGGAGCAGCTCCTCTAGGTGCCTTAATTGACATAAAAATTGACATAGCCAAAAGCTATGAAGGAGAAAATTGTCAGAATTGTTCCCCCCTTACACTGCAGATCTGAGCCCCAATCATGTGAAATCCCTGCTGTGCTGATCCAGAGCCCTTCCTCAGCAAGATGGGGACAGGACTAGTGTCTTTAAGATTAATCTTTTTTGTTGTATGTGGCATAATTTTGTGTTAATGACCTCAGTGCTGCTTGTCCTGGGATCTGTTGATGCCAGCAAGCAAACTCCATGTTCATGGTACTTAAATTGTTCTTTCCAAAGCATTACCTGTGTTGCTGCAATCCTTTTTTTTGTCTTCAACGTGCCATAAACCAGTTCTGTGTACACTGCACTGCACATGCTGTTCAGGTACATGCAGTAATGACTTTACTGTTACTTCAGATTGAATAAAACCTCCATGCTCTTTTATGGTTCATAAAACTCTGGATATCTTGTGCAGCTGTTGGTATCGTTTGTCCTTGACTCGTTGGAGGTTTGTCTCCATTATTTTACCTCTCAGTCCTTTATCGAAGACTGCAGTAAAGAAGGAGCAGCAGGAATTTATCTGTCTCGTGGAGAATGAGTGTGTGAAAGTGGAAAGTCATGGAAAATGCAGGTTTGGGACTCACCATCAGCCAAAACTTGCTTTTCCTGACCACCAGAGTAAAGCTTGCAGGAGAGCTTTGTCTGAAACCTGTCCTTCAGTGTGCAGAAAATGTGAAATGCTTTAACCCAGCTTTTTGCCTGTGCATTGGGAGTTTGTGGTGGAAGCAGAACTGGGGAGCAGAGAAGCAGGGAGGCTTGAAGAACTTGGTGTTTTGCCACTTGGCCCAAGCAGTTCTGCCCGGGCAGGTTGGAGTTACAGGTCAGACTGCTGGGCTCAGCCTGGAATTGGCCTCCCTGGGGAACAGGGCATGCTGTGAACGCTGCAGTAGATGTTTGTGGCTGAGCTGATTGTGAAGTGAAGCCCTCTCCACCCCCTGGGTGCCAATTCAGCTGCTCAGAGTTGTGCAGGGAGGTGAGACCTGGCTCTGCAGGGGGACACGTTCAATGGCAGCAATTATGCCTAATTAAAAAAATTAAACCAGAGTTTTTCTAGGCCACCCTCCAAGAGTTGCAACAGTGGAGCCATGGCTGGTGAGAGCAGGCAGAGTCCCTGGGGGTGCAGGGCATCAGTCCATGCAAAGGTGAGTGGGAAGTGAGGGGTTCCTGCAGGAATCCTGCTTGGGAATGTCAGTTCTGCTTAGTGGTGGCAAGTGTGAAAAGCCTGCAGGGAGAGAAGCACGTGATACAGACAAAGAGGAAGGGATTTAAAGTAAAAACCAGATTTATTAATAATGTCTGATTGAATAACTCCAGACACTTTTGACGTGGCAGAGCAAAGGGATGAGGGAGGGTGAGGGCAGAGGAATTCATTTCCTTGGGTCTGCTCCAGCTGGAAGGGGCTGGGTTTGGGATGCTTTGCCAGAAGGAGGGCAAGTTCATTAAGGTGAAGATAATGATGGGGAAGCAGGAGGAGTCACAGTCCAGGCAGCTGGAGCAGGAGATGGGATCTCGTGTCAGGTGAGACACCTGAGCTGGGGAGAGTGAGTAAATCTCCCCACTGAGTGCTGGGTGAGGGGGCTGATTGCTACAGAGCTCCTGGGAAACAAGACACAATCACTCACCAGATTATTGCAGGGAGGAAAATCCTTGGAACTGTTTGTGTGGGGCTCCTTCAGTGGCCATGGAGGCCCTGACATTCAGTTTCTGAAGGCTTTTCCCTGAAGCAGCTCACAAGAGGCTTTTATCCTTGGGCAGATTCACCTTTGGGCTCATCTGCTGCCTTCTTGTTGTTTATTCTGGAGATTAGATTAATGGATTCTAATTCTGATGAATGCTGGGCAAATATGGCTATTAACCTTTCACTGGAGAGCAAAGATGCCATTAACTGGGAGCTGATAAGAGCTATCCATAAAGCACCAGAATTAACTTCTTTATTTTTTTTCTGCCCCTGATATGTTTGTGGATCCAAGCCAAAAGAAGAAGGTGTTTGTGTTCCTGACAGTTAAAGCAGAGCTGTAGGGAGAGCAAGGAGGAGGACAAGCTGGCTGAGACTCCTTGTTACCTCCTGAAAAAGTTGAGTTCTTCTTGAGCAAGGATAGGAAGAGGAGCCTGTTTGTTTTTCAAGGTGATTCAGCAGCCTGGAGTGTGGAATGCAGGGATTTGTGTCAGGATGCCCATGGTTCCTCACCAGACACTGATGGTCCTGGAGCATCCTTTGCCAGCCCTTTGCAAAAACTCCACTTTTCCTGGATATTTTAAGGTGAGGAGCTGCAAAAAGCCCAGGTGAGTGTTGAGAAGAGGTTGATAGGAAGAAGCAAGTGCTGCTTGGAATTGCATCCAGCAGCGAGCAGGGACAGCCCCAGGGAGCTCAGGCAGGGCTGTGGGGCTCAGCAGAGATTCACCAGCTCCTGCTGAAGGCACAGACCACAGGAGCAGGATAAAATACAGCCACAGTGTGGAATATCTCCACAAGCACAGCAATTAGCATCTTCCCTGCATGGATTTCAAGTGTTCCAGGGTCACAATCCAGCCTCCAGCGCCCTGGAAATACAGACCTGATAAAGTGGTGAAGCTGAAACTTCAGACGGAGGCAAGGAGAGTATTTGAAAAGCACTTTTTGCAGGGATCCTGCAGAAGCTTCACGTGGTCTAACCCCAAATTCCCACTGCCAGAGGTAAGAGCACAAAGTGGTTTTGCAGCACTGGGAGGTGGAAGTCCTTTGAGGAGGGAAGGAGCTCTTGTGATAAAGGGACATTGCTGGGAAAGATAAAGCACTTCAGGAGGCCCCTGTGGGTTATCTTTCCCAAACACAAAGATTTTGTTAGGGCTTAATTTTTATTTGCCCTTTCCTGCTCTCAGTTTCTGACCACAAGGATACTCCTGGGGCACACGGCAGAGCCTCACCTTCCTCTCAATTGCTCTTCTCTCCCTTGTGTCCTCTTACGACGGATTCTCAACACTTCTCCAATTTTCAGTCCTCCAAAGGTTCTCCCTCTTTGGATGTGTTTCTGGGGGAAGCTGCAGCTGCCTGTGCGTGTCTGGATGGTGCCAGTCACCCTCACCACCCACAGGAGGACGTGGAAGACACATAATCCATCCCAGAGTCCAGCTTTGCTTGGCTCCCCAGGCGCTGGGGGAGCGAGCGCTGGGGCCGTGGTCTTGTATTGGGAGGGAGTAAGAGCCACAGGATTTCTCTCAAAGATAGGAAAAAGGTCAGGAGGGATAAATTTGGACCCCCACACAACAAAAGGGGTCGCCTGTGAGTCTGTGAGGCTGCTGTGCTGGTTCTAGCTCTGCCCCAGGGAGTGCAGGCAGTCCAGCCCGTTCTCCGAGCCAGCCGAGGAGTCCCGCGAGGAGCGGCCCTGGAGGAAGCGGATGATTTTGTCGATCGTGGCCTCCTGGTACTCGTGGGACCACCTGAATCGAGGGGGAAAATGTGATGTTTACTTTTTCTGCTGTGTGTGGGGTGCCACAAGGTAGCTCAGTTCATTTGGGCCCGCCAGAGACCCCTTTCCTCCACCCCAGCTCTCCAGGAGCTCCCTTCTCCCCATGGGTGCTGCCAGGTTGCACAAAGGGGAAGCAGGGGGGGAAAGTAACCCAGGTGGGCTGTAAAACTGCCAGCATCAGTGTGGCAGTGTGTCCTCCCAGCAGTGTCCCTGTGTCACCCAGAGGAGCTCCAGCACAGCAGCAGCAGGGATGTGGTGGGAACCTTTGCTCCCTGCAAGCTCTGGAGCACCTGGAGTGACTCAGTGTCCCTTGGACCTGTTCTGCCACCCTCATCTGTTTGTCCCCATGTCCTTGGGCTCTTTGCTGCTCCTTATGCAAGCTGTTCTCCCCAGGCGTCAAGGAGCCCCATGGCACAGGTGGCTTTTACTTACATGATACCATTGAATTTCAGGACAGCCCTCATGTCCTTGGGGAGTGTTTCTGGGTCTGGCCACTCAAAATGGTCTGTAACAGGTACAATGTTCTTCCCAGAGTTCAGGGCTGTCACAATCTCCTGCAGGAACAGAACAGGCAGGTGCTCATGGCCTCTATCAGCCCCTCACCAACTCTCTCCCACCAGAGGTCCCACCTGGTGGCATCTCTTACCTTGTGTACCCAGTCCTTGCACTCGGGGTCCTCCATGCATTTATCCAGCGCGTTTGGTGAGAGCACCAGCACAAAATTCCGGGCACTCAGGACACTCTGGATCAGCTTGTCTTCAAACTTCCCTGCCTCCAGCTTCTCCACATCAATGAACACGCTGAAGCCGTGGAGCTGCAGGTGGACCTTCAGCAGGCTGGTGGCAAGAGGGGACAGCACCATGAGGAGAGGTTTCATTTGCTGTCTCAGCACGTTGGCTGAGACACAGTGAGACAGAGGAGCAGGGAATGAGATGCCAGCTCCAGCCCAGCTGTCTGGGCACATGCAGAGAACACAAGGAGCTGACATTGATACCCTGCTGTGATCCCTTAGAGCTCTAGGAGCATGAGGAAAGGGTCACTCAGTGTCAAAGTGGGATTGTAGCAAGGCCAGGGAATAATGTGCATTGACTCCAGTGGTTTCAGAAGGCTGAAGAATTGCTCTATTAAGTTATACTATATTATACTACATACTACACTAATACTATATATTAAAGAAAACCCATGACCCCTTACAGACAGTCATGACACAGCTTTGGCCTAATTGGTCAATCAATCAATCAATCAATCAAAACAACCAGCACCAGAGTCTAATTAACAAATCCCTTTTGGTAAACAATCCCTATGACACATTCCACATGTGCTAAACAACAGGAGCAGCGAGTAGAGATAAGAATTTTCTTCTTTGTCTGAGCTTTCTCGCAGACTTTCCCCAGGAGGAATCCTGGGGAGGTTGTGCCTGCTGCTCTCTGTGAAGAGAGCTGTGGCCACGAAGCAGCGGTGACAGGACTGGGAATTAGCCTGTCCACTGTGCATGTGCTGTCCCCATTTCCTCTGCAGCTTTGGGCAGCCTCTCCCTCCTCCCCATTCCCCGCTTCTCCCACAGGTGACCACCCACCTTCCCTCAGGGCTCACCTGGCCAGCTGGGAGCCGGTGCTCCTGCGGTAGCTGATGAACACGTCGGTCCCGTTGGATGCGGTTTGCAGCGCGATGGGCGAGTGCAGCGTCTCTGGACAGCACAAAACAACCACCAGGAGTCACAAACCAGCAGCTTGTTGAGTTGGGATTTCAGGGTTTGCTTCAGAAACCTGGTCCCTCCCCTGAAGATTCCCTCCCAGGTGTGTCAGTCGCCTCTCCTTCCCCCTCCCTGACCTCTACCAGCACTGTCTGTCATCCTGGAATTCCAGAAGGGCATCGAGCAATTGGCAGATTCAAAGGATTCCCTCTACCCTCAGGTTTCCCTCTGGTGGAGAAGCTTTAAGGTGATGGTGAAGGAAAGGAGTCAGTTCTGATGGAGGGCTTGGATCCAGAGCTTTATTCTGGCCCACAGGCCTCTGAATGCTGCACCAGCTCCAACAGAACTCCCTGAACCGTGTGGTTGCTGTTCCTTTTAACCCCAGGGAGAGGGGCAGGAAGGGGTAGGGAGCCACCAACCAGGTACATGGGAGGAGGTCTCAAGCGACAAAAGACACCTGAATGGCCCAATGTCCCCCCAGGGGCAAGAGGCATCTTTTAAATCTGCCCAGTAACTCAACACCCTTCTAGAACGCCAAGTTTGACAGACAATACTCACCAAGGAGCAAGACAAAGAAGTGACCGACACACCTAGCAGAGAATCATCATAACAAGAAACAAATTTCTGAAGTAAACCCTAAAATCACAACGCAACTCCCAACAGCAGCCCATCCCAAACCAAACACCCCCTGCCCCCGTTCCCTGGCGGGCGGGCGCACCCCTGGCCGCGGTGAGGATGCGGACGCGGTGGAAGCCGGTGTGGATGTGGCAGTCCTCCTGCAGCTGCTGCTCCGTCACGCGGTGCAGGAAGTTGCGGTCGATGCCGCAGGTGAGCAGGTTGTAGGTGTACTGCCGGAACTTGGGCTCGATGCCCCCCAGCCAGTCGGCCAGGTTGCTGCGGTCGCAGGTGGAGTAGTTGGCGAAGGTCTTGAGCTCCGTCAGCTCCCGGAAAAACCTGGTTGGGGGGACAAGAGGAGCAGTGTAGCCATGATATTGTCTGAAAAATCCCTTTCCTTAGGATTTTTTCTCCTGAGAAGCTGAGAGGCCTCAGGAAAAAATGTGAGCAATGATTGTCTGCTGCTGCGGAATGCAACAGGTGGGTCCATGATTGGTCTCATGTGGTTGTTTCTAATTAATGGCCAATCACAGTCTGTGATGGTGTTCACGGGAGTTTTTGGATGAGGGAAGAGACGAGAATGTTGACTCCATGTTTCAGAAGGCTTGATTTATTATTTTATGATATATATTACATTAAAACTATACTAAAAGAATAGAAGAAAAGGTTTCATCAGAAGGCTAGATAAGCTAAGAATACAATAGAAAGAATAATAACAAAGCTTGTGGCTCGGACTCTCTATCCGAGCCAGCTGACTGTGATTGGCCATTAATTACAAACAAGCACATGAGACCAATCATAGATCCACCTGTCGCATTCCACAGCAGCAGATAATCAATGTTTACATTTTGTTCCTGAGGCCTCTCAGCTTCTCAGGAGTTAAAATCCTAAGGAAAGGATTTTTCATAAAACATGTCTGTGACAACAGTCCAGCTGTCCAGACTGTCTCAGTCAGTCACAAGCCTTTCTGTCATTCTTTTTCTATTCTTAGCTAGCCTTCTGATGAAATCCTTTCTTCTATTCTTTTAGTATAGTTTTAAAATAATATATATCATAAAATAATAAATCAAGCCTTCTGAAACACGGAGTCAACATTCTCGTCTCTTCCCTCATCCTAAGACCCCTGTGAACACCATCACAGAGCAGCACTTAGAGACACATGGTACCACTATGGGATTTTTTAAGGAATTTAGATTGAGTTAGAGATGGGACCTCTGAGTTGTTTTAGGGGACGTGGTTTGTTTTTCTTATCTTCTGCATAGGCAGGAAGGGTGAGTTCGGCTCACATCTCACCGCACGGTTCAGAAGGTCGCAAGACTTGCCGTTGCAAGACATTTTAAGGATTTATTGACCAATAAAACACTGCTAATAAGGATATTTATGCTTTTAACTTAATCCTTTATCCTTAACTTAATCTATTTTGTCTTATGGACTCATGCTACAATGTAAGTTTTCTTAACCAACTATGTTAACACACAGACCTATAGTACTGCACTCTAAACTTCTTGTTTACCTTTGTAACTACTTTTATTTTTTCTGTATCTTAAACTCTGAAACTCTAAACTTTCCTCTTCTTAATGTGTCTCTACTTTAAACTATAAATCCACATTCTTAGTTCTAGCATTTAAGTTTGGAAGCTTTTTCCAAGGTCTCAAATCAAATCCTGTGTTTAATTCTAAGCTGTGGCTTACAGGCCCAAAGTTCTGAGAGTTCCCTGCATTTTGGATTCCAACATTTTACCTGCTCAGGAGGGAGTGCAGCTCCACACTGGGGTGAAGGATGAGGAACAGGAACAGAGGAACAGCTGCATGGGAGTGCTGGTCCTCAGGACAACGGGGTGTGAGCAGCTCAGCTAAGGGTCAGTTCCCATTTTTCTGGGTAACTTGCAGGATCCCACCTGCCCTGTGCCATAGGTGGTCTTTCCCCCACCCACACCTCTGCCATGCATTACAGAAATCTCTCTGTGACTGCAAAAAGTGCAGTGGAAAAGCCCTGGCAGTTCAGGTTTTGCAATTGGAGGATCTCCGTTCCTGTTTTTGCAAGGAGGGAAAGGCAGAGACCTTGTCCCTGCTCTGCCATGTGGTGATGATGGCCCTGAGGCAGTCCAGTGTGCCCTGGTGGTGGCCCTACCTTTTCCGAGTGATGCTGGAGTCCATCCCCAAATCCTGCTGCAGCTCCTCCTCTGTCAGCCTCAAGAGAATGTCCCCATCCACCTGGTGATCCTGCCAAGAGAAATCCAGGCTGGAGAGGTCCCAGGAAAAGCTGGGTGAGACGCTTGCACCTCTGCTGCGAGATGGGGCAGAGATGTCCCTCCCCATGTGTCCCTCCCCCAGCACAGAGCCCTACCAGGAATCTCTGGCAGTATTTGTTGAATCCAATCTGCTGCAGCCACGTCTGCACCTCGCAGGATTTCCAGTTGGGAACCGTGGGCAGGATGCGCCGAGGAACCTCCTCCCCTATCAGGCGCAGCACCTTTTTGGCCAAGGAGGAGGTGGTGCTGCTGGTGGAGTAGCACACAATCCTCTTCAGGCTCTGCATGGCCCCAATCTCACTGAAAATCTGGGGACACAAAGGGAGGAGATGTCACTGTGACTGTGTTCACAGGGGTCTCAGGTTGAGGGAAGAGATGAGGATCTGACTCCATGTTTCAGAAGGCTTGATTTATTATTTTATGATATGTATTACATTAAAACTATACTAAAAGAATAGAAGAAATTATTTTATCAGAAGGCTAGCTAAGAATAGAAAAAGAAGGAATGATAACAAAGGCTTGTGGGTTGGACTCTCTGTCCAAGCCAGCTCACTGTAATTGGCCATTAATTGGAAACAACCAACATGGGCCAATCAAAGATCTACTTGTTGCATTCCACAGCAGGAGATAATCAATGTTTACATTTTGTTTCTGAGGCCTCTCGGCTTCTCAGGAGGAAAAATCCTAAAGAAAGGATTTTT
Source organism: Melospiza georgiana (assembly GCF_028018845.1). NCBI lineage: Eukaryota > Metazoa > Chordata > Aves > Passeriformes > Passerellidae > Melospiza > Melospiza georgiana. Next base: position 9,075,506 of record NC_080448.1, on the reverse strand, counting down.
CATAAAAGATGTCTGCGACGTGTCACTTTGCCTCCCCTCATCCTCTTCCCTATTGTTCCAGAGGAAGGAAGGAATGATAAATCTGACTCCATATTCTCAGAAGGTTAATTTATTATTTTATGATATATATTATATTAAAGAATACTAAACTGAAACTATACTAAAGAATACAGAAAAGATACTTACAGAAAGCTAAAAGATACTAATGAAGACTCGTGACTCTTTCCAGAGCCCCGACACAGCTTGACTGTAATTGGCCAATAAGTCAAAACAATTCACATAAAACCAATGAAACAATCAACTGTTGGATAAATAATCTCCAACCACATTCCAAAGCAGCAAAACACAGGAGAAGCAAATGAGATAAATATTGTTTTCCTTTTTCTCTGAGGCTTCTCAGCTTCTCAGGAGAAGAATCCTGGGCAAAGGGATTTTTCCAGAAAATATGACTGCCACGCTTCCCAACAAGCTGTGCTGGTCTGGGTAAGGACCAAAAGACACCAAAATGCAGCTGTGCCACCCCTTCCCTTTGTCATCACCCTCCTCCAGGCCAACCTACCCTTTACCTGTGTTTTCTTCTGCCTGGCTTTGATGGCAGCCTCGGCGCACAGGTAGAAGGCGGCGATGCACTGAGCCTCCAGCCTGGAGCTGTCCAGCAGGGGCACCAGGCGCTGCAGGTCCTGCGCTGTCCTCCCCTGGGTGTTGTCACTGCTGCCCAGCATCCGGCAGGCGAACTGCTCGGGGTCCAGCGAGGCGATGAAGGGCTCCACCAGCGCCAGCGTCCCCGAGCGCTCCACCTCCTTCTCGATCTCCTTGTTGGTGGCCAGCACCGTGATGGCCAGGCAGGCGTGCAGCCGGATCAGCTCGTCGTCTTTGGAGAAGGCCAGGGGGAAGAGCCACTCTGCTGCCTTCTTCTCGATCATGAGGCGCTGGTTGGCCTGGCCCCCGTACATGGCACAGTTGGCCAAGGCCATGGCGCAGTGGCGCAGCACGGCAGGGTCCGTCCAGCGGCACCAGTACAGGATGGTGTCCAGGCCTCCGTCGGAGATGAGCTGGAAGCAGGTCTCCTCTGTGTGCTTGAACATGTGCTCCAGGATGCCAGAGAGGCTCTGGGCCAGCTGGGGGATGTCCCTCTCCTTGGCTAAGTTCAGGATCACGCCCAGACCGATGCGAGCGATGCGGTCCCTGTGGGGAGGAGATGGGGAGAGGGGCAGGTGGATGTGCAAGGGGTGACAGCAGTGGCTTGTGAGGCCCGTGCCTTGGTGACATTTATCCCAGGACAGGCATTTATCCCATTGCCAGATATGCAATGCAGCAAGGTGCAGCAGGCTGGTGTTGGAGGAACCTACCTGTGTGGGTCTGATGGAAGAATTTGTGATGGGGTGCACATCCCACCTACCCTCACTGGATGCTCTCATGCTCAAGGTAGGATCTTCATAGCAATTAACAGGCAGGGTGGGTTACTGCCAGGCTGGAAATGGATCTGCTGGGCCAGCATTGCTGTGGTGTGGAGCTGTTTTGTGTTTGGGAGTGGAACTTGTTTGTCCCCTAAGCACTGCTGACAGGACAGGGCTTCCACACGTGGATGAGCAGCCAGGCAGCCCTGTTCACAGGTGGGACACAGGGGTCTGTCTGTCCTGGGATAGCAGCTGAGGAAAGCTCTTTATTTCCTCACCCTGCACTCTTCTGGAAGAGAACAGCAAGAGCCTGGGGTAGGTGGCCAAGGGCCACCAGCTGCTGCTTGGCCATGGCTGGTCTTGGGAGGCCTGTGCTTAAAATGACACCTGAATGGGGCTGTGCCTTGAAAATGCAGTGAGGAAGGAGAAAATCAGGGTCATAGGATGATTTGGGTTGGAAAGGATTGGAAAACTCATCATTTCCACCCCCTGCCATGGGCAGGGACACCTTCCACCAGACCAGGTTGCTCCAAGCCCTGTCCAGCCTGGCCTTGGACATTTCCAGATATGGAGCTTCTCTGGGCACCCTGTGCCAGGGCCTGCCCACCCTCTGAGATGAGCTCTTGGCTGCGCTCCCATGAGTTTCCTGGGGTGAGTGGCAGCTCCATTCCTGCCTCAGCAGTGCCCTTTGGTGGCTCTGTGCTGGAGCTGCTCTGTTAGGGAGGCAGCACTGGCCCTGGTGCCCCAGCTCTGCTGCTCAGGAGGGCAGTGCCATGCCCACAGTGGGGTGATGGCACTCCAGCCTCTGTGCTGGCAGGCAGGACGAGCATTTCTGGGAAGCCTGTGACCCACAGGGCTCTCACTGACCTTGGGGTGGGTTTGACAGGAAATGTTGTGGACAGCCCTGGGAAAAAAAAAAAAAATAAAATAAGCCCTCAGCCTGGGTCTGGCTGTGAGCCCGGACTCAGCCATGGAGCTGGATGACAAACACAGGTCCCTGACTCCCTGCAGCTGCAGATGCTGCCAGGACCTGTCCAGCTCCCAGCTCAACACCTCTGCTGCTGGGCACGGGCTGGGAGAGCTCTGCAAGAGAGAGATTGGGCCCAAAGGGGAGCCCCACACCTCCCTGCCATGGCTCAGGAGCTGTGGGAAGCGAGGGGCTGGAATGTCACGGCTGCTCCAAGAGCATGAACTGCTCCTGGAGCAGAAACAACAACTCCAGCAAATGCTTTCTCTTGCTAAGGAGCTGAGTGCTGAATGCAGACCATGCCAGTGATGCTTCCTGGGATTAAATTCCACCCTAATGGGCTTTCCTGATTTAGCTGCTGCTTATTTTTGCCTGCCAGAGCATGAAGTGAGGCCCAGGCTGTGAGTCCACAGCCTTCCAGCAAGAGACATCCCCCAAGAAACCAGAGCAACCTTTGGCCAGGCTCCCTCCACATCCTTTCCAGAGCCCTGGCTGGGCTGGGTTGGGGTGCTCTGAGGGAGAGCAGAGCTGTCAGAGTGCATTTGGGGTGCTGGAAGGGTGAGCTGTGTGTGGGTGCTGTGATTGGGATGTGTCAGGTGCGCACATGCACCTTTGTACACACACACACACACACACACACACACACCGTGCCCATGCTCTGACAGAGACATCCCAGCACCTCTCACCTGTCCTGGGCAGCAGCACACACACCTGAACGTGGGGCTGGGGGCTGCTGGCCCCTCCTTATGGCTTCACCCCAGCCCTGGTCAGCAGCAGGGAGGCTCTGGGGAGTGGCTTTGTCCTCCTTGTGCTGCAGTTATGGCTAAAGGAGAGTCACACCTTGTGCTTTGGGCCAGATGCTGTGAGCCAGCCAAACTGACTCAGCTCAGCCTGAGGCTGAGGGGGCTCAGGAGGACACCCCAGTCCTGACCAGCACCCCTGGGCTGTGGCTGCTCCTCCTCCCTCAAACTGTGGGGACAGGGAGCAGCCCATGGTCATTGCCTGGACACGAGTCAGGGACCCTGTGCACAAACTGTGGGGGGACGTGGTGGGGATCCAAGGGGGTTTGTGCAACTGGGAGCACCCACATCAGGGAAATCTGGGGGTGTGGAGATGGGTGAAGGTAGGTCAAGGCCAGGTTGGATTGATTTGAAGCAACCTGGTCTGGGCAAGGTGTCCCTGCCCATGGCAGGGGGTTGAGATGAGGGGGTCCCTTTGCACCCAGCCCGTTCTGGGGGCTGTGCCCAGCAGGGCGAGGCTGAGGGGCTCTTTGCACACTCACCTGTTCTCCGCCACCAGGATCTGCTCCAGCAGTTTCCCCGCCTGGCACTTGGTCTCCAGCTCGGCGGTGTAGAGCAGGCTGAGCAGCAGGTCCAGGCCGCCCTCGAGGCGGATCACATCGCACAGCACCTTGGCCACGTCCCTGCCCACGGCGGGCATCCCCCAGGCCTCCTCCACCAGCCGGAACACCTCGGAGAGCGCGGCCCGCAGCGCCGGGGCCGTGTCCGCCCTCACGGCGTGGCCGAGGGCCCTGCGGAGCACGGGCAGGACCCGCTCCAGCGCCTCCCGCGCCTCCGCGCCCACCCCGGGCGAGACCTCGCCGCCTCCGCCGCCGGCCCGGCCCGCAGCCCCGGGCACCGCCAGCAGCTCCGCGCTCGCCATGGCCAGCGACCGGCCCAGCGTGTGCAGCGACAGCAGCAGGGCCAGCATCGGCTACCGCGGCATGCCCGGCGCCGGCAGCCCCCGCTGCTGCCGGGACACCGGAGCGGGGCACCGGAGCGGGGATGCGCTGCCCCGCTGCCCCCGCTGCCCCCGCTGCCCCCGCTGCCCCCGCTGCCCCCGCTGCCCCCGCTGCCCGGCCGGGATGCGGAGATGGGAGCGGGGCGGGATCCGCCTTCCCCGAGCCGGGCTCAGCATCCCGGTCCCCGGGGCTGATGTCACCGGGAACAGGCGCCGCCTCTCTCCGAGGAGGGGCTCGGTGCTGGCGGCTGCAGCCCCCTCCTCCCGATGCTGAGACCCCTAGAGCCCCCCAGAGCCCCAGAAGGATTTAACAGAATCGGGGATGTGGCACTTGCGGACGTGGCTCGGTGGTGGGCTTGGCAGTCCCGGGATAACGGCTGGAGTCGGCCTTTTCCATCCTAAATGTTATTTTTCTGTGATTGCGGCCTTTCCGTGTTTAATTAGGGTTCATTAATAAAAGGGGAAGTGAGTTTTTACATGAATAGATACCGATAGGACAAGGGGGAGCGGTTTTAAAATAAAAGATGAGACATTTACATTAGATTCTGGGAGAAAATTTTTATTTGTGAAGTACTTGTTCAGGGAAGCTGTGGACATCCCAACCCAGAGCCCTCCGGCCACCAGCCCCCGAAGGATTTAACAGAATCAGAGATGTGGCACTTGGGGACATGGCTGGGTGGTGGGCTTGGCAGTGCTGGGATAACTGCTGGAGTCGCTTTTCCATCCTAAATTTTATGTTCCTGTGATTGTGGCCTCCCAGCGCTTAAATAAAGCTTATTAATAAAAGGGGAAGTGACTTTTACACGAATAGATACCGATAGGACAAGGGGGAGCAGTTTTAAAATAAAAGATGAGAGATTTAGATTGATACTAGGAGAGAATTTTCACTCGTGAAGTGTTTGTTCAGGGAAACTGTGGATGCCCCAACCCTGAAAGTGTCCAAGGCCAGGTTAACAGGGCTTGGAGCAACCTGGGATAGTGGAACATGACAGGATTTGGAACGAGACAATTTTCCATTTTCAACCCAAACCATTCTATTCCACAGCCCTCCCTGCCCAGCCCCACCTGGGGCTCATCCTGCTGTGCCCATGGCCCACATCCCCCTTTGTGCCCGAGCTGCTGCTGCGGTGTCACCCCCATGGCAGGCAGGGACCCCTACTCTGGTTTTTCAGGACACTCCTTCAGGACCCTCTGTGAGCAGCGAGGGGACACAGGGGGCAGGCAAAGGCCACCAGGCACCGTGGTGGTCACGGTGAGGCTGTGACCACCCTGGCACGGCGCCCTGAACCCCTTTGGTACCAGCAGGAAGCAAATCCCCATTGCTCGGTGGAAATTCAGAGCAGCTCTTCTGGGTGGGCTCGGGATTTGCATGATAAAAGAAAGAGCAGAGGCAGCCTGGGCCTCTTTTGTTTTCTTTTTTCCAGGCCAGACGTGCTCAGGGCAGAAATGCTTAAACGCTTTGGGCATTTCTCGGGTGTGCTGGGAGGAGCAGCTTAAATCCTTGACTCCAACGCCAGGTTGTTGCCAGGTCAGCCTGAGACTTAAATTCGAGTTGATGTTTGGATGTGACAGAGTCGCTCCTAATCCTCTCTGAATCCACTTCGAAGGGACAGACAGAGGAAAGGGACATCACCCCACAAGGAAGGACGGCGAACAAGGCACCCAGAGCAGGGCAAAACTGCGGGAGCAGCTCGGCACAGAACCAGTAAGGAATTTCCTAATGAATTATTATTAATCGGCGTAATCATAAGGGCTGTTGCAGTGTAGAGCAGCAGAGGATTTGCTGCCCGGGGGCAGCAGAATTCAAACCATTCCCTTCTGCTTGTCCTGGCTAGCCCAGAGAGCTGAGCTTTGTTTTGCTTTTAGTTTTGCTTTGCTTTGCATTTTTTGGGAGAGATTTCAGACCCAGCGGTTCCCAGCCTTGCCCTGGGGTTTCAGCCCCGTTTCCCGAGTTCTCCTCACCGCCTCTGCTCCCCAGGAGCTCCCCGGGGCCCCTTTATCCACACAGCCCCTCTCCTGGGATCTGCTCCTGGCAGGCAAGGGCTCCCTGAGCCTCCACGGGGCTGTGGCTGCTGGTTGGGAGCCCGGAGCAGCAGGAGGGAGCTTTGTCTTAGCTGATCAGCCAAAGCAGCTCAGACAATGCCCAGCCCTTCTCCCCCAGAGCCTCCTGCAAGCCTGAGCCCTCTCAGGGCTGCTGTCCTGTTCAACAGGGATGGGATGAACCCCTTGGGGACAATGCCAGCCCTGCCACAGCTGAGGCCAGGGGACAAGGAGTGGGTGAGGGCTGCAGGAGAAGTTCTGCCCCAAAAGCCAATGTCTGGTAGCTGCCCTCAGCTCCCCAGGGCTTCCAGGTGGAAATGCCTCTCAAAACCAAATAAAGCTCTTTCCAGCAAGATGCCAGGGGCAGATGGTGCCAGGAACTGCTGTGTCTGAGCTGGTAGAGGAGAGACCCTGGAGAATTGGGCACCTTGCTCGGGTTTCTTTCCCCCTAAAAGCTGCACCAGGGGCTGGGACAGATCCCTTGGAGCTCCTGTCCCAGCAGAGGCAGAAGAGCCAGGATTGCTGCAGCCTCGTGTGCGTTTGCTCCTTGCCCCGATTAAACAAACACCCCAGAGTTATCAGGAGCTGCCAAAAGAGCTGAGTGGACATTAATTAGTAACTGAGAGATTGGTTGGAAAGGGGATGACGGGAGCAAAATACACAGGCCTTTGTTTGCCTTCTGCAGTGAAAGCGCTGAGGGCTCCCGGCCCCGGCCACTCACCTCTGGCCTCTGGTCCCCAGGCATGGAGGTGGCATCTGCCCCATCCTAAGCCACCCTGCTTTGGGGATCCCCAGGTCTGTTCCCATCCTTGACATTGAGAAAGCTGAAATCCCGTTAAAATGGTGATATTTTGGGCAAGTATAAGCCCAGGGTTCTTCCCTTTGTCTTCTGAGCATTGCTCCCCCATCCCATCTCATTTGGGGTTTTGGCTTTGCCAAGACCAGGCTGGGAAACAGCTGGCTGCTCTTAGACCATGAGGTATGTTGTGAAATGAGTGTGGCAGGACCTCAAAAGTGGTTCCTGACTCTCTGCTGTCCCTGCCCACTCTCTGAGCAGTGCCCACCCTGCACCAGGCTGGGGAGGAGCTGCTTGCACCCCCTGTCCCCCTGCAGACAGCCCCAGCTCAGCGTGGGCTGCCGGGGAAGCTGGGTGGGAGATCATCTCTGCCCCTTTCCCCTTTGCCGACCTTGGCCTGTTTGCTTTCCCCTCCGGGGCAGGCTGAGCAAACACGGGACGCTGCTGGGGCTCTGCCGTGCTCCAGCTCGCACAGACGCGGGAGGGACACCCAGGATGAGGCTGCTCTTCCCTGCCCTCGTGCTGGCCCTGCTGGCCACCACCCGTGCTGCAGAAGGTGAGCTTTAGCCAGCCAACACCTTGCCAGGGGCTTTGGGGATGGAGAAAGAGAGATTTGTGGGCTGGTGGAGGGGCTGGGCAGGGTGGGCAGGGAGGAGCGGATGGTGGCCATGGCCATGTTGGCTGTACCCTGCAGGATGGGGAGAAAGGAGTGGGCAGCACATGGGTGTCAATGGTGCTGTGGCAAATCCCTGCCCAATCACAGCTGGGCTGCCAGCATGGAACTGGGAGCGTGGCACGGCCCAATCCATGGCTCCCATCCCAGCAGGACCTGATGGGAGCAGGGAACACCCCAGTCCATGGCTCCCATCCCAGCAGGACCTGATGGGAGCAGGGAACACCCCAATCCATGGCTCCCATCCCAGCAGGACCTGAGTGGGAGCAGGGCAAGGAGCTGCTGTCACCCCTGGTGATGGATTTGACCATGAAGGAGTGGGGTACCCCCAACCAGGACATCCCCAAGTTTGTTTTCCCCCCGAGGGGAGGCATGGGCCCCACTGCCCCACCCCACATCAGCCCTCCTGAGCTATGGATGGCTTTTGCAGACTCCTGTGAGGGCCGCTGTGAAGAAGGCTTCGATGCAGGGCACAAGTGCCAGTGTGACACCCTCTGTGTGTACTACCAGAGCTGCTGCAGTGACTACTCCACCGTCTGCAAAGCCAAAGGTACTGTCCCCATGGCCAGGGCAAGGGGGAATGGGTGCTCTACTCGTGGGGTCTGTGCTGGGTCAGCTCTGCACCCACCTGTGGCTGAGGGGTGAAGTCAGCACCAGGATTTGCTGCAGCACGGGGGGGTTTGGGAGCTGGCTCGTTGCCATCTGGAGTGAGGGATCTGTGCTAATTGGATAGATTGGCTAGTAGGAAAAATGTCTTCTCTGATAGGGTGTTCAGGCATTGGAGTAGGCTGCCTAGGTGGAATCACCATCTGTGGAAGTGTTCTAAAAAAATATACTTGTGGCGCTTGGGGACATGGTTGTCAATGCAGGGTTGAATTGGACTTGATGATCTCAGAGGGCTTTTCCAACCTTAATGACTCCAGGATTCTATAAATCCCTACTGCCTGGGAGGGAGCATCTCCTGCTCCCAAACCCCAGGGGAACCAACCTGCTCCCTCCCTGCAGTGACCCGGGGAGACGTCTTTGCCTTGCCCGAGGACGACTACCTGGACTACAACCTCACTGTGGACTTTGTCACCGAGGAGGCGCCCGTGGCAGAGCCCACAGAGCTGCCCACAGCCCCAGCGCCGGTGGAGACCACGCCAGAGAGCCAGCCAAACCCCGAGGAGACACTGCCAGAGGTGCCCAACACCACCCCAGGTGTGTCTGAGGAGCCTGAGGAGCTGTGCAGCGGGAAACCTTTTGATGCCTTCACCGACCTGAAGAACGGTTCCCTTTACGCTTTCCGAGGTACTTTGGGGACCTTGCCCAGGCATGTGGGACGTGCTGCCGTGCTGTCACCCTGTGCTGGTGTCTGCAGTCCCTCCTGCTGCCCCTGCCTCTCCTCTCTCCCCAGGGAAGTACTTCTATGAGCTGGACAAGACCAGTGTGAGGCCTGGCTACCCCAAGCTCATCAGTGACGTGTGGGGCATCGAGGGCCCCATTGATGCAGCCTTCACACGCATCAACTGCCAGGGCAAGACTTACCTCTTCAAGGTGGGCTGGGGGTACTCCCAGGGTGGCCAGCACAACCCCCAATCCACCCTAAATCCCCTTTTGGCACCTCCCATACACCCATGCATGCGGTAGTTGCCAGAAACCCCAAATCCTTGTGGTTGTTCTGGAACCCCAAGCAACCACAGTCTCACGATAGGGCTCCCCATCATCCCCACACTCCTCCTGGCAGACCTGTGACTGGGGGATGTTGCACCTGTGACCCCTCTCTGTCCCCCACCCCCCCAGGGCACCCAGTACTGGCGCTTTGATGACGGAGCCCTGGACCATGGGTACCCCCGGGACATCTCCGAGGGCTTTGAGGGCATCCCTGACAACGTGGACGCAGCGTTTGCCCTGCCTGCCCACAGCTACCACGGCAATGAGAGAGTGTACTTCTTCAAGGGTAAGCGGGCAGAGCCTGGCACCACTGGGCACAGGCTGGGCACCCCTGCAGTGCTTGTTCCCCCCACTAACACCCTGCTCATCCTCTCCTAGACAAGTACTACTGGTCCTACGACTTCGCCCAGCAGCCCTCGCAGGCCGACTGCGAGAAGTCCTCGCCCTCCACGGTGTTCAAGCACTATGCCTTCATGAACAGGGACAGCTGGGAGGATGTTTTCCAGATCCTCTTTGGCAGCAGGATGCGTAAGGGCTGGGAAGGGTTAGTGGGTCCCAACAGTGGGCACTGACAGGGCACAAGGGATGCAGGCAGCCAGGGAGGAGGGAGCGATGCCTGGAAGCAAAGGTGGGCAGGATGAGCCATCACCTCCTGCCCAGGCCACGCACAGGAATCCCTCAGGCCACAGCTGCACCTCCCACAGCATCCCCAATCTCACCCTCGCAGCCCTTATGCCCCCCATGACCAAACCCATCGCCAGCTGCCTCACACCACGGTGTCACTGCTGGGGACTGTTTATTGTCACTGGAGCTGGAGATGCCACAGCAAAACCCCAGCCCTGAGCAGAGAGAATGAAAGACAGAGAGGAGGAGAAGGGGGCTCAGCAGATCCCAGCCAAGGGGCTAAGCCACTCCTGGCTCAGCCTGGCCTGTGTCACTGTCACACATCCCATCCAGGCTGGGATCCCTTGGAGCGCTCCCGTGGGTCTCGGGCACGCTGCTGCCCCCTCTCTCAGCCTCTGCTCCTTTTGCAGCCGGGGCAAACGGGCCGTGGTACATCAGCCGGGACTGGCGGGGCGTGCCCAGCCGCCTGGACGCCGCCATGGCCGGCAGGATCTACGTGGCCTCCCAGCAGCCCCGCAGGAGGAAATCCCGCCGCCAGCGCAAGAGGTACAACCACCACCGCTCACTGAACCTGGGATTCTGGAGCTGGCTGCAAAACGACCCCGACTCATCAGGTGTTGAAAGCGATGGGCTGTCGGGCTCCACGTGTGAGATGCTCCAGAGTGTTTACTTCTTTGTGGGAGGTGAGTCTGCTCTGGCAGGATCCAGAATGATGTGGCATCAGGGCTGCTGGGGCATGGGGAGCGCTCCTCTCTCTCTGCAATGGCTCTGGGGTGCAGTGGGAAGGTGCTGGCAGTGAGGCCTGGCAGCTCCCCAGACCTGGGGACAGTCCTGACTGCCCTGTCCCCTTCCCCAGACAAGTACTACCGTGTGAACCTGCGCACCAAGCGCGTGGACCTGGTGCGGCCGCGCTACCCCCGCTCCATCGCCCAGTACTGGCTGGACTGCCCCCAGCCCACGGAGGAGAGCACCTGATGGGATCCCTGGAGCCACCAGCAGCACAGCCCCAGCTAGACAGAAATAAACTGTGAGGGCCATGCAGGCTGCAGAGCTCTGTCTGTCCATCCATCCAACCGTCTGTGCCGTAGTTTGTGCAGTCCTTGCAGTCCAAGGTCCCATGTCCCCAAGGGCTGTGGTTGTCCCCCCAGTCTGTGATGCTGGCCCCATCCATGGTGTGCCTGTGGCAGCTCAGATCTGCTCTGCCAGCCAGGCCAGTGCCTCTTCCCACTGGAGGAGAGGGACGGTGCCAGCAGCTGCCAGCGGGAGCAGCAGGGTCAGGTCTCCATCTCCCCAGGATCAGTGCACAGCCCCAGGTGTGAGAGGCTGAGCAGGGATGGGTGCCCATCCAAGGCCCTGCCTGCCCTCCCAGCACTGCCCTGCTCACCTCTGGGCTCTGGCAGCCCTGGCCATGGTGGTGCTGAAGGGATGACCCTTCCCTCGGGGCTGGGGACGCGCACAGGGCCTGGCAGCTCCCTCTGCAGCGGGTGCTGCTGAGACAAACTCCTGCTCCTGCCACGGCTCCTGCCGTGAGGACACACAAACAAACCATCACCTCCAAAACTCCAGGGAACTCCTGAGCTGCAGCTGATGCCCAAGGAGTGGCTCTCACCTGTGCCTCTGGTGCGGCTGGGGGTGATGGGAGCCAGGCAGAGCCGTGTCCTCCTGTCCAGCACTTCCCTCAGGGGGCACTGGCTGTGGCACAGCGGGCACTGGCAGCACCTGGGCGTGAGCAGAGCGGTCAAGGTGGCTGTGCCACCCCTGTGCCACCCTTCCAAAGGGATCCCTGGGGCTGTACCTGGAACATGGTGGCATCAGCTGGCACAGGGCAGCACTGTGGGCAGCTGGGGTGGCTGGAGGCAGGAGGGAGCTTCTGCAAGAGAGGACAGCAGTGTGTCTGTGGTGTGTGCGTGGCTGGGTGGTTGTGCACGGCTGGGTGGTGTGCGCCTGCTCTCCCTGCCGTGGTTGCAGGCTGCAGAGCCCTCCCTGCCTCTCACCGGCAGCCGGGCCACGGAGCTGGGTGTGGTTTCGGGCCGCCGCTGCCTCACCGGGAGCCTCTGGGGGACGTGCAGGCTGCGGGCACTCCGGAGCAGGGGCTGGCTGTCACAGGAGCTGCGGGTGCCTCTGTGGGATGGGCCAGCTGGGATGTCACCGCTGAGGTGTGGGGACAGATGGGGATGCCTGGGGAGCAGTGAGGGAGCCCGGCAGGGCATTGGCAGCCTCCAGAGAGCCCAGCCCCATGGGCTCTGAGAGAGGCTGGTTGGTGCAGGGTGCTGCCCAGCCAGGGGCTCTGGCTGCCCTGGCAGCCCCTTGATCCTCTGTCCAGGGGTCCCACACAAGCCTCCCCTACCTCATCTGCTCGTTCTCCACCACGAAGTCGCGCAGGAGGCCGTAGAGGCTGGGCCAGGCTGGGGTTCCCTCTGGTGGGAGCTGCCCTGCAGGGCCGTGCCTGTCCCCAGAGCCTGCCCATGCCTTTGGAGGGTTCCCTGCCACCTCCGAGCCCCTCACTGGCACTCTGGGCAGGCTCAGCTGCTGGCGCAGGGAGAGGTTTTCCAGCTGCAGGGCGTGGATCTCTCGCTCCAAGGTTTGCAGCAGCTTCTCCCGGGACACCTGGGAGGGTGGGTGGATAAAGGGGGGCTCAGGGGGGTCCCAGCAGCAGGGAGAGGAACTCAGAGGGGTCCCTATCTGTGATACCCTGTTGGCCAGGGGTCTAGTGGTGACCCTGCGGGCACGGCTGGCGTAGTGCAGGGTGCTCAGGGTCTCTGAGAGGCAGTGTGAGGACGGGGAGATGCAGGCAACCTGCCAACGGGGAAGACATGCAGGCGGGCTGTCATCCAGAGGGTCACCACCATTTTCCATGGGGTGAGACCCCTGCCCAGCCTCCTGAGTGTTTTACCATCAGGGTGATGCCCGAGCCGCCCAGGGAGCGAGCCAGCAGCCGGGTGAGCTTGCTGTCCCGGTAGGGGATGTGCGTTCGCTTCCCTCGGGGTTTGGCCAGCAGGGAGATGCAGTGTCCTGCCGGAGGATGAGCCGCACAGGGTGTGACAAGGGACAAGGCTCTGGTGGGGGCGCTCCCAGGGCGGGTTCCCCAGCCCTTACCCAGCGCCAGGAGGCTGCGGTTGATGCTGTTGGCCTCCACGGAGAGCTCCCCGCTGGAGCCAGTCTCCTTCACCCGCTCGCTGCCAGCCAAGTCCACGAAGCACAGCGTGCCCTGCTTGCTGGGGCAGGCGCTGGCCTGCGGAATCACGTTGGGGGGGGTGATGCTTTGGCCCCCATCACCCCTTCCCCATGGCCCACAGCACTGTCCTGACTCCTGGATTTTGGACAGGATTCCCGGCTGCTCACTCCAGCCCCACCCGGGTATCCTTGAGGAGAGCATGACCCCCCCCCCCCTCCACCGTGGGGCTGCGCCCTGAGCCCCCCAGCCCTGCCCAGGAGCGGGATGCGCGCTCACGGCTCGGCTGCGGACGTGGATGGTCAGCAGGGCGTGGCTGCGGCTCGAGTGCCTGTTGAGGGCGTGTGCCGATGTCCGGCGCCTCTGGGATCCTGCCGAGAGAGGAATTGATTGATTGCATGGCACCCCACATCCCCCAGCCTCACAGCATCCACTGCTCAGCACCCCCTGCCCGACCAGAGCTGCCTTGGCCGCTCCTCTTGGCTGCCAGCAGAGCGCCACCAGCCCTGGGACGGCCTGCGAGGGGCTGAATCCCCACACAGCGGCTCCAGCACGCCCTGAACACGTCCCAGCCCCGTGTGTGAGGCTCAGCACCTTGCAGGAGCAGGCTGACGATGGCCTCCAGGCTCTCGAATTCCACACTGAGCTGGTTCTCCACGTAGAAGCCGCGGGATTTGCTCCAGCGCAGGGGCAGAGCGCACGGGGGTCCCGGGCTCAGCAGGTCCCGGACCTGGGATGTGGCAGGGGGAAGGCACCGGGAGAGCACAGGGGAAGGCACCGGGAGATGGGGCACGGGGTGCCAGCAGGGCCGGAGGGGGCGGCTGGGCAGGAACTTACCTGTTCGTTGTAGATCTCCAGGTAGGAAGCGCTGAGAGCCAGGTCAGAGGCACGGCTCCGGCTGTGCTCCAGGAGGCAGGTGAAGGATCTCTGCATCAGCCCCAGCAGGGCCGGGGACGCCGGCTGGGTGTCGCTCTGCAGAGATGCCGGGATGGAGAGCGGTCACATCGGGAACTCACCTGCACCATGACCGGCTGGGGAGAGCTCATCCCACGGCCAGGATGGGGTCAGACGGTCAGCGTTCTACCTGGCCGAGGGGTCCCATCAGGGTGTAGGTCTTCCCCGAGCCGGTCTGCCCGAAGGCAAAGACGGTGCAGGAGAAGCTGTGGAAGATGCTGAGCGTCAGGCACGACCGCAGGCGGTGGCACAGCGATGCCACCTCCCGACACTGCCCGGGCAGTGCAAACCCGCCGGAACGGCCCGGAACGGGCTGGTTGAAGGGTTTGGGGTCCGCGGGGGGCTCCCCGGGACTCACCCGTCCATGGCCAGCTCCACCAGCTGCCTCATCCCGCTGCCCTCGAACACGGCCTCCTGCGAGGCGCCGGCGTCGAACACGGCGCTGAAGCCGAAGGTGGCATCGTGCCTGGCCGCGCTCACCTGGCCGTGGGGACAGCGGCGGCTCAGGGCTGCCACAGCCCTCCCAAAGCCACAGTCCCACGGGGAGGTGGCACTCACGTGCACGGCGCCGTCACCGAGGCTGTGCACAACCTGCCGGTCACCTCGCCGCGTCTCCGTGCAGGTCAGTGGCCGGACCCTGAGGGTGGAGTGTGGACGGGGACACAGAGGTGTCGCTGCACGGGGACCCTGCGGAGCCCTGCTGTGACCTCGCCCCAGGCAGGGAGGTTCCTGCCGTGTCCCTGAGCCCTTTCATCTCCCCTTACCTTAGCACCACTCTCAGACGCGTCTCTCTGCCCTCCACGGGCCCCCCACGCTCCTCTCCAGGGCTCCTTTGGGGAACAGAGGGCAGCAGGGTGGTGGGTGCCCCGCAGCTGGGGGGTTCTGCCCGCGGGCACCCCGGTGGCTGGGGTAGAGGGACCCCCGGTCCTGCTGTGCTCGCACCGTCCTCCCACCTCCACCGCGCCCTGAGGCCTGGCCGGGGACAGAGCTCACTGTCCCCGCCATGTCACCGCAGAAGGACGGTCCTGTCCCCCCCAGCCCTTTCGGGATGCCACCCCCGCTGCCTGTATCAGCCACTGCCCAAGTCCTGCTGCTCCAGGACGGAGTGGCCTCTGTCTCCTCCATCTCCCCCACAACTTACGGTCTGTCCTGGCCCCGTGGGAGCGTTCTGGGCCGGGGGTCCGGCTGGGGGTCCCCGCCCCGCTCCCCCTCTGGTTCCATGCGGTCCCCAGTACCCGGTGCTCGAGGTGCCCGCAGCGCCCGGCCGGTCCCTGTGGGAACCACCCCCAGCCGGCCCCGGCTGCCCCGCACAACCGGTACCACCGCTCCGGTTAAACATTGACCGAGCCAGCCCTGCGGGAGAGCGGCGGTCGCACGGCGGGGGGCGAGCGGGGGAGGAAGCGCAAGGGGCGGGTGGCAGGTGGGTCCCCGAGCCCTGGGATCCTCCCGGGCCCCACCGATGGCGGCTCGGGGAGAGCTGTACGAGCAGCTGGTGTGGGTACCGCTCCCTCGGGATGCTGGGGAGTCAGTCGGGGCTGTCGGGGCTCTGCCATCGGGGGCGCGGAGCTGGGATCGGCCCCGGGAGCCCTTGGGAAGGGCTGGGGGGGGACAGCACCGCCCGCTCGGGGCGGTCCCAGCCCGCCGGGGGGGACCCGGGGGGGATAAAAGCCGGGGCGGCGGCGGGCCCGGGGGAGCCGGGCAGGATGAGCGCGGCCCCGGGCACCTCCCGCGCTCCCCAGCCGCTGCTCCGCTTCCCCGACGGGGCGGGCGGGCCGAGCGGCGGGCGGGCAGCGGGCGGGGCCGGCGCCCCGGGGCCGTGCCCCTGTCCCTGTCCCTGTCCGGGGGGGCCGCGGAAGCGGCGGCGGACCACGTTCAGCCGGGGGCAGCTGTCCGAGCTGGAGCGCGCCTTCGCCGCCGTGCCCTACCCGGACATCGCCACCCGGGAGCGCCTGGCCGAGCTCACCCAGCTGCCCGAGGCCAAGATCCAGGTGAGCGCAGTCGGGACCCTCCCCTCCATCCTTTCCTCCTTCCCTCCCGGGACACCCTCTCCTCCGCGGGGCCGCCCTGTCGGGGCGCTGTCGGTGTCTCACAGCTCCCCTCGCCCGTCCCAGGTGTGGTTCCAGAACCGCCGCGCCCGCAGGATCCGTAGCGCCAAGCCGGAGCCGCCACCGCTGCCGCCACTGCCGCCGCCCGGGGAGCGGGGTCCCCCCGCGGCACCTCCCGACGGCAGCATCCCGTGCCCGGCCCCTGCCCTGCCGCCGCCGCCATCCCACAGCCCCGCGCGGGGCCTCCCCACCTCGCTGGGCTCCATCTCCGACCTCATCTACAGCGCGGCCATCACCAACCTGGGCGAGCCATAGCCGTGGCAAGGACCCCCGGCTCCTGGGGACCCTCCTGGCACCGCGGCCCCCCCGGATTAGCGCCACGATTTCATTAGGGTGTGGAATTACTGCCGGTCCCAAAGGCTCTGAGGATGTCATCCAATATCCTAAATGCCGGTGCGGCCACAGCAGGGACAGCTCCCCATCAGCTCCCTAATACCGACTAATCTTTTGGAAAAAATACCTTAATCTGAGGCCGTGTCCAGGGATGATTGTGGCGCGGCCGCCCCTAATCCGCAGGCACGTTCGCAGGTGCCGGCAGATCTCCCTGGATCAGATATTAAACCGTGTTTCTAGGGGGGCTTAGCTGCCATCAGAGCATTAATCACTGTGTCTGGCCCTGGCAGAGAGCCCACCAGGCAGGTGTCTGGGTCCCCAGGGCCTGCTGTGGGTGTCCCCTCCCCGCTGTGGGTGCACTGAGCTGGCTCTGCTCTCTGTCCCACAGCACCTGAGAAACCCCTGGGCTCAGTGCTGAGGGGTGTTCCATCCCTACCTCCAGAATCTGGGCAGCATGGTTTGGGAGCACCGTGCATCCCTCACTGTGTAGGCACAGGAAGGTTTGGACAGGAGATGCAGAGGGAGAGGGAAGATTCACATCTCTGCGGTGTCTTAGATGCCACATCAATGTTTCTCCCACCAACAGATACCTCCCAACACGCAGGAACACACAGTGTTATTTATTCCCAGAATAAAAGGACAGGAATTTCCCAGAACAGGGATGGCAGGAGCTCATGCCCCTCTCCCTGCTGGGGTGGTCGGAGTCCACAGCCATTCCCTCTCCTGTTCTGCAGCTCTGGGATTTCCAACCCAAGATTCATTTCAGGAGCGAGAAGCAAAGGACGAGCCTGAAGAGTGCAGAAGTGTCCCCACAGCAGGAACAGGCACAGACAGGACAAGATCTGTCCCAAATTAGCAGCTCCTGAAGAGGACAAAATCCTCCAGCATGAAGCCTGCAGTCCATGGTCACAGTTTCCCAAGGTCCCCTTCGAGGGTCCGCACCATGACGTACAGCTCGGCCAGGCCCACCACTGAGGCCACAATGACAGCTGACAGGACACGCTGGGGACACAAAAGAGACAGAGAGGTGACCCTGGGTGTCCAGCCCGGCCAGCACACAGCACAGAGGGGCTGGCTCACTCACCGCTGCTGTCTCTGCAAACACGTACTGGCTGCCCAGGTAGGTGCAGGCAAAGGCGGCCACCACGGTGACAATGAAGTTGAAGATGGTGATGACAACGGCTTTCACAGAGCGAACTGGGGACACAGGGGTGGAGGAGCTGGTTTTAGGTAAGGCTGGACACAAGGTGTAATCATGCACAGCTGCCTCAGCTGTAGATGTAATCCTGGGGAGTCACACTCTTGGTGCCTCCAGAAATATTGGTGAGAATGACCAAGACGCTCCTTTATTCAAGGAACACCTCAGTGCATGGAAACCTCCTGGTGAGATATTCCGAGAGGGAAGGGCTGTCACCAGCTGGAGATGGAACAGTTCCCATGCCTGGCCTGCCACATGCCAACAGGACAGGGAGCCACTCACCTTGCCTCCCAAATTCAGCCAATGGCCCATTCATCTCCTGAAAGAAGGGATTGAAACAGCTTGTGATCACTTGTATTTTCATGTTAATATGTTAATGTTATTACTGTGTGTGCAGAATAAAAGCAATGCCAATGCCCTGCCCTGTCCACAAGACTCTGAGCTTTTGGGTGGGTGGGCTGTGGGGGAGACACACACTGCAGGGACACCTTTCACTAAACCAGGTCAATCCTGGAGGGGTCCAGCTTGGCAGAGAGCAAAGCAGATCTTCCCATGAGAGTTAATGTGCACCTGGATGCCAGGTACAGTGTGGAAGGGCAGAATGGGACCCCAAGGGATGCCAGCAGCAAGGGATGCTGACTTGTCTGGACAGCCACCCTGCCAGAAGATCTCAGCTCTCTCAGGAAAGAATGAGTGCCCACATATGATCTTGTATTTTCAGCTTTTACTTCGACATGAATGAAGCAATTTAAAAACCATGACAAAAATTTAACCAGCAGAGATGCTCCCAGTCAAACATTTACGGCATGTGCTCAGTCTCCCAGAACAGAACCTGAGATCTCTGGCACAGTGAGCAGTTCCCAAGAGTCAGTATGTCTAATTCACCACGCTGTTAATCCTGTCCTACCTCTGTCCTTAACACCAGATCTGCTCTCGGTGTGTTTACAGTGTGCTTTCCTCCAGTGCCTTCCACATCCCCTCTGCACTGCACTCACTCTAAGGGGGAAAATCTCCTTTGCTCTCAGGTGTTTGAGGGATGAATCCTGGCACTGCAGCAGCCCCTCACCTGGCCGGTGATGTTGCGGGTCATCCGCTGGTACTCCTCGTGTGCCAGCTTGGCCTTGATCCGCTCCAGCCGTGCCACCAGCTCGGGGTTCTGGGGAAGGCACAGACCCACCGTGAGGCCCGGCAGTCGCCGCCTCCTCCCGCGGCTCCGGCCCGGCCCTCACTCACCCGCGGCGGCACCGGCACCTCGGGCAGGTGGATCTCGCATCCCTCCAGCAGCTCGTGTAGGTGCAGCGGAGACCCTGCGGGCGGGGCACGGCGCGGTCACGGCGCGGTCACAGCGCGATCCCAGCCGCGGTCACGGCGCGATCCCGGCGCAGCGCGGCCTACCTGCCTCCCTCAGCGCGGCGTGCAGCCTCCGCAGCAGCCCGAACGGCACCAGCGCTCCTTCCTCCGCCAGCGCCGCCTCCAGCTCATCCCTCAGCGCGGCGGGCAGCGCCGCCAACTCTCCGTCCCGCACCGCCCGCCGCAACCGCGGCCCGGCCCGCACCGCCGACGCCATGTTGGGCCCGGCCGGCGTTGCCGGGGCGACCGGGAGGGGCGGCGAGGGGAACCATAGAGACGGCGGGGCGGGGCGGCGCGGGCGCGGGCGGGCGGGGCGGGCGGCGCGGGGCACTGTGGGCCGCGGGCGGTGGGATGTCGGGCGGCGCGGCGCGGCGGTACGTGGCGGCGGCGCTGGGCCGGGCCCGGGCCCGCGGGCCGCCCCCGCTCTGGGAGCCGCCCCCCGCCCGCCACCTGCGCGCTCTGGGCACCGGGGGGGCGGTGGCGGCGCTGCCGTCGTTGCTGCTGCCGCCGAGGCGGCACCTCTCGTCGCGGTGAGGCCTGTGAGGGGTTGGGTGAGGGCAGGGGCGCTTGGGGGGTGAGGGGGTGACTGAGGGTGAGGGGAGTTGGGGTCTCTTGAGTCACTGGGGGAAAACTGTGAAAGAGCTTGGTGCTGTCAGGGTTGACATATGGGAGAGGAGGGATTGGGCTAAAGGGACAGCTGGGTGAAGGTGTGCAGGGCTGTGGGGAGAGGGGACACTGGCAAAAGGTGGAGAGCAGGGCAGGGACTGGGCTGTTTGTGGGGTGCCCGAGGGACACACGAGGTGGGGAGCAGTGTCCCCCTGGGCTGGGCGCTGTTTCAGCCCCTGCAAACCCTCCCAAGCTGCCTCTCTGCTCGCAGGAACCGTCCCGAGGGCAAAGTGCTGGAGACCGTGGGGGTGTTTGAGGCCCCGAAGCAGCACGGGAAATACGAGACAGGCCAGGTAAGGGGTTTTGGGGGGCACAGCTGGCCCTGTGGGTTCCTGGCACAGGGATTGGGCAGCTGGGGGATTTCCTGTAAGGAAAAGTCAGCAGCAGAAGGCCGGGAGTTTCACAGCTCAGTGCTCCTTGTCTGTGCTGTGTCTGCAGTTTGTCAGTCATCTGACAATAGCAGCTCGATAAGAATCTGCAGCACAACACAACTGTTGTACAATGGCGTTTGCTCCGCTGTCATGCTTCGGGGTTTTCTCCCTCAAGGATCCAAAGAGACAATCAGTGAATTTGAGAAATAAGAGCTAAACTTGTAATTCCTGTCCTGAAGACTCTCAGATCTGTTTGTGAGCAGTCTCTCCTTTCTGCTGCTCTACTACTGCATTGCTCATTTAGTCCTTCCCTTTTATGGGATTGAGATTACATGGATTTCTTCTCTCATCCCAAACTGTTTCTCTCTTTCTGCTCTGGACCATCACAGTGATGTTTCATCCTGTATCCCCGTCCCACACATTAAACCTTTAGCAAATGTTTGTAGTTTTACCTCAGATAACAGATTTTTAAAATAATTCAGCTGCAATTATTTGTTCCTTCCAGCTCTTCCTGCACAGTGTGTTTGGCTATCGAGGAATAGTCCTGTTTCCCTGGCAAGCCAGGCTTTATGATCGGGATGTGGCTTCTCCTGTCACAGAAAAGTAAGGATTTGAGGATTTGGACTGTTAGATTTGCATTTTGTAGTGAATTACCTTTTTGGGGTAAACAAGTGTTTTTAAGGAGGGGCAATGGCATGGGTCTGTTTGCATGAGTGTAAACTAGGAGAGATCATTAAAGAGATACTTCATTATTAAGTATTGAGTATTATTAATTAGAGACATAATGGAAGCATGAAGGATAAAAGTGTGTGTATGGAGGAAATAAAAATCAATTTAAAATTTTGCAAATGGAATTTTGTATTATACAAAAAGATCCTTTTGGGGTTAGATCCAGGCTCCTGTGTTACCACTTGGAGGCTGCAGTAGGTTGCCAGTGAACTGGATTTGTCAACTTCCTCCTCAATTTCAATCCCCTAAGCCAAATTCATCCTTCTTGAGCTGCTGTTCAGTTCTCTCCCCTCTTGCATCTGTGTTTCCCCTAGCCTGTGATCAGTTGTGCTGGGAAGGAGTGAGGATCAGAGAGAAAATTAGAGAGCAGTAGGAATATCCATCCCAGAGAGGAGCCTGCACTGAGCAGGAAAAACCTCTGAGCTGTTGGAGCTGTGTCAGACACCACTGATGGTCATCTCAGCTCATCTGTCATTGTGTGGGTGGCTCATGGGGCTTTGGTTTGGGTGCAGCCAGATGATTACAGGCTGCAAAATGTGACTTTTAAAAAATTCATTGTTTAAAAGTGCTTGGTTGTGGTAACAAGAATTTGCTGCTATCCTGGGCTTGAGCTCAGAGCTTTGCTTTTCTCTTCAGGAGCGAGAATGTGGCAGGCCATGGTTCCAAAGAGGTCAAGGGTAAAACACACACTTACTACCAGGTGTTAATAGATGCCCGGGATTGTCCACATATAGTAAGTAATGAGTAATGTTGGTATTGAAACTTGAGTATCTTCTCCTACATGAGTGGTTCAGAGGGACAGGCACTGAAGGAAAATTACTTTGGTGGCTAACTGGATTGGTTAGGATTTTTGTATAAATTTTTTCTTCAAGGCATGTTTTCCCTGAGAGAGACCATCTGGAATGTCATACATGTTTCCCTTTTCCAACCTCCTTTCTTGTTCCTGGTGCTGTTCCCACACTGTTGCACACAGGTCATTAGGAGTGTGGGCTGCAGCACTGAAAATGCTTCTCACTTGTCTGAGTGGGGAGTTAGCCCAGAGGAGTTAAATTGAGAGAATTCTGAGGTGAATTGGTTAAGTGAAATAAACATTTTGTGCTTTATAAACCTCACTAATAACCTGAAATATGACTGGAAGCTGTCCTGCAGCAATGCACACAAAAACATAAACCTCCCTGTTTCTCAGTCCCAGAGATCACAGACAGAGGCAGTGACATTCCTGGCAAATCATGATGACAGCAGAGCCCTCTATGCCATCCCAGGTGAGTGAAATCCTCCTGCAGCCTCTGCTCCTTGTGAGGTGAGGTCAGAAAAGGAGCAGCAATTCTTACAGGACATTCTGCAGTGGATCTGTCCATGGCTCAGGGCTGTGCTGGACACAGCAGAGTGACTAAAGTACAGGAAGCCCTTTGGATAGCTGCAGGTTGTGATCTGACACAGCCCTGTCTGATTTGGGCTCTTGAGGCATAGATCCCATACCAAGTTGTATATGGGCTGTTCTGCTTTATGGTCAGGGCAGCTGGATTTATTCCTGTCCTGGGCATTTCCTGCCCAGAGTGCTTTTGGGGCAGTGCAGGCACTTTGCAGGGCAGTGTGTGTTTATCAGAGGAGTCACTCCATGAAAAATCTCACAGGAGAACACTGCCAAGAGTTATTCCTGGCACATCTCCTCCATTCTTCATGGCAGTTGTGATATTAGCTTTGACTTCTACTGCCAAAGTCCTTTTTCCTCACTAGTGTGATCAATTTTTCTGCCAGGAGACTCTGCTGGAGAGGTTCCATAGCTTTTGGGGTTTCTTTTTCAGGTTTAGACTACGTAAGCCATGAAGACATCCTTCCCTACAGCTCCACTGATCAAGTGCCCATCCAGCATGAGCTCTTTGAGAGGTTCCTCATGTACGACCAAACTAAAGGTAAATTCTGGCTGCACAGGGAATTCTCCAGAGCCAGATGGTGCTCTATAAAAATACCCAGTGCTCTATAATAAATACCCAAACCCCATCATCTTGGATATGGTATAAAAATCATGTCTGGCTTGGGGTTTGTTACACTGAAACTGCCTTTGAATATTTATTTTAACCACGTGAAAGGAATTGTGTTGAGAGGAGAGCAGTCCAGCTACAGTGTTTCCTCTCACCTTTCCCTCCCCACAGTCCCACCTTTTGTAGCAAGGGACACTCTGTGTGCGTGGCAGGAGAAGAACCACCCCTGGCTGGAGCTCTCGGATGTGCACCGAGAAACCACGGAGAACATCCGTGTCACTGTCATCCCCTTCTACATGGGCATGAGGGTAAGTCTGTGCTGCCCTGGTAATTCTGCCATCTGTTTCACTGGCTTGTTTTTGTAAGATTGGTTTGCTGCCTGAAGGTACTTTCTGCTTACTGGAGAAGTGACAATTAACCACAGTTGCCATTTTGTTCTCATGGGTATAAACATGAAACTGTTTTTGCCATGTATTTTTGGAGAACATCTCCTGCATATTGGCTTTTCCTGGTTATCAGTAGGAGGAGAAATAACCTGTGATGTTCTGCACAACAGTGCTAGCAAGATATTTGGGAAGACTTGAGTTGGTCCTGTTAGTGCCTCAGTCACGTGAGGTGAGGCTGGGGCCATCTGCTCTGTAACAACAGCCACATTTGTTATCCTGCCCAGTGATGGGCTGCAGCTCCCTGCCCATTTCCTGCCTCTAGTTTGGCTTTAGAAGGTTTGGCTAAAGCCTTCTGGATTTAGCTGATAACCATGTGCTCTTTATAGCACAGAACTTCACGTGGACCATCCGAAATAATGCAGCCCCAACAGACTCCTGAGTGGGAGAGCTGGGAATTCCCACAGGGAGCCTGAGCTGTGGCAGGTGCACGTTTTGGTGTGGATTTGCAACTTTTGTGGATCCAGCTGGTGTTTGTCAGAAAAACAGGTGCCCAAAGGCAAGGAAAGGGGTTTTTAGATGTGTAGAAAGTGCATAATTAACATGGAGACGAACCCTGGGGGTTGTCACGAGCTCCTTGCAGATCTCCCACGTCATGATCAGTGTAGAGCAGAGGCAGTGCCAGGCTCTCAGAGAGCAGCTGTCTGTGCTCATGTGAGTTGTCTGCGTCACCCTGGCACAGAGTGAGAGCCCCTGTGCCGCTGCTGTGGTGACAGCTGAAGAGGTTTTTGGCACCTCACATCCAAGGGCAGCTGCTAAAGTCTTTTGTTTCTCTTGACAGGAAGCCCAGAATTCCCATGTCTACTGGGTAAGTGCCTTTTGTATCGTGGAGCAGCTAAAGGGAAGGAGTTAATTTGCTGTGGCATCACTGTAGTGTGATAAGCTCTGAGGGAGAGTAGCCTTTGCTTGGCAACTGTTTCCCAGTACCAGCTGCAGGTTATCAACTGCTTGCAGCTGATTCCAGCTCTTGATAAGAGTCTTTCTTCTGCCCAGTGGCGCTACTGCATCCGCCTGGAGAACCTGGACAGCGAGGTGGTGCAGCTGAGAGAACGGCACTGGAGGATATTCAGCTTGTCTGGCACCTTGGAGACAGTCCGGGGCCGTGGGGTTGTAGGAAGGGTAGGTGCCATCCACACTGTTTTTTGGGAAACACAGCCCTTTGTTGGAGTTCTCTCCCTAGGTTGTGTGGATTTGCCAGTAATTGTTTAGTGGGCACTTGAAATAGATGGAGTGGGAAGCTGGCAGTGATAAAAGTCACGTGAGCTTTTCATCTGTTGTTTGTCTGTGTGAACTGAAACTTCACACTGAGTATTAGAGGGTGATCCTAAATGACTGGTGGTTGGAAAACTGGAATAATAACGGGATTCTGGTGCTACTCAGTGGACAAATTGCTGTGTGATTGGGAGAAATGCTGGGATGTAGGTCTCTGTTTGGTTTTGTTTCATGCTATATAAATTTCCTGTTGATGCCTATCTGTGATATATCTGCTGATGCCCAGTGGTCTCTTGTTTTCTCAGGAGCCAGTTTTGTCCAAAGAGCAGCCAGCATTTCAGTACAGCAGCCACGTCTCCCTGCAGGCATCCAGTGGTCACATGTGGTAAGAAAAGAAGCCCTCATTGCTGCAGCAGTGTTTTGGGTGTAGGACCCCCCAGCAGAGAGCTGGGGTGCAGTTTGCAGCCTGGGGTTGTGGCTGAAATCTGGGTGGAAGTAGAGAAGACAGGGCATAGTGGGTAGCTAAAATCTGATGAGCTTCTCTCTAGCTGTATCCCAGTTAGTGATAAGATGATCTGTTGGTTCTCTGCACCAGGAGGGGTTCCAGGATAATTTTTCCTCCTGCTGTGGTTTGTGCTAGACTGGATTTAAAGACATGAAGCAGTTATTCCTTTTGTCCTTGGTGCAAGAGCCAGGCCTTGTGCTGGTGATTCCCTCAGCAGCAGGGATGTGTGCTCTGGTATCTCCTTTCTTGAGAGAGGATTGGGCTTTAACTCCATCTCTGTTCACTTCTGTGTCAGGAATTGGCATGCAGGGGTTTTCCCAGTTTAGACCAGTTAAGGACTTCAGTCTAACTGGTGCTTAAGTTTCTTCTGGTGTAAGTGCAGGGAGAGAAGTGCCCAGCTGAGTTGTTCTTTTCCTGTGCCTTGGGGTTAAAGCAGCTTCCCTTTATTTGCTTTTTGGCTGGGTTAGCACATTTAGTGCCACCACTGTGTGGACAAGGACTGCACAGCCACCTCCTGCCTTCTGTATGACAGGTCCTTCTGGATTTTTTTAAGGAAATCTCCTTCCAAGTTAGGTTGTATTTGAGTTGGGAAAAGCAGAGCAGCTCTTTGCATATAGGGTGTACCTTGTTTGCCATGTGAAGTGTTTTGAATTGCTTGAATGGATGCCCTGGGGAATAAAACCAGATGGTCTAGGAGTTTTTCCCTGTCTGCATACATCCTGAAGACAGAGACACAAAGGTTCTGCATCTCAGAAGCTGCTCAGCTGGACTTCTGGTGTTCAGTTGTGTCCTCTCTGTCCTGAGAACCTGTTAATTTATCTCCACAGCCCTCTGGCCCCTGTTGTGTTCTGCAGTACAGCTGTCTGTAGCTCAGAGCAGTAAACAATGGTTGTACCAGGACAGGCAGGTTCAGCTCTGAAATGCAAAGCTGAAGCTGTTCCAAATTACATCTATGATGGGATTTCTTAATGTCACAGACAACCAGGGGAGCTCCTGCCAAGAAACACAAATCTGAATTTCCGTGTAACCAGTCTGTAAAAACAGCTCAGATGGCTCTGTGTCCTGGGGAGTGGGAGATGGGTAAACACCACTGCAGGTGCATGGAGGGTGCTTGACTCCTGTGGGCTGCAATCATCACAGCTTTGTGCAGGAAATGTGTCAGGGATGTGCTGTAGAACTGCCCAGGAGTCCTCCATGGGTGAGTTACGTTTGCAGCTGAGCCCATATTCTTGCTGCTGGACCAGCCTTGCAGTTGCACCCCCAGGATGTTGAAGAGCTCAGGTTTTACCTTTTTGCTGATGCTTCCTAGGTGTGTCCTGTTTGTCCTGGCCTCAGTGTGACCTGTGCCATTACTTTTGCAGGGGCACTTTTCGGTTTGAGAGGCCCGATGGCTCCCACTTTGATGTGCGAATCCCACCCTTTTCCCTGGAAAGCAACAAAGATGAGAAGACCCCTCCCTCCGGCCTTCACTGGTAGATCAGAGTGCCCAGAGCCACGGAGGCCTGTGTGTGTTGTAGACCTTTGCCTCCCCTTTATGCTGCAGCCAAGAACACGGAGCTTTTAAACATTTTAAACCATTTCTGTTTTAACTGTTGTCTGCCAGGGAGGCTTTTTTTGGGAACTTTACTACTGGCTCTTCTCTCAGGCTGCTTGTAAAACATGAGCTGTGTTCCAGGTAACCCTTTCCCTCTGTGGCACCTGCTGGGTTTTTGGGGCTGGGGGATGCAGATCTGTGCTGCTGCACAAGACTGGCCCCCCTCAGCAGGCCTGGACCCTTTCCAATGTGTTGTGACTTCTCTGCAATGTGAGGTTTCTCTAATAAACTGGCCCTTCCAGTTGCAACCAGTCTTCCTTCCTAAGCCAAGGCCATGGCTTTGCATCCAGCCTGTCCCAGCTTGTTGCTCCCCCAGAGTTGTTGCTGCTTCAGAAGCAGCTGCTCCTCCTTTAGGGATCAGGACTGTGAGCTCAGCTTTGCTGCAGTGCAGCTGCTTTTTGGGATTCAGCCAGGGCTGGAGCAGCCTGTGAGCTCCACTCGTGGCACAGCTTGTCTGGGCTTTGTGCTGTGTGACACAAAGCCTGTTCTTGTTGGAGAAGAGGGTGCACAGGGGACAAGGTGGGTGACATGTGGTGCTGTCACAGTGTCCTGTGTGTGCTCAGTACTGTGATGGCACAGGAGAGCTGAGGGGAGCCCTTCCCCTGCCAGGGCTTTGCTTTGCTGCAGGGATTTCCATCTCAGCAGCTCCTCTGCTCACACTGTGGCTGCACCCATATTTCCTTGGTAGTTGGTAGTTTCTGTCCAGGAATGCTTGTTTTCACCTGGGGTGCTTGTTTTCACTGCTGTGAGCAGTGCTTGGCTTTCTGCTCCTGCTTGCTCTGGGTGCCAGGCTGTGATGTTTTGGTGGCATGGAGGGCCCTGCAGGATGTGAAATCCTGTGAGATGACAATGAGTGGATGTGTGGGAAAGGCAGAGCAGCTCTGAGGATTGCAAAGATCATCAACCCCCGTGGTGTGGGACCCTTGTGGCTGCCTCTGGGCATCCAGGCTTCTGCATCACTCTGAGGCACGAGTACTTGGCCTTGTGATAACCCTAGGAAGAGTTCCCAACCTTCCTCCTTTCCAACCTTCCTCCTTTCCTACCTTCCTCCTTTGCTAGTCTTGCATAAATGACAAGGTGTAACTAACTCACAGGATGTTTTCCTTAATTTAGAAGTATCCCAGTTATTCCCTCTTCCCTGGAACCCCCTCTGAGCACTCTGTTTGCCTTTGGCTCTGGAGGGCAGAGCTGTGAGCAGACAGCCTTGGGGGACACTCTGATCTGTCCCACAGGCAGTGGATCCCTGTTTAGAGAGACTCAATCACTGCAGTGTTCATCTGTTTATCACCAGTCTCTTCAGTTTTGTGTCTTCCTTCCTCTCAGGTAGTCCGTGCTCAAATTTAGACTTTGCAAGGTTCAAACAGCCAGCCTGCTTTTAGGGGTAGAAAAGGATCCCTAAAGACCATTCACAGCTGACAACCCCCCATTGCTGCTGTCCTGCTGATTTCCTCTCAGGAGGAGGAGGTGGGAAGATGCCTCGAGTTCCGAGGCAGCAGGAGCCTGTAGGACCCTGCTTTTCCCTTCCCAAGCAGCTGCCCTGCCCTCCCTCGGCTTCCTTCAGCTTTCCTGCGATTGCAACACCCCTGTGAATGTTTAACCCCGCTGCTCCACCCCGAAGGGATGGAGTGATCCCGGGGCAGGCTCTGCTGGGCTTTGGGGTGATGTTCCACAGGGGCTGAGGCAGGAACGGACATTCCTGCCTGGATAATCATTGGCGAGACCGAGGTCACCGCGGTAGCACAGCAGGAATGTTTCCACTCCAGCAGGCTTTGCCGGCCTGTCCTGGCGCCTGGGCGCGACGCCAGAGGCTCGGCAGGGCCTTTCCCGAACCGCTTCATCCCTCCGGTGCCTTCCCGGAGCGCGGCCGAGCCCCGTCCCCCTCTCGGTGTAAATACCTGTACAAAGAACCGACCAATAAAGCGCTGAACGAACGCCTGTGCCTCCCGCCTCTCATTGCCCAGCGGCGCTACGGCTACCAACCCCACTGCTCTTCCCTCCCCTGCCCATTCCCGGGGCTCCTTTCCCATTCCCGGGGCTCCTTTCCCTTTCTCGGGGTTCCGTTCCCGGTTCCGTTCCCGGTCCGGTCCCTCCCGGTGCCCACGTGGATCCCGGCAGTCCCCGTCGCGCCGGAAGTGACGCGCGGCGGCCGCGCCGAGGCGGTGGCGGCGAGGCGGCAGCATGGTGATGGCGGCGGCGGGCGCGCACCGGCCCGGGCCGCTCAAGCAGCAGAATAAGGCGCACAAAGGCGGCAAGCACAGCGGTTCCTCGCAGCGCCGCGCTGGAGGTGAGGCGGGACGGGCTCCCCGCCGGTTCCCCGCCGCTCTCGGCCAGCCCTGACCGTTCTTTTTCCGTCCCCCTCCCCCAGGCCGCGTCCCGGTGAAGGCCCAGCCCCGCCGGCGGCTCCGCGACCTGAACAGGGTGGACCGGCGACATCAGGCGCTGCAGCTCCGCCGGCAGCGCAAGGAGGCGGTGAGGCACCGAGGGAAGCGGGCCGGTTGTTGCGGGAGAGCGGGATAGAGCTCGGTTCGAGTCTCTCCCGGAAGCGGCTTGGGTTGGGGCCGGGGGGTCCGGATGGGGGCGGTGCGGCCGGGCCGGTTCGGGACTTGGCGGGGGAACGAGCGGGGGCCGGGCCGGTTGGGTTTGGTCGAACGGAGCGTTACGGACCGGGTGGGTTCGGGCTGCGGTGTGGGGGAGCCTGGCCTGGTCCGGGGGCGGGAGAGCAGCCGCGCTTGGGTTGGCATTCGAGCCCTGCCCGTGTGCCCGCAGGTGCTGGCGGAGAAGCGCAGCCTCGGCAGCAGGGATGGGCCCCCGCACCTCGTGGTTGTGGTGCTGCTGCACAGCAGGGCTGCGGCCCAGGACTCGCTGCGGCTGCTGCAGAGCCAGGACTCGGCCACTGTCCGTGCGGATGAGGGCGGAGCTGGCGGCTTTGCCCTGCTCTGCCCGCGGCTCAAGCAGCGCTGGCGCTTTGTCACAGCCCAGGCAGGTGAGGAGGCGCCGCTGTGCGTTGGGTTCTTGGTTCTGGTGCCTCTAGCAGCCCTACTAATGGAGGTGTTTTGGGTGCAGGGGATCTCCACGCTGTTCTAGACCTTGCCAAGGTTGCTGACTCCCTGCTGTTCATCCTGGACCCTGTGGATGGCTGGGACAGTGAAGGGGAGCACTGCCTCTCCTGCCTCTTCGCACAGGGGCTGCCCAGTTATGGTGAGAAATGTTTTGTGTTTCTGGGGGTGCTTCATGGAGAATGAGTGTCACAGTAACTAAATTTCAGGGCTCTGTCACCTTAATGGAGATTGTCAGTGTAATTAAATTTCAGGGCTTTGCCACCTTCAGTGAAAATAATATTTTTCTTATGTTGAGGTGGAAGTTCTTGCAGTTTATGGCCACTGCTTCTTGTCCTGTTGGGCACCACTGAAACCAGTGAAACTCCCTTTGTACCTTGTGGTGCAAATCTGGCCATTTGGGCTGCTGACATCCAAATATTTGCCTGTGTTTGGTAAAAAGAACAGCAGAAAGTTTAGGATCTGATCTGAGCTCTGTTCTCTGCTCACCAGCTCTGGCTGTCCCGGGAGGCACTGACCTGCCCCCTAAGAAGAGGATAGATGCCAGGAAGAAACTCTCCAAGTGCATTGAGAAGCGTTTTCCCGAGGCCAAGCTGTTCCCACTGAACACAGAGCAGGAATCCTCGCTGCTCCTGAGGCACCTGAGCTCCCAGAAGCAGAGGCACCTGGCCTTCCGTGCCCGCCGCGCCCACCTGCTGGCCCGCGCTGCTGAGTTTGTGCCCAGCCAGGACAGTGACCTGGTGGGCACCCTGAAGGTGTCTGGCTTTGTCCGGGGGCAGACCCTCAACGTGAACAGCCTGGTGCACATTGTGGGGCACGGGGACTTCCAGCTGAGCCAGGTGGATGCTCCCCCTGACCCGCTGTCTTTGAACCCACGCGTGGTTAAAGGACAGAAGAGGAGTCAGCAGGACATGGAGGTTCAGGTGTGTGGGGTGAGAGCTTTGTCAGTCCTTCTAGAACACAAGGTTTCTAAAGTTTCATTGGGGAAAATACACCTGTGGGAAATATGTGGGTGAGGAGAGGGGCTGGTGCTGGGCTGAGGTTCTGTGCCTGCAGTGTGTAATGAAAGTTATGTCACAACATCATGAAGGGAGTTTGATCTGAGGCTGTCTGCAAGCTTCAGTTGGGTGTGCTCAGGTCTAGGAGCTCTGCTTTTCCCCTTCAGGATGACTCTGGAAATGGTGCTGTGGAGATGGAGGAAGATGTCAAGGTGCTGATGAAGGCAGATCCAAGCAAGCAGGAGTCTCTGCAGTCAGAAGTGGTTCCTGATCCCATGGAAGGGGAGCAGACGTGGCCCACTGAAGAAGAACTGCAGGAAGCAGAGGGTGAGGAGAAGCAACAGTTCTGTATTTCTTCCTTGTCCCTCTCAGGAGGTTTGATAGAAACTTCTGTCACCAGGGTGGCTGTGAAGAAACATCTCAGTTGGGATGGCTCCCATCCCCAGTCCCATCAGGTGGTTTGTCTGGCAAGTTAGCAGGTTTTGGCTGTCCTGACAAATTCTGTGCTGGGAAAAAAGCAATTCTAGTCTAGATCTGGTTTTGGCTGTCCTGGTGTAAATGTTGCTGAGGGGAAGGAGAACTGTTCCTGTACTAACCCCTGGTGGGAATCCTACAGATTCTCTGAAGGCAAACAAGAGGGTGGTGAAGGTCCCCAAAGGCACATCCAAGTACCAGGCTGCCTGGATTGTGGATGATGGAGAAGAAGGCAGTGAGAAAGATGATGATGATGATGATGAAGATGACGACATGGATGATGATCTGATGGAAGAGGCAGTTTCTCAGGTACCTCCAAGAGCTGATAGTACAGGTGATCTCCAGGCCATTATTGCATGTTCTAGGAAGATTCTGTCCTATGCAAGGGCATGGTGCAGAACCAGGACTTGCCTGGATCTCCACTGCTAAATCCCTGCATGTATCACATTCCTTCTTTGGCCTGTTAGACCCCAAAATGATGGGCTGGGGTCCCAAATCCCACAGTGTGAGCACATTGTGTGCTCACAGGCTCTGTGCTGCCCTGTGCCAGGAGGGGGAGAGCAGTGAGGAGGAGGAGGAGGAGGCTGGGGAGGAGGAGAGCGAGACCATGACCGTGTCCGAGTGCCTGCGGGATGAGCAGTACGACGAGAAGATGGAGGAGGATGAGCAGATGCTGGAGAGATACAAGCAGGAGAGGATGGATGAGATGTTTCCAGATGAGGTGGACACGCCACGGGATGTGCCTGCCAGAGTCAGGTAAGAAATGGGATGTTTTGCTGAAAGAGGAGCTGGAAGGTTCCTTTCTGTTTCATTTGGTGAGGAAGCCTGTGATGTCTTAGCCGTGGTGTCTGAACCTGGCTGAAGGACTCTTGTGAAGACCCTTTTTGGCTCTGAGGCTTCCATAGCAGGCACTTGTTGGCAGGGAAGGCTGAGCCCTCCCCTGGGAGAGAGAGGAGGATTGGTCCTGAGGCAAGGACAGGTTGTTTGGGGATTTGGTTGCTGGTTTTAGCTCTCTTTGCACCGACACTTTCCTGAGGGCTAATGTTTGCTTTGCACCCTATGTCCTGGTGTGTGAGACCCTGCAGGCCACAGCTGGTGGTGGAGGATGGGATTCACCTCCATTGTTTAAGTAATTTGTCTTTCCTGCTCTCTGTTCTCAAGGTTCCAGAAGTACAGGGGGCTGAAAAGCTTCCGGACTTCTCCTTGGGACCCCAAAGAGAATCTTCCAAGGGATTATGCCAGGATCTTCCAGTTCCAGGACTTCTCCCGAACCAGGAAGAACCTCTTCAGGCAAATAGAGAAGGAGGAGACTGAGGGAGCCTCGGTAATTCCCTTTTGCTGATCCCTTTCCAATTGTATTCCTTTGCTCCCAATAGGAGTGACTCATCAGGGAGGTGGTTGGGTGGATCTTTCAGCCAGCTGGTTCTTACCATGAAGCCCTAAGTTCAGACAGTTTTCTCTTGGAGTCCCTCCCTAATCCAGGCACATCTTCTGACACTTTTTTTTTCTGTTGAGAGACGTGTTCACAACTGTTCCTGTCTTGGCAGGTGGGCTGGTACGTTACACTTCATGTCTGCAATGTCCCTGTCTCTGTGATGGAGAGCTTCAAGGAGGGGAAACCCCTGGTGCTGTTCTCCCTGCTTCCCCATGAACAAAAGGTGAACACAAGGAATAAACCCTGGAGGGATGTGCAGCTCCCTGTTCTTTCAGGCTGCATGGCCTGGGGAGGGTCTGGCTGCAGAGGGTTTGGGCTGCAATCTCCCCATATTGCTCCTGTTTCAGAGGGTCTGGCTGCAGAGGGTTTGGGCTGCAATCTCCCCATATTGCTCCTGTTTCAGAGGGTCTGGCTGCAGAGGGTTTGGGCTGCAATCTCCCCATATTGCTCCTGTTTCAGAGGGTCTGGCTGCAGAGGGTTTGGGCTGCAATCTCCCCACATTGCTGCTGTTTCAGAGGGTCTGGCTGCAGAGGGTTTGGGCTGAAATCTCCCCATATTGCTCCTGTTTCAGAGGGTCTGGCTGCAGAGGGTTTGGGCTGCAATCTCCCCATATTGCTGCTGTTTCAGAGCAGGTTGGAGCACACAGAAACTGCTGGGGGACAGGTTAGGAGAAAATGTCTGAGCCTGGCACTGGTGACCAGTGACCTTTTGGGACCCCATTTTCCAGGACATTCATCTCTGCTACAATGTCCTGTTGCTTTCTGCTGCCCAGCAGCCCCCCCCGACTGTGCTGCCTCTTGCAGATGTCCGTGTTGAACTTCCTGGTGCGCCGGCACCCGGGCAACAGCGAGCCAGTGAGGGCCAAGGAGGAGCTGATCTTCCACTGCGGCTTCAGGCGCTTCCGAGCGTCCCCCCTGTTCTCCCAGCACACCTCAGGTTTGTCAGGGACTGGGTACAGCAGCAGTGGGGGTGGGAATTCTGGAGCAGGAAGCCTGTGATGTCTTAGCCGTGGTGTCTGAACCTGGCTGAAGGATTCTTGTGAAGACTCTCTTTGGCTCTGAGGCTTCCAGGCGTTAAACCATGGGGAGTAGAATGGCTTGGGAAAGGCGGTTCACTGATCCAGGCAAGGTCCAGGTTCCATGCCAGAGGATCACCTTCATTCCCACATACTCAGTGCCAGCAGAGCAGGGGTGTTTGTTGAACAGGGAACAATGAACTCTGGGGTTTCCCACGGCTCTGAGGGCGTCAACTTGATAATTTCTGTTCTGTCCTAGCTGATAAGCACAAGCTGGAGCGTTTCCTGCGCCCAGATGCTGCCCTGGTGGTGACTGTCTATGCTCCCATCACTTTCCCTCCTGCCTCAGTGCTGGTTTTTAAACAGAGAAATAATGGTGAGTTAATAAATGCTGAGGAGGTGATGTCTGGGAAACAAACTGTCCCCAAACCCTGCTTACAAGTCCATCTCTCCAGAAAGTATGACTTGAATAAGCTTCTCCCTTCCTGCTGTTTGAGATGAGCTCCTCTCCCTCCCTGTTGTCACTTGTCTGAGCCTGCAGCCCTTTGGGGAAGGGGTTTGTGGTGGAGAGGGGGTGATGCAGGCACCTGCCCTGGTGCAATGGTGACTCTGCCTGGCAGGAATGCACGACCTCATTGCCACGGGCTCCCTGCTCTCCGTGGACCCCGACAGGATCGTCATCAAGCGCCTGGTGCTCAGTGGCCACCCCTTCAAGATCTTCACCAAGATGGCTGTGGTGCGATACATGTTCTTCAACAGAGGTACAGCTGGTCTCTGGTGGGAGGAGGCATTCTGGGAGTTCTGTCCCTGTGCTTGTGTTGGCGCAGCACAGCCTGTTCCTTACCTGCCTTTCGTGTTTCCATCTCCAGAGGATGTGATGTGGTTCAAGCCCGTGGAGCTGAGGACAAAGTGGGGACGCAGAGGGCACATCAAGGAGCCATTAGGTAGGTTTGATTTGGTGTTTATCTGTGTGTTCTGACATGGTGTGATCCTCCTGTGCCTGAGAGACTGCTAATGGCCTCTTCTGCCCTCTGCCTAGGGACCCACGGGCACATGAAGTGCCACTTTGATGGGCAGCTCAAGTCCCAGGACACGGTGCTGCTGAACCTCTACAAGCGCGTTTTTCCCAAATGGACTTATGACCCTCACGTCCCAGAGCCTGTGCCGTGGGTGAGGAGTGAGAGTGCTCTGCCAGAGCAGGAGGTGGAGATGGAATGAGTCTCCAGCATGGCTGGAGTTTGTGCCTTGGCTCCCTGGATGCTGTTCTTGGCCCGTGCACTGTGAGGACAGCACTGATGCCTTGGACGTGTTACTGCTGGGGTCTGTACAGGGGCAGCTGCGTGGCCAGCTGCTGCTCAGGTACCAGCTATAGCTATTTATTTTAATGGAAAATGTCAAAAATGCCTCAGTGCCTGTGTCGTGGTGGTTGCCAGGAGGCTGTGAGCACCCCTTGTCCACTGACCCCACTGGGATTATTTCAGTCCCTCATGCCCTGCCATGGGTGGGGTGAGGGGGATTGTGCTGTGTGGAGGAGTTTGCTGGCAGTTCCTGTGCTGCTGAGAAAGAAGAGCCAAGTAGCAGCTGGGGAGGGTGACTGAGTGCAGCTCTCTGGAGGCCTGAGCCAGAGCAAGGCAGCTGGGGAGGGGAGAACAGGCAGTGCTTTGTTTCCAGGCTCCCCACAGAGACCAATGCCAGCTCCCCTTGTCCCTCCACAAAAAATCCCAAACATTTGGACTCGATCTGTTTTTAGTAGCGCACAAACCACCGCACAAATTCAGAGTGAGCTTTTCATTCCTTGAAACACCACTCCATCCTCATTCTGCTTTCACAGAGAGCTCTGTGAGCCAGGTCAGGGATCTCAGGTCCACATTTCCCCCACACAGCACGATGCAAACGTTCTGCACGTCCCGGGGGACTGCCTGGAACTTCTCCGAGAGCACGGCCGCCAGTCCCACGCCTGCTGTTGGCTCAATCAGCAGCTTCATCCTTTCCCACACCAGCCACGTGGCTTGCTGTGGGGACAGGGCAGCAGCTGTCAGCCCAGCAGCCAGCACAGGCTGCTCAGGGCATCCCTGCAGCACTCTGGGAAGGGAGGGCAGAGCTCCCAACAGCCCTTTGCAGCTGGAGACAGCGTGGGTGTCACAGCTGCAGTGGTGCACAGGGGGTTTGTGCTGCTCTGGGAGTGTGTTGGGGTGAGAGCAGAGGGGCAGGGCAGGGGTTTGGAGGCAGCTGCCTGCTGGCAGCTACCGTGAGAAGGGAGCTGGGAGCCCCTTTACCTTGATTTCTTCCTCTGAGACTGTCAGGACATCATCAACCAAATCCCTGATGATGGGCCACGTGTTGGGCCCGATGCTGGTTTTTACCGCGTCTGCGATGGTGTCCCGTGGGTGGAGGTTGGGGGTCAGCTCCCCTCGGACCTTGGACTGGTAACAGTCATCCACATTGCTTGGCTCAGCAGCAAACACCTTCACATCTGGCCTCAAAGCCTGGGGAGAGCAGGAGGAGCCACTGGGGTGACACCAGTGTGTGTCTGTCCCCTGTTCCTGTGTGTGCAGGGGGTAAGCGGGCCCTGCTGCTGCTGCCATGCAGACCCCAGGCAGTCAGTGTCTTTCACTGCAGGGTCTTTGTGTTTCTAAAGTTAAAAGCTGCTGCCTGCCTTGAGAGTCCTGCCCTTCCCACAGGGAGATTCCTGGATGAGCTATTACCTACCTTGATGGCGACTGCTATTCCTGCAACCATTCCTCCACCTCCGACAGGAACCACCACTGCATTTACCTGAGGTGCCTGTGCAGAAAGGAAGTGTGAGGGCTTCTGACACTTTGTGTCCCCTTTTTTGCTGTGCCCCTGCAGGGGCTGGGCTGTGCATTTCCCTCACCTGCTCCAGCACCTCCAGGGCGATGGTGCCTTGCCCTGCAATCACTGCTGGCTCCTGGTTGGGGTGCACCAGGACTCCTCCTGTCTCCTGGACTACAGTGGATGCTGTCTCTGCTCTGGACTAAGGGAAAGCACAGCAGTCACCTCTCTCTGCCTGGGCAGTGTTCCTGACCCATCTCCCTGTGCTTTACCTTGTCACTGGGCTCACATGGCACCAGTGTGGCACCATAGGCACGAATGGCATCTTGCTTACACTGCGGGGCAGTCCGGGGCACCACGATGTAGGCAGGAATCCCTGCGGCATGAGAGAGGGAGTCAATCCAACAGCCCAAAAGCCACAGCAGCCAGTTCAAACTGCAGGAGCAGGCAATGCCTTGCCTATGCCACCTGCATGGGTTCAGGGGAGCGATCTCCATCCTCTCCGACAGAACCAGCTCTGTATTTACCCCGTGCCTGCCTCTGGGAGCTGGGTGGGAGGTCGGGGTACGGGTTACCTTCTGCCTGGGCAGCACAGGCGAGTGCCTGCCCGTGGTTGCCGCTGCTGTGTGTGACCACAGCGCGGGGCAGCTCCCGGCCCGTGCGCTGCCGCTCCTCCACGAGGCTCCTCACGGCGTTCAGCGCTCCGCGGATCTGCGGGGACAGCGCAGGGCTGGGGGCGCTGGGCTGAGCATCCTCCCCACAGCACTCCCCGAGCCCTGGGCAGCACCGTTCACCCCAGGGAATTAACGGGGCGGCAGGAGCTGTGGGTGCCGGCGCAACGCGAGTTTCCCTCTTGCAAAAAGCGACCTTTGCCCCGGGGCTTCGCAGTGCCGCCATCCCCGCGCACCTTGAAGGATCCGGTCTTCTGCAGGAGCTCGCACTTGAAGAGCAGCTTCCTGCCGGCCATGCGGTCCAGCCCGGCGCAGGTGAGCAGCGGGGTGCGGTGGATGCGGCCCCGCAGCCTCCGCTCCGCATCCCGCACCTCGCCCAGCCCCAGCGGCGGCGGCGGCGCGGCTCCGTGCGCGGCCATGTGCGCGCTCCCGTGCGCGCCTGCGCGCGGCCGCGCCGGCGGTTTGTCCCTGCGCGGCCGCCGTCGGCGCCGCCCGCCCCCGGCGCTGCCAAGATGGCGGAGGGGCTGGAGCGCGTCCGCGTCTCGGCCGCCGAGCTGCGGGACATGGTGGCGGCGCAGGCCCGCGCGGCCGGCGGCGGCCGAGGTGAGGGGGGCCGGGGGCACTCGCGACCCGCTGCCGGGCCGGTCGTACCGCGCACGGGCGGCTGCCCGCGGCCGCGCACGGCCCCGCGGCCGCGCTGCGCCTGGGGTAGGGCTTGGGGCAGAGCTGCCGCCCCGCCGGCGCCGGCTCGGGGCTGTCCGGGCTGGGAGCGCGCAACACCGACCACGGGGAGCCTGCGGGGCAGACGGAGGCACCCGGAGCGGCTTTGCCTCGGGATGGTCAGTCCCATCCCCTCGGGGTCCTCCGGGCCGAGCCCCCGGTACCGGCGGGTTCGGGGCTGCGGTGTTGAGAAGGAGAAAGTTTAGGGAATGCAGCGGGGAACAGCCCGGCTTCGGTGGGGCGTTTAACCGTGCGGGGTCCGGCCTGGGCTCTGTAACGATTTTTTTTTTTTTTTTTTTTTGTAAATACGGTTAAAGGAGGATGAGAGAGACGTTACCGGATTGTGAGCAATGGGGAAAGGCGCCTTTGAGGCAAACGGTCCGGTGGCAGA
Organism: Melospiza georgiana; assembly: GCF_028018845.1. Lineage (NCBI taxonomy): Eukaryota > Metazoa > Chordata > Aves > Passeriformes > Passerellidae > Melospiza > Melospiza georgiana. The sequence goes on along the minus strand of NC_080448.1, from coordinate 9,037,449 downwards.
GCGGGCGCTGCTGGGGATGGCAGCTCCTGCACCCGCAGCAGGCTGTGGCTGCTGCTGAACCTGCCGTGATGCAACTTTACTCTTGCTGCTCGTGCTCAAGTCTGGTGGTGTGCTTTGAGGAAAAACCTGTTGCAGGATGGGATTTGTAAATGGATCAGGTCAAGGATTTGGTCAGTTGTGTTAGACTTTCTCATTTTCTACTTTTTCTCTGTGATTTCCCATAAATATTGACATAGATTTTCAGATCTCTCCTGGACTTGCCCTGAGGCTGGCAAGCTCTTTGCCTTGACTTGATTATTTGTCATAGTATTTTTCAGGAATAACTTTCTTCTGTCTGTTTTTCCCTAGAAAACATGAAGGAGGTGAAGGAGCCGAGGCACCGCAAAGACAACAGGCGCCCAGACCAGGAGATTTACAAGCCTGGCCTCTCCAGACTGAGGAGCAAACTTGTGTCACCAAAGCAAGAGGCCTCGGAGAAGGAAAGGAGCAGAGCTGAGGAGGACAAGGAGGAGAGTGCTGGGCACAAGGACTCTGTGGGAATGGGAGCTCCAGCTGTGGAGGACTGTGACAAAAGCAATGGCCCCAAGCAGAACGGTCCTTCACAGGAGAAGGAAGAAACAGAGACCAAAGGCGGCCTGCAAAGCCAGGAAAACTCATCCACGCAGCCCATTGTGGATGAGTGGTGTCCAAAGGCCCCCAGGAGAACCAAGAAGCCAGACCAGCAGATCTACCAGCCTGGGAAACGCCTGCACTCTGCTGCTAAAGAGCCCTCCCTGCAGCCAGCCAGCGAGGAAATCACCGGCAGGATGGAGCAGCTCAAAGTCGAGGGAGATGAAGAGGCTGAGAAAAGCACCGGAAAAGACAACAACAGAAAAATCAAATCCAGCAAGGAGGACAGAGAGGGGAGCCAGGCAGGGGAAGCCCTGAAAGCCTCCAGGGGGGATAAAGGGAGGCGAGCAGAGCGGGGTGACAGGGTGAGGAGGGCGGGGGATGAGGGGCTGCCGGGGAAGCTGGGCTCCACCAAGCGCTATTCCCGCACGGACAAACGGCGCAGCCGCTACCGCACCTGCAGCACCAGCTCGGCCGGCAGCAGCAACAGCACGGACGGAGCCCTGCTCGTGGACGGCGTGGAGAGGAGGCAGGAGCGTGCCAGGGAGAGGATACGTCCCAGGAAGCAGCTCTCTGTGTCCTCCACAGACTCTCTGGATGATGACAGGATTGATGAGGCTGAGGTGTATGTCTCCAGCAGGAATTCAGACAGGAGGAGGCATTCAGAGCAGAGCCGAGCTTCCAGGAGTGAGAGTGAATGGAGCAGCAATGGCAGGGAAGCCAAGGGACCCTTTCGAGTGACATTTGACAGCAGGACCACGAGCAGGGACAGCAGCCTGGCAGATACAGATAAAAAAAAGTCCCTGAAGGCCTTAGAGGTTTCAGAGGCAAGGAGCCAGAGCAGGGAGCCCCAAGGGAGGGGCCGTGGGATTCTGTTCCTGCCTGCCAACACGGACCTCTCAGCCAGCTCGGTGGGTGTCCCTGAAGCCACTCACCCTGGCCCCAGGCTCCTGCTGGGCGGGGCTGGCAGCAAAGGCCCCCGGAGCCGGGGCCGGGGCGGCACCGCCCGCCGCCTGTGGGACCCAAACAACCCGGACCAAAAACCCGCCCTGAAGAGCCAGACTGCTCAGCTTCACTTCCTAGACACGGATGATGAAGTGAGCCCCACCTCCTGGGGGGAAGCCCGCCAGGCCCAGCCCTCCTATTATAAATTCCAAAACTCTGACAACCCCTATTATTACCCTCGTGCCGCCGGGCAAGGCCCCCAGTATCCCTACGGGGGATATTCCCTGCAGTATCCTATGGGTCCAACCAACGGGGTGTACCCAGGAGCTTATTACCCTGGGTACCCTGGCCAGGCAGGGCAGTACCTGTGTGGCCCACTCCCTCCTACTCCTCTGAGCCCCGAGATGGAGCAGCAGATGAGGAACATGCAGCAGCAGGAGCTCAGCAAACTCCTGCGTGAGGCTGGCAACCAGGAGCAGCAGCTCAGCAACCTCCTGTCCAGAGACCGCATCAGCCCGGAGGGGCTGGAGAAGATGGCCCAGCTGAGGTTGGTGGGTGGGCTGGGGAGGGTGAAATACAGGAGAATGGTGCCTCCCTGGGGATCTCAGTGGCTGGGAGGTGTGGCACTGGGTTGTCAGGTTTTGGTGTGCCTGGTCTGTTTGTTGTGTGCCTGCGGTGTGTGGGTGGTGGAAGGAAGCTGTGGGTGAGGATGGATGTCACTTCCCTGTGGCTTCTTGTGCTTGGTGAATGCCTTGCAGGGACACAGAGGAGCAGGACAAGCACCTGCTGAAGATTTTTGGTTCTCCTGGCTCTTGCTGGAGCTGATGTTTCTCAGTTCCAGTGCTCTCAGTGTTTGTTGTCAGACTTCTGCTTTCTTACCTATCCTTAGTGTGTGCTCAGGAAGCATTTTGTTGTTCCTGGCGCTGTCAGTGCCTTTCCAGTGCTGTGTTGTTTTGCTCTTGGTGCCACTCAGCATGGTGACACTCCAGTGGGAGTAGCCTGGTGATGCCAGTCTATCAGGAGAGCAGTAACACTGTTGCTCTGGGGGATGGTTAATATGGCTGTAACAAGTTTCAACTTGGCATCTTTCACGTTTATTTGTGATCTCTGTGTCTGCAGGGCTTCTCTGGAGGCTGTTTTTCAGAGCTGACTGACAGCAAATCTGGCGAGTGAGCTCATTTCAGGGCTTGTTCTGTGTTTTGGGCACTTGCTCTATAAACCATGGGGTGGAATATGTCTGTGATTGAAGCAGCACTTGGGGTTTCAGGTCTTCCTCAAGGAGCTGAGGTCACCCAGAGCTGTTGTGTGAAGGGAGAGGAAACACTGGAGTGCTGCTGTGGCCTGTGGAAGCCCACCCTGCCCTGGTGGGCACAGCTGACCCTGTCCTTGCTGGCAGTGCCCCTTGTGTCCTGCCTGTGTCCAAGTGCACACAGTTCCAGTTGTGTGGGGACTCTTACATGGCATCCATCTGTGGAAATGTCCAGTTCCCTTGGTGTTTGTGCTGTCCAGGTGTGTGTGCAGGGTTTGGGGACTGTGTGGGGTCAGGCAGCCCATCCTGGCTCTGTGCTTTGGGCAGGAACCCATCAGCATCTTTCTCTTATCCTGTCAGGCTCTTCCAGGCATTGCCATCAGGCTTCACTCCAGCCTTTACCATCCACACTCTCCTACTGTTTCTGTAGGACCTGAAAGATTATAAGGAATAAGGCAGGAACAGCTGAGGATCCCCTTTACCATTTACTTGCCCCACATGTTTCAGAGCTGTTCCTAGCCTGCAGCTATTTTATAAAATTTGGGGGAGGAATTCTGCTCCAGCATCCAGGCAGGGCTGTAGGCAGCTGAGAAAGCGGAATGTGATTTCTGGGACTCTGAGGCTTTATTTCCATTGTTCCCAACTTGTTCATTTTTAAGTAAGTGTGTATTTTGTTGTATTCTGTGTATTTTGGTTGGATGGGAGGGGAGTTGGGATCATTTTAATGGCAAGATCCGTGTTGCCCTGTGCTTCTTTGTGTTCTGCTTCCTGGCCCAGAGCCTTGTGTGTGTTCAGAGCAGTGTGTGTCCTCTCTGTGTTGGATCAGGAGACACTTGTGCCTTGCTGTTGGCAGAGCTGTAACCTTGCTCCTTGCTCTTTACCAAGCCTTGATCCATCCTGAGTCACCTGTACCAGGGAGATGCTCCTGTTGGATTTACCCTCTCAGAGCAGGAAGGGGGTTGGATTGCAGCAGCTCCCAGCTCCCTGGGGGCTGTGTGTGAGCAGTGAGTGCTGCTGGCAGCTGGATGTGAGCAGCAGGTGGTTCAGCACGTGTTCCCTGGGCTCTGGGCAGTTGCTGTTGCATTGACCCTTCCCTGACTGTGTTTTGCTGCAGGGTGGAGATGCTGCAGCTCTATGAAAGGTGCATCCTCATGGATATTGAGTTCTCTGACACCCAGAACGTGGACCAGTTGCTGTGGAAAAATGCTTTTTACCAGGTGATTGAGAAATTCCGGCAGCTCCTCAAGGACCCTCAGGGGGAAAACGCCCAAGAAATTCGGAACAAACTGCTCTTGCTTCTAGATGAGGTAAGAAGAGAGAAACATCCCCAGATTCCACTAAACCTTTGGGTGGGATTGCCTGGTTTTTAGAAAGGGATGGTGCAGTGGGGCAACTGGTCATCTTGATGTTATTCATGTCATCCTTATGCAAAGAGGATGCTCAGACACATTATGGTTTATTGGGGCAGGTGTAGGTCAAGGTAGACATCTGTTACAATTTAAACCAGTTTGTTTTAGTGTGTTTGTGTTAATTAGAAATTGATTTAAGCTAAAGTGAAATTAATGCCCTGAAGTGAAGCTAAAAGAGACATTCCTGGAGGTGTTTGTGGCAACTTTACCAAATTTGCTTAGAAATCATTCTGTAAAACTGAAGCTCAGTTTGGTCTTTGTACCAGGTAGGCTGACAGACCTGAGAAGATTTGTTTTAAAGAGTTAGGGTTAGAAGAGGAACTGCTGGAGGCTTTATTCACCCTTTTCCTCAAAGCAGGACTCGTTAAACACTAAATCCAGTCAGTCCTGATTTTGTGTAGCTCAATCTTAAAAACCTCTGAGGCTGGAGATCCTCCAACCTCCTTGTTGTGTTCTGAACAGCCCAAACCTCAGGGAGCTGGAGCTCCTTTCTTGCACATGGCAGGGCTGGTGTGGTGATTTTGTGCTTGTCATTAGAAAGCCCATAACATCTAAGTGTGTGTGTGTGTTTTGCAGGGCTCTTCTTTTTTTGATGGCCTCCTCCAGAAGCTGCAGGTCTCCTACCAGTTCAAGCTGGAGGACTACATGGATGGGATGGCCATCCGCAGCAAACCTCTCAGGAAAATGGTAGGTTGGCTTCCTCCTGGGGACCTCTCATCCTGGTAATCCTGGGCAAGGTGCACAGGAGAATGCCTGAATGCAAGGGGCAGGCAGCTCTACTCCAAACAAAGCCAGTTTGTTTGCAGGGAATCTTTCCCAGCTGCTGGAGAACTCTGCACTCTGGTGCAGTAACATTTCTTAGCTTCATTTGCAAAGAGCTTGTTTTGTACCAGCTCTGTGACCAGAGCTAATAAAGCAGTGTCCAAAGGCACCCTGACCTTTCCTGAGATATTGAACATAGTTTTTTTCTGCCTGTGGAATCCAGAATAATGAGGGAAAGCTGGCAGTTGTGCTGCCTCCCTGACGTGTTGCCCTGAGCTGTGAGTGCAGGTGCAGGGACAGCTGGGAGAGGATATTTTAGTCCAGCTCCATTCCCACAGAGATGTGTTTATCCAACAGCTGTCCTCAAATTGGTCATGGAGTGAACAACCCCCTTGTGGAGAGAGGTGGGGTATTGTGTCAGAGAGGAGGTGTTTGGGGGATTGGCTTGGAACCTTGTCACTTCATCCCGCTGCCCTTTTGTGAGACCTTCAGTGTGTCACTGACCTCCTGTTGGCTCTGTACAGCCCCTGTGGGCTCTGTGGCTCTGCAGGTGAGCCAGGGCTGTGTCCCAGGTGCTCCATGGGTGCTCCTTTGCAGGTGAAGTACGCCCTGATCAGTGCCCAGAGGTGCATGATCTGCCAGGGGGACATTTGCCGCTACCGGGAGCAGGCCAACGACACGGCGAACTACGGCAAGGCCCGCAGGTAGGGACCAGCTGCTGTGTCCCTCCAGCACAGCTCTGCCTCTGCACACCAGGGCTGGCTGTAATTTCATCCCTGAGCTCTCCTCTAGCCAAAGAAGGCTTTCTCTTCCTTTTTAAAGTCTTTGCAGTCCTCTGTTTTATGGCAGTCCTGTAAAGGTGAAGGGTGTAGCTGGGTTTGGCTGTTCCAGAGGTGGTGGAAATTGTCCTGTGCTGATCCTGCAGTAGGGTGGAAGGGTTTAGACCACTGAGCCTGGCAGATTTGCTCTTGTATTTTCTGCATCCATATGCTCTCACTCCATCAGAACTTAGCAGCACTTGTTGCCCCCTGCTTATCTGGGGTATTTGCCAGGGGTATTTCCTTCTGCAGCTGGATCTGCCCTCTCTTACCCAGCGCCAAGAATGGGCACAGCTCCCTGTCTGTGCTCACTCCTGCAGGCAGAGGGCACTTGTGGGAAGGGCCAGATCCCTGCAGAAATGCCAGTTCCAAGGGAAGTTCTGCACCCTTGAGGACAAGGAAGGCAGCCTGATGTCCTTTCAGTGACCTTTTCTCTCTGTTTTTTCCCTTCCCCAGCTGGTACCTGAAGGCTCAGCAAATTGCTCCCAAAAACGGCCGCCCATACAACCAGCTGGCACTTCTGGCCATCTACACGGTAAGATGCTCCTCAGGCAAGGATGTGCAGGCACAGGGAGAGCCTCTGGGATGGCTGGGAGATTCCATCTGGTGGAGAAATGCATTGTTGAGGGCAGTGCTCAGATGGTTTGGGTTTTTTCTTAAAAGGAAAAGGAGGCTGATGGCAGGATGTGCTGTGTGGATTCCAGCTGCTGTGGCTTCAAGCAGCTTTGTCAGACACACGCTACTCCCTCAGGGATTTTGGGGACTGTTTTGTGGGCTGTTGAGAGTGTAATTGTTTTAAGTTGAAAACACAGCCCACTTTTTACATGAGATTTTTGTGCTCAGAGCCATCTGTTTGCTGTCTTATCACTAAACCTGTGGGCATTGATCTCAGCAACATCCACATGTGATTTCCCCGGGTTTCAGTGGTGCTGGCTACTCCAGCCATGCAGGAAAAATGACTTCAGGGAAGATGTGGCAGCAGATAATGGAAGCATCATGCTGGGGCACAGGGATCTGCCAGTTCCCAAGCCTGAAAGATGCTGGTTTAAAGCAGAGCAGTTCAGAAGCACCTTTCCTTCATGACCTTTCTCACTGTGTCTGTCTGTCCCACGCAGCGTTGAGGGAGGGAGAAGGGGAAACACATGGGAGCACTGGGGCTTTGAATGCCCCAGAGGAGTGGCAGCTCTGAGGCACTTGTTTTTGTTTTGTTGTGTTTTTTGCAGAGGAGGAAGCTGGATGCTGTGTACTACTACATGCGCAGCCTGGCTGCCAGCAACCCCATCCTCACTGCCAAGGAGAGCCTGATGAGTCTCTTTGAGGAGACAAAACGCAAGGTGGGTCTTGGAGCTGGGCTCTGGGGTGCTGCTCCTGCCTGTGCTGCAGAGCATGGAGAGATTGGTGGGTTTTGGACTTGGAGACACTCCTTACCTACTTCTAAGAAATTTCATGACAGAGGCAGCCTTCAGAATGGTGGTTTTGGGGTTGTTTGGGGAGCTGAATCTTTTGTTTCTGGGTCACAAACTGATTTAGCTGAGCTCAGCAAGGGCTGTTGGTTGCTGTGGTTTGCAGCATGGCCTTGGCATGCAATTGTTGCTTTATTCCATAGGTGCCCCACATCTGTGGGGATGGATAAGGGAGGCTGCAGTGCCTTTGTGCCCCAGGGAGTCACCCCAAATACAGCCCAGGGGCTGCCACATGCTCCTGGCACTCAACACAGCTTTTCTTGTCCTGGGATAGCTGAAATTGAAAACTGCTCACCTGCACTGTCCTGCAGAGCCAGAACCAAATTCTGGACGTGTCCATGAGTTACATGTTGTTGTGAAGCAGGGGAAAGAGCTGATTTTTCCACGAATAGGAAATGATACATTTCCCCTGACCCTTGATCCCTGGGTGATCTCGTGTGTCCTGTGTGCCCAGTCCGAGCAGATGGAGCAGAGGAAACACCAGGTGCTGGACGTGAGCCCCAACCGCCGGGGCAAGGGCAAGAAATCCACGCTGAGACAAGTGGGAGACGATGCCACCAGGCTGGAGATCTGGATCCATCCCTCCCACCCCCGCTCGTGCCAGGGCCACGAGTCCAGCCGGGATTCTGAGCAGGACAACGGGCTTGGGAACCTCAGCCCCAGCGACGTGAGTACCGCGCGAGGCGGCCGCTGCCCTCGCTCTCATGTCTTTGGAATGCAGTGGAATGACACTGGATCTGTTTTGCTTTCCTGTTGCTAAATTTTCCAGTGTTTTGGCTTTCCCTGTGGGAGCTGTGCCTGGGTCAGGCTGAGGAGCTGGTGACCTCGTGCCTCTCGTGTTTAAGGCATGTTGTTACCATCCCTCTCTTGGCAGCGCACGCTGGCGTGGCTGATGTGGAGCAGGAGAGAGGCACAAACACGAGATGCTGTAAAATGCTGCTGCTCTCAGGGCTCTAACTTGGGTGAGGTTCCCGGTGGGAAATGAAGTCAGGTGTTGGAGAGCAGGGTTAACAGTGACCCTGGCAGTTGTGAGGCTTGTTCTGGAAGTGTGTCACTTGTCCCACTGCCAGATGATCGCTGACAACGGGAAAACCGTGGTTTCAATTTCCAATGTAGGTGTTACATTTGCATAACTTGCTCTGCTGAGAGGCCAGACCAGCACCTTTCTTTTGCAAGAATTAAAAATATGATGAAGTGGTGGTGTCTCCTGTGAGCCTGTCCAGCTGTACCTTGCAGGAGGAGCATGGGTGAGCTCTGTTTGTCAGGCCCAGGAATGTGGGCAGAGGCAGTGGTGGTTGGGAGCTCATCCTCCAGGAATCTTTGCACTGCTCTGGCACATTTGACTTGCAAGAGAACTTGCCAGGGAGCTCTGGGCTGCCTGTCCTAAAATGGCTGTTAAGGATGGGAGTTTAGGAGAGCTGGGAAAACCTTCCCTGCACACTGTGGGGCCCAAAGCTTCTCAGATTTGTGCTTTTGTAACGAGTTTGTGACTTCAGCTGGGTGGAACTGGGGTGAAGTCTTGAGGCTTTGAAAGATAAGCTCTGGCACATTGCTGCAGCATTTTTCAAATGTTCCTGCCCTTGGTTATTTTCCCTCTCCTCAGCTCTTCTGGGGACTTTTGCTTCCTCAGCATCCCTGAAAGGATCGTGCCAAGCTTTAGTTTCTCCATCAATCACACATGAAGCTGCTTGGCATGAGATTTTGTCAGTGTTTTTGGGGCACTGGTGGGGGTTTCTCTTTTGCAGTGCTGTCACAGGAGGCAGAGTAGCAGCTGGCAGAGTGGGAGGCAGGGATGTGTTTGTAGTGCAGCACTTTGTGCTGGAGCTTCCCCTTGCTCTGTTCAGTGGGGTCTGTGCTCTCTGAAGTGCAGCTTGTCTGTACACACTGTGATATTTACCATTAGTCTTGATTTCTTTCTGTTTGAAACATTGGCTCCAGAAAAGCAGGAGCTTGCTGATCATGGAGAAGCCACACCATCAGAAATAGAGTGGCAAAAGGGAGCTGAGGGTAGAAATAGAATGGCAAAAGGGAGCTGAGGGTAGAAATAGAATGGCAAAAGGGAGCTGAGGGCAGAAATAGAATGGCAAAAGGGAGGTGAGGGCAGAAATAGAATGCCAAAATGAGCTGAGGGCCTGGGCTTGGGCACTGCTGGTTTTGGCAGCCAATGTATTTATTCTCAGGCTGCCTGTGCCTACTGTGGGGCAGCACTGGAGTTGGCACAACTGCTTTTGGGGCCATATCACCCAAAATAACCACGTGGAGAGGAAACCTTAAATCTGTGTTGCTGCCAAAGCTCCCGAGCTGTGAAGCCGTGGGCTGGATGAAGACAGCAGCTCTTGGGGAAGCTCTGGGCTCCTTCCTCAGTGAAGCTGTAGCCTCTTACCCTGCTCCTCGCAGCATCCCCGGGTGTTTTGGAGCCGAGCAGCCCCGAGCTGCCACAGTGTGGCAGTGTTTGGCCTCGGAAGGACAGGAGCAGGAGCAGCAGCAGCCCTGGCATGGCAGCACCTCTGCCCCACATCCCCGGCCGGCAGGAAGGGAACAGCTCTGCTCCCAGGGGGACGTGTGCCAGCGTTTGTGTGTCATTTTGGGGAAATGAGGCTAAATGTGTCATCATGGCCTGCCCAGTCCCTTCCTTGCCAGCTTCAGCCCTTGAAGAGGCAGAGGCAGGCTGTGTTCTGTGCTGGCTCTGATAGCTCTGCTCTGGCAGCTGATGCAGACCCACAAAACCCCTTTAACCCCCTCAGAAATACCCTAAACCCCCTCAGTGCACCCCAAAATCCCCTCAGAGATGTCCTAAACCCTGATAATGCTGTCATCCTAAACCCTTTAATCCCCTCACATCCTCCCCCTAACCCTGTCAGAGACCCCTCTGCGCCCTCAAAATCACTTTAACAGCCCCTAAACTGCCCCAGGGATGTCCTTAACTCTCTCAAACATCCCTAACTCCCCCCTGGAATGTCCTAAACCACTACAGAACTCCTTCTAACCCCCCTCAGAAATGTACTAAACCCCCTCAGTGCACTCCGAGACCTCCTCAGAAATGTTCTAAACTCTCTTGCGGACCCCTTTAATCCCCTCACATACCCCCCTAACCCTGTCAGAGACCCCTCTGCGCCCTCAAAATCACTTTAACAGCCCCTAAACTGCCCCAGGGATGTCCTTAGCTCTCTCAGACATCCCTGACTCCTCTCTGGAATGTCCTAAACCACCTCAGAACTCCTAAACCCCTCCTCAGAGATGCCCCAAACTCCTCTCAGTTTCTGGGCCAGAGAAGGGGATTTTGCAGGGCAGAATGGGTAAATTCAGATGCCAGATATAACACTGCAAATAAAGCTATAACAGCTCTGGATGCATTCTGGGCAGGGTGTGGGACAGAGGCTGTTGTTTCAAACCCAGCCACAGGTGGTTTGACTGTGAGGATGCTGGCTGTCCTACAGGTGGCAAGAAATGGATTGGGGATGTTTTCTGTCCTCAGCAGTCAGTGTTTTTGCTGTGCAGGTGGTGAGGTGCCAGCCCTGTGACATGACACACTTTGAGGGAGGTGCTGCATGATTTGCTCTGCCAGGACCTGCTGCTGTGTGTGCTGTCCCTGTCAGCACATGCCACACATCTCTGCCCAGGACTCGCTTCATTCTCCCTTATGCAGCTCTGTACAAAGACCCCAAAATTGCTTTATTTCAGGGTCAGGAGCCCACAGGCTGGAGTTAGTGATGTGGGATGGCAAGGGTGAGAAGGCCAGCTCAGAGCACAGCTATTTCTGGGATGAGAGAAGCGTGTGGGGCTGGCAGTTTGCCTTGCCCTGTGCTTTTAGGTTAGGCTTGGCACAGCTGCCTGCTTCACAGTTTGCTCCATTCCCTTTTCTAGGAAGATGCAGAGCTGGAGGAACACTCCACCTGTGCACACCAAGGGGTGTAAATCTGTGTTTGGCCCCTTCCCCTGTCGCTGGGTTTGGCACTGCTGGCACACAGAACAAGGGACAGTTTCAGAATGAGCTGAGGAGGTGTTTGAGTTGCAGCCTGGCTGTTTTGTGCTCAGGGTTTTGGCTGTTTTGGCCACAGCCTTTTGGGGTTTCGTTCTGTGAGCAGCTGCTCTCTGTGGTCTCTTGTACGTTGCACGTTTCTGGGTGTGCAGGAGGGCCCAGGCTGACCCTTCCCCTGGCAATATCTGGTCTCTTTTTATGCAGTTCCAATGAGAAATGCTAAAAAAGGAGACTGAGCAAGTGAGCAGGTATTGGTGAGCTGAAGAGCTGAACCTCTGCCATTTCTTCTCTGCCCCTGGTTTCATTTGCCATGGCTCTGTATTCATCTCAAATCTGATAGTACTGTAAGCAGTTTGCTCTGCAGGCTGTGAATTGGTAAAGTAAACAGGGCAAACGGGCTGTCAGTCTCTTGAGAAAGTGCTAATATTACACTGAGTTTGAGATTTTAATCACTCCTGTCAGGAAATGCTGAGTTAAGGTTCTCACAATTGCTGCTGCCTGCTGCCTGTGCTCTGCAGTAGACACTTCCTTGTGTTACACACAGCATGCAGCCACTAATAAAGATTGCTGCAGCTAAGATTAGGGAAGAGAGGTTTTCCCTTGGCAGGCCAGTAATTGAATAATACTTCTCTCCAGATGGCTGAATACTTCATCATCATTAAAGAATTAAGTCTCTTAGCCTCTTTTTGTGGGAGGTCAGTCTTGTAGAACCATCAAAAGTTTGGTCAGGGCCACCAGAAAAGCTCTTGGGAAAGCAAAGGGCAGAGTCAAGATCTGCTGTCCCAGCCCTGTGCATCAGCTGCAGGAGCATTCCCATTTTCCTGCAGCCTGCTGGTCAGGGATGGAGGTTTTGGGTTTGCCTGGAGCAACAGCCCCTTTGCAGTGGCAGAGAAATTGGGGTGGAACCATTAGCTCTGGGATTCGGAGCAGGTTTTAACTTCCATTCCTTTACCCAGACTTTGTTCTCAGCAGCAGGGAGTGTGGGGCACTGCCCCAGGGTTTCCATGAGTGAGCAGTAAATAGCACCTGTATTTTGGGCAGTTTTGGGAATCATGTGCAGGAGCTTGGGGCTGCCCAAGCTGCTTCCTCACCAGAGACCTCGTGTCCTTAGTGAGAGGGTCCCTGTCCCAGGCAGCTCCTGCTTGTTTCACATCCCTTTTTCCTTGGTGGTGTTTGTTGTTCCTGCTTTGTGCTCTTGTTCCTCTTGGGCAGCAGCCCCTTGGGTGACTGGGCTGGCTCCTTCTCCTGCCTGGTTTCAATCCATGCAGTTTTTCATCTGGTGGACCTTGGGCTTTGCATCTGGAGGGGTAAAAACTCCTTTTGGTCTGGGAGCAGCTGTGCTGGGGCTTTCTTGGCCATTCTGCTCCTTCAGCCCGGGCCAGTCACACACAGGGGGGCAGAAGTGACCCAGGTTCAGAGCTGGGGCTGCCTGCATGTCACTGCCTCTGCTCCCTGGGAGTGTCTGCTTTGTTCAGAGGCTCTTGTGGTGTGAGCTGGGTGTCTCTGAGCATGGCTCATGCAAATGCACCCCACAGACACCCCTGTTTCTGAGAGCTTCCCCCTCCACTCTCAGCTCTTCCCCTCACCTTGTAACTCTGTTCCATTACACATGGCTGGAGGTAAGTGGCAGGCAGAAGTGGAAATGATGTATTGCTGTAATGATGGTTGTTCTTCCATACAGATGCACAGAGAAGGGGCTGCTTGGGGAACTCATTATTTTTGGTGCATCCCTGCCAGGCTGGTGGGAGCATTTCTCCTCACTGCCAGCATGGTTGGGTGGTTTCACTCAGGACACTGAAAGATTGATCTTTTCTTTGCAGACTCCTATAAATAATCTTTGCTGGATGAAGTGCAGGGCTCCTACAGGGCTCTCTCATTTGATCCTTCCATGGTGTCAGGTGGGCAAAGCCCTCAGAATGTTCCATTTTGGGATCTTGTGATCTGGAAAATGAGCCCAGGCAGCTGGGGCTGTGCCTGTGGTTTAGATGGGCAGGGTGAAAACACAGACTTGCTGCCTTCCCCCCACTGCTGGGGCATTGCTCCCCAAAAAGGTAACTCTGCAGGCTGCACATGATGTCCTTTTGCATGCTTTTAGGAGTTTTTTAACCCAAAACTAGATGCTGGTGCAGAGAGTGGAGGGAATGGGACCCAGCAGGCCAGCAGTGCCTGCACATGGCCTGTGTGCTGTGCTGGAGCTGTTCCCACAGCAGTGAAACACCTGAGCCCCACCAGAGCAGTGGTGTAGGTGTGTCCCCAGAGGGAGGGAGTGTCCCCTGGGGTTTGTCTCATGGAAGGAGCCAGTGGGATGCACACAAGCTCTGAGAGTGCCATCACCTTGTCACAGGAGGGTGACCTGTGTCAGGAAGTTTGTCCCCTCTCTGGTTAGATGCTCTCTAGTGCTGGAGTGGGTGATTTTGTGTGAGGAGTGCTGTGCTCTGGGCTGTCCTTGCTGTCAGAGGATGGTAGCCTCTCCTGCTCCACACCTCTGCAGAGCTCCAGCACTGCTGAGCCTCCCCTGCAGCACCACAACAAGCAGAGCTGCTCCAGGGGTGGGAATGCCAGGCACCAGCAGCCAGCTGAGGGCTGCCTTCCCTTCTTTCTGGCCTTTCTCCACCACCCACACGAGAGAACAGCAAGAGCTGCTGCATCCTTCATCTTTGTGCCCAAAGCGAGACTTGAGAGGGAGAAGTGTGGAGTTCCCTCTGCCCTGCCCTCATTTTCCTCACCCCCACAAGCTTGCAGGAAGCTGTTGGGTTTGGTTACTCATTCATGGAGGTCAGCACTAGGTCTGGGTTTTTTTTTTCCCCTTTGTGTTTAGGAAACAGTTTACAAACTGTTTTGAGCACGGGGGAGCTGGTGGCGTGTGAAAGAGGCCTGTCAGCCTCTTTACTGCTGGACTTGCATTAATTCCCTGCCCTGCCTCCTTTTCTGTAATCTCTTTCTTGGTTGGCAGCATGAGTATTTCTGAGTGCATTCCCCTGCCTGCAACCCCTGTGCCTCCTGATATGACCTCAGCCACCAAACCACCTTGGGGCTTTATTTTTACTCAGGCCGTTGTGTTTCGCGTGATGAGGTTGCTTTCTTTCCCTCAGCAGTGAGAAGAGATCTCTGCAGAGGAAGTAAAAGAGTGCCAGGCTGCAGTTGAAACTGGTTAAACACCAAAACCACACTCCTGGTCTCTCTGGGTTTGAGACGTGACACTCAGCCATGCAGTTCAGCCCTGGCTTTTTTTTTGCCTGCCAGTTGTGCACCATCCCTGCTAGCACTTGATTTTTTTTTAATAAATTGTGTTTTCACATCAAATTGCTGATAAAAACCTTCTCAGCTGCAATTCCTGTGTTAGCAGTCCAGCCAGAAAATGCTGTTTCCACTTTGCCTGGGCTTGTGATGTTCTGTGGATGCTCAGTGCTGCTCCCCCAGAGCCCAATCCAGCCTGTGCTTTCATGTCATGTAGAACCCAAATAATCCTTTCCAGCACAACTTGACCTTTTGTCACTACCCAGAAAGTGAAGACTGAGCTATTTGTAACAGTTTCCAGAAGTTGGTGTTGATAATTTCCCCCCCTCTTCTTCTTTTTAGTTGGTGGTTTGATTTAGCTGTGAAGAACAAGGCAGGGGCTGATGTTGCCTGAATGGGAGAGAGACCCTGGCGTGTTCTCCTTGTGGCAGCAGGCATCTGGTGCTAATGTGTGTGGTGGATCAGAGGTGGGAGCACTACAAGGACATCAAGGCCTTGTGCTTTGTGAGGGGCTCTGCTCTATCCCTGTGCTCAGAGAGGCTGCGGTGAGGGGAGAGAGACTTCGTGTTCCAACAAGCTTCTCATACCCCAAAACCAAACACAATCATCCAGAAACCGCCTTTCCCTGTCAGTCACTCTTCCCTCATTTCCTCTCCTGCTGGTGCTGATCAGGCAGGGATTTGTGTGTAACCAAACCCCTCCTGCTGCTGCACACGAGGCCTCTCTCAGAGCCCTGGGTTTGATGATCCTGGTGCTGCTCAGGGGTGTTGGGAGGGAGACTTTGCACTTGGGATGAGAATGCTGCCAGAATTGGCAGTACTGGTAAAGGAAGCAAAATATCTTAATAGCAGGATTGGGAGATTTTCCAGAGCAGGGTGAAGGCTGTAGACAGAGATTTCTCTTGAGATTTTTTTTGTTGTTAGTCTAACCTTGATCTTTGTCTGAAGCTGGCCCAGGCCAACATTTCCTGCTGTCTGCTGTAGACTTTTTGAGATTGGCACCTCGTATCCCACAGCCAAACCTCTTAATTCTGCCATGGGGAATGTTTATTCCTCTTCACTGTTGAATGAGCCATTTCCAGACAGGCTCCTATCCACTGTGGAGCTGGGTACTAGGAAAGAAACTTCCTTCCGGAGGATCAGGGAGTGGAACCTGCTGGACTCTGTCATTTCCTCTGTCCTTGGCTCTCCTCTTCCTCCCCAGCAGATTTCCCTGCTGCACAATTCAAAGATGCAGCAGGGTGGACAGCTACCTGTGGGAGCAGCTCCTGTTGTCCCGGGTGGGGATTGTGGGGATGTGCAGGCTGCGTGAGATAATGCTGTCATGCTTCTGGAAGGTTCCATCTCTGCTCAGCCTGGTGGCCAAATGTCTCCTCTCTTGGCCCAACTCCATGCTAAGCCTTTCAGGGTTCCATCTCTTCAGTCTTCACCCTTAATTTCTCACGTAATCTCCCTCCTTTGTGCTTTAACCCCACGAATAATCTGCTCTGGAGTAGTAAGGAAGGCTGACAGCACCCTGAGCTGCCTCTGCAGCTGATCTCTTACAACCAGAATTCATCACACATTTCTCTGTGTCAGTTTTCTGTCACAGAAAGGTGAATGCTGTTTATTCCTGGCAAGCAGTGAGTGTTTGAGTATGAGCTGCTTTTGGTTGGGGCTGCTTTAGTGCACATGTGGCCTCCCCCTTACCTGCTGGACACAAAGCTCTGCCTGGGCTTTAGTGCTTAACCAGATGCAGCCTTGAAGAGCTGAGCTTGTATCCTAAAGGACCTGCAGCACCAGAGCCAATTTGTGAAAAGCTTTGTGTCAAAAGTGAACTTGATATCTCAGCTGAGGACTCTCTGGCGTGTTTGCATAGATTCAGAGAGTTTATGGTCAGCAGGGACCATTAGATCATCTAGTCTGATCTCCTGTATATCACAGGTCCTTAAATTTCACCCTGCTACCCCTATATGAAGCCAAATAACTTGTGTTTGGCTAAAGCAGGACTTCCAGAAAGACATCCAGCCTTGAGATTCCACCCTTTTCCTGGGGAGTTCATTCCAGTGATAACTGCACTGCTTTTGAGATGCTTTTACTTTATTTACAGAGTGAATGTTCCCAGTTTGTTCCCATGCTTTGCTCTTCTGCAAGTGTAAAGAGCCCTCAAGTACCACGGAGGCATTTTACACCCAGCAATCCAATCTCCTCCCAGTCTTATTTTGATAACACTGAACAGATTGAGCTGTTGAAATTTTTCACTGCAAGGCATCAGTTCTAGCCTTTGAATCTCTTTTATGGCTGTTTTTTTGGATCCTTACCGATTTTTCAGCATCCTTTTAAAAAGAAGGGCACTAGAGCTGGATGCAGTATTTCAGTGCCAGCCCCCACAGGGCTGTATTTAGATGTGAATGTGCTGTCCAGTCCCTGCTCTCTGGCACATCCAAGGGATGTGTTTAATCCTTTTTGCTGGACATTGCATTGGGAATTCAGCCACTGTGGTCCCTGAAGGCTTTGTGGAGAAGCTGCCTTGGGCACAATCTCCTGGAGACTTCATATTCCTTGTGGTGCCAGATGAATAACATGACATTTGATGCTGGAAACCCCCAGATTTTGAAGCTGTTATAATAAACCCTGTGTGGATGTTCTGTAGCCATCATTACTTACTGCTCCAAACGGGCAGTTTGACAGCAGAATTTCCTTTTGTTGATTAAAAATGTTGCTAGTGAGTCTCTACCATCCTCTTTCCATCCAGTTCAGTGAGGGTCCCTGAAGTCCTCTCTTTAAGAGGTTACTGAATCAGTTTATTCGTTTAATGATAATATTTTTTCAAGAATGTTGCATATTACTAATTCATGGAAACCAAATTTAGATACAAGCTTGGTTGAAAAGGAAATAACACACATATAAATATTCTATTTGACCTGCTTTCATTGAGTTGAACGTTCTGCTAGTAAATTTGCTACTAAATTATGCTGAATTTATTTAGGAGTCAGATACTTGTTCTGGTGCCAGTGAAGTTACCATAGCTTGATCTTTATGTTACTAAAGCAGATAATTTTCTTCCTTAACATTTTTCCTTTCACCTGCTCCCTGCTGGGATGAAGGAAGAACTCAAAAGCTCATTGCTTTTGCCAGGGAGCTTCTAAAATTCCTCTTTTTCTTTGCTGGGTTGATGGCTTGTAACTTTTATAGCCATGGAGCTGCAGGAGTGTCTCAGTGTCTCTTTACCTGTAAATTAATTTTTTTATGCCTCAAGGCCATGATGCATCAGGGTTCCCTCTCTCTTCCATGTCACAGCAAATTGGATTTTATGTTTGTGTGGTGTCTGATGTTAAGTAGCAGGATTTTCACTGGAATTGCTTTTACTGCTACAGAAATGAATCCATTTGAGGGCAGGACGTTGCTCTGCTAAGCAGAAACCTGCACCAAACACGTGGCACGAGGCAGCCAAGGCAAGCCCTGTATCCATTTGTGGTTGCAGGTGGTATATGAAGAGAAGTGATTATGGTAATTAGCCCAGCTGGAATTTGCCCACAGCTCTGTGGGTACCTTGTAAACACTGCAAAAACGCCAGACAATTTTAACAGCCCTTTTGTCTCATCACCTTTATGTAGGTAGCCATTTGCACAAAACCCTTTCCACCAGCACTTTGGTGGGGTTACACCTGTAGCAGTAAAAATTCCTCCTGCTATCCTGCCAGTTGAGCCCACTGCAGCATTCTGAGCTTTTCAGGAATCTGTATCAGTGTTGGGCTGGGTGTTCTGAGAGAGCTGCCTGTGGAAAAAGAGGAATAATCTGAATGTGGTATATCTAACCCTTGAGCTGGGAGTGAGAATATGGCACGTTTTGAGTGCCTGGATGTTATTTCACACAGTTCTCAGCAAGGAAGCTGTGCCTGGAAAAGCCTGGCTGCCCAAGAAACCCTGAAAATATTAGGGATGAGTGTGGTACGTGTTTTGGAGCAGAGCTGTATGGCTCTGTGGTCTGTATCCCAACCCCTTGTCACTGAGGGACCCTTAGACTCAGGAGAACGTCCTGCTGTGCTCCAGGCCCTTCCACTCCAGTGGAGACAGCACATTTGTTACAGGCAGTTTTGCATCTGGTCTCTTGATTAATGGACTTGTCTCTTGCAGCCTATTTTGACTCTGACACCGCTTTCTGCTCCACAGATGCTTTGCTGATGTTGAAGAAAGTTTGCCTCGCTTGATAAAGA
The DNA here is from genome assembly GCF_028018845.1 of Melospiza georgiana. Classification (NCBI taxonomy): domain Eukaryota; kingdom Metazoa; phylum Chordata; class Aves; order Passeriformes; family Passerellidae; genus Melospiza; species Melospiza georgiana. The sequence continues at coordinate 9,018,784 of NC_080448.1, read as the reverse complement.
CCAGATCCTGGAATTTACTTCCAAACCTGAAGTAACAATTTTTAACTTGAAATGCTTTTTCCCCAGGAGTCACTTCTCCAGAATCTTTCCCTTATTTGGTGCCTCCTTCCCAGCTGGGGCTGATGCTCAGGTGCCAAAGCTCTGTGCACTCCTTGCCTGGAGACAAATGGGTTCCAGCCCTGATCATGGCACTCCATTTCCTGTGCCCTGCAGTGGCATTTCCAGCATTGCTCTCCTGGGTGGGGGACACAATTTTCAGTGCAGGATCTGGAGGTGAAATGTTGCTTTCTTCTCTGCTGGCTGGAGCCAATGCAGACCTTTCCCAAAGCTGCCTGAGCAGTTCTGTGTTGCTGTCAGGCCGTGCTCCCCGTGGCCTGGAGGAGATTTGAGCTGGCTGTTCAGCCCTGTTGCTATCTCTGCTCTTTTAGCTGCTCCACAAGAAGTTGTTAGTCACTGTTGATTCCTTCCATGGCAACAAATCCAGTTGGGTTGGCGGTGAGGTGTTTGAGTGCTCCCCAAGCAGCACTGGGCTGCTTCCTCTGGTGAGGTTGCTCTTCCCAGGTGGATTTAGTCTGTCTGCACATGCTGACTCATGACAGCTGAAACAGCTGTTTTCAGCTTCAGGCACTACTGTGTGCAGGGACCCCTTCTTCTTCTTGACAGCTGGTTTGTTTTTGTAACTAATGCCTTCACTATATGCTCATAACTTCCATATCGGTGGTGCCCGCTTTTCAGCTGCAAGGGCCAAAATCCAGTTTTTGACATAGCTTTGTTGTTGTATAAGCTTTTCTTGATGGGCTTTTCCCAAGTGGGCAACTGGGACGATCCAGATTTGGTTTCCTGACCCAAGGAGCAGCGTTGCCCACAAAGGGCAGCAGTGTCAGTGTGCTGGGAGTCCTGGTCTGGCATCCTGATATCAGCATGAGGACCATTTTTGGGAAATCTTTGGAGGGAGCAGCTTTTGGGCTGCACAGTCAGTGAGAAGAGGTTGTTGTGGGTCTCATGGTAGCCCTGTCAGGGTAGTGAGCATGCTGACAGTGTTTCTGGGAAGTGTTCCTCTCCACCATGTGAATGCAGAGCAGCAGGTGACAGAACTTCCTCCTCTGTGCCAGGCCACTCGTGGAGGTCGCTGTTTCCCTCTCCCCGTGAGAAGCTGAGTGTGATGGGAGGAGCTGGGAGGGCTCCCAGAGGCTGAGGGACAGGTGAGTCAGTAGTGAAACAGTCATCCAGAGAAAACCCAGTCAAAGCAGCCCCGTGGCCTCTGCATGAACCCGAAGATGAAAGGTCCAAAGTTGAGTGATGAGCTCGTCAAAACCTCGGGGCTGTGAGAGAAAAAGTGGTGAAAAAAAAGTGTGAGGTGCCTGCTTGAGATGCCACAGTGCTGGGGCACACAGGGCTCTGCCTGGGCTTGCTGGAGCTGTGATTTAAACTGGCAAGAGGCATGAAACAGGCTTCATTCCTAGAGGCAGGTATCACATTTCCTAAAAACAATCATAAGTAAGCACATATCTCTGTCCCAGTTCTGTACTGGATGCTGGGAGTGTGACTGGTTAGTCCTTGGATTGTGAGTGGAAAGGCTGAGTGTGAAACTTGCTGTGAGAGAAAATGGGGGTGAAGGCAATGTCCTGACAAGCCCTCCTGGAGCTGGGTGTCTGTGGACACACTCTGGGCATGTCCCTGCTGGGTGTCACTTTCCATTCAAGGTGGGGAATTCTGGTTTTCCCCCGCTGCCAGTAAAGTGTGGGGATTGTAGAGCACTTGTGGGTGAATGTGGGCCTTGGAGGAAAATTTCTGCCTCAATTTCTTCTTTCCCCCACCTGCAGCCTGCCCATGAGTGTTGCTGTTCAGTAGAGATGGGTCAAGCCATGAACTCCTTCTCCTTTCCATATTTCCTCTCAAAGGATGGAGAGCAAGGTCCCACTCTTCCATCTCTTGCACAGGGTCTTGCTGTGGGGCAAAGCATTCCCCACCACCTCTCCAAGGCTCTTGCACTGAGCTGGGGGCTGTGATTCCTTAGGCTGTGTCTGTGTCAGGGTCTGATTTCAGCCAGAGCTGGTCACAAACCAGCTTTTTTGCCTCCACAAGCTGTTGCAAAAAAAAAAAAAAAAAAAAATAGAAAAAGACCTGTTAAAGGCTTCAAGCTCTCAATTACCATAGTGTCCTAAGGTGAAGAATCTGCTATATCCAGACTTCACTGCCAGAATGAATAAGGGCTTTGCTGTGCTGTCCCAGTATTCCCCAGTCTCTTCTGGGTTCCATCTGCAGAGTTAATAAAATGGTGGCAAATCAAGTTGAGCTCTAGTGGAAAGGGCTCTTTAGGGCAGCAGTAAAATAGTGAGTAAGCAAGAACCCCTTGCTGCAGGGGCCAGTTTAATTGGTCTGGCTTGTTTTATGAGACAGGTTTTATGTCTAAACTCGCACATGGCCCAGGAGCAGCTCTGCAGCAGGGCATCATTCTCCTGCATGGATCCTGGGGGAACGCAGCCGGGTTAATTACACCTCACTGGAGGTGCACAGCAGCTGGCATCAGTCATGCCTTGAGCCCAGGGGCTCAGCAAATGGGGCTGGGAGGTGGCACCAGAGCTGGGATGCCAGTGACAGCTGTCCCCTGCAGCCAAGCCTGGCAGAGAGCTCGGGAGGCTCTGGTCAGTGCCTGCCCAGCGTCCTCTGGCGTGTGCCCAGCTCTTGGCTGGGCACTGCCACAGCCCTGCCAGGTGATCTTATCCTCCCCCTGTGGGTGGAAGCGGGGGGGTTGGAGCTGTAAAAGCCCTGGGTGGGTTGGAGCAGCGTGGTGGTGCTCTGGGTTGCTCCTGGTCAGCGTCTCCCTCGCAGCACCGGGGGCCTGGCTTTTCTCAGCAGGCTGAGGCTGTGCAGGCACAGCGAGAGAGGAAAACCTCCTGCTCTGGGGAAGGTAAAAGTGAGGCCAGTCCACTCTGCTGTGACACAGCCACCCCCAGGGCCAGGCTGAGGGAGTGCTCACCCACCCACAGCCATCCTCAGAGCTGTGCAGATAAGGACTGGGAAAGCCCAGAGCTGTGCTGAGCGAGCAGAGCTGGCCTGCAGCAGAGTCAGTAATTATTCAAGTCAGGTTTGGAGTCAGGGGAGCAAAGCAGGGCAGGAAGCTGCCTTCACGCTGTGTGCTGATCCAGCTTCATATCCACAGAATCATGGAATGGTTTGGGTAGGAAGGGACCTTAAAGCCCATCTAGTTTCACCCCCCCTGCCATGGGCAGGGACAGCTTGCACTAGAGCAGATTGCTCAGAGCCCTGTCCAGCCTGGCCTTGAACACTTCCAGGAGTGGGGCATCCACAGCTTCTCTGGGCAGTTCAGTAGATGCTGGAAAGGCAGGGTCTCAGAGCTCTGCTGGCCCATCTGAACACTGTCTCTAGCACCAGATAAATGAGGGGGTGCAGCATCACCCCAATCCTCCCTGGCTTCTGGGAGCTGCTCCTGGCAGGGCACAAACGAGTGTGAGAGCTGCTGCTGAGCTCTCCGTGCTGGCTGCTCGGCAGAAAAGTGCTGGGAGGACATCCTGCTCCCTCTCTGCCTTGTCCAGCTGCTGCTCTGCCTCTGACACAGCCAGGAGCACGGAGCAGGCTGCTGCTGGTGCTTGTGGGGCTGTGTTTTTCCATCAGTGGGAACGCTGCCTTTGGAGACTCCTTTTCCAGAACCACTTAGGCTGTGCTAAGTTTTGAATTGATGAGACAGGGGGGAGGAGAGCTTTGCCTATCAAAGGGGTGCAGGTATCAGCTGTGGCTTGCTGGGGTGCAGGTTTGGGGTGCCCAGGGTGTGGGGTTGGGGCTCCCGGGGTGCAGCAGCCCTGTGCAGGATCACAGGACCCGGCAGAGGGTGCTGTGTCTCCACCGCCTCTCCCGGCTCCGCTTCCAGCTCCAGCTGTTTGGCACTTGCCTCTGCCTCTGTGCATGATGTTTGTAAGAGTTTGGGCATGTCCATTTGGTTCCCATCTCCAGTGCCACCCCCAGCATCCAGGCCAGGTTCTTCTGTCACTGGGGACATTCTTAATTCACAGGAAATAGGAGAGAGTTTAATTGTTTTCTCCTCTCTCTCTTTTTTTTTTTTCCTTTTTTTTTTTTTTTTCCCATGCAGCTGAACAAAAGGTTCATCCTCAGTTTTCTCCATGCCCATGGGAAGCTGTTTACCAGGATTGGGTAAGTGTGCAGGATGTTTATTTTATTTTCCTACATTACAAGTCTTTTTGGAATTTAATATTGTTAGCAACTAAGCTGTGTTTGGAGCTGAGGGCACAGGGTGTGAATTCTTGCAGGCCTGGCCTCCTGGTTCTTATTCTCCTTACCCGCCCTCCAACCCACACTGGCTGGAGCTTGGGCTTTTCCTTTGCCCCACCCCAAAGCCCATTCCTGCCCATGCCCCAGGACCCTCTGGCAAAAGCTGAGCTCAGATGGTTCACACACACACAGGAGGGATTAGAGGCTGTTTTCTCTCTCTCCCATCACCTAACTGTGCCCCCTCCACCTGAATTTCTGGGTTTAACACCCTCTCTTCCATTACCCTGACCCAGTGCAAAGGTGGTTCTGGGGGTCTCAGTGGCTGTTGCCTGTGAGGATCACAAAGCCATGGAGGCAGATCCATGTGCTGGCTGAAAGCTGCCATCCAGAGCATGGCAAAACAAGCCTTGCCCTTCATCTCCTCGCTGCCATTTCTGTAAAGCCCCATAGCTGAGAGCTGCCCTGGCTGTGGGAACTGCTTTGTACAAAGAGCCCTTGGCAGTGGCTGTCAGAAATGGGTTTCAAGTAATTGAACAGCTCCCCTTGAAGCAAAGCAAGCCTGATCCCAGCCTGGGCTGAGCTCCCAGCCCAGGGGACACCCTTATGGCCCCGAGGGCAGAGCTCAGCCTCGCAGCTGATGGGCTTCCCTTGGAGCTGCCTCTGCTCCAGGTCCAGCCTGGCCCTCCCTGTGTGGGAGCAGCTGCTGAGGAGAGACCCCATGTGGGTCTCTGGCACTGGTGGTCTCTGCTTGAGCCTGCCAGGAGCTCGGAAGCAAGCAGAGTCTCCAGAGCTCTCTTGGCTCCTTCATTCTCCTGTGGAACTGCTGGCTGCAGGTCACAGGGCTGAGAGGGTGCAACCTTTTCCAGGCTGTGTGGGTGCAAGTTGACAGCCTGTCCCTGCTGGGAACAGCTCAGATCCTGCCACACAGCAGCACCTCAGCTGTCTTCAATGCTTACAGGGGTGACCACTTAGAGGGGAGCACCTTCACAAAAAGCAGGGAAGCAGGGGCTGGTGATTTGCCGGAGATCCAAGAGTCTGAGGGTCACTGCTGACCTCTCCCTGATTCACTGATTATCCCCTCACGGGCTGCCAGGCTGGCCTGCAGCGAGGAGGCACAGCTGGGTGTCCTGCCTGCAGGGGAAGAGGAGGAGAGCTGCCAGAGCCCAGGGAGGGTTTGGGAAGTGCAGGGTCTGTGCTGGAGGGCAGAGCATCCGGGGAGCTGCTGGTCCCCGGCGCTGTGGGGCCGCGCTCGCGGTCGAGCTCCGCTTGAACGGGTGCCAGCAGGGGATTAATGGGGATGTAGCAGAGATCAGTTGCACATTTGGCTCCTGAGGCTTTTGTGAAATTAAGATGCAGCGTTTCAGGCAGTTGCTTCCCAGGACAGTCATTTAGAAAACCCAAGTATGTTGAATGGTACAATATGCCCTGAAGTACTTAGAAGGGAACTAGAAAGTAATACCATGACACAGGAAGAGAAAATCGTCCAGCCCTGCTAAACAGCTTCCGTGCTTAAAATAGGTAAAAGGTGAGGAATAGCCAAGTTCTTTTTGGGCAGGATCTCTGGTGATTTATCTGGAAAAAATATGGAAAAGATGATGTTGTCCTAATTGGACTCTTGCTCCTAAAACCACAGGTAAGCAATTTATTAAAAGCTTCCGCTCGGCTCCTGACCTGCTGGTTCTGAGCTCAGTGGGGTTACTGCATGCTGTTCCAGATGTGCTGTGGTATCAAAGCACAGGTGGTGGAGCTAAGGAAGCCCTCACTCCTTCTTGTTGTTATTCCTTGGCAATAATCTTCATCTCCTCAGCAACAACCCATCCTGCAAAGAGCTCGTCCATCCCCAGAGTGCTGTCTGCCCTAGGAGGATGTTGCTGAATACACTGGATGTGGTCTGAGATTTCTCAAAATTAGGAAGTCTTTAGAAGCAATCAGTTTGCTCTAATTCTCTGGCTGTGCCCCAAATACAGGCAAGTTGCCTTTTGCAGGGAAAGCAGTGCATTTGTACTGACAGACCTGCTCCATTCTGCACAGCTACAAAGTACAAGGAGACTGTTCCAGCCCATGTTTTTGGGAAGGTAACAGAGACTTTGAATTGCTCTAGCAAACAATGCCCAGGGAGAGGGTACCCTGCTGGTAGGCAGACCCAGGTGATGAAAAGCACCCATGAAATGTGACTAAGAAGAAAGCCATTTCTGTCTTGAAAAATAAAACCGTCACTGTCCTGAAGTCTGTTGGGGAAGCCCAGCAGAATTGCCCGTGTGGGTTACCAGAAGTGGCTCATTAATCCGGCCCGTGGTGATATCACAAGATCTGAATCTCCTGGGGGGAAGATAGAGGAAATTGCTATGGAGGCCCCTGAGGTCGCCTGCCCCAGCTCCAGATGCCTCACCCTCTGTGGGTTTTGGCTCCCTCACTGCCATGTGGGCACTTGATAATGTAACTCATAACTGGTGTGGGCACTTTCTGGAAGATATTCAGTCTGCTGGGTCTGGCTGTGGTTTTTCTAGTGTAGGAACAACAATCAGTACAGCAAACTCTGCAGAAGAGCCAGTGGGACAGGAGGACCTCCCCCCTCAGTAGTTCCCAAGGTTTTGGGCAGCTCCTTGGTTATAAAATTGTCTTCATGGGATACCAGGTGAGGACTGTTGTGGGCAGCCACACCTCAGTCATCTTTGGGGTTTGACCACGCTATTTGCAATAATTTCTGGGAGCTTGCTGAGGATCCAACAGCTTTGATAAGTGACCTCAGCTGATTCCCTCAGCGATGAGGAGCAGGATGAAGGTGTCAGATTTCCGTGGGCGCTTGTGAGGGGTGTTGAAAGCTCACCCCATCCCCAGGCGTGGCCCCGCAGCCGCGGGCTGCCGTGTCCTGACGCGCGGCAGCGGCTGCGGGGACCCGCTCCAGCTTTGACACTGTCAGCAGCTCCACCAGGCAGAGAGTCCCTGTCCTGTGGGGCTCGAAGTGATGAAGTTTAGGGGCTCAATCACAGTGCTGGAGAGTGTGTAGCCTGGGGGAGACAGGGCTCGGTGCCATGTTGCAGCGAGGAGTTCTGGAGGAAGCACGCTCTGGCCGGCGTTCAACGCGCTGGAATTGCCACATCCGCAATGTGGCACCAGCGTGTGCATTTTGCTGCAGCCTTGGGAGTCCCATGGGCTGCTCCTGGTCCAAGTGAGCTGCTGGCCCCTTGGCACCTCTCCCAGATTGGTAGAAGTCAGTAGAAAAAAATGGTTGGTCAGAAATGACTCATAAAGGCCGTGTTTTCCTGCCAAAAGAATGCTGCCTGTCGATCACAGAGCAATCCCTCGCTGCCCTCTCGAAGGAAGCAGCCTGCACCTTCATTCCCCACAGCTCCTGGCTGGGAGACAGCACCCCAGGGATTCCCCCTTCCCCAGGAGATGTGCCATGCCCACCTCCCAGCCCTCATCTCCGGGCACAGCCTGCTCTCTAGACTCATCTCAGGGCACAGCCTGCTCTCTAGAGCCTCTCTCTCTGTCTGCAGGATGGAGACTTTCCCTGCCGTGGCCGAGGAGGTCCTGAGGGAGTTCCAGGTGCTGCTGCAGCACAGCCCCCCTCCCATCGGAAGCACCCGCATGCTGCAGCTCGTGGCCATCAACATGTTTGCAGTGTACAACTCGCAGCCCAAAGGTACCACGTGCTGCTGGAGGGGAAGCTGGATGGGGATCAGCCATTCCCCACGTGGAGAAGGGTGGGGGACACACCAGATGGGGAGGTGGGAGTGGTGGGTGGATGCCTGTGGGTGTCAACACAAAGGGACCTTGGCTGGGCCTTTGGAGCTGGCTGAGGTGTCTGAGGAGTGAGGAGGCATCACATCCCCCTGGAGCCTGAGTCATCAGCACAGAAGGAAAATGCTGCTTTGTGGCTCTGCCTTCCCGGCGTTGGAGCTGGGCCCTGCTCAGTGCCTGTGCTGGCACCAGGAGGGCTGGGACAGTCTCAGAGGCCTCAGCTGTGTCTGCCTGTGTCCATGCAGGTGGGTGGGGATGTGATGCCACTCTCTGAAACACTGGGTTGGAGCCTGTGCCCCATGGTAATTCAGAGAACAACACAGATCTAGTGTTAATTACTCTCCTCCTCTCACTTCCTCCATCCACCCAGCAGCCTGCATGGTCTCTACCATTGACAAGTTTAATGTGCCACCAAACCAGATCCTCTTCACTGAGTTTAAAATGATGCTTCCAGGGATTGTACTTTTCCCTGTGTCCCCTCCAACACACACTCAGCAGCAGCTACCCAGCTCTGCCTGAGCTGTGAGTTTGGGAGCAGGGATGCGGCTGCTCTCCCTGGGTGGGAGGAAGCAACATTTCACATCCTGATGCCTTGGGATTTAGATCCCAAATATGAAGGCCTCCAGCTGATGGATTTCAGCTAAGGCCAGCATGTGGGTGATCAGGCTGAGCCCCAGAGAGCTGCTGCTGGAAGATCCCTCCCTCGTGAGCCAGTTGGCCACTGCTCAGGCTGGTGGTCAGTGGCCAAGGTCAGCTGATGGAGCAAACCAGCACCAGCTGGAGGGCTGGGAAGTGGCTCCTGTGGCTGCCTTGCAGGCACTCTCCTCTCCTGGGGGGAGCTGTCAGTCCCACTGGCGAGGCAGCCATGCCCTCCTGCCTGCCAGATGCCAGCCAGTGATGGCGTGTTTATCTTTGAGCTGCAAAGTACTTTGTGATTATAAGCAAATGCCTCTGCGTGACAGTAATTATTATATTCACAATATTAATAATACCCCTGGTAGGTGAATTAATAGTGGTGTCTGTGCCACAGACAGGGGCGGGTGGGAAGCAGAGGATGGGATTTGTCTGGGATGGATGGCAAGCCCCCGTGGCAGAGCTGGAAGCAATCCCAGCTCTAACACTACTGGGCTGAGCTCGTCCCTCCACAGCCGAGTTGTGGATGTGTGTGAGTGACGGAGGGAGTGCTTTTTATCTCATGAAAAATAAGTATTCTCAGAGTTTTCTGCCTCCTGTGTGGGTAGCTGCCAGCTGCTCCCAGCTTTTGGATCTCTGGAGAAGGCAAACCTGTTCCTGCCGGGGCCCGCGGGCTGTGTGCGGAGCAGGTGGCAGCTCCTGGAATGCCTGCAGGTCGGATGGCACCACGGCTGCCATCTGATGCCAAGGGCCCTTTGGGGATTTCCCTGAGGGCTCTTTGCTCTGGTGACCCTGAAATATCGCTGAGAGTGGTGTTGGCAAAGCAAACCCTGCTGTCAGCACAAACGCCCCGGTGGTCTCGGAGCGCTCGTACGCCGAGTGCTGGCACAGCACGGGTCGGGCTCGCTGCCGACGCTGCCATCCTGGGAAGAGCTGGGTGCAGATGGAAATGAAAAGCAGAACAGCGAAGGGTCTGGAGTTTTGAAGGAAGGAAGGCAGGAATGTTGGAAGGGTTTCGGAGTCCCCTGCGTGGAGCGAGGGCGCTGGCTCGCTCCCCAGGCTGCTGTGGGCAGAGGCCTGGGGGAGCGCGGCAGGAACGCTGTCGGGAAGGTGCTGCCGGCTTTCCATTTCCCAGCACATGAGTCACCTCCCTGTGCTGCAGCAGCAGCAGGGGCAGCGGGGAGCCCGGGGGCCGAGCCGCCCCTGTGGGCCTGTGGGAGCAGCAGTCCCACCCTGCCTGCATCCCAAACTGCCAGGAAGCGTTGCTGGGGAGCCGGCTGCAGTCAGAGCTTGGCTGCGTCCACTCCGCAGAGCTTGGATGTGACTTTGCACTTGGACCAAACAGCCTCCGGAGATCTCCTCCTACTGAAATCCTCCTGCAAATCTGGGAGCAGAGCGTGTCTGGGTCCTTCCCATCTCACAGGGCTGACACTCTGTGTGCAGTAGCAGGAGGAGATCTGTGGGTTTGGGGCTGGGAGGAAGGTCTGAGCCTCTCTTCCCTGCTGTCCAGGGGTGTTCTCTTCCCTGCTGTATATTCCCAGGTCTCTGGAGCCCCAGCTACTCCTGAGAAATTTGTAAACGTGCTTGTTGCTCCATGTCTGGTGTGTAACAAATCCCTGGTGCTGAGATCCAGTGGTGCTGGAGGTCACAGTGTGGTGTCACTGGCATAACAGTCACAATGTGGGGAATTCTGTTAAATTCTTAACCCCTGAATAAGAACTTTTAAGTAAAGAGTCAGGTATTAAGAAAAAGGGAACTTAACAAATAAATGCTGTGGTTAGCACCTGTCCTCTGTCTTCCTCAGGCTTGCACCAAACACAGTCCTGCCCTATCTCAGCCTTAGTTTCTCCCATTTTTGGATTGGGCTTGGTCTGTCCCAGACCTTCAGTGAGGATATGAACAGCACAGGAGGTTGGGGCTCATGCATGATAGTTCATATCTGCTGCTCTTTGCTTTTTTGCTCCTATTCTTTTGCTGTGGTGTGGGTTGGCCATGACCCCTCAGGGGTGCCCTGTCCTGGCACGTGTCCCCTGTAGGATTTGTGACATGTCCTCTGTGTCTCTTCTCCCAGCCACTGCCACTTTTTCATAAACCACCCAACACCAACCGCAAGGTCACCGTGTGCTCTTCTGACAGGGTGACTTTTTTTGTGCTGTGTTTAAACTGGTTTCAAAACCAGCCAGCTGTGAGCAGCACGTGGCATTTCACATCCTCCTCCCACGCAGCTCACTGCTGTGGTTACCTGAGCCCTGCAGTGGGTGCCAGGGCTCAGGTGAGCACGGGAAGGGCTCTGTGGCCCGTGCCCAGTGCAGCTGAGCTGTGCTTGTCCCCAGGGACAGCACCAGGCACGCTGGAGCTGGTCTCAGCTGCCTGTGCAGCCAGGCAGCACTGGGAAGATCCTGGGAGATGAATTGGATCTGTTGTTTTCTCTGACAGAGGAAGCCAAAGAATTCCCACATGAAGTGCATCCCCTGCTGTTCAGCATCAAACAGTGTGTTCTTGCTTTGTCCAGGGAGGCGTGCAGCCAGTGAGGGTCCCACTGACCCGCCTGCCTCCTGCCAGGAGCACTTCAGGTGTGAAAAAGCTTCTTGCAGACCTCAAACCCATGGGGCAAGGAGTGCCCACCTAGAGGAGGGAGGCACAGAGAGGTGGCCACTCGACATGGCAGAGATTTGCAGTTGCTGGTGCTTCCCAGGGTGGGACATAGGTGACCAGCCAGAGTTTTGGACCATCCTGGGCTCTGGCTGGGGCGGGACCATAGTGGGGTGGCCCATTTTAACAGTTTGGTAGCCATCTGCACAACCAACTCACAGAGAAGTTTGGATCCCTTTATCCCGACCACAAACACTCCAAGAATTTTAATTTTTTTTTAATTCTGTAATTTGGGGAAATAAAACTCTGGTTTCTGAAAAGACTAATTGAAGCCGTGCTTGCGGCAGGGGCATCTCGGTGAGTGGAGAGAGAGGAACCCCCTCCCAGCCCATCTGTGCCCAATTTACTCCAATCTGGCCTCTCTGAGGCTTTTTTCTTTCTCTCTCTCTTTAATAATTTGTTTTATAATTCCTGGAATCAAACCCATCTCAGACACACTGTTTTATTTTACTGTATTATTGGATTATACTTCCTATAAATCACTGGATGTTATTCATAGGCCACCACCAGAATAACTTCCCCTCTCCCCCCAAACTCCCCCCTGACAGCCCTGCATTCCAAACAAGCACACACCAAGGTGGGGGTGCAGCAGCACGGGGCACCCTAGAGACACTTCCCGGAAATCCCAGCAAATTTGCCTGGCTGTGGGTGTGAAGCATCAGGCTGCAGCACCTGGATGCCTTCTGGCACTCTGGGCCGGTGGAGTTGTGCAGTGTGGAGGTTGTTAGGAGGTCGGGCTTAGGTGGAAGTGGAGAGAGGAGGGGGCTGCCATATGTGCATCCTCAGCACATGTAGGGAATGAAGTTGCATCCCCCAGGGCCGAGCAGAGTCAGGGCACAGAGGCACAAGGAGGGTCTGGCCAAGTGTGTTGCTTTAGCTGAGGATTGGGGAAGTGGAAAGGGACAGTTTGGGCAGGGTGAGCTGTGCACGGGGCATCTGCTCTGCCAAGGAGGAAAAACTGCTTCTTGTGCCCTGGCATGTGGGTTGTGAGGAGGGCTCAGTGTGGCAGGGGCAGGCTGAGCTTTGCTCTGCACACCCTGGGTCTGTCTTCTTGAGTGGAACAGGGTCAGGTTCTCTGTGCAAGGTGGCGTCAGCTGGGACACCCTGAAGGCTCGTGCGGAAAGGGAGGTTTCACAGCAGCAGCTTCCGAGCACTGTCTGTGGCTTTTGCCACACTGGTCCTGAGACCTGGGCCAAGCAGGTCAGTGCTGCAGGGGTTGGAGAGACTCAGCCTGGCTCAGAGAGGAGCTGCTGCCACACAGCTGTGACTGCAGCCTGTGCAAGGTTTGCGAAGGCACGTGGCCCTGCTTGCTCCTTGAGCACTGACACCAGCTTAAGATGCGGATCTTGCCCAAATCTTGATACACACAAGGAAAGATCTGTAGGTCAGTGCAAATCCCCTGCAGCTCTTAAGCAGGTCCAGGACTTTCTGTTATCACTGGGGAGATCAGAGCTCTGAGGTGAGGCTGTGCTGTGGTTACCAGCAGCCAGCTCTGCTGCCATTCCACCCTCCTCACAGCCCTGTGCCGGACACGGCAGGTCTCGCTTTGCTGACCGCACCTGCTCAGCCTTGCAGCCTGAACCCTTAAAATATCCCTAGAGATGATGCAGAGGCTGGTGGTGTCTGCCTCAGCTCTGACCATTGCCACGGGCTGGTTTGTGCCGCTCGGACCCAGCTCTGCTCAAAGAGCTGACTGCAGCATCAGAGAGGCTCAGAGGAAGCACCTTCTGATCACCTGTGGCAGCCTCATCTCCACCTCCTCTTGTGAAGCTCTAACCACATCTTGCATGTTGGAGCTGACAAAAGGTGGGGGTAATCGACTGCAAGAGAGTCCAGTGCATTTGCCCGAGTTTAAAAATAAAGCAGTGCTGTGGGTAACTGCCTTGGTTTGATGGAGTTTTAAAATTAGGCACAAAAGAAGGCTTAATAAACCTATGGCTATAGATAGCAGCAGAAGCAACTTGATGTGTCCCTATCTGGGGTGCAAAACTGAGTTCTTTTCTCTGAATTCTCCTCTTTGTGTGGTAAATACACACTTCAGCTGTGGGCTGTGACACCTTTGGGCTAAGCAGCCAGGAGGGTGATGAAGATGTCACATTGCAGGGCTGTGCCGGGGGGACGCTGAGCATCTGCAGCCCTGTGCTCCGGTGAGAGCAGAGCCTGAGGTCCCTCCACCTGCCTGGGGGGCTCAGCTTGTAGTGCAAAGCCCACTTGATGCAGGGAGGCTGGAGTTGAGCAGTTTGACATCTGGCTTTCTCTGGGTGCTGGGGCTTTGGTTGATGTACAGCAGTTGTGGGCTGAGGTGTGTGCACTGAGATCTCCAGCTGCACCTGGAGTCGCTGTGTGACTTTGCCTCTGGGACTGGGCAGTGCTGTCTTTAGTGAGGTGGTGTTAAGACATAACACTTCCCAAGGCCTTAAGTTTGGAGGAACTGGATGTTTAATTTATCCTTCCCCTCCTTTCACATTACTGCTTGTATTTGCTTTGCATTTGAGTGGTATTTCAGAGAGGAAACTCAGAGGAGGGCTAGCTGATTCTGGTGTCCATCCTTCCCCTTGCTGCCTGCCTTGCACTGAGGCTCCTGAGGGAGCTGGCTCTTTGATGCCACTCCCTTTGCAAAGGGCTTTAACACTGAATTTAGTGTTATTTAGTGATATCTGCTACTCCCTGTGTCCAGACACAACCCATGCCCTGAGGTGTGTGAGTAGGAGGAAGTGCTGAAGTGGTGCAGGGAGTTCTACCTGCATTGCTCATGTCAGGAGCCACACAGCTTCCTGTGCTGAGCCTCCTGAGGGACACGTACGTGTCCAGAGATGGCAGCTGACCCTCCAGGGTTTCTCCTCTGAGCCACTGGGAGTGTTGGAGGTTGGCACAGTTGCTGGGAACTGTCAACGCCTTTCCCTTCAGGGAAGGAAGCTGTCTCGGACTTGAGACACATCAGTAAAGTTCAGGTAAAATAATTCGTGTCTTCAGAGTCTTGCTCTCGGGCTCTTGAGGCTGGTGGCAGCAATGTTTAGACCAAAGTCTTCCTTTGCTTATTCCCCTCTGTTTCCTGTTTAAAAGGCAGATTGTCACATATTTGGGGATTTATTTACCGTAATTGGAGTTATTTTCCTGGCTGCTGGCTTCTGCCCTCTGATGCAAGACTCCTCAGTGAAACGTGTGTCCAGAAAGCCATGTGACTTTTTTTTCCCCTTGCCACAAGTGCCAGCAGGAGATGCAATAATCAACGCGCTGCAGGGAATTTCCACTGGCAGTTCAGGTTTCTGAAATCTAGACCTTGGCTTGGGAGGCAAAAGATTGAGCAGGGCTTTGTGGCAGGGGAGGGAAAGGTTTCCAGCAAAGTTGAGCGTTTGCTGGTGTGTCAGACTCTCCACTCCTGCCCTCCAGCTCAAGTGCAGCAAAGTCCACATCAAGTGGTGTTAGATGAGCTTGCTGGGGGTTCTGCCTGGTCTGCCTGTCACACAAGCACATCCTTACATCTGCCCTTGAAGCTGTTCCATTAGGTGATAGCAGGATCTCATTTCAGGGCAACAAATCGAGGGGAAATGATTTGTAAACACAAAGCCTGAGTCTGCTTTAGAGCCAAGCTTCAGGAGCCCAAGCAGCAAATCAGGACAATCAGTGACAGGTGAGGTGAGGTTGGACAGGCTTTGCTGTGGTTCCAAGGCATGGCCAGCTCTGCAAACACAGAGACCAGACACTATTTGGATGAAGAAGCAGCGTTGCTGTGTAAAATGAAAGGCAGGAAATGGAGCAGTGGCACACTGTGTCTGTCTGTCCTGCTGTGGAACAAGAGGAGGTGCTCAGGCAGCTGCCCAGGTCTCTGCATCTTCCCACGTTTGGTGGTGGAGAAAGAGGGGTGCCAGGCAGAGTGAGGTGCACCAGGTGCAGCAGCTTTGGTGAAGCCTTAGATGTTTGCAGCGTGACAGGAAGTCCTTCTGCTTTTGAAGAGATATTTCTGATTCTTTAATGTGCCTTGCACCTTTGATTTCCTCATGCTTTTAAGTAGCACCAAGTCAATTACTGTATTTCTGTTTAATTCTCTGAGAGAACACTGTATAATTAGGCTAATTATGCTGCTTTGTGAAGTTGTAAAACTCCTGATTGAGCTTGAGGGGCTGTTTTATAACCTTCCAGGTGTAGGCAGGGGGGGCTGCCCGCCCCGTGCCCTGTGCAGGTTTGGGTGCAGCCTGCCAGCTCAGTGAGGGCAGTTCCTTCCCAGGGGCTGCCCCACAGCCTCATCCCCTGCCAGCTCCATCCTGCCTTCCTCTTTTCACGGCCTGCACTCCCTCTGGGAATGCTGTGCCCAGTGCTAGGGGAGCTTGTTGGGGTCTCTTCTTGCCTTAATGTTGAGATCAGGAATGGCAGCACAGCCGAGGCTGTTTCTGCTCTTGAGTGTGTCTGAGGAGGTGACCCAATGCAGGTTTAGGTGTGGGGATCTTTTATTTTCCCAAATTAGGCTGTGTGTGCCCTGCACTGGGTTCTTGGCAGCACAGAGCTGGCTCTGCCTGTGCTAAGTGACAGTCAGGAGGAGGAAGGTGTGACCTTCAGGTGTCACCCTGGCTGTGTGATGCTCACTCCAGCTTCACTGACCAGGACAGTTTAACCCCAGCTGAGTGACAGCCCTGAAGGAACATGGCCCATCTCTAATGGAAGGGTCATTTTTAATGCTGATTGGTGTGGCTGTGGTGGCCTTAGGGCTGGCTGGTAGGTGACACACAGAGGGCACAAGTGATTTGTCTGCCCTGGGTCTCTCAAGTCCCACCCCAGAGAAGCAGCCAGGAGCACATCACTGTGGAATGGGAAGAATATACCCGACGGGGATGGGTTTGGCTGTGGAGTTTCTCCATTCCCCCTTCTCCCATCCCTCCTGGGATCATCTGGCCCCCTGACCCTGGCTCAGTGAACTCGTGGTGCTTCTCTGCCAGCCCCAGCAGCAGAGCTGGGGCGTCTTGCGAAAGCAGCGCCTGCTCCCCGGCTAATGGCACAGGGGATGGAGAAGGAGGCTCCGGCTGCCAAAGGCGGGTTGGGAACAGCATAAACCCTTCAGCCCGAGGAGCCAAGGGCTGACAACCCTCGTGCCTGGTGCTGGGAGCCGAGCAGCTCGTCCCGCCCGCCCGGGGGGCCCCAGGCGCGCTCGGGGCCGCGGCGGAGAGCGGCCAAAGGCGGCCACATGGGCGCGGGTGGCTCGGAAAGCAGCGCAGAGGAAGTGATGCTCCCAAACCCATCTGCACGGGGAGCGGGAGACGCGCCCCAGCTGGTGCGAGGCCCTGGCAGCCCCGGGAGCTGCCGTCTGTTGGGCTTTACTGCTGTCTACGTTGAAACACGGCTTGGGAAGGACGGGAGGGGGGTCGGTGGCACGGTGCCAGTCCCGGTCCTCCTGGCCTTCTCGTTGCTCTCTCCTCCTCCTCCTCCCCGCTCCCTCCAATGCTTTAAAGTCACATTTCCAGGCCAGACATAGAATTAATCTCTGGGCACTTCACATTGCTGGCAGCGCAAAGCAGGATGTGGGATCTTTTTTTCTCTCTCTCTGCGTCTTGGCTGACTTTTTTACCTCTCGAAGAATTTGGAAGGGCCGTGAGATTCCCCCCACCCCCCCTCGCCTCAGTGCCGTGCAGTTTTTCAGCACGCTGATCACCCTGCTGTGGCTTCACCCTAATAGATTTCATATGCTGACACAGTTGACATCAGTACCAAACTATTTTACATGTGATCTGGTGTATTTCCTGAGGAAATCTGCAAGATATTTATTAAGAACTAATAAAATAAACCTCTCCATGAGCTTTTAGGTAGTTTTCAATTTTTCATGTCTCTCTCGTTTCCTCTTATCAATGAGTTTCTATTTTCTCCCTCCTCTCTGACCATTGCACAAGGAAACAAAAATAAATGTTTTAAACCGTTCCTGAATGGACACTGGGAATATTTCTGTAGTGATGTATTAGCAAAGTCGTATTTTTAGGGCTGTATTGTCAAGACTAAAAATATCCCGCTGCAGTGCATCCTTTTTATAGGGCTTTGTGTGTGTGTGTGTGTCTGTGTGTGTGCTGAGCATTGTGCAAGTTTGCACCAACGTGCAAAGGTCTTTGTACTACTGCAGCGTTGCCTCCCCATCACAGCTGGACTCCATTAGGCTTTGGAAATTAGTGTAATCCCGGTTAAGAAAGGGGAAAAAAAAATTAATCAATCTTGCAGAGCCGCGTTTCCCCAGCTGAGCCGGGATACCTGCGTGGCAGCCGCGCTCCAGAGGGCTCCAGCAGCCGGTGGTTTTGCCACGGCTTTCCTGCCTCGGAGGGTGTTCCCTGACGGAGAACAGCAGCTCTGCTCTCCCTGCTTCCCCCGGAGCAGCGGGGTTCAGGCAGGACGGGCTGCGGGCTGCAGTCACCCGGTGGGTTCTGCTCATTTGTCACACCCGGGAACCCCTTGGGGCTGCGCTGTGCTGGCAGGCAGCAGCGTGTGTGTGTGTGTGTGTGTGTGTGTGTGTGTGTGTGTGTGTAGCAGGGAGCAGGCTGGATGCTTTGCGTTCTCAGAGGGATTTTCTGCCTTCCTGCTATTTGTGTCTCCTTCAATTAGCTGCGATTGGAACAGAGAGAACCAAAGGTGGGCGCCGGGCTTGAGAAGCCGCCTCCCCTGTGCGCTGCTTGCGGGGGGACCCCTGTGCCGCGCTGGGAGGCGGCTCAGCCTCTCCGTCACGTGTGATTGATGCAGCCCTTTCCAAACACGATTTCCCCTCCTTCTCGCGTCCGTGGAGCTGCGGCCGTCACTCCTGTCCCCAGCAGCAGCAGCCCTGCGTCACAGGTGGTGGGTGCATTGGCTGACGGGGGCTGACGGCCGGGCCAGCGCCGTGCGCATGGCACACGCGCCGCGCTCCCCCTCCATCCCCTCTGTTCACTCGCGGGCTCCTCGCCGTAGCTTTCCTGCTGTCGGCTGCTGCTGCCGTCTGGAGAGCCACAGCCTCTCTGCTTCCTGTAGAGCAGTTCAGCGAAAGCAGTAATTAGGGCCCGTAAAAATTTATTTTATTAGCGAGAAGTGTTGGTGGGTAATTGGCCATAATTTGAACCCAGCCAGATTGGAGATTAATAAAAAAAAATTTCATACACATGCATATATATATATATATATATATAGTAAAAAAAAAATTCATAGAGAGATCTTTTTACCAGAAACACCAGGACTGTGAGCTGGAAACCCTTCCCGAGGCGGGTGGGACGGGACGGGATGGCGGCTGCGGAGAGGGCGGCCGGCAGCGAGCGCCTGTGCTGTACCCGTCCTTGAGGGTGTTTGACACTGGCATGGGAAGAAAGGAAACCTTGTTTTCCAAGAACTCTGCTCTTTCTCAGCTTGATAAGCATTTAAAATAAAAGCTGCACAATTGGAATTGGCAGAGCATCCTCATTCTTTTGTCTGTCTGTTTATTTTTTTCCCCTCATCCCTCGACATGTGTGCTACAGCCCAGGGTTACTACACCCCGTGGAACCACAGGCCTGGAGCTCTGCAGGCGCTCGCCGAGCTCTGCCCACCCCCGGCCTGGCTCTTTGAAGCCTGGCAGAGCAACAGAGATCCAGCCCCGACCCTGGCAGCCTCCTGATGGCCGGGGCACTGAAGCCTTTGACAAAACGTGCATTCTCAGCCCCTTTTGGCTCCCCCTTTGCTCGCAGGGCAGCAAACCCAGGGCTGCGCCTGGAGCCGGAGCGGTGGTTTGGAATCAGGCTGTGACTGCACTATATGGACCCGATGGCTTTGGTATTTATAGGCTTGGTTGGAGCAGCTTGAGCGTGGCCAAGGGAGCGGGAGCGGCTTGAGGGCCGACGCTCATCCCGACGGAGGGTGATTGGAGAACTCCCCGCTCCGGGAGGACGGAAGAGCCAAGCCCCTCTGCACACATGTCACGCGCGGTTCCTGCCGCTTGAGTCACACCAGGGAGTTACTTCAGGCTACTAGCCCTGCTTGTTGCTTTGGTGTAAGTTACTCGGGGCGTTCCTTCAGGTCCGTAGTGCTTGCTTTTTGCTTGGCAGCCTCGGGGCTGGGACCTGGTGTAACCGTTTCCCAAGGAATATTTTTGGTTTGAAAACTGAGGGTCAGCAGTTCGCGAGGGCTGCGCTCGCAGCCAACTCTGTGGTTCGCCTTGTGCCACCGGGCCAGCAGCACTTGAAATCCTGATCAATTGATCTGCAACAATATGAAACCACGAAGGGTGACTGCCAGTTAAAACTCTCCGTCTCGCCCCATTTTCCCCACCCAAAGTGTCTTTCTGCCCATATCCCCTTTCTTGCCGCCTGTCTCCCTCCCTCCCTTTCGGCTGTGTATTGGAGTTTTTGTCTATCTTTTTCCATCTCTCTGTCTCTTTTCATAACAGTTTTTAATAATGTTTTAGTTAGTTCCAGCCTTTTCCCTCAATGGATCCCATTGGAAAATACATTTGAAAGGAAACAGTTATACACTTCCCTTCCTTTGAAACTCTGTTGGCACCTTTTCCAGTGCAGTAAACCATACAACATGGATTTTCAAAGTTTCCAAACACAGACATGCTGGCGTTAAATTTATGAAAAAATATTTTATTCGGCTGTATAGTAACTATGAGTCTCCGAGCTGCTGGTCACAGTGAAATCGAAGCTCACTTTTGGAACTGCAACAGGTTTTCAAATCTCTGCAGGAAACGGCGCTGGAGCCTGCAGCTCCCTCGTGTCCTCCTGCCAGGAGACACAGCAGCAAACAAAAGGGGTGCTGGGGCACCCCATGGCCAGCCCACCAACCCCCAGCACAGCCTTTCCCTCTGTATGGCCAACGGGAGCTGCAGGGAATATCACAGTTGTGCCAATCCTATCTCAAACCATGGGGGAAAAAAGGAATTTGGCATAAAAGTGTGATGTGTTTGAATGTGGAGGGTTGAGGCTCTTTAGTTGCCGAGTGCTCCATCGCCTGTGTGAGCCCGCACGTGCGCTGGGAGCCGAGGCTCCGGCTCCATGCGAGTTGTTGGAGCACTGAGATCGTATTTTCTAACAGGGGGGCTCGGATGTTGAACTTCCTGGAATGGTTTCTCTGCGTGCTGTGGGTTTGTGCCTGTGGTCACGGCCCTTCCCACAGGGAATCGCTTGCTCGACACCTGAGAACCTCCCTTTGCGTGGCACCGCCCGCAGCTGAACTTCTTCCAAATTTCCACAGAATACCACAGCCCTCATTCACCACCAGAGATCTGGTGGGTGAATCTGGCTGTGTCTTCATGAGGAGCTTTTTAGGGGTTGTTCCACCTGAGAACCTCCCTTTGCATGGCACCACTCACAGCTGAACTTCTTCCAAATTTCCAAATTTCCACAGAATACCACAGCCCTCATTCACCACTAGAGGTCTGGAGGGTGAATCTCCCTGAGGCTGTGTCTTCATGAGGAGCATTTTTGGGGGTTGTTTCCACCTGAGAACCTCCCTTTGTGTGGCACTGCCGGCAGCTGAACTTCTTCCAAATTTCACAGAAGACCACAGCCCCCATTCACCACCAGAGATCTGGTGGGTGAGTCTGTCTGTATCTTTGTGAGAACCATTTTTAGGGGTTGTTCCACCTGAGAACCTCCCTTTGTGTGGCACCGCTCGCAGCTGAATTTCTTCCAAATTTCCACAGAAGACCACAGCCCCCATCCACCATCAGAGCTCTGGAGGGTGAATCTGGCTGTGTCTTCATGAGGAGCATTTTTAGGGGTTGTTCCACCTGAGAACCTCCCTTTGCGTGGCACCACCCGCAGCTGAACTTCTCCCAAATTTCCACAAAAGACTACAGTCCTCATTCACCACCAGAGGTCTGGGTGGTGAATCTGGCTGTAACTTCATGAGGAGCATTTTTAGGGGTTTATTTCAAACACAGCAAGCCTCAGAGGCTGCACCCAGTGGCACTTCAGGTGTGGTGTAAGGCACACAAAGCCTCCTGTGATAGACAAGGTGATGACAAAGAGCTCCCAGGCTCAATTTTCCTGTTGTCCTTTTGCTTATAAAATTTCTTTCCATTCTCATGGGAGTTTTTCAGAGAAGCCACTGATTAAGAGTTATTGTTGTACTCAGTGCCCCTTGGAGTGTAGGAAAATCTACAAGATTCAGGTGTAAATAATTGGATGGTAAACTCACTAATGCGTGCTGAAATCTTGGGTTTGGGTGCCTTTTTTCATGGTACTGATGGAGAACTGAGCTTAAGGAAAATACCAGATTTTCTAGTCCCTTGTCTGCCCACCTTGAGATACAAAAGATACAAAAGATGGAGCGCTCCTAAAAAGAGAATCCTTCAAAGCAGAGTTGCCCAGTGTCTGCAAATTCCATCCCCTCTGTGTCACCAGCCAGCTAACAAGTCAGGGACACAAAAATAGCTGAGCACATGCATTGGGAGGAGTTAAGGGGATTTCTGGATCTCCCTGAAAGTTCAGGACCAAGGCGAGGAATGGAATCAAGTTCTCCATCTTAATCCCCCAAACCATGACCTGGTCCTGCAGCCCTGAGGCTCATTGAGCACATGCACATTTCAGCACATCAGAACACTCTGCAGGAGGGTCTCTGCTGCCTGTTAATTTTCTGTGCTGACTGAAAATGGTACCTTGAGGGGAGAAAAAGTGACGTGTCGTTAGGACGGCTTTATGGTGAGTAAGTGCGATGGACTTGCCTTGAAGCTGCAGAGATGCCTCCAAGTCTGGTGTTCTGAGATTTTTCTGCATGTGTAGTTTCTGCTCAGTTTCCATAGTTTTCAGAAAAGCGAGCTCCCCCGTGGAACCAGGCTGAGCTCATCTGGGATCCTTGGCTGGCACGTGAGTCTGGATGCACCACACGAGGCTCTGCCATGCCAGGGATGCTGCATGTGTGGGGATGGGATCCTCTGGGAGAGCAGCCACTGATGGTGCCAGCAGAGCACTGAGGGGCTGGAGAAGGGGCTGCTGTGCTGTGCCTCTCTTGTGCTGCTTCAGCCCCCTTTCCCACCTGCTTTTCCTTCCCCACTGCCTCACCTGGCTTGGTTTATTCTGTCCAAGCAGGTGAAGCAGCTGCTGCTTTCAGAGTGGCATGAGAGCTGTCTGATAGCAAACACCCCAATTTCCATAGGCCCCCACCTTGGCAAAGCAGGATGGAGATGACAGAAGGCACACCCAGACCCCTCTGCTGTCCCCTGCCAAACTTCTGGTTCCTGCTCCAAGTGTGAAGGTGCTAGGGATTTTGCTGAAATGGTCAAAAGAATTTTTAACTTGAGGAGAACAATATATTTTCCCTAACCTCATTCTGGCAAATGGCTGAACCTTTGTAGTTGAAATTTTCCCAATAAATTTAGCTCGAGGAAAGCTTTTGGCATGAAGGATTGCATCCTAAATGGTTAAAGTTTGGCAAAGTTCTTAGGAACTGAAACCGAGGTCTTATAATGGAAATTGTTAAGTAAGCATCACTGCAGGCAGAGTGGCTGGGCTGTGCCCCTCCTGGTGGGGTGTCCTGGGGCTGGGGGTGCCATTGCCATCAGCCAGGGAGGCTGGGGGGACCAAGCAGGGCTGGAGTGGGAGGTGAGGAGGCAGTTCAGGCTTGCAAGTGTTTGATGAAGACCCTGGGATTTCCTGCTTCCCAAGAGCTGGGAGGAGGGCACGGATTTCACTTCATGTTTTGCTTTGCAAACAGTGGGCCCTCAGGAAGCCCTAGAAAGATGAGCAGCAAAGGAGGGAATGTGCTGAAAAGGAAGCTCCACACTTTGCAGTTCCTGCCCCATCAAAGGCTCCTTTCTCTGAATGCTCCTGTCTGCAGGCACTTGCTCTCATGAGCTTTAAGTGCAGACTCAAATTGTTCACCCAGGTTCACACCCAAGGATGCCAGTTCCAGGCTGTCTGCTCCCATTTTGCTGCCAAGGACATGCCCACCCCCAGCAAGAGCTTGGGGGGTGCAAAATGCTGCCTGTTATTTGCTGCTGTTATTTGTCCTTATTTGTAAACTTCCCTCAGGGCTGGAGGAAATCTCTTGGGAAGCCCTGTTCACACCTCCTCCCTGTTGTAAATAACATCTGACACAGTTATGGCTGGGCACACACAGCTCCTGGGGGGATGCTGGTAGCTCTTGCCATGCTGCTGTGTAACCCAGCTGAGCTTCCCAACTCCTCACTGGCTCTTTTGGTGAGGTTCATAGCTCTGGCATCTTCAAAAACAGCTGACAGATCTGTGCAGACAGAGGATAGGCCATCAGGGGTTTTCTTTTTCCATTCTGCATCACTGCAGTGCCCCTAAAACCCCTTTCCATTTCTATCATCCATGATTTTTCTTCTTTCACTCCCTGTTTCATCTGAACACATCCTGCTTGTGCATTTTATGGCAAATATTCCCTCCACAGGAAGAGACAGCTGGTGCCAGGCTGGTCTGGAGCTATAGATATGCTGATGAGCTGGCATGCCAGCTTGAAAGGGACACACTTCCTTATGAGCCAGCCAGGAGTTACATACATTTAGATTTGCCAGCCTTTTAGCTGCCAGACGGGTCAAACTCACGTTGCTGTCAGTTGCTGGCAACAGAACCTGTGGCTCTGGGGGATCTGCTGTGACACTGCTGGCACTTTGCTGTGCCTTTGTCACAAGTGCCAGCGTCAGAGTGAGGGCAGTGCTGAGAAATGAGAGTTTTTCTGGCAGTTCTCCAGGTTTGCCAGCATGGCTGAGCCCGGAGGTGCCTCTGCTCCAGCTGTGATGGTCAGGGGCTGGCGTGTCTCAGTGCAAATGTGACTGGTGACAACTGGGATGGATGTGCCTCCCCAGGCAGGGGGAGTGTGTCTGACTGTGTATGGGCTGTGCCACATCCCAAACTGACTCCCACAGCCCTGCTGGGGTCAGGGGGGCAGAGCAGGAGCCTGCCCTTGCTGGCTGGGTCAAGCACCCCAAGCGTGTAGGGAGAGCTCTGAAGTGCTGCTCAGTGCAAGTGGAAATGGCTTCAATCTGTGTTTTGACTGATGGGTCTTTTCAGGAAATTTCTGAGAATAACATTTCTAAAAATGGCTGCTTCTTTCCACTGATATTTCCTGGAAAAGGCTGTAGTTAATTTTAAACCACTATCCTTTTCCCTTTTCAAGTGGAAATGGCTTTGTGCTTGTCCTCAAGGCTAATGTCATTCTTTGTGACCTAGCCCGGGTTGTGTGCTGGGGAGGGACATTGTGCCATTGCCTCCTCTTGCAGGTCCTCTTGGTCTCCCAGAGCTTCAGAAATTGGGGTGTTGGGGACACTCCGTGCACGTGTCTGCTTTCCCTGTGGAAATTAATAACTTCTTATTAAGTTAGCATTATTAATAGTCACTTCACAATGATGTTTTTTGTCGTTGACTCCTGGCCAGCCCCGAGTACACAAGAAAGCTGTCCCTAAAGCCATTCCCTACAGCTTTGTTCATCAGGGTCAGGAAGGATATACTGAGCTGGTTATCGCACCCCAGGTGCAAGGATCCAGCCCTGCCTGGGCTGAGGGACAATGAGAGCCAGAGACAAGCTCCTGGATCAGCCAAAGGGAGCTGGCAGCCCAGAGCTGTCTGGGGCAGGCAGCCCCTTTGTGTTGGGCAGAGCATGGCTTCCCCTGTGCCTCCTGGGCAGGCTCTCTGCTTCGGGTGGGAATATGTCATTAATTTTTATACCTTCCCCTGTAAACCATCGACCCTTTTTATGATGTCATGAGGGATTCCTTAATTTTGCAGCTGCTTCCTGGTTACGTCAGAGAAGAGCCTCCCGTCCTAGAGCCCAGCGCTGCAGTCCAGGACGGCTGGAAACAAATGAAGTGTTGAATATCTAATGGCTTCCACAGGGAGAGCTGCTCCATCCTCCCCAGGCCCCCGGCATTCCTCACCTCCTAGGCCTCCCTCCTTCCTTCCCTCGGACAAGTCAGGCTTGCAGAGGGAGCTGCGGGCTCCTGGGCGGCCCCAGCTGCTCTGGGAACACGTGCAGCGAGTTCCCCTTGCTGCTGCTGTGACTGAGACCTTCCCAGGGCCTTCCTGCCTCTCCACGGGGGGACATCAGTGCAGGGAGGTGGTTTGGGGGCATGCAGGTTATTACTAAAATCCTGAGGTTGCTCGGGGAGGGGTCCAGCCCTGTGTGCTGCAGGTGGTGATGCTCAGCTCGGCCATAGTACTGGAGCTGCCATCCTGTGTGCTCAGAGTGTGGGAGCATCCTTCCAGGAGAGCTGCCCATCATTCCCAGGGTATCAGGCAGGGCTGAGCAGTTCCCAGGCTCTCTCAGGGGGCAGATGAGTGCGTGTGTGACTCGCCAGTTCCCAGAGCTGGGAGTGCCAGTGACTCACAGCTCCCCTTCCAGGGGGTGTTGGGGAAATGCCCCACAGCTGTGAGCATCCCCCTCACTTTTGCTGCTTTGTATTCCCGTGGTTGTGTGCGGTCTCCACCAGCCCGGGCCGGCAGCAGGGCTCTCTCCTCACCCATTTCCTGCTGCCCTGTAGCCGTGCCAGGGCTGTGTCTGGCAGCAGGGAGTGACTCACCTCGGGGAAAGCTCTGTCTGAGAGTGAGGGAGCAGAGGAATTGCCTTCAGGTGGTGTCAGCTCCGAGGTGACCCCAGCTCGGGTCTCTTCCCCTCGGGGCAGCAGCCAGCTGGTGAATCAGTTGTCTGTGCCTCCAGGGTTGATGTGCTGACACATCAGGCGGGTGCCTTCGCCCCCAGCCCTGTGCTCACCGAGCTCCTGCAGCTCCTGTGTCCCCTGGCCAGCCCCTTATGTCATCCCTGGGACTGTGGCCATGGAACTGTTCGTTCTTTTGAGTGCCTTCCCATGCAGTCCTTCACCCTGTCACCAGGAAAGGTGGCTTCAGCTGTTGTTCCCTGGGAGCAAAGCACATCCCTGCTGCTCTGCCAGCGCTGGCATCACCTGCTGCCAGCACTGCTCTGGGCTTCCCGGCCTGGAGGCACAGCTCAGGTGGGGACAGAGAGGCCAGCGTGGAGGCTGTCCCTCTGGAGCCCTCCTGACCCTTGGCTGAGGCACTCTGGTTGCTTCAATCAAAGGAATCTGCTCTCCTTTGAGATGTGTTGGCTGGGATTGTTTTAACTGTGGAAGGTTCAGCATTCCTTGTGTTTAGTTAGCTGGGATGGGTGGCTGGAGGAGCACGTCCTGTGCTTGCTTGTAAGCTTGGGGGTTCCTGTGGCTCCTTTCCACCCAAACTGGGGCACACTCAGAGCACAACAGCTGGGGGCCCTCACTGCCCCATCCCTGTGAGCAGCCCACGTGTGCTGTGCTGTGCTGGCTGTGCCCCGGTTGTCCCTCGCAGGATTTCCTTCGGCACATGGCACTGGAGCAGCCACCAGCAGCTTCCTCCAGCAGATCCCTCTCCTCGTGGGCGGCTGCCCCTTGCTCTTTTCCCATTCCCATTTCCTGTGGTTGGTCGTGCTGCCCTAATAAAGCTTTGGCACTGCTGTTTTGCACACCCTAGCGGGAGAGGGGATGTGTTTATCACTTTTCCTGGAGATTATCTGTTTAAGCACTCCCTGACAGTTACAATAACAAGGGCAGCGCGTTGTGTTTCCCAGCAAAAGGACACTCTCTGCTGAAAGATGTATAGCACTAATTAGAAATACATAACATCCGGCCACATGGCAGCCTTCTCCCGGCCGCTCCATTTCCTGAGCTCAGACGACTTTGACGACAGTTGGTTTATGTTTTCCATGAATATAACGTTCTCAGAGAAACACTGCTTTCTCCCCGCTACAAAAGTTCCCTTTTCTCCCTGCCTCTCAGCCTCTCCCCCGTGGAACAGGTAGATTTATGGCTGCAGGAGGGCTGGGTGGGAGCAGAGCCCGCAGAGCCCGGGAGGATCCAGGTAGGAGCTTGCAGAGGGCGCTGCAGCTGCTGATCCACCCAGCTCCCTGCAGTCCCTGCAGGAAACTGCCTCCTGCTAGGGAAACAGCGCTCTCTGTGCAGCCCAGACCTCAGCTGGGGAAAAAAACCCTTTCCTACATGCAAAGAAACAGGAGGACTCCTCTTCTTGATCTTCAGAAAAACGACCCATTGCTGGTTCCCGGTTGCTTTTGCTCTGTTCTTGCAGTCTGATGCTCATCAGCTCCCATTTTTTCCATCCCATCCCTCTCCCTCTCTCACCCTTGGGCTCTGCTTCAGAGCCTGGCTCCAATCTCCAGCTCAAGGCACTCATACAAGGACATTTTTACACGAGTCCCCACCTGCTGGATGGGAGCAGAGCACTTGCTCTGCTGCCTGTAACACAGGTGAAAGGGAGGTAGGAAGATGGAGCTTGCTCTGGGAGGGGAAATTTTAGCAGGTTTTAACTGTGGAAGGAATTCCTATAATACAGGTGAAGGGAGGTAGGAAGATGGAGCTTGCTCTGGGAGGGGAAATCTTAGCAGGTTTTAACTGTGGAAGGAATTCCTGTAATACAGGTGAAAGGGAGGTAGGAAGATGGAGCTTGCTCAGGAAGGTGAAATCTTAGCAGGTTTTAACTGTTGAAAGGAATTCCTATTGAGTTTGGAAAAACTGCTGTCTTTCAGATGTTTATAGCTTGGCTAAGTGTGGACAGATTTCTAGTAGGACAGGAAAACTCTCTGTTAAAAAGGTTATTCTGCAGCAAAATCTCAGATCCTTGTTCCAGGGTTTACAGTTGCTAGATTAGCTGAAGGAAAAGGTTGTAAGTGATTTTTTACAAACAAGGGAAAGCCACTATCTTGTTTCCTAGCCTCATTCTCACAAGTGGCTGAGCTGTTTTGGCTGAAGATTTCCAGGAGGATTCAGGCTGACACAGGCACCTACCATGGAAACTTCAGCAGAGTCTGGGCCAGCCAGAAAAAGGGGCTGACAAGTGGTGAGCATCAGGCAGGGTGCTCAGAACTGCTGCAGCTTTTGACCTGCTGCCAGTCTGACCTTCACAGGGGCCTGCAGGGCTCTCATTTATTTTTCTGGTGCAGAAATACAGATCTTTGAGGCAAATTCAGCCTATGAGGAGTGGGGTAGTGCAAGTCAGTTGTTTCAAAGTGTTTGGTGACTGTTTTAAAATGCTCTGCCTGCTCCTTCCTAGCCCCATGCAGTGTTCCACAGACTGGAGCTTTGCTGATGTTGATGTGGGGCTACAAGTGGTCAAGAAACAGCTCCAGCTTAAGGAAACTCCCCAAAGGAGGCTTTTTAGGCCAGTTCAGCTGGCTGCAGTGTGGCTCCAGGGGCTGTGTGTTGGTACAGCAGCACAAACAGGGCTGTGCATTTACCCTGAGTCAGTCTTGGCTCTGAGTGCAGGAGCCCTGACCTTAGGTTGTGGTTTAACAAGCAGTTATTGAGGCAGCAGTGCCAGCTTTGCCCACCTGCCTCTGCGCCCACGCAGCACCCCTGAAGGCAGTGGCACAGCTGAGAGGTGACATTTGTGAGCCTGCTGAGCACTGGTGTTCTCAGAGCTGAGAGCTGACGTGACAGCAGCTGTTTATCCAGGGCTGGCATTAACAGGGACGCTTGCTGGCTTACAAGGGGAGGAAGGTGGAGGGGGAATGTGTTGTGGTTGGTGGTGTTGGATGATTTCCTGTGGAGTGTCACTGCTGTGGCTGCTGGTGGCACAGAGGAGCCACAGCTCCAGCTACCTCAGAGCCTGTAACCTCGTGGCCCCTTCCTTTGTGTGTGATTTCTTTCCACAGTTGCCTGACACCTCCACGGTGTGCCCCAGCTGTGCAGTGTGCCTGGGTGTGAACTGGGAGGGTTATCTGATTACAGCCCCATTTGGGGTTTCAGGGAGGAAGTGGAGTAGATTTGTGGCAGCTTTAGCTGTTGGGGTGCCATTGATGCCACTTGAAGTCTCTGTCACCGAGCTTTTGGTGGCAGCCTGCAGGGTTGCCTGTGGACCTGACACTCATTCTGCTTCACCTGCACCCACTGTGCATCTGGGAAAACATCTGGGAATTACAGTTTGCTCTGATTTGGGCAGTCAGGATCTCTCTGCCTGCTCTTGTTGGTCTGGGGCAGCTGGTATCTCCATTTTTACTAGTGCTGTGCAACTGCAGGGACAGAAATGACCCAAGTGTCACTCCATCCTCCAAAAACATCTCTTTCCCAATAAGTTTGTGTCTTATTGTGCATTACCAGCAGCACAGATGTAATTACCATCTCAGCTCAGAAGTAATGGTGCCCTGTGGGCTCCAGAGCAGATTTGTTGCTCCAGCCCTCACTTCAGCATATTTTCTACAAAATCTTTTCCTCTTAGTGCCAGGGTAGGCTCAGACACTGAGTGGGTCCAGAGATTTGGGTTCCTTGTTGCCCATCGCTCAAAACATTTTACAAGTTTCTGTTTAAACACTTCAAGTGCTTTCCTCTTTGATTCTACCCTCACCTTGTCTGTCTCCTGGAGTTTGTCCCCATATCCTCTGTTAGCCCCGGCCACTGGCTCCCAGCTCAGGGCAAGCCAGAGCTCCCAGCCTCCCAAGGAAAGTGGTGAAAAGGCGCAGAGAGAAAGTTTCTCCTGATTTATGGTGCTTTCCTCTTTTGTCCTACAATGAAGCTCTTAAGAGCCTTTGCTGGTGCATATTGAGGGGTCTTGAACAAGCACCCACCTGGATGTTTGTCTTTCTGTGCTGGAGGAGCCTCCTGGGAATGAGGCTGATGAGCTCATCCAGTGAATGAACTTGCAGGACTGGGGGAGTTTTGTGCATTTTACGAGTTTAATGATGAGCTGACAACACCCATGGTAGCTGAGCTGGAGCTGTGTGACAGCAGCCCTTCAGTGTGGGTGTCCTAATGCTCTTACCTGCACAGAGGGCAGCTTTGCAGGCTGTACCAGGGCTGAGCAGTGCTGGGGTACATCAGGGCACCTTTATGAGCTGGTGGGCACACAGTTAATGATTGCAGCAGCACAAGATGTTTGATGGACAGCTGTACCTGCTACAGCTCAAGTGCAGGAGACTTTTTAGTGTATTTTGGCTGTTAAATGTTGTGTGAGGAGCTTGTAGCTTGCAGCAAGAGCTGCTGGTGGCAGTGGGAAGGGCTGGGACCAAGCCTGGCCACAGCCACTACAGAGCACTGGTCTCTGTATCTCTGAAATACACCCTGAAATATGGGATGCTCATCACCTTCACCATCACAAGCACTGCAGCAGATGTTTTAAGCTTTGCCTGTTTTGGAGGGGTCAGGTTGTAGCTTTTGCACCAGCTCAGTTTGGGGGTCCCTGTGAGCACAGTGAGTCCTGGGGGCTGCCCACTCAAAGTGTGGGGGTCCATGCTGAAATGCCCAGAGATTTTCACCACCCAGGGGACTTGCCAGACTCAGATGTGGTGGCTGGACCACCGTGGTCTTGTTGTGTGTCCATTTCAGACAAGAAGGGAAGACTCTCACAGCATCTCACCCGAGTGCAGGGGGAGGGAGCTCAGGGAAGATGACTGCAATTTCTTGGACTGGACTGTGGCCAGAGCACTGGGGCTAACACTCTTAATTGTGGGAAAGGCTTCATGAAAGAGATTTACTGTCCCAGAGTGGTCACATCTTTAGTTTTATGTTTCCTCCGAAAGCTGACAGCCCCTGTAGTACAGCACTTCCTACCACTGCTCTGCAGCACCAGCTCAGCCTGGCTCCACGAGCAAAGCACCCTCTTACAGCTGCCAGTGCCTTTGGTGCTACCCTGGGTTACCCTCCACACTGGGTGCTGAACTCATTGACAGCTGTAAGAACTGTCAATCCACCCTTCAGATGTTTCTCCTTATTTTTCCTGTATTTTCTTGGTGCGTTCTTGTCTTTTCTTGGATGTTTTTAATTTCCCACCCCACTCCTCTGAAATGATCTGTCTTTAAAACCCCACTGTTTAATTCTGTGCACCTCAGGTGTTTTGCTAGCTCGAGATTAAATGTGATCTCAGTGTCTTGCTCTAATCTTCTTGCTCTAATCTTTGCTCAGAATCCCTGCTCTGCCACATCTGGGCAGTTGAGCTCCCAACACTTCCATGCTGATGTCTCCAGCAGAGGTGCCTGGCAGCTGGGGGGCTCTGGGGGCTCTCCCTTCTTTACTCAGCCCTGGGGCTTCACCCACCCCTTCAGAGTCAGTAGCTGTGAGTTTGTAGAAATCCTCTGCCTGGTT
Organism: Melospiza georgiana; assembly: GCF_028018845.1. Classification (NCBI taxonomy): domain Eukaryota; kingdom Metazoa; phylum Chordata; class Aves; order Passeriformes; family Passerellidae; genus Melospiza; species Melospiza georgiana. Next base: position 8,987,502 of record NC_080448.1, on the reverse strand, counting down.
TGGGGCAGCTGTTCTCAGGTGGAAGCTCTGATGCTGCAGCAAGCCAGGGAGGAGCATCCTGCACAGAGCAAACTGCACTGATGGGTACAACCCAGTAAATGTGTGGGTTCTCCCCAGCCAGCTACTCCCCCACATCCTGGGAGGGTGTGGATGGGGAATAGAGAGAGTTGGGAGGGCAGAGGCTTCCCTTAAGGCTTAAACCCCTTGTGAGAGCTCTGGGGTAGGCTGGCATGTCCCAGGCACTGCTGGCCTCCCCAGCCTAACCCAGGCTGGCTCCAGGCAGCTCCCTCGAGCCAGCTCCCCGCTGCTCTCAGCAGCCTCAGAAGTGGTTTCTGGCTGGGGGGATTTGCTCTCACTCTGAGCCAGCTCTCTTTGGAAGAGCTGTGGTCGTGTGGCATCTCCTTGAGTAACAGTTCCAATTAAGCTCTCTTGACAAGCTGTTGTGTGACTGTGAAACTAATGGGAGGAGCCCCCTCCTCAGCTGCTGAGGTTAAAACTCCAGCAGGGACAGAGATCAAACATGTAGCTAATTACCCTTTTAACACTTAAACATCCCCTCCTCCTCAGGGGAAGGCATCAGCCCCCAGCAGCAGCTTCTGTGCTGGGAGCCCTGAGTGCCAGCATGGCTCAGCACATGCCATGGGGTTGGGCATGGTGTGGGCAGGGGGGCTGCAGCCTCTCCCCACTCCAGAGCAGCCACTCACCACCTTTTTCCTCCCTACATGGAACAATTGTGCCTGGGACAGGTGTAAAACAGGGAATTGCTCACCCCTGCCCCTCATGGGGATGCAGAAAGGGGGGCAGTGAAGGTGAACCCAGCTGTGACCCACACCCTGTGTGTCTCCTAGAGTGCATCTCCGAGGATTGCCGCTCCGTCATCCAGGAACAGGCCACGGCCCTGGGGCTCTCCATGTTTGCCCTCCTGGTGAGGAGGTGCACCAGCCTGCTGAGGGAATGTGTGCCAGGTAAGGGCTCAGCAGCAGGACCCCTGCAGGGGCCCACGAGGCAGCCTGGTGGGGGTCAGGCTGGTTTTTACATCCCTTGGTGTCTCTTGGGGTCTCAGGATTCTCCCCCAGCATCCCAAGCTCTGCCCAGGTTTCAGCTGCAGCAAAGCCCCTGGTGTGTGCTGACAGAAATGTTTGGAAGAAAGGGATAGACTGAGGCCATGCTTTCTGCCAGCAACTGGGAAACTTCCCAAAACTGGGACACCTGGGAATCCTATCTCTGTGATTGGTGCAGTGGCACCCTGCTGCCCTCAAGAAAAGGGATCACAAACACCCTGGCTTGCCCTCCAGGGCAGTCCATGGAGGGAGAACAGATCTGCCTTTGTGCTTGCTGTGGGTTGTGGCTGTTCCCTTGTGCGTCCCAGGCTGGGATGTTGGGATCTGTGTCATACTTTCCCAGTCCCTGCCTGAGCCTGGCTGTGGTGAGCTGCCTCAGCTCTCACGTCTTCTATTTGCAGTTCAGCCACAAGAGATGGAGCAGGAGGATGAGGAGGACGACATCAAGGTCTCTGCCTTGCCCCAGGACCTGAAGGAGCTGCTGCCCAGCGTGAAGGTCTGGTCGGACTGGATGCTTGGCCACCCGGACACCTGGAACCCTCCTCCAACGGCTCTTGAGCTCCCCAAACAGTACGTGCACCTCTGGTTTCTGCTCCCTCCCTGAGCTCCTCATGCTTCCCCCTTGCTCATGCTTTACTGCTGGCTGTGGCACCCAGGCAAGGCCCACTGCCCAGGGAATGTTGGGATTTTGTCACCCTTGGTGACACAGTGACTTCTTCACTGATGTGTGAGTGGGGCTGGAGGGTGCCTGCAGGCTGCCCTATGTTTTCATGTGTTAGAAGATGACTTATGAGGTGGATTTTGACTTTCTGCTTAGGATGTGCATCTGGTTTTGTTGGGATACCCTTCCTTTGGGTGTTCAGCTGGATGGGCAGGGCCCTCCTCTGGACCAGAGGGAACTCCATTTCCAGCATAAGCATTTCATTGCCTTTTTTTTGACTGAGTCAGGCCAACCTTGCTTGGGCTGGGCTAGCCTGGAGCAGCTTGCCTGTTCCTGGAGCTCCAAAAGCCACCTCCCCTCTGCTTCAGAAACCGCTTGTCCCTACCCTACAACACCCAAAAGGGTTAATTTTCTAAACTGGCCGATTTCAGCCCATTAGTCCATAATGTGGACTAGGCAATTTGCATATTTTTGGACAGAAAATTGAGCGAAGGGGCCAAGTATGGAGTATGCAAACGGCCTCTGAGCATGCTCCGTAGCTGCCTTCCCGCAGGATTTTCCATCTGCCTCCGGTACTCCGGATCCAGAGCCTGAAATCACGTCTTACTGTTAATCCAAAGGAGCCAGAACCCTGGGTGATGGGAAGGAGCATTAAGAGTAATCCAGCAAAGTGGCTTAACCATTAATGGGTCCCCTCTCCGTGCGTCAGGTCCAGTCCCGTTCTCCTGGTTTATTGCCTCTTACTCCAGTTCTTTTTCATTTGGCTGAGGAAATGGAAATCTCACACAGGAAGTTCTGGGCCTCATTTTGTGGAGATGGAGTCTGTTTTCTGTTTGTCGGCTGCTCGGTGTGGGACCGCTGCCTGCTCATGTGAACTGCTGCCCATCTTTGGGCAGGAACTCAAACTGGGATCCATCACGTGAGCCTGGCTGCACCAATCCCCCCTTCCCCTCGCAGGGAGCGCCGAGCCCTTGGCCAGGGGCAGCCTCAAGATGGAATTTGTGATTGGATTCACTCAGCCAGCGCTCGGCGCCTGCCCTGGGACCAGCTGCTCCTCCTCCTGTGGGGCACAGGGCTGTGACAATGTCCCCCTGAGGTGATGGAGCAGGTGCAGGCTCCTGTTTGCCCCTTGGGGTGGGAGAAGATGCTGCTGCTGGTGGTGGTGATGGTGGTGGTGGTGGCAGCCCACAGCAGGGCTCTTGGAGGAGTGGTGGGCATAGTTTGGGGACTCTACTCCACAAGATCCTGATGTGTTCAATGAAGGAATGAGTATCTCTTGTCTTGCTTGGCCTCTCCATGGAGGGTCTCCCTCTTGTCCCACCATGCCCATCCTGTCCTCCATGTTGGCTCCCAGCTCCTCCACTCTCTGGCTCTCATGGAGAATCTGCCTTAGCCACGCTGCTCTTCCAGCCCAGACCTCTTGTATGGATGGGTGTTGGTGGTCCAGGACTCTAGGACAACCCTGGTTGAGCTTCCATGGAGATGCAGGTAGTGATGAGCAGCAGGGAGCCAGCTCTGCTCTTGGGCATGACCTGGAATTTGCAACATTTGCCCTGGGGATAGGAAAAGAAAAGGAGAGCACTGGGTTAGTGTTTCAGTTCTTTATTGACACAAGCCTGCTGGCTGCCCTGGGGCTCTTCAGGAACCAGGTAGAGCCACCGAGTCCAAGCGTTTAGATAGGAACAGCTTCAAAGAAGTTGAGAAGTAAAACATGGGTCAGAGCAGCAGGCGTGGTGGAGTAAGCCAAGGTTTCTGGGCAGGGTGAGCTCAGGAGCAGGGAGAGCACGTGAGGAGCAAGTGCAGGTGCCAAGTTAGAGTTGAGTGAGGGGCCTGGGCTGTGTCACACATGCTCATTCCTCTGGGATGTGCTGTGAGATCCACCACTGCCAACAGAGAAGCTGGTTGGATACTCTTAAACCACTTTCCTTGTCTCTTGTGGTGGCATGGGCACAGAGCAAGGATGTGGAAATCCCCTGAAGCACAGCAGCGCCCTGCAGAGATGCCATGAACGTGCTAAAGCTTCTGGAAAAAACAGGCCTCATACCCACCTGGAAGCCCACTCAGAGCCCAGAGCTCACATCAAATGCAGCTCATCCAGGGCCAGAATGCTGGGCTGGGCTCGTGGCCAGCAGGGCAGCTTGGCAGGGCTCAGCCAGAGCTTTGGGCTGGGGCTGTGCGTCCCAAGGCCTCGCTTGCCATGTTTGCAATCGCTCCTTCTTCATATGGGAGAGAGCTGGGGGACTTTGAGAACGTCTAAACTCAGCCCAGCTGTGGCAGTTGGTTTATTGCTTTCAGCTGGTACTTGAACCCGGGTCCTGGTCTTGGAGTCTTTCCCAGGTTTAATCCCCGGAGCTTTCTCTGCAGCTGTATGACACTGCGCTGACCCCGAATGAGGATAGGAAAATAGAAACGGTGCCAAGCCAGAGTCTCTTTTTCATTTGGAGTCTGGCTGTCTGCCCATGACCAGGGTTACATAATGGGAAACATAGCTGGGGCTCTGGAGAGCCCGCGTTTCACCACGCTGCCCAGACCTTCGCGTTCTGATGCTATATATCTTCCTAATTGTAGCTCGGATGCATTTATCACACTGCTGGATTTGAGTCCTTACAATAAAAAAAAAAAAAAAAAAGGCAAAAAAAAAAAAAAAAAAAGCAAAACCAACCCCACACCAAATTCCTCAGCTCGCTGCTTTCCCCCTTGGACAGAGGCGGAGGGAAAGGTGTGAGGGGTGAGCGCTGCCGAAAGCCGGCAGATGGATGTGAGCCATGCAGGAGTGGGCTCTGTGGAGTGGGATGAGAGCTCAGGAGGCTGTGTCTTCAGGGTCCTTTTTCTTGGTGGGAGCTTGGGAATGAACCCTGCTTCCTGGCAGGCAGCCTCTCCCTACCTGGGGGCTCAGCAGTCTTGAGTTCAACCCAAGCGAGAAGCTGCATCTTTCCCCAAATCCTCCCTTCTTCTTGGTCTGGTGCACTCCTGCAGCTCCTGGCCACACTGCATGGCCATCACGGCTCAGGGGATGCTCTGGAACAGATTTTCAGTTGTTGGACTTCCTAACTACCTCTCTGTGTGAATTTGAGAGGTGAAAGGTGTCCTTCCTATTTTGGAAGAGGGGCTCAGCAAGCTTTCCATGACTCTTTCCTCATGTCTTTCCAGCATAGGAGCTAAACTTAACCTTGGACATCTCTGCTTCAGTGCCTCAGGAATTGTGTTTCTGAACCAGGTGTTGCCAGGTCTCCTAGCAGCAAGCAGATACTCCTGTATCTTAAAATTAATTTCTGTCTTCATGTTTCATGGCAAACCTTGTGTCGAGTTCTCTGCACGTGGTGGTTTAAGGCAGTTGGAAAAGCATTTTTGAGACCACATGTCCCCAGGAGTGAATTGCAGAGATTGGGGTGTAAAAGCAGGGATTCTGGGAAAAAGGGAGCAGGGTGGCTTCCCTAAGGCAGAGATACTGGCAGCAGATGGGTCAGAAGGTGGATCTCCAAGGAGGCTGCTGTGTAAGTGACTCCATCCCCTTTTGGGATGTGTGGCTGGGAGGAAGGTGAAGAGGGCTGGGCAGAGCTGCTCCTTGCTCTGTTCTGTTGCCACAATTAATCCACTGCTAAATGAAGCACAAGGACTGATGGGGAAGCCACTGACTAGACACTGCTGCAGGGCTGACCCTGGCAAATCCATGCTCCTTCCACACGGGGCCAAGGGCCTCTCAGTTTGTGGAGACTGTCTGCAAGCATTTAAAAATGGTTAATTTAAACCAAGTATTAAATTAAATCCAAAAGCTGTGAGCACATTCTAGAGCTTACCTTCCCAGAGAGATGTGCCAGATTGCTCTCATCACTTCGCTCTCGCGGAGAAGTGTCACTGAGATGGCAGCTCCCACTGGGAGGGATGGACAGAGTCTTGCACAGAGGTGCCAAGACATTGCTGGAGTTTGCTGGAGACTAAATGGAAAATCCCTTTTGCAGATCCCATCCTCAGTAACTGTGGCCACCAGAGTTTCCCTATCGAGACATCAAAGCCAGGGTTCAGAGGTGTCTCAGTAGGGTAAACCTGGCTGAGATTGGAGATAAAGTCAACCAAAAGAGAAGCCAAAAGTCTCTGTGGAGAAGGGGGCTGTGGCAAAGCAGGGGCTGGCTGGGAGGAGACTGCACCTCTCCTGGGTAAAGGAGCTCAGAAGGTGGGTTCCTGAGAGAGGAATGGGTTTATGGATGCCTAGCTGGCCAGAGGGACCGTGTGCAGGGCAGAGTGGGGGAAATCACTGATGCACAAGGGCTGTGACCACCTCATCCTGCTCTGTCTGAGCCCACACCAGGGCTGCTGAAGACCTTTGGGAAAAACCCCCATGGCCAACCCTTTTTACTCCTTGCAAAGGAGCTGCTTTTAGTTCAGCTTCCCGTGGTCCAGGAGAGAGGAAAGGCAGGAGGAGGAGGAGGATGCAGAGCAGCTCATCCATCCTGTGGGCACTGGGATCCAGCAGTGCCAGCCCCAGGAGCAGCAGCCCGAGGCGTTTGCCATCTGCACGGCAGCGCTGGGAACACAATGCAGGGCTTCTTCTGCGCCGCTTCCCGGGTTTGTGCTGCAGCTGTGCAGCTTGGATGTTAGTGTTTAAACAAGCTGGTATTACACAGGAAATGGCCACCTCCACAGGCCCCCGCAGGCTTGTAACGTGGGGTCATTGTGCTTGATATTAATCACCAGGCAGCGCGCGCCCCCGGTGAGGATGGCGGGGATTCGGTGAGCATCAGGCTCGCCCTGGCATCCTCTGCTCTCTCTGTGCTTTGCTCTGTGCTTTTTGCCTTGTGGTTGTGCCCATCTGGGCATTGTCTCTGCCAGGAGCCCTCCCCAGCCTCGTTGGGGCAGTGCTCAGCCCCAGGGCTGTGGTCCAGCTCGCTGCGCTCTCGCCGCTGCCTGGCCGGGCCGTGTCCGTCGGCGTTGCAGCTGGGCTGCGCTCACACTGACAGCTACATTAAACCTGGAATCCTGAGGCAATAAAAAAGAAATTAACTCTTATTTTTTTTTCCCGTCCTAGTGGAATAAGCAAATGTAAATGTGTCTGTGGGGAAGGGAATGAACCCCCGTTCTGAGGAAAGACCTCGCGCTCACCCCCTTCTCGCTTCCTCGGTTAAAAGCTCTGGGAGCCTCGTCCCCGTACCTGGAGCTGCGTGCCTGGGCTCAGTGTCAGTAATTCGGGGCCTCCCTCCTCACAGGGACAGTGAAGCCGTGGCACTGTGCGTGCACAGAGCCTCCAGGCACCTGGAGCTGCCTGGGCTCTGCACAGAGGCTCCAGCACTGCTGCATCGTGGGGGTGACATAAGCCAGAAATGCTTGGGGGTGGCCGTGAAATGGTCCTGGGCAGTGGGGAGAAGGAGGCTGACAGGGCTCACAAGTGTTGTGTGACCTTCCAGGGCAAGTGCACGTCCCAGCAGGAGATTCCCAGGGCTGTAGGTGTCAGTGGGAGCCGTTTGTCCTCGCTGGCTTTGCCAGCAGTGGCAGCTGGTGAATGATGGTGGTGGTGGCAGTGATGGGAGATGAGCTGCAGAGGAGGAGGGGGTGACAGAAAATGGTCAGAATTGATCTCTGCAGTGCTGCCTCTGCCATCACAGGAGAAAAGCAGGGAAAAACACCAGCACTACTTCTTTCTTGGCTTTCTGAAGGCTCTGCAGGGTGCTGCTGGGGTAGCAGTGCAGTGAGAGCTGGCTACCCAGGGAGCCAGCACAGCCTGAGGTTTGACTGAAGTGAGCCCAAGGTGGGAATCTGTCACGTCCAGGGCAAATGGGAGATGTGGCAAGGCACTGTGAAGCTGTAGGTGAAGGATGAAGGGACAGGGGCTGCTCTCACACTCAGGGGTGGTGGGGGGTGCCCTGCCTGGGGGAGAGGAAAGGGAGCTGTTGGGCTGGGTGCCTGCAGGGGCATTAGCAGTGCCAGCTTAGTGACTGTTCCTGTGGCATTTTGCTGACTTTGGATGCCAAGCCCTGTGGAGGGAGATGCTCCCTGTGCTTTATCTGTGCTGATACTCCTGCCACCACCACCCTGGCCCTGCAGTGAATCCCAGCCCACCCAGCATCCTGCCACTGCCCTCTGCCTCCCTCTCACCCTCACTGTCATCATCATCCCCTGCCTGCAGCTCTGTTTTATGGGAATATGGGCGAGCTCTCTACAATGTGTTTCTTTCCCCTCTCCTCCAGCACAGCCCCATACACCTGGCTGTCCCAGCCCCCTGGAAATGTCCCCTGCAGCTCTGCCTGTCCCCAACACCCCAGTGCTCTCATTCCCCAGCAGTTTTGGGCACTTTTCCCATTCTTCTCCCTGCTGATGCCTCTGCACCTCCTTCATCCCAGCGAGCCCTCGTGGCCCTGGGGCCCCACCAGTGCTATGTGACTGGCCTCAGGCAGCCAAGCCCAGTTGCCAGCAGGGCACTGGGGGAGGCTGAGCCTCCCAAGCCCTGTGCATCTCCCATGGGCAGAGCTCGCCTTGGAGGTGGCCCAGAGCAGCCCTATCACATCCGGTGCTTGTCTCTGCAGCCTGGGCCGGAGGATAAACTATCAGGGCTGTGGGGCAGTGGATCATTCCTCTTATTATTTTCTTCTTTTGCAGATAGGGGTCGTGGAAAGTTCAGTTCCTTTTAACCCTCGCAGCTCTGTTTATTTTCCAGCTGGTAGCACAAACGCAGCGTTTCCCATTACATCACAAAGGGCCTCGGACAGATCCCTCCGAAAAACGTGTTGCAACTGTTTATTTTTTTCCATATTTAAACATTTCTGACAGCCAGACCTGGCTGAGCCAAGCGATGGAGCTTTGTGAATGAACCCAGCTCCTGGTGTGTCTGTGACCAGAGGGTTTTGCAGGACCTCTCCTCCTTTGCAGGACGTGGGCTAGGGCTGGCTCAGGGACGTGGGCGACTCTGCCTTACATGTGCGCTGATTACGTGCCGGGCTTTGATTAATGGCTCCTCATTCTGCCTGGCTCCCAGGACGCTCTTGAAAACAAGATGTTTCATTTCAGTGTGCTTTCCTGGTACATTGATTCCCGTAAATAACCCAGTGCAGACTCTGTCCACCTGGAGCAGTTCAAAGAGCAGGGGGCCTCCCTCCAGCCCTGGGCTGCCTCGGCCCGCACCGGTCACTGCTGCACCCCTGGGGATGCTGGATTCCCTCTGCTTTCCTCCAGAGGAGCAGCCCACCAGAAGCACATCAGCCCCAGTTTCCCCTGTTTCCTACTTAAATCCCAGTTTACATCTTTAAAAAACCCCCAATCTGAGTGTTTGTAGGAACAGGAGGGGGAAATGCAGTGCGAGGCAGCCTGGTCAGCTGTAGTACCCCCATGCTTGTTGCTTGCTTCCCTACTTTCTCCACACTGGCTCTCTCTGGGGTGCTGGGCCTTCCCTGGGTAGTGATGTGTGATGGATGTTTGCACCCTGGACATCACTGCCACTCTGGCAAGGTGAGACATGGCAGAGGCAGCTTTGCAGGTCACTCGTGAGAGTTGAAACCCACGGCCAGAAGCAAAACACGGCTTTAACCCGCCATGGCTGGGTTTAGCTGTGAAATCTCTGTGGCTGCAGAGAGATAAGAGCTGTGTGAAGGAGAGGATGCTCCGGGGTGAATTGGAGCCCTCCAAGAGCCCCTTCAGCCCCGACAGCATTGCGGGTGTTCACTCTGTCCGTCCAGCGGGCTTTAAAATTGAGTAACACCATCTGGAACGGGCTGGGCTCTGCTCCCCGCGGGCAGAGGTGGGCAGAGCAGTGGGAAGGGACATCCCGGCAGCTGTCCCCATGCAGGGGGACGGTGGTGGCCGGGGTGAGGGTCACATCCCCGGCCCTGGCAGGGCCGGCCCCGGGGCAGGGCAGCAGCAGCAGCAGCAGCGGTGCCGGGCTCGCCTCGCCTCACCTCTCTGGTATTCGCTGCAGCATTGCAGGCAACTCCCAACGCATTCCAGCCCTGAATTGCTCACGTCTCTCCTCGTTCTCCCAGGGTCTCAGTAGATGTGTGGGCGACGCTGGCTGACTTCTGTAACATACTGACCACAGTGAATCAGTCGGAGGTGCCCTTGTACAAGGACCCAGATGACGACCTTGCCCTGCTTAGCCTGGAAGAGGATCGGCTGCTCTCGGGCTTCGTTCCCCTGCTGGTCGCCCCCCAGGAGCCCTGCTACGTGGAGAGGACCTCGGACAAGGTCAGCAGTAGGCCAAACATCCCCCCTCGATTCCTCCAGACTTTTATTCTTGGGAAGTTTTCTGTGCAAACGGAACACGATTAAGTCATTGAGAAGGGTGTTAAGGGAAAATATCGACCTTTCAGCCGCTGACATCCAGCTCTGTGTCATGAAAACCCCTCTCGACTTCCTCTGGTGTGTGTGTGCTCGCTGGCATGTTGTATATACGATCATTTCCTCACTTGTTTAAATAGTGCAGCTTGTGTTGGCAGAGCTCTCGGTGCACTCCAAATGGTTTGCATCATGCTTAAAGCACCCTCCCCCTCCCCCCGGCCACAAAACTCTGCCTTAGGAAGGCAGCCAGGACTTTTTTCCTTCTCTAAAGAGGAGAGTGATAAATAGGTGACTAGAGAGAAGCAGACACCATGTGTTAACGTACAAAAGGCTTTTAGGAATATGAAGCATTCCCCACTGCCCGCTCTCTATTTTCCTTTCTTTGCTCTAGGAGCCCATTCTAGGCTGAACTTTCCTTTGGCTGTTTGTTTTTAGAATAATGAAATCAGTTCCCTTGTTGATGTGGGGTTTTGGGTCTACTCTCTGCCACCACCTGGCCAGGAGGGATCTGGGGGCTGCGCTTGGAGAATGTGTGTGAGCCTGGCGGGGGATGGAGGAGGCACAATGGCATTTGTCATTTGTTTTGCACGCCCTTGGAGGCACGGCAGGATGAGAGTGGCTCTCAACAGTTTCCTGCTCGGAGGCAGAGCTGCAGCTCCAGGAACGTGGCTCATCTGGGAAGCTGCAGTGTCCCCTCCCTGAGGGGCTGATGCTCCAGGGGGAGAAGTGGGGATGCAGAGCAGGTTTCTGTGGAGAGCCTGTGTGTGACAATGGCAAGGTGCCTTTCCCTGTGCCACTTCTTCTTCGTGACATTGTCCTGAAATGACAGTGAGAATTTCTCACAGAGGGACCCGAAGGTGCAAATTTCTGTTTCACTTCCCTGTCTGCTCCAACCTGTGCTCACAGCACTGCCTGCAGCACAGACTTCCAGTAAAACCAGGAGCCCTCTCAGTTTGGGGAAGCAGCTTAGTCCAGGAAGTGTCTGTAGAAACGTGAATTTTCAAGGCTCTATTTGGCAGGGTTAAAATAAGAAGTGTGCAGTTGCCCTTGCTGCCCTAAGGATTGCCCAGTGTGTGTGGTGGCCTCAGGGGGGTCCTGCTGGGGACAATCCAAGTGTCCCTGTACAAAGATTCTTTTCCCAGCAGCCACAAACCAGAGCCCCCAGCAGGCAGATGAGGTGGCTGAGCAGCTCTGGTGCCCTGTAACTTGTGGGAGGGGGTCAGTATTCCCTGAACTCTGCCTCCTCTAACCACACACCAGTTTATTTGGAGTGCCATCTACCTGCCCTGCCAGGCACTTGCACTCATCTTTGTGTCTTTGTCCTGTAGCTACACCTGAGTTACCCAGCTGAGCTCTCCCTGCCCCAGCTCCCTTTGGCTCTGGTGCTTTGTAAAGGAACTGCACAACTCCACAGGTGGGAGTTGGTGCCCTCACAGCTCAGCACCAGCCACCCAGGAACTCAGGAATATCAGGCATGGTGTTATCTCAGTTCTGCTGAAGAAGCAGCACTGATCCCAGAGGGAAACAGCCAGGCCTGGCTGTGCCTGCACCCCTTCATTTCCTTCTGACCAGTGTTTTTATTGATGGTCAGACAGGTGAAATGCAAGTGTGCATGTTCACTGTGCAGAGGACACCTGAGAGGAGGAAGGAGAGGACAGTGAGTTAGCAAAGACAGCTCAAAAGCCTGATTTCCAAGAAGGGCCTGGGTGAACTGAGGCTTTTTAATCTAAAGGAAATTCAGGGAAAAGGCAGAGAGGAGAACAAGGTGTCCTCCAGCTCCGTGCTGAAAAGCACAGGAAGGAACAGGCAGAAATTGTAGCAAAATAAATTAAGAAACTTCAGGAAAGGTTTCATATCTTTGGGTAGTTAAGCACTTGAGAGCAGCCTCCTCAGTGAGTCTTGAGGAACTCTCCAGCCTTGGAGATTTTAAAAGCAAGCAGGGTGACTCTCTCAGGTACAGCTTGGGCTGAGGTAAACGCCTTGAAATTGAAGGCAAAGTGACCTCTTTGGGTGAACTCAGCCCATTTTCTGCCATTTGGAGGAAGAGACTGCAGTGGCAGCTGCGTCAGTACAGTCAAGTGACTGCCCTGTTCCACAAATGTTATCCCTCTGCAGCATTAATGAAGGAATTGTTTGGCTCTGCAGGAGTGGGGTGCTGCAGAAGGCTCTGCAGAGCCAGCCAGGACCGAGAGGCACAAACCCACATGGGACTGACTGTGAGCAAGACACAAGAAGGCACTTTCTAGCAAAGAATCCCCCAACCCAACCTAAACTTGTGTGCCATCTCCACTGCACCATCTGCTCCTTGGCCTCCCTGTAGCATGCTGAGCCCAGGTGAATCCAACTCCTTGGCAGTTCGTCGGTTCAAGGTTGGACAGGGCTTGGAGCAACCTGCTCCAGTTAGTAGAAGGTGTCCCTGTCCATAGCAAGGACTTGGAACTGGATGGTCTTTAAAATCCATTCCAACCCAAACCATCCTGAGCCTCTGGATGCATCTCTGGGCTGTTTGCACTGGAAGGTCTGTGCTGAGCATGGTGGCATTTTGGGATCTGTGTCCCTGAGCCTCCAGCAGGCAATGGCAGCAGAGCAACTCTCTCTGGCACTGATTTTTTTCCCATACTGATTTTTCATTGCTTTTTAGCAGGAGTTATTTTTTGCACCAAATTTCTTTCTGTTGTGTTCTCAGTCTTGGCCCAGTTTTCAGCCCAGATTCTTTGCTGGAGAGGCAATGAGAATGTACTGCTCTTTATATGGCACAATGTGAATGTCTTGTGGGTTCTGGTGTGCCAGAGTGACTCTGGGTCCCTTTTCTACCTCTTGCATGGCTAAGAAGAGGCAGTTTAACTACAAGGATATCTCACCTTGCTTGCTGATGCTCCAAATCCTTTGCCCATTTTTTTACCCTCCAGCTTCTTAATTAGTTTGTACTATTTCAGAGGAAAAGGATCTGTTGAAAGGCAGAACCAGAAGGAATTGGGTTTAAAATGATATTGGGCTCTTTGCTCTACCAAGAGGGTGATTGTTTTGTAAGCTGCATAGGACAAACACTGTGCTTCCCACTCCTTTTTGTTCTCCACGTCCCATTTAGCAGATGGAGTGCAGAATCCAGCCAGAGTTCCTCAGTAAGTTTTTGAGCATTTGGCCTGGCTCTTATTTTGAGTGAAAACGTTCTGACTCCGTTCGCTGCCACGGAGCCGCGCGCTCGAATTCCTGCTGGAGCCAGTGGGACACTTAGAGCTTCCCATCGTCTCTTGCACTGTCATTGGAGCTGTAACCAACAAAAGCTGGCTCTGGGGCGAGCAGAGCTCAGAGTTGTTTTCCTGGGTGTGTGTGTTGGGCACATCTCCACTGCAGCTTGTGTGATGGAACACCACCGACCGTACCAGTCAGCAGCAAACTATGCAGCCTGGTGCCTGAGCTGTCAGCTGTGTCTGCAGCCTCTGCAGCCCAAGGAGACTGCCAGGACCTCCCTCGCCCAGCCTTGGACCCCAGGCAGGAGCAGGGAGCAGCAGCATGGCTGAGTTAAGGTCGGGAAGGGGGAAGGTGGCAACTCTGGAGTCATGGTGGTGGTAATGGAAAACACTTGGGTCCTGGTGATGGTGCGTGGGTGCAGCCCTGGGAACCTGGGGCATGTCCTGGATTCCTCAGCTCTCACTGGATGCTGTTGTCTGGGGAGCATCCTGCTCTGCAGTGACCCCATGGAGCTCGTGGCAAAGCTGGAAGAGGGCTGCAGATATCCCTGGTGTGGAGCAGAGCGGGGAGGTTCCCCTCTCTGCAGGCAGGGATTGCTCACATCCCTGCAAGCTCTTCATGGGCTCAGCGTGTGCATCCCCCAGCACACCCTCTGCCACATGCCCCAGCCATGGGCAGATGTGGAGGAGAAAGTGTTAATGTCCCTTCCCACAATAAACCTCTCTGCATGGGGGGTCCTGAAACCTGAGCCTGTCTCTCCTCCCCCAGCCCTGACACACGTTAATAAAAGGTTTTTAAACGCCAATAAAAAGGCAGCAGCCCCAGCTCACCAGGTCCGGGGCCCAGGGTCCTTGGGAAGGCACTTCACAAATGTGTTTTTTGCATTTTCAGGCTTTTGGCTGGTGAATAAGATTGAGGAGAAATACTCCTTCCCCTGATAACAATACAGTGAGACGCAGGATCAGCAGTGTGTGGATTAAAACCAGACGGTGCATGATTAATACATGTGCTTATAGGGCCAGTCACCGTGGTTCCCTCCTCTCTAACAGAAAGGCACTTTTTTCCCTTTCCCTCATGTGCATGCTCATGTGTGGAGTGGACTGTCTCAGATACTCACCACTCAACTGGTCTCAACCCTGTCTCACCTCACCAGGCAAATGAAAGCCCTAAAACGCGAGGCTCTGAAAATTAATTAGCAACATTTTACTGCCAGACCTACAAACTGAGGATTGCGTGGCTCCTCCTGCTCTGGGGTGGCCAGTGAGCTTCCCACACTTGATGCTGTTCCTTGTTTCACTCACCTGTCAGTGCAGATAGCCTGAATCCCAAGCTTTATTCTCCTTAGAAATCCCAAATCTCCTTCCTCTGCACTGTCCAACCCAGGTGGATAGTTCAAATGTGACCCTCTCTCTAGTTGCCCCAATATGCTCAAGACTGGGCAGTAGCTGTTTAGGAGCTAATTATTATTTAGGCTCGGGCTAAAATTAGTCCTGTCTTGTTATTCAGTTCACTTATTTATGGTATTTCAGTCTTCCTAAGACTCTCAGAGATCTCTTGGCAGCGTGTAGTCATGTCTGAAGCTTCTTGGAAAGGGAGCCCCAGGTTTAAAAGCCCAGGAGGAGTAGCTGTTGGAGTGACTGGGCTCTGTCATGCCGCTGAACACCAGGCTTTTTGTCTTTTCTGAGACCTAATGACTCCTGGAATGCCAGGGATTAAATCCACCTTGGAGTGGCCACACTGTGGTGATTTTGGGAGGACTTTTTGCAAGGCATCAGAGAAAAGGTAGCAAGACCAGGGCTCTGAGAACACAAACTCTTTGTAAGCAGAGAGAAAACCCCAGTGAGCAAATGTAACTTGTTTTCTCAGCATCCTTTCCATATTCCCATTCCATAGCCTTGGAGCATCTCCCTCCAGCTGGCAGGCAAATGCTCTCAGCCCATGAGAGCGAGAGCTTCCAGCTTGGAGTTTGGTCCAGAGAGGAAAAGGGAAACTGTGAGCAGAGATGGGAGCCCCAAGGAGGAGAGTCCAATGAGGAGTCATCCTTGAAAAACTCCTTCCATTCCTGCCTGCCTTGGTTTCCAAACCAGCAGTGAGAGAACCCTGCCACGGGCAGCCCTGTTGGGAGCGGGGGTCTGGCAGGAGCTGGCAGCCCCGAGGCGGCAGAGTCTGAGGTGTTTACATTTTCTGACCAGTATCTGAACTCCATCCCAGCCTCGACCTTCCCTTTCATGTGCTGCCTTTGGATTGTAAAAGGCAATTAAACTAAATTATGGGCCAGTGTTGGAAGATGATGTCACGGGGTGGTGGAGGAGAGGCTGGATTTTATGCCACCATGGAGGTAGCATGGGGAACATCACCTGCTTTGAACTCCTCAGCTGTCCTTGGCATCACCTTGAACCACCAGTGCCAGGGGCTGTGTGGGCACCATGGGAGCCTCTCTCTGCCTTTGCCAGGTGCCTTTGGCACAGTGGGAAGTGCCAGGCTCAGTCCATGTTCCCAGTCTGGGTGGCAGAGGAGGCAATGCTGGTACCTGTTGTGCTGTTTAAATACAGCATTGTAGCAACAGGCACAAGTCCTGTCCAGTGACTGCTGCAACATCTCCTAGGGCTGCACAGGGCATCTTCCAGAGAGGAATCCTGTTCAGTTATTGTTTGGCCTCAGTTTTTAATCGCTTTGTAAGCCAAGAGAGTTCTGAGGATATTCTTAAAATTGAGTTTCTGCAGCTAAAAGTGAAGGGAACTGATGGCAAACAAGCACTAGCACGGCACAAGGACGCTGAATCCAGCACTGGAGAAATCTGCAATGTGGAATAACAGTTCAGCCTCTTGAAGGGGGGTGGGTTAAAAAGAAGAAAAAAAAAAACCTGCAATAAATCTAGCGAGTGGAATCTGCGGGAAATGATCCCATCTGGAAAACTCCAGTGCTGGTGCTGCTGAAGGCTTAAGGAGCAATGCAGATCACAAAAAGCAAAGCCTGCAGTCTGAGGATGACAGGCTGCTTAATTGATGTCCATTGCAACTGGTACTCTGCCAGTTTATGTTGGCCACCTGCCAGCGTGCTGTAATTTTGGGGCCAGGTGTGAAGCGTTTCTGTTCCATCTTGTTCCCAAGCACCTACAGAAGCCTCACACATCTCACTCGAGGCTGCAGCCCTGTAGGAAACAGCTGTACAGGTATAGGTGAAAGGAAATGTCACAGCTGGGCTGGGAGCCCTCCCCCGTGCCTTGCCCGGGGCTGTGTTTGGGGGGCCACCCCCTCCCCTCCGCCCCCACACTGGCTTTGGGGAGGTGGTCACTGTCACAGGCACACCTGCCTGTCTGTCAGCAAGGCGCTTTGAACATCGGGGAGCTGCTGGGAAGAATGCACAGGTCAGAAACTCCCTGTTCAAAGAGGAGCCCAGGGTGGTGTGTGTGAGTTCTGGGGATGGGGAATCCATCCCCGGATGCTGGCCAGCTGGGGAGGCTGTGGCCATCTCCACTGGTTTTTTCTGCCTCATGAAACCACAAGGAAATTTCCAACAGCAGGTCTTGTAGAAAGCACAAACCCTTGATTCTGGAAGGCTTAGAACCCTTCAGGATCCTCAGCAAATTGTCACCAGGCCCAGTTTCAGTCACTGTTAAAACCATGCATTATTTCCCAGCTAGATTTGCTTTGTCTCAGTTTCCAAGAATTGACTTTTGCTGTAGGTTGGGAAGTTGTGGGTTGCTGCTCTAGCTCTGGTATGTAAATGTGTCCCAAGTCCCCCCAGTTCCCATCCTGTTTTTTGTAAGCTGAATTGATAGAGAGGCAGAACAGTCTGGGGCATGGTTTGGATCCCCTGAGCTGCTCTCCTGGTGTGTTTGTGGCTGTCCAGGCTCCACATGTTGCTCCTCAGGAGGAGGTGACACTGTGCTGTCCCACTGTCCTCTACACCCATGGACACTCCCAGTGTCCTGCTCCTTCCTGCAGGCACAGCTGTGGTAAATAGCACGGGGTTTGTTCCTAAGCAAGTGACTGAGCAATCCCAAGTTTTTGCCTGTTACTGAGCTGCTCTCTTGAAACCTCGGGAGGGTTTGAGTCAGTGTCTAATCTGCAGGCTTTATCAGGAGAGGTTTTCTTTGTCCAGGTCACTGAACCTATTGTTAAGCAGCATAAGCCCCGAGCAAGCTTCCCTGTGGCCCCGCCAGCACTGCCCTCCTATTTACTCTGACATTTTAAGACCTCTGCTGACCAGATTTTAATCCAGGCCGTATCCTGTGCACTGCAGTCTCTGGGGCATAGGAGCTTTTCACATCCTCTGGCCTGGCCATGAGAGCTCAGGGCTGCTGTGAAACGGCGCTGGAGGCAGCAGCAATTCAAAGCCCTGCAGCCCCTTGGCCACAGCCAAGTGTGAACAGGTCCTTCCATAGCCCTGGGCAGGCAGGGGGGCCGGGAGGAGCAGATCTAAGCTCCGTGCAGAGCTGGGGTCCTGCTGCTTTGCCCAGGGTCAGGGCTGTGTGTGGGAACTGCAGTCGCACTGCGAGGTGAGGAACCACCTGCCAACGTGTTAAGATCCAGTTGCACGTGTTCTCCTCACCCCTGTGTCAGCGAGAGGCAGAGAGGCTTTGTGGTCTGGGCACAGCTTGCAGGGAAGTGCAGGGTGCTGCCTGTGTCCTGCAGGGGGGAGCAGGGAGGGAGGAACCAGCAGCTGGTGGAAACAACCTTGCCTGTCCCTGAAATGCCTCTTTCCTGGCATGGGGAGGGAAGCAGCGCTACCACGCTGCGTGGGGAGTTTTCTCAAGTGGCTTGTGATGTTTCCATGCCTTCCTCCCCAGCCTTGGATGCTCCTCTGCCTCTCCTGCAGGCTCATCTTGGACAGGGCGCCTCAAGCACAGCGCGGGCTCCAAGTGAATCAGGGTGTGAGCTGTGCACGTGCCCTAGCACGTGTCAGGGGCTCAGCCAGCCCTGCTCAGCTTGGCTCTGCTGTCAGCTGAAGGCTCTTTTAAAGTGTTTGCTGGAAGTGAGATGGGATCATCAGCTCCTGGAGGCAGAGACTGACAGGATAAATCAGCCTTGGGGTTGGATCTTTCCGTGCGGATCAGATGACGCTCATTGTCCAACGTCCTCACTTGTGTCATGGTCGGGCCAGGTTTGTGTAGTGGGATGGGAAACTTAACTTGTGTTTAGTCTTTTTGTCCTAAAAACTGCTTCCAGGGGTTCAGCGCAGATTCTTGGGAAACGGGAAATGTCCTATTCAAGAAACTCGCTGACCGTGTCTTCCTGGGGCTGGGAATAGTGGAGTGACCTAGGAAAGGAGAGGCAGACCACGTGCAGCACCTCCTTGGAGCACCCTTCACTTCCCTTGGGATTTTGCAGTGTGAAATGGCCCTGTTTCTGCTGCCCCAACACCCAGATAGCACAAACCCTGCCACCTCTTGGCAGGACATCAGGCCCAGAGTGCACAGCTCTGGCTGTGCAGAGGTGTTGCCACAGTTTGAATGACGTCTTGGAGCCCAGACATCCTCCAGTGGAATTTGCTGATTAGTCTATAAGTGTATTGAAAGGCCTCATTAAAACACCATTAATGCTGGATCCCCTCCCAATGAGCCATCTCTTATTGCTACCCAGAGAAACTCTGAGGAAATGGAAAGGCTGCTCTGGCTGGCTGAGCTGTCCCTGGGCATGAAGCATGGCCTGAGACAATCTTTGTGCTGCTCAGGTGTTATTGTGGTGCTTTGGATTACGAGAGGTCCCTGGGACTCAGGGTTGCATCTTTGCTTCAACTTTGCCCCCTGGATATGCTGCCATTGCTTTTTTCAGACTCTTCTTTCTGGTACTAAACTCAGTCCTTGACCTGACTCTTGGCCTCTGCCTGGAGCTCAGCTTTAGAGGGAGCCTCTTTCATGGCACTGTTTTGTCTCTGCCCAACTGAAATGCTTAAATCCCATCTGAAGGCGAGGACGGCTGTGGTATCCACCAAGGCAGCTATGGGAAGGACCTCAGGAAACCCTAAAAAAGACCCAATTAATAACTCCTCATTGTTATCCTGAATAAGAAAGATCCACGTCCTGCAGAGCTTGCCAAAGAAGTGGACGGGGTGGAATGCAGGGAGTGGTCAGCCCAAATAACAGATGGGGATCTACTCTGTCTCTAAGGGAGACGGAAGGTGACCTCTGTCATTGAGCTTGGAGTCTGCTCCCCACGTTTCTGCTCCCAGCTGAGGCTTGTGTTGTTTTTGTGGATGCCAAATCCGTTTGCCAGCACTGGGCTGGGGCTGGGTGAGGCTGGAGAGCCCAGCTCCCATGGCAGGACAGAGCTGTCACTCTCAGTGCCCTCCTGCTGTCACATCCCAAACCCCAGAGAGAAGAAGACACCACCACAATCTTATTTATTGATTTTTTTTTTTTCTCAAAGTCATTGAAGGCAAAGCACTTCCCAGGCATTAATGAATGTATCTCCACAACACGTTGTGACAGAAGGAAAAGCAATTTCCTCGTTAGGGATTGGCAACAGAGGTACACAGGGCTGAGGGACCAAGCTGGTCCCACAGGAAGCCTTGGCTTCAGGATGAGAACAAACCCCTGATACCCAGGATTTCAGGCCACTGCCTCAGCCCCAGGCCACTCGTGTCCCTTAGGAAGACAGGGGGGTACTAAGGGAAGGTTCATTGGGAAGCATTAAAATTCTTCCCAAACACAGACCCCACATGAGCAGCTTGACTGCTGCTGGCCTGGCTGTGTCTGTGGTGGGACATGAAAAATGTTGGATATTTAATCCAGCAGATAATTCAATCGCATTTTTCCCCATAACATATTTGCATATATTTCCTTAAACATAAGGTAGAAACCATAATTTATTTAAATTAACAAAATTTGCCTTAACATTTTACATACCAGCATTTTACATAAAGCATTTTCTGCACCATATGTAACAAATATTTGTCTATCTGTTTATATATTATGAATACTGACAACTATGGTTCTTATTTGTAGTCATTTCATTGATTTATTTTTTTAAACTTTCCCAAAACTTCATTGTACTTGGAATAGGTAGATGCACATATAAACACAAGCTCTCAGTATGAAGACAAATGTGTTTTCTGAGGAGTTACTGCCTGCCTGCTCTGTGAGCAGCAGAACAGATTTACATTCTGGTTCCGTATTTATCTTAAGCATAAACGATGTGATGTTTATTGCAGCAGCCATTATTAGGGAAGGAAGGAGATTTATATCCAGGCACAGGAAAAAAAAAGGGGTTTGCTACATCTTTCCAGAGCTGTGTCACTTCACCTGGTACCTGTTCCATGTGGATTGAAGGATCTTTGCTGCATCCTTCCAGAGGTGTAACTTTACCTGCTACCTGTTCTGTGCATATTGAAGGATGTTTGTTACATCCTCCCAGAGCTGTGTCACTTCACCTGGTACCTGTTCTGTGCATATTGAAGGATGTTTGTTACATCCTCCCAGAGCTGTGTCACTTCACCTATTCCATGTGTGATTGATTGAAGGATGCTTGTGCTCCATTCTCCCAGAGCTGTGTCACTTCACCTGGTACCTATTCCACACATGATTAAAGGATGTTTCTGCTGCATCCTTCCAGAGCTGTGTCACTTCACCTGACACCTCTTTTCCATGTGTGATTCCCATGGAAAAGTGTCTCTGAGCAGCTCCCCAGGGTGTGTCAGGGACGTGCCTGCTGCTGTGCATTCCTGGAGCTCACACAGTGACCTCCCAGCTGCGGTGATGTGCCACATGTCTGGTGCTGAGGTCACTCCTGAAGATCATTTTTGCGCTCTTAAGTCACCCAGATGCTTCTGGAGCTTGCACCCCTTGCCAGTTTTTATTATTAGCTCCCTCTAGTACCAGTAACTTTTTTTAGTTTTAATGAGTAAAGATTTAATCAGCGGTGATCTGAGCTTTGCTGAAGCCTCGTGGATGAAGTGCTCTCGTCAGTCCAGGCCGTGGGAGCTGAATTTGCTCAGCACTTGCCCATTTTCACACTCATAAAAAAAATTTCCATTTAGACATGAGCATCCTCACTAATTTCCCTGGGATTTGAGTTAGTGACTGTCCTGATTTGGGAAGGGAGAGATCCTCCAGGTCTCCCCATTTGGGAAGTATGGAATACCTGCTGAGCATGCCTTTGTTCCTGGGAATCTCTGGAATCTCTGACCCTTACAGCCACACTTTGCTCCACAACATCCTCCCCTTTCCAGGATAAAATCCACCACTTTGGAGAATGGTTTATTTAAATGAGTTCATTTTTATGTGGTGGGGTTTTTTTTTTTTGTGCAAAATGAAACATCTTGGCATGGTGAAGTGTGAGGACAGGAGAGAATTTGCTGGAAATTCTGAGAGACTTAGCACGCGTGTGCTAATGGGATATAATTTCCACCCTGCCATGTCTCTCCTCATACAGGCTGAGGGCATGGGCTGTTCCCTCCTCGTGATGAAATCCTGGAAGCCTGATTTACATGGCTCCAGGGCAGCCTGATGAGGAAGAGGAAGCCTGGCAGCACTAACCCTCAGAGATTGCCCCATCCTGTCTTGGGCAGTGTCACCCCTTGGTGCTGGCACCTCACTCCTCCTGGAGCTTGTTCCCTCAGGCAGGATTCCCACTTTTCAGCTCTTCCCAGATTTCACCTCGGTTTCCCCCTTTCTAATAGGAATGTTTGGCCTCTTGCACTCGGGCTCGGGGAGGAGCAGCTTGTTTCTGCAGCTGGCCTGGTGCCAGATGTCATCACTTCAGGCAGTGCCACGCTGCACATCTTCAGCAGTTTGAAATGGAGAGACAGAGAGAGACAGATAAGATCAGCAGCTTTAGGTGATGGCATTGTTTCAAATAAACCATGCATGACCCAAAGCTTCCACTTCAAATGGGGAATGAAATTGCTTCATCCTTTGACAGCTTGCTCCATGAAAGAAATTTATCTTCACTTAATTGCTTTAGATCCCAAGAGGCTGTGTACAGTAATTTCTAGGAGATAATTATATCAAATTAAAAAAAAAAAAAACTATGTGACTATCCGGCTGCTGAGCATGAATGCAGTGGCCAGAGAAGAGAGCAGGGAGGAAGGAGGCACCACAGCTGAGCCCTGCTCCAGGCTCCTTCTCCTCATGGTCCACAGGCACTTGGAGAGCCCAGGAGAGTCTGCCTGCAATGCATTGTGAGCTTTGAGCAGAGCAGCCAGCTTGGAGCTGGGAATTGTGCTCTCCCAGAGCATCTTGAGGAGCAGGGAAGCCTTGGCAGGGATGTTGTCACCCCTGCCTTGTCCCCTGTGCTCAGGACACCTCTCCAGGAGAGCTTGGCAGTGCCTCCATCCGGTTCGTTCTCCCGTGTGGATGTACAGTAGAGCTGAGGAACAAGAAAGCTTGTTGATTTAAAAACATGTATATTTAGAAGCAGAGTGTAAACTTCCTGCCCAGGCTGGGATTGGATTCTTGACTATGTTTGAGTTTCCAGTTTTCATTTCCTTTGCCCTCATACTTAACATTGTGTATCTCCCAGAGTGTGCCCCAGACTAATCTCTCTCTCTAACCCTCCCTTGCCCTGCATTTTTCTGCCATTATTTGCACATCAGTTCCAACTCTTCCAGGAAGCAGCATATCTCCTGATTGTCACTCCGTGCCACGGCTTAGCCTGGGCTCCTGCAGGTCTCCTGTGTCCCTCTGGAAGTGACCTCAGACCCCAGCCAGCAGCAGATCCAAGCTGGGGACAGCAGCAGGGACAGAACTGCTGGCAGTTGCCATCCCTCAGAGAAAGATGAGCTCTTGGCACGGGTTTGAAATCCTGAAGGGACACTCATTCCTCTTGTTAGCTCATGGGAAACAGTCACTGACCAGTCCCAGCAGGGGTAAATCCATCCTCTAAGTCTTCTCTTTCTCTCCTTCACATCAGGCTTCACGCCCTCCCTGCCTGCTCCTTGTGACAGCTCCTGCCCTGCCATTGCCTTTCCAGCCCATATCCTGGGGACAAAGGGAAAGTTGTTCCCCCCAGGGCTGTGACAATTTTTGTGTGTGATCCTGCGTGGGCTTTGAAAGGGTTGACAACAATCCTGAGCCAAAAGTGAGCTCCTCCCCAAGCCCTGTGATGTGCAGGCTGGTTTTTGAAGTGTGCTGCTGCTTCAGCTGTTCCCAGGAAGTCTGCAGGGGGAACCGTGTTTGTGCTAACGAGGTAAAGTCCCCTTGTGTTTCTGGAGGGGATCTGCTCAATGGGCTCTTTGATGTCATCTCAGTTTTTGGACTTACATCAAGTAAATCTGAAAAAGAAAAGAAATGTTTTGGCTTAGCCCAGAACGTTTGCACCTGAGCAAGATGACCTGTGGCTGTGCTGAAATCTGTGGCCACCAGTAGAGCTGTGGCCTGGAGCAGGGATTTGGAGGCTTCTGCTCCTAGAAGCTGCCTGGGTTATCTTGAGTAGTGAGAGAGTTGACACATGTGAAAAGCTCCTCAAACATAGCACTGTCCCCCTGTGCTGATGGTCAATTTTGTACCACCCTGGGTGCAGAAAAACTGAGTAGTTCAGGCCATTTGTGCCACACTGAACAGCCTCTGCTATCTTTCCTTGTGGCTCTAGAGCCCTGAGAAATGTTATGTTGGGATGACTGCCCCTAAATATCCTCAGATTTCATGTGTTGTCTCCTAGTTCAGACCTCACAGTGCTGCCATGAGGTTTATAATGAATCATGGGAGTATTCAGTGTCAGAGGGCTTGGAACTTTAAGGTCCCTTCCAACCCAAACCATTCTGAGATTCTTGGTCCTGGCTGCCCAAGCCCAGCTCCCTGACAGGTCACACATCCTGATCTTCAATTCTAACTTGTTGTTACTTTTTTTTTTTTTTGGTATGAGATGTCCTGACAAAGCTCAGCACATCACAATGGGTAGCAGCTTCCAGTGCTCTCCCTGACACCCTCTGCAGCCCAAGTGGCCTTTGTCCCTTTGTGTCCTCCTTCTGGGAATGGCAGAAACTGGCAGGAAAGCAGTTAGGAAATGGAGTATCCAAGGAGTTTGGAAATGGAGTATCCAAGGAGTTTGGAAATGGAGTATCCAAGGAGTTTGGAAATGGAGTATCCAAGGATCTCATCTGGCTGGGAGCTGCTGCTCACAGCAAAGTTGACATTTTTGTTTTAGAGGCCACAAGTGAAGGAGTTAATGATGATCCCAGATGGCTTCAGACTCTGCCTCTTGCCACCCCTTCCTGTTCCCCCAGGATTTCAGATGGTGGCGGGAGATGAAGCAAAATTCTGGAGTTTATTGTAAAGTTCATCCCTCTCCCTAAATCATGCTGGAACTTGTGTGTGCTGTGTTGGCAGCTTCAATGGGATGCTACCTGGTAATTAATTAGTTGTCAAGAGACAGCCCAGAGCTTCCAAGCCTTTATATCCTTGCTAATAGAAATTGCTCTGATTACATTTTCCCCCTTGGCTGGAGGGATGAGGAGCAGGAGTGATGGTCCAGGGGCAGCTGGAGCACGCCTGCCTGGCCCTTGCTGGGGCTGCTGTGAGCGTGCTAGCACATGCTTCCATCAGCACAGCCCCTGAGGGAGCCCAGTGCTGAGCCAGGGCTCTGCCAGCCTGCTCTGCTCATGTTTCTGTTTCCCCTGCCTCTGCAGGTGAGCCCTGCCACAATTCCCCTTCAGCTGCTCCTCAGGGTCTTCCCTTGGCATCTCCGTTCCCTTCCCCTGCCCAGGCAGAGGTGCTTTGCATGTGCTTTTAGAGCCTTTTTTCTGGGCTCAGCTTAGAGAGACATTCAGTGTCTACAGAGGTTCCTCACTTCTGTTTCCTTTTCACTTTTATCTCCTTGTTTCTACAGTTGGTTTTCAGCAGATTTAGGGTTTTTTGCAGTGTATGATCAGGGAGCGAGAGGTTCCTGGACTTTGGGCTCAGCCAAGCAAGGCACTGGTCCTAAGCTGGGTTTGCCTTACCCAGTGGTTTGTTAAAGAATAATTTCCATTTTTGTACACTAGTTTATGTTTTTCCTGTATTTTTTTTGCAGAGATTCTCTGCTAACAGCTGACAGTTCCTATTCTCTTCCTCTCTGACCAGTGTCTGTGTGTCCCCTAGCAGCCTGACACTTTGAGCAGCCTCAAAATTAGAATATTAAGAGCTGAACCCTTCTCCTCCTCTCTAGCCAGTGTCTGTGTGTCCCTGACCTTGAGCAGCCTCAAAATCAGAATATTTGGAGCTGAACTCCATCATCCATCCTTGTGCTTCTTTGGTCAGCACCTCCACCTTGGGGGCAGCAATCCCAGCTCTTTGGGAGGTGTCACTCATTGCTCTGCAGCAGGTCACAGTCATTTTCTGCCTCAATTATCAAACCTTCCCGTGGCTCCAGGGAGCAGCTGCCTGGGCAGTAGCTGGGAGAGGATCAGCCCAGCCCTTCTGGCAAGTGCAGAGCCCAGCCCACGGGTGCTGCAGCTCATTTAATGCAACCTTGGCCGGGTTTTGGGGTATCCCTGGTGGGCTGCAGTGGGGTTTGGATAGCCCAGTCCTGCTCAGCACAGCCTGTCCGAGTTCCTAAACAGCCCCCAGCTACCTTAGCAAGCTTAGGTGATATCAGCTCTAGAGATTATCAGCTCATTTGTGATTGCAGCTCTTTGCTTGCTAAGTGCCTTAAGGAGATCCAGGGAGAGAGAGGAGAAGGCTGTGTGAGGTTCCACAGGAGTCTTTGTTGAATCAGGGACAACTCTTCTGCCAAGCTGGGCAAAAGTAGGGGTTTTTTAGGGTACAGAGGTTTTAGGAATTGTCCAATAGTAGGGATCATGGGGAATGTGACCTATACAGAGAGATAAGCAAGGATCCGAAGGCAGAAAAAAGGGTTTCTAAGGTCCAGTTATCATGACTCAGCATTTCCTACCTTAGGCTGCCGAGCACCATGGAGGCACTGCAGGTCCTGGAGCCTGCTGCACTCCTCGGAGCCTGCCTGCTGCCCTGGGGAGCAGCTGAGGCCTGGCTGATCCCAGGAAGGCTCCCTGGAAGGCCGGGGTGCAGCGTGGCTCTGCCGGATGCTCTCACGCCTGCCCGGGGCTGTGCCTTCCCTTCCCAGCCCCGGGGAGCCCCACCTGCCCCTGCTGCCTCTGCAGACACATGGTGCCTTGTCTTTGTGTTTGCTTTAGTGTGGGAGGGCTCCACGCTGAACTCCTGGAGCTTTTAAGCTATTGTTAGTGCCGGGCAGCTTTACAGGCACGGCCCCAGCCCTAACAAAGGCAATTAGGATGCTATTCTGTTGGAGCTTTGGGGATGAGAGATTTCTAGTGTCTGGAAGGAGCAGTCTGGAAAGGGCATAATCTAATGCAGAAGATGAAGACAAAGGCATTTTGGAGGCAGGATGTGGGGGAAATGGGGGCATGAGATGCTCAGAGGGCAGGATTGGGGATGCAGGAGCCCAGCAGCTCAGGGTGCAAGGGTGGAGTGAGCAGGAATAATAGAGAGGCTGCTCTGGGCAGGTACAGGGAGGTTTTTCTGCAGGATTGGGGGTGCAAGGGTGGAGTGAGCACAAGTAACAGAGATGCTTCTTTGGGCAGGTACAGGGAGGTGTTTCAGCTGGGGCGGGGTGAAGGGGGAAGGCAAAGAGTTGGGTGCTCTGTCCTTGGGCAGGAAATGATGGTTCTGGTGAGAAAAGTGTGGGGTGGAAAAAGCCCCAAGGTGTGACAACGACTAGAGTGTCACCCTGCAGAGTAGTGAGCAAAGGAGACGGAGGTGACACCTGGGACAGGAGTGTCACAGGGCCGTCAGGTGACCTTGGAGGTGGCACAGGAGGGCTGGGGGAGCAGCAGAGGGTCACAAGGGCCAGCAGCAGCATGTGGCTTGGTGCGATTCACCCGGGGCGAGTCAGGAGGCCGTTCCCAGTCACAGGGCTCGAGTTGCATTTCTTGCTGCTGGCTCCTTCCCCGCTTGGCTTTTCCAGCATCTGATCTGAGTGTTTGTTTGCTTCCAGTGATTTCAGTTGTTTTCTATTTTAGCTCCTGACCCCGAGTGCCTGGGCTGGGGCGGGCAGGCACCGTTTGAAAGCCGCCACTTGGCGGCAATAACTGTTCGAGCCGCGGAGCAGCACCCATCTAACCCCTCTTTTCACACACTCGGAGCTTCCCAAACATTAACCTTTGGATTAAAATTTTCCATGCTTGGTCTCTCCCCAGATGTGATGTCTGAGCTTTGGTTTGGGTTCATGTTTTTCCTGTTTGCTGGATTCGTATTATGGGAGAATGAAAGAAATACTTTTCCCATTTACAAAAAAAAAAAAAAGAATTATAGTCTTCATTTATTTGGGCTTGGTTTTTTTTTTTTTTTTTTTTCATTCGGGGATTCACCAAAAATGGTTGAAGTTTGAAACTGAAAATAATTAGTTTGGCTGCAGCAGGCTGTTGTCACAGCAGTCAGGGAAGTGCCACGGCTTCAGGTGTGTGACACTGTGGGTACCACCAGCACAGCCCACTCCAGGTACATGCAGGCACTGCCAGCAGAGCCAGGAGAGCCTTGCTGTGAGTCAGCCTGAGTAACTCCAGATCTGCAAGAGGGCGTCTGGCTTTTTGTTTTTTAGAAAAGAGGGGAAAAAAAAGTTGTTTTTCAGGCTGCACATGCAGGCTGCTGATGTCGGGGCTGCGCAGGCTCCTGGGCTGGGTGAGTCAGGCACAGGGCTCATCCCCTGCTCCTGCTGCAGCTCATGGCACAGGGCTCATCCCCATTCCCAGTCTCCTGCTCCCACTGCAGCTCATGGCACAGGGCTCATCCCCTGCTCCCACTGCAGCTCATGGCACAGGGTTTGTCCCCTGCTCCTGCTGCAGCTCATGGCACAGCCACGAGATGACACACTGGGGACACAGCCGTGTCCTTGCCCCTGTGGCTCAGCTCCTGCCCCAAGCCCCCTGTGCAGCGTGGCTGTCACTGCCCTCCTTTCACCTGATGCCACCAAGGGGCTGCACTGTTCCTTGTCCTGAAGCCAAACACTCAGATCCCACTCTTTGACACCGTCTTCTCCACCTTGGACAATGCTCTGCGTTTCCCTGCGTTGATTTTTTATTTTATTTTTTGCTGGCTGCTGCACCCTTCCTTTGTGCTCCAAGTCTGCTCGCTGCTCATCGGGTGGGGACCTGTGCTGCTCACACCAGCACTTGTAATGTCTGGCCTGCAGCTCTGCCAGAGGCCAGAATTGGCTCTGGGTGCACGGCTGGATCGCGAGGACGGTGTTAGATGGAGGGTGGAGTGAGTGAATACCCCTCTCTTCCTACTGTGCTTTCAGGAAATGTCTCTAATGCAGCTGTAAGTGTGAATGAAGTCAAAAGTATGGATTGGTGCCCCTGCTCCAGCCCACCCCACTTGTCGGGGCCCATCCAGAGTCCCCACCCTATTGTTCTGCTGCAGCTCCTCCGTTTCGGGGCAGGGGCCCTGCTCTGCACTCAGCATCCCACTCCCGAGAGGAGGAGCTCTCCTGAAAACAAAGACACAGCGAATAGCTTTCCTTTCCCCACGAGCCAACGTTCCAATTCCTCTTTCCCTTCCCTAGGTGTGTTTGCAGTTCTTGGCCCAGCTGGAAGCGAGCAACTGCAAGGCTCAGGCCATTAATCATTTGCCAGAAAAGCTGAGTATTGGGTATAAGTAGCAGAGCTGTGCTTGCTGCTTCCTTAAAGCAGAGCAGGATCTGCGTGGGCCAGTGCTGCAAATCACCTCTCTGCTAGGCTAAGGGAGCCTGTCCTGCTTGGAGCAGCCCCTCCTGGAAGAGGACACGGGCTCTCAGGCACAGGAACGTCATCGGGAGTCCCCTAAGTGGCAGCATTTCACTGTAAAGCAAAACAGAGCGTTTGTCCCTCCCTGAAGTGGCTGCTGGAAGTGGTGTGAGCCTCTTCCCGCCCTGCCCCGGCCCGGAGCGTGCTGCCAGCGCGGTTCTTGCGGCGGGGGGGAAATGCCAGTGTTGGGAACATCTCTGGGGCTGTGGTGTGTCCCAGCCAGCCGAGCTGTGGTGGCATTTTTCTGGTGTTATTCCATTGCCTGCCAGCCATAGTGGCATTTTTCTGGTGTTATTCCACTGCCTGCTGTATCCCCACCCTCTGTTTTCAAGGGAATTCGACGCTGGCCCCGACGGAGCAGCCGGAGGAGCTCCTCCCTGCACATGGCAGCCCCGTGAGCTGCCCTTGCACCAGGGCTTTGTTAGTTCAAAGCAAAGCTGCTTCTCCTTCCCCTTGCAAAGCTGAGAGAGACACAGTGCCCTGAGCTTCCCAGCAGCATCCAGGGCTGGTGGGGCGTGCGAGCAGCATCAGGGCAGCTCGGCACTGACATTGCTCCGTCTGGTTTTTGGTTTGTGGAGCAGAGGTTTCTCATCCCATGGCTCTGACTCAGGTATCTGTTTCCTCTGATGTGGGCAGCCATCGCTGGAGCTTTTGCCCTGGGCACACTGTTGTTTTGTGTCCCTAAAGGGTGGTGGGAGTTGTGGGAGAGCTCCCCGAGTGCTGCCACAGCTGGACGGTGCTGTGGATCCCTGGGGTGGGAAATTGCAGGAGCAGCATCTCTGTATTCTAAAGTTCCCCTAAAACTGGTGGGATGAGCATCCAGTTTATGCCTTAGACTGAAAAGTCTGAAGGAAATGAAATACACACACACCTTGACTCAAGGCAATGCACGTTAACTCAGATTTTGGGCTGTTGCTGGGTGTCAGCTCAAGGACCCTCAGCTCTCTGCTCCACATCCAGCTCCCCGTAAGAGCAACACCAAATTCCTTTGGCACTGGATGCTTAGGAGGGATCTTTTGTGGTATTTCTTTGGCTGCATTTTCCTGGCCAAACAGCCCTGCCTGAATTCAATACCGTTGTGCCACTGGCACTAACCACTCTGACCAGTTTACCTAGAGAGGGGTCCCAGTTCAGCAGGTTGGGATTATCACCCGCTGAGAATTGCTGGTGTTTGAGGAAGTGAAAACCCTCTGGGGAGGCTGCGAGCAGTGGCCAGGTGGGAGCTTTGCTGCTTTAGGAGGTTTTAGTGGTTCTCATTAAAACAGTCTCCTGTAGACTCAGTTTCCTAAAAGAAGAGGAGAAAATTCCAAACGCTTTCATCCCAGTTCAAGTATCCACCAGGGCAGGGAACTGTGGAAGTTACGGTGGGATCTCAGATGACATTCTCTGGAAAGAAAACTTAATAGAGTGCAAGTATGAAATGCTCAGGCCAGAGCAGCTGTGCCCTCTGCAAGGCCTTGGCCAGACCCCTCCCTTGCCTGTGCTGGGTAAGGAAGAGCAGAGAGGGGGAAATCAGGGGTCTGCTGGAGGAGCCCCTCTGCTTTGGAAGCCTTTGGCACCTCCGTGAGATATTTAAATGACAGACAGACATATAGGGATCTGTAAATACTCATTTGGTGCCAACTAAACCACAAAGAAGATACAGCATTTGTGGTCCAAGGAAGTTTAAATATTTGTGGTCAAACTTAAAATTCGACATAAAACTCTCATCTGCAGTGGAAGGCAGCCAGGAACTGCATGGAGAACGTATAAGCTGTGTAAACTCACAGAAATGGCTTCCCAGCCAGCTCTGCCAGGACCAGGCAGAATATTCCAGCTCTTGCCTCTCTGCCTGAAGCAGAGGTGACACAGGAAGGGCAGAAGGTGGATTGGGCAGGTGGGGGCTGTCAGGGTGAGCTCTGGTTTGCACCTTTTTTTTTTTGCTATTTTTATTTTGTAGATTGCCAGCCCTGCTTCCCCGTTCCTGTGCTGTCATGCTTTTCCTTCCACCACCCAACTTCCCACTGTCACAGCACTCTGTGACACTGCTGCTTTGTCCTGTGGGACAGGAATCTCTCAGTTACCCAGTGGGTGAAATCCTGGGGCACTTTCTCATTGTCTCCATGGGCAATCCTTGGGAAAGAGTTTGTGCTGCTGGTGAATCTTCAGGGTTTCCTCTTGTGAGCCCCCAGCAGGGCCAGCTCCAGAGACACATTCCGGAGCAGGGAGGGTGCCAGATAACCACAGCAGTGTCCCCACAGCACAGGGCAGCCTGCACTGGGCTCCTGCCCTTTTTTTCCCCCTCCACATATCCTGCAGAAAGGGCTCTGTCTCAGGGCACTGTCGCAAGAGCTCCCTGAGATTTGCAATCGAGATGTTGGATTGAACATTCATCAGCCGCATTTCCCAAATTCCAGGAGAGACAGATCCCAGTCCTGGCACAGCAACACAGTCTCTGGTCACCAGCGTGGCCCCACAAGCAGATGTACCCAAAAAAGACCCAGGGTGGAGAGGTGTGGGGGTGGCCCTGCCTTGTCCCCAGCGCCAGTGTCCTCTGATGGTGGCCTCAGAGGAAGGGCAGCGTGCGGCTGCTGAGAGCAGAGCTGTCGCCTTTCCCTTACTAAGCAATCCTCCCTTCCTCCACCGAAGAGCCTGCTAACCACTTTCTTATCTGTCTGAACTCTGCAAAACAATCTCTGGCAAGGCAGGCATCCTCCGAAATGGCAGAGGAAATAAATTCCCCCAGTCCCCGAAAAGGAAAAGACCGGAGGCTCCTGCAGCAGGCAGGGAGAGCAGCCCGTGCCCTGGGAGAGCTGTCAGTGGTGCCATGTTGGCTTTGCTGAGGATAAGGAGCTTGCCTTCCTCCTTCCCCAGCCTGGGACCATGGGCTAGGGGCAGGATTTCAGGGATTTGTCTTCCCTGGTTTGTGTTCCGGTAGGATTTGCAAGGGAGAAGCAGAGCAGGCTCCTTTGGACTTGGTTTTTCTCATGGCCTGACTTTTTCTCTTTCTTTTCCTTGGGAAGTTTGGGATGTGCTGGGAGACAGGAAGGCACTGAGGTGGTTGTAACAGGGAGTCCCCTGTGTGTGAGTCACCGTCTCTCTCACAGCTGTGATTTTTCAGCCCCTCGTTCACATGACAGAAAATTTAAATGTGTGGTCCTGTGCTCAAGGCTTCACCTTGAAGAGCAGAAATGCCCTGGATGTGTCACTGCTGTGGGGATCAGCACATGTGCTCATGGTGGGTGGATGCAAATTCTTTCTCCAGTGAAAAGTCCTGCAGAAATTCCTGCAGTGTCTTACTGGAGGCACCATTTTGCTCTGTGGAGGAGCCCACAGCCTCTGCTGAGCTGTTGGCACCAATGCCTGAGGACACGAGGAGAATCAGACACTCACAAACCAGATGAGACATCCCCATTACTCACTGGAAGGTTCCTGTATCCTGTCATCTTCTCAGGGACTGCTCTGGTGGGGGTAAAATCAAACAAGCTGAGGAGCCACCTCCTGCCTACAAGGTGCAGCCTGCAGCCAACTGCTCCATGCTGCAAATGCTGCTGCTCCCTGCATCTGACAGTGAAGTTCTTTAGCACATTTAACAGGTGAGTAAGACATTAGGGCAAGTCTTTCCAAGCATCAGTGGAAGCCAAAAGCTTGGTTTGGAATCCAGCAGGAACTTTCCTCTCCAGGCTGTGTAGCTCCAGGGAAGGAGTTGGTCCTGGGCTGGGCTGTGTCAGCTCTCCAGGCCATCCTGGGCACAGGAACCTGAGGTGGATCTGGAGGATGGTTTTTCATCTGGAACATCTGCTTTGGCTTTGGTGTGACTCTTCCACAAAATTAACTAAAGGTTCCTGCAGGACCCTCAGAGGTATTTTGGCTCCAAGCCCCAGAGCTGCTCACAGCTTCCCCTCTGTCCTACACCCTGATGTCCTACAGCTGCCAGCAGTGACAGGTACCAAAACCTTGGCAGGAATCTGGGCAGGCTGCTCAGGGCTTCTTGTGGTCTCTGACCCCAAAAACTGGGTGACTCAGCTCAGCTCCATCCCTTTGCACCTTTATGTCACCAATGTGTATTCTCTGCATCACTGCTCTGGATGAGGCAAGCCCAGCAAGCCCTGGGGATGGTGGGCAGCTGGCTCCCTTTCCATGCTGCTTTCCAGCTTTAAAGGCCAGTCCTGGCTGAGCTGAGTGGCCTTTAAAGCTGGAAAGACGGAGGTGTTTGCCAGGCCAGAGCACATCTGCTGTGATGACTCGTCTGAGACTGTGTGTGCCCCAGTGCAGGGGCTGGAGCTGTGCCTGGGTGAGGCTCAGCATGCTGGGAGAGAGTTTGGGATGAGACATGGCCACACTCTCTCTTTGGAGAGTGGTTCTCCAGCTGTGGCCACGGGGAAGAGCAACTGGAATGGTTCTTCTCTGTCTTCCTTGGGTGTTTTCTTGTGCTCCTCTCTGTGGTGGAGCATCTGGCAGGGATGTGGCAGATCCTTTCCCCAGATGTGCTCTCTGCTTGGTGCACAGGATCCAGCAGTGAGATCCATCCAAGCCAGAGGTGCCTTGGTTTGGTCCCTGCTGTGGCTCTCTGGGGTCACCCACAGTCCCCCGAGCCTGCCTGTGGGGTTAGTTAAAATTCAGAGTTTCTCTGAGAGACCTGTGCCTGCAGGCAGCTCTCAGCTGCCGAAACCAGGGTTACACCCAGCTGTGAGTGCCTCTGCCCAGCTGCTCTGGACACCTTGGGCCTCCCTGCCCAGGACCCAAACCCCTCCAGGCTGTGTTTGGGGCTCCTCGGGTGGGGAACGAGCCCAGGGGAGTTGGGCTGTGATGAGTGCAGGCTTGAACCCAGCCCAGCTTCTGTGCAAGCCTGTGAGATTAAAACCCAGAAGGGATGAGACCAGAGGAGGCAGGCGCTTTCCTTTGTGCTCCTCCTCCGAGCTGGCTCTCTGGGGATGGGAGGAGGCAGCCCAGGGCACAGGGAGGCACTGAGCCATGGCCTGCCTGGATGTTTTGCAGGGTCAGTGCAAACGTTTCAGCTGGGCAGGGCAGTCCCTGCGTGGTTTAGATTGTTTGGGGCTCACTTGGTCTCAGCATCGTTCAGCTACTTCAGCTAAGACATGTTTAAAATGATGTGGCAAAAACAGTGTTATCCCCACTCTGGATCGTGCTGGAGCTTGGCTCTGAGTCCCTGTCCTATCCCGTTCCCATCTCCCGATCTGGGATGGGATCTCTCCATGCTATGACTCAAACTTCTCATGTCCTTTTCCCCTTCTGAATCCAGCTGTCAGGATGTGCTGGTGTCTCCCCCTCTCACACAGGAATGCAGAGCCGGCAATGGCAGCCTGTCCTCTGAGCAATCGCTTCTCCAGGGCTGCTGCCTCCTGTTTGGCCGAGGGAGAAGCTGCCAGGATCCCTGCACACACAGGGCAGCAGTGGGGACCGTGTCCCCCCGGGATGTGGCAGGTCCCCATAGCTGAGCAGAGCTCCCCTGGCCAGCTGGCTGGGCTGCCGGAGGCTCTTTGGACTTAGCTGAAGGAATCTCTGCATTCCTGCCTCCCAGTTGTTTGCTCTTTAGGACGCTGTGTAAAATTAACAAGTTGTAAAAGTTGATTGAAGGCGGCGGAGGGTGTGACAGGGATTTTGGGAGCCGCGGGAGGCAGAGCGGCGTGCGGAGCAGCGGGGCCGGCCCGGGGGCAGAGGCTGCTCTGACCCAAAGCGAGAGCCAGGGCTGGTTTCTGGTGCTGTCACCAGCACCAGGTGCAGGTGTCCCCTTAGGCACAGAGCTCTCAGAGCAAGCCCTTCCCTCCCCTTAAATCTTCTGGAGGACATGTGGTGCTGTGCTGTGGAGTCCTATGCTCTTTCTCTTCTGCCTGTTTTATCAGTGGGGGGAAATGCAGCTGAGACCATAGAGGGGATCAGCTTCATTAGATCTGGGATGCCCTGGTTGGAGTGGAGAACCTCACTGACTGCTGGCAGGAGGTGACACTCGTGAGGTCCTGGTGGCACTGGCACTGCAGAGTGGCTTTGGAAACACAACAGCTGGTACAGTTAACGCTGCAGCCCTGTGGGTCTCAACAGGCAGTCAGTGCGTGTTAATGTGTGTCCCGCTGTGTCTTACTCAATGATCAGTATGTTAATGTGTGACCCACGAATTAGCAGTCGGCTAATGAGCCTCGGCAGCGTGGCCAAGCAGCAGTGGGTGGCTGGTGCTGGAGCTGGGGGTGAGCGTGTCGGATGGAGCGGGAGGTTGGGAACGTGTCCCCTCCAGCCCCGGTGGCAATCAGGGCAGCCAGAGCCGCCTCTGTCCCACGCCTGGCCCGCAGCCACGTGTCCCCGAGAGGCACCGCGGTGGCGAGGGGCTCTGGGCTGGCTCTGGGGAACTGAGCCCGGGTCACGGACGGGGGCACCAGACCACTTCAGCAATTCTCGTTTTCGGTTTTCCTTTGAGAGCGGCTGCGTTCGTGTCAGGCCTATTTTCATACCCAGCAGTGACTCGGAGCCAGGCTTTCGGTTCCTGCTGCCGCCCTGCACGGAGGGGGAAGGGCTCTATTCCCCACTGGGGCTGAGGTGTGTGCTGCCACATCACCAGAGACATCCCCACCGTGCCATTTCCCACTGCCATTCCTCCGGGAAAGCCGGGCACAGCTCCCGCTGTCCCCACCACACCCCGCTGGCATTGCCGCCTGTGCTGGGCGAGCACCATCGCGGTGATCCCGGCGCTGCCACTCACATTTCCACCCTGAAACAGGAAGTTTGTGCCCCGGGCGGGTTGCTGGGCGGCACGCAAGGTCCCTGTCCGTGTCCCTGGGTGCCAGTCACGGGTCACTTCTTTCCCAGCCTGGCTGCCGGCAGCCCGGGGCTCTGCCGCGTCCTCCCCGGGCAGGGCTGCACGTGGGGACGGGGATGTGCAGAGCATTTGCTCCTTCCCTGTTTTTCATTCATGTGGGCTGGAAAAATGTGTTCATGAGACAAGTTGCTGTGGCATTATGTCATGGGTCTTTTGGTTGGGCTCTTTTCCCCCTGCAGCAGATGAGCTGGATTTAAGCATGTGCTGTGCTGGCTTGGCAGGAAATCTGGTGTTTCCTACTGGTTTCTTCTTCAGGGGAGGAAGGAGTGATCCCACCTGCCCTTGTCCCCAGCCAGGGGTGAGGGGAGCTCTTCTGAGTTTTGCCCAATCATTCCTGATCCAAGAGGCTCAGGTTTAAGCCTTTGTGGAGCAATGGCTGCACTGCAGCTGTGTCAGCACTCAGCCCCTCCTGAAAACCTCATGGATGTGACTTTTATTTCTAGAGATGTCTTGAGAAATCCCTCAGGAATGGGGTCAGGATGGGGCACCATCTCTTCCCCACCTATACAAGCAGTTCCTGCATCCCCTTCCCCACTCCTGCTGTTCTTGGCCACATCCTGGCATCCTCTGACACGTGGCTGGTGGTGGTGGGCACTCTGCTTGGCACAACAGAACTGCAGATACCCAGCCTGGAAAATCCCTGGGCAGAAGTTACCCCGTGTGAATCAGGCTGGGTCTCCGTGGCATTAGCCCATGGAGCTGGGGGTGAAGCCAGTGGTGAGGCTTCCACCACTTCCCTCAGCTGCAGCCCAGAGCTCTCAGGAACTCTCAGGAGGGATGTTTCCCATGACAGCCATTCCCACTTTGCTCGTGTTCCCTTTCCTTTGGACTTTCCCCTGCACACAATCGTTCCTAAAGGAGAGCCAGGAGGTTGGGAATGTTCCTGTGGTGACACTTGCAGGGATTGCTCCTGGCTGGATGTCACAAGCAGCAAAAGGCTGTCCTGGGAAAGAGGGTCCCCAGCAGCTCCTGGAACTGCTGAGCTGGTGTCACCTTGTTCTTTGCCCACCTCAGTACCACAGCACACATTTTATAGCTGCAGAATCAGTGGTTATGAATCTGTTGATCCCCAAAATACTAATTCCTGTGATCACCCTGCTCACACCACCTCCCTGCAGCAGCAGCTGCCTCTGTGGGGAGGACAGGGCTTCTCCTGCCATGCAGGTACAGGGGCACAGGAGGATTTCAGAGGGACACCTACCAAGAGAGGCAAGCCCAGGTGCACGAGGGTGCCTCGCTCCGGCAGCAGCCGAGGTGGAAGGTTGGAGGTCAGAGCAGGGTCAGGTTTTTGACACGCACGGCAGAGACAGAGTGGTTAAAATTAGCCTCAGAGAGGAAACTGGCAGTGCTGTGGAAGAGCAGAAGTTTCCTCTCACGGCAGCCTGGTGCAGCGGGGCCAGTGCCACTGCCAGCCCTGGCTCACTGAGGCACCAGCAGGGACAAGGCGATGTCCAGCACCTGGCCTGGCATCACATGGTGTGTGTCTGGCTGTGAGGCACCCAGCCCTCTCCCTAACATCCAAATCCCAGTCCTGGCAGCCTGCAGAGACCCTTTGGGGATGGGGGTCTCTGAGACTGCTTTGGTCTACGAGCACAGCAAGCCCAGGGTGGTTTGGGGGCAGGGGAAACTCAGGCGTCAGCACAGGCTTTGTGTCTATAGTGTGTAGCGCTTTTAATCTCCTTTGCTGACTTTCTCCCTGTAAATCTGCAGCTCCCTGGGGGTGACACCAGTCAGCAGGAAGCACCAGGGGAGAGCTGTGCAGGTGCAGAGCCCTGCTGCAAGGGGACAAGGCTGAGCCAAGGCCAGGCGTGGCAGAGGTGCCGGCTGAGGCTGTGCCGCGTGGGACAGGGCTGTGGAGGCACCGGGCTCCCGTGCTCTGGAAACTCCATTTGAGAGCCTCATAAATTGGATAATTACCCAAGCTATTGAGTTTCCTTCAGGCCAGATCCGTCCCAGCCTCCCCAGCAGGGCTCCCCAGTTGGTCTGTGAGATGGGCCTGTGGGACGGGGTCGGGCTGGAGGTGAGATGGAGCTCAGGTTTTCTCAAATGCCCCCACCCTCTCACCCTCACACCTGCATCCCTCCACAGCTCTTAGGGGGGAAATCCAGCAATGAAGCCAAAAGGAAGCAGAGGGATAGGCCACATCATTGATCTCTCATGGTTCAGCAGGATTTTCCTTCATTTGCTGGGGCTGGGCAGGGGGCTGGCTGTGCCCTGGGAGTCCCACAGCCCTGGAGTGCTCAGAGGAAGCAGGACAGGATTGGTGCTGAATGTCCTGACTTTGCCTGCCTCCTTTTCCCTGGGGACTCCAAAGCAAGGCAAACCCTTCCAGCCACGTTTAGAAAAGGGGCACCCCTCACATCCCAGTGGTGCTGCCTGCATCCCACTGGGCCTTCTATCCCCAACATTTCCCCCTGGTCGTTACTCATCCGCTCCCCTTTGCACTGACTTTGTTTTCCTTTCCCTCTCCCCAACCCCCTCGTCCTCACCCCGTAGGTTATTGCAGCCGACTGCAAGAGGGTCACAGTTCTGAAGTATTTCCTGGAAGCCCTTTGTGGACAAGAAGAGCCTTTGCTGGCATTCAAGGGTGGAAAATATGTGTCAGTGGCACCCGTCCCAGACGCCATGGGAAAGGAAATGGGAAGCCAAGAGGGAAAACAACTGGAAGATCAGGTACCGTGCGGGAAGAGCGCGCCTCGGTGAAGGAAGAATCACCCCTGTGGGGCCCAGCCTCTGCCTGCCCTGCAGCTCCCGCTATTTATAGCTGGCCTAGCTGCGTGTGCATTTTCTGGGGGGAGGCAGGGGGGGCAAATGGTGCACAGCCCTTGTCTCCTGAGTGTGCTTTGCTCGTGCCCTTTCCTGCCAGCCCGGCCCGCCCGCCTCTATCTCGCGCGCCGCTATGAGTTCCAGATGCTGCTTTCTTCATACCCAGGGTGGGGGCAGCTTTAATAACGTGCAGCAGCACGGCCCCTGGAGAGGAGGTGGGCGAGGGGGTGTCAGGGTTCAGCTTCAGGATCAAGTTTATAGCCGTGGTGCTGGTTGAGCAGAGGCCTGAGCTCCAGCCTCCAGCACACGTACAGGAAGAGCTGACATTGGCGCCCCGTCCCTCCCCTGCCTCTCACATCCTGATGTGATTAAGGAATTCAACTCTTGTTTTTCTGCCCTTGCTTGTTCCTGTAGGCCTTGCTTCACTCCAGGCTCCGTGTGTGTGTTTAAGGGCCCTGCCAGCTGCTCTGCAGGTTGACTCCTTTCTTCTGTTTAATCTTGCAGTTGGAAAGGCCGGGGAAACAGGAGAGAGGAGCAGAGGCGTTGGGAACGGGAGGC
Source organism: Melospiza georgiana (assembly GCF_028018845.1). Lineage (NCBI taxonomy): Eukaryota > Metazoa > Chordata > Aves > Passeriformes > Passerellidae > Melospiza > Melospiza georgiana. The sequence goes on along the minus strand of NC_080448.1, from coordinate 8,948,519 downwards.
TGGGTGGCCTGGTGCTGCCCAGGCTCACTCTGGCTGCCCTCCCTGTGCTGGGGCCGGGCACTCAGAGCCACAGGGATGTCACCCTGAGCAGGGACAGCACCTCCTCTCTGTCCCATGGGAACTGAAAGTCAGAAAGCTCACAGAGAAACTCAGAGCAGTGCTGTACCCAGCACCCTCCTTGACCCAGCTGAGCAGGGGACAGCAAATCCCCAGGCAAGAGCTGTCCCTGTAAGGTGTGAGACCTGGATCTTTTGAAAACCTGGAGGTTTTCAAGCTGGCCTGTGGGATATGGGAGGGTGTTTAGGTTCTTCCCAGTGTCATGACAGGGATGGTCCTGTTCTTCAGAAGGCTCCTTTTGTTGGCTCAGTCCCTCCAGTTCCTGCTGTGAGCAAGCACAGTACCAGGATATCTCCCTCCTGCCCCGTCCCCACAGTCTCTGCTCAGCTGTGGGAATCTCTCCATGAGCTTATTGTGCAACCCTGGAGCTTCCCTTTGGGCTCTGATCTCAAGGGAGCTTGCAGCTCCCCAGAGTGACCACCAGCACTGTGGGGCAAGCAGGTCCTGACCCCCCCAGCAGATCTGCATCAGACAGAGGCTTGTCCCTGGGGCCCTGGTGTGACACTGTCCCTCTGGCTGCATCCCCCCATCCCCTGTGGTCCAGGCTGTCCCAGCAGAGGGAAGTGAGCCTGAGGGCTCCCATCTTCCTCGTTCCCATGGCTAAAAGGTCACAGGGAGAGAAGAGAAGGTGGTTCTGTGGCCTGGGTGAAGTGATTGAGTGCACGACTGTGCAGCACTGGGGTTGTTCTAAATTAAGACCACGAGTCCCTGCTGCTGACACGTGTCATGGCAGCCTGCACAGGGCAGGGAGTGGAGCCCTGCTCTTGCCCTCTGTGCAGGGTTTGTCTCCTGCAGCCCTCCAGGGGCTCAGAGCAGGTTTTTCTGGCCAGATGCCATCTGGAAACTCTACCCAGCCCCATCACAAGGCTTGGATTTTGTGCAGAGAAGGGACCATGGGGAGTGGCATGGCTTGGGAAGGCCACCATGATCACTGGGGAGCAAGTTTGGCTGCATGAGGTGAGGGGTCTGCAGGCAGCAGTGGAGAGTTGGGCAGCACATGTGGGACACATGCAGAGGAACAGGGAGTTGTGGGCTCCCCTTTGGGTGTGGAATGAGTGGGGAGAGCAGCAAGTCTTGGGCAGAGCATGGTTGTGAGTGATGGCCAGTTAGACACCAGCCACCATCTCCCACCCTCCTTATCCCAGAGATTTGGTTACCTGGGGAAAGGCCAGTGTGGCCTCCACCCAAGGTAGGAACAGCATGGCTCCTTCTGGGCTCTCCAGTTCAGGCAGTGCAGGCACACTGGGAATGGTCTGCAGGACTGGTGGGGAAGGGTCTCTAGGAGAGGAAGCAGATGCAGTGTGGTCGGGGTGTGGGCGGGAGGTTGGAGAAGCAGGGACCCTTGAATTCAGCCAACACAAGGTTCCTGGAGAGCAGGAGCATGGCAAAGGCTGACTAGAAGTAGGGTGGAAGTGTTAACAGAGGAAGTCATTAACTGTTGAAATGAGTGACCTTGAGACACAGTGGATGCTCCATCATGTGGAGCTTTAAAATCAAGATTTTTGAACATCTCCTTCTGCAACATCTGTTCCAGATCAGCTGGGAGTTTTGGGGTGGGTGCAGGAATCTCTCTGGCCTGCTCAGAGGTCAGAATGGAGAAGGGCACCTGAGTTAGTGGATGGATCTGAGCTTCCTGTCAGGATGAGCAGCCCGTGTGCCCTGTGGGATGGGACAGCAGGGTTAGAGCAGCCTTGCAGTGCCCTGGTGCAGGACGAAGCAGCCTGAAGCAGCCAGGCAAAGCAGAGAGACAGGGAAATACCATGATTTCACAGAACTGGAGGCAATAAAACATCAGTGACTCACCCAAGGCTGTGGGAAGAGTTTCCCAAGGTGAGGAAGAGGGTGTGATTTTAGAACAGAGCATAAAGCTGGGCTGCCCTTGCCCAGCCTGGTTGCTGCCTTTCCTGCCCATTATCTCCTGTCTCACCTTGTCATTTCCTGAAGGTTTACTATTTATTTGGCTTCTTTTGGATGTTTAGAAATAGTCAGGAGTGATGCACTGCCTGGCAGGGATTTGTCTGCTGGAAAAGGAAGAGCAGAACGAGAATGATCCCTGCCACCAGCATCCCTTACAGTGACTGCCCTCCTGTTCTTTTCTCTCTTTCTGCATTTCCTGCAAGAAGGAGGATGATGTGAGGATTGAGGCCTTTGAAGATGACTCTGAGACTGAAGGCAGTGGAGGAGAGATGGACATCAAGGAGCTCAGAGCCAAAAAGCAAGCACTGGCCAGGAAAGTGGCAGAGCAGCAGCGCCGTCAGGACAAGATTCAGGTAGGATGGGCTGACCCCACCTTGCTTTGCCAATGGTGCAGCTCTTTTCCTACCGTGCTTCAAAGACCTCTTGGGATGACCTTAACCTTCCTGGGTGTAATGCCACGTGCTGCCTCTGTGAAACCCAGCAGCAAACAGCTGTGGCCCTTTGGAAGGTCCAAATCTGGCTTGCTGTCCCCACGCTGGGTAAGAAATGTGGGTTTCTGCCCTCACAGGCCTTGAAATGAATGTTTTGGGGACTCTCTTGAAGGCAGACACAGCTTCCCTGTGGAGCTGCCAGCTCACCCAGGAGTGGCAGGGCAGCGCTTTGGCTGCGGTGCAGTGCAGTGTGTGCCAGGCAGCGAGCTGTGCCCCGGGGCAGCAGCTCCTCTGTGTGTGTGCCAGCGAGCTGTGCCCCCACCCAGGGCAGAGGCTCCGTGACAGCCAGGTTTGGTGAGAAATCAGCCTTCCTGTGCAGCGGGGCACAGACAGGGGAGAGGGTGGGACGTGAACAGCAGAGTTCATGCAGGAGCCAGCGGCGGAAAAATAGTCTGTGCAGGGCTGCTGGAGCCAGAACGTTGCCATCGTTATGGGGACAAACAGACGGGATGCAGGTGATCCTGGCCTGGCCCTGGCCTGATGAGAGCGTGTTTCCCAGTGGGAGCTGGTGAAGCAAACTGGTTGAACTGGGAGCAGATGCACCCTGTTGCTTTAAGAGCAATCTCACATGCATGGATGGCTGTTGGCTGCCTCCTCGCTCGCAACCCCTCTTCCTCCAGCCTCACGGCCCAGATGAGGATTTCTCAGCAGAGGAAAAATTCTCCCTGGCTCCCCTCCCCCTCACCTCCGCCCTCTCTAATGCCCAGGGCCCTTCACTTCCATAATTCTTCATTTTCCAGCCTTGAACGTAAGCCAGACACATCTGTCTGGCCATATGCGTGAACTCTGCAGTGTGTGCCGAGGTGGTTGTAAAACAGGGCTGCTGAAGGCCCTACTGGGAGAGCCTGCACATGTGTACCCTCGGGCTACTGGCGCCGGGCCCAGAACCACTGCGCTTCGCTTTTCCAAACCCACCCCAACCTTTGCAGATTTCGCCTTTTTTCTCTTTTTTTTTTTCCTCCCCCCCCCCCACTTTTTTATTTTTTTTTTTTTTTTCATTTGAATTCGGAGCAATCCATATCAAGGTAGAAGTTTGTGTGCAGGGAGGGAGGGGCCGCCCCCACAAGCGAGTCCATTATTGTTGGCAGGTACCTGGGTCACGTTAAGGCGAGGAGGAAGAAAGAGCAGCAACGCAAAAAAAAAAAACGAGTGAGAGATTGGAGAGATGGGCCGTAAATTAAAGCGGCCTGAAGCCTTCCAGCCTCCCATGGTTGTTAAGAGGGAGGTGTAAGTAAATTCCCCACTTCCCAGTGCCTTGTACAGGCGCAGCAAACAGGAACTGCACATGTTCGGGGAGGGCAGCGCTGCAGCTGCGCCGGGGCCCCCCGGGATGGCCGCTGCCCACTCTGCAGGGACAGTGGGGGCTGCCTGATGCTGTCAGGGGCTTTCTCCCCCCGGCCTGCTCCTCCCTTCCTCCTCAGCCGGGCTGGGGCCGATGCTCGCAGGCAGAGAGAGGTCAGAATGAGGGTGTGGGCAGCTTCAGGGGCTGCACAGCTGAGAGCTGAGGTGCACTTGGAGGCTGAAGGAGCGGGGTGGAGGAGAAGTCCTTGGGGCTTCAGTAAAGTCATCCAGGCCGTGGCTGGCTGGGAATGGCCTGGAGCAGAACATGTGTGCTTGCCCCAGTGCTCTCTCCCTGCCCGGGTACTGACCACGCAGCTGGAGCAGCAGAGGAGCTGGGGTGGAAAATGCTGCTGGGGGAGGCCAGGTTGGAGCCAGCTCAGCATCCACCCCCTCCACTTTCCCTCTTAACCTGTGATCCTTGACCTTTCTGCTTTTCCCAACAGATTTAGTGTTTCATGGGAGCTGGGGAACTTTTCCCTTCCCTGCTACAGCCTCTCATTCACTGCCCACCTAGGGAATGTCAGCTGCTCTCCAAGTCACCCTTTCGTTTTTCTGGGGACAAGGCACAGCTCCATCAGCTCCAGCAGATGTGGCTCCTGGCTCAGCACACAGGACTCAGGTCCAGGTGCTGTGGCTGCCTCCTGTGGAATCTGTGATGCTGTGTGCAGTGCCCCAGGGTGCAAAGCCTTCATCTCTTGGCTGTGTGGTTCCTTTCTCTGCCCAAGGAGAGCACAGTGTCACAGCCTCACCTGGGATTTGCAGAGTTGTATTTCTCATGGATCTGCCTTCTCCCCTGCAGGTTTTCCTGCCTTTGCCCTGCTCCCCAGTCTCTGGCAGCCCAGCTGTGCTGCTGATTGACACCTTGAGGGGGATTTGAGCTTCACTGCTCTCCTTAGGCCCCTGTCCCTGTCCTGGCTATCTGCAGGACTGTGGCTTGAGCTGCTGGGGAAGCACAGGTCCAGGCAGGATAAGTGGCAAATGGGGTGGCCCTCAGCCAGCACCAGCTTTAGAGGGAGCTCAGCTCAGCTCCACTCCCCTACACAAGCACAGACCTCAAACCATTACTCTGAGAGGAAGGATAGACCAGAGCAGGGTCAGGTTTCTTGTGTCCCTGGTCAGCTCCAGATGCCAAGCAGCTCCCTGGCTGCACTGCCAGCCTGCCACTGCCCTCACCACATTCCCACACTGGGACAGAGCTGGTGCCAGCTGCTGACAGCAGGGATGCTGCATCAGCACGAGGTGTAAAACCCGGCGCATCTCAGGTGTTCAGAGGGAGGAGAGAGCAGGCAGGCAGGTGGACAAGAAGAGGTGGCAGCAACACTGCTGGGGCAGGCAGCTCTGTGAGACAGGGCTGTCCCCAAGCCACAGCGTGTCCTGCTGCTTGGCCAGGGCTGTCCCCAAGCCACAGCATGTCCTGCTGCTTGGCCAGCCCTCGGTCCATGCTGTTCAGCCTCCCCTGTCCTTTGTGCCGCCGCTGCGCGCTGGGAGCGGTCGAGTTTCCTGACCGGTTGAAAACATCCCACCTGAAACATAACAGGCTCTTCCTCTGGATGCTGCTATTGTTTTGCTCAGCATTACAGAAGCAGCTCAACCGGGGACTGCCAATTATGACATGTCTTCCCAAAATAGCCTCTCTCCTGTCCCTTCTGAGCCCACGGAACGGCCGCCCCCTTAAGATGCAGCCGCTCCTTTGTGGCGGTAGTGTGAGTAAGTGGCTAAATTTAGCCGTGTCCCATTCACGCTCTCGCTCCCCGCAGGAACAATGCGGCGGGCGCACACGCACAGCACCTGCCTGGAGCGGGTGCCTGCTGCCTGCGGAAGGCGCACACCCACCCACGGCGGCTCCGCCACGGCGGCGGCCCCGGTGCGCTACCAGCCACGGGGCACGTTCGCTCCCGAGGAAGACGCTGGGGACGAGCCTTGGGAGGAGGAAGCCCTGGAGCAGAGAGGCTTGGAGGAGGCATTGTTCTCGGCCCTGGAAAATCCGATCCCCGCGGAGAGCGCGGGCTTGGAAGGGGCAGCGGCGCCGGCTCTGGCCGCGGCTGGGGAGAGGGTGGTGGCGGGACAGAGGTGGTGGCAGGATGGTGCTGGCCTGAGCGGCGTGACCCCGTGCGACCTGGCGCTTTTCTGTTCGGCCTCTCTGCCATCCTGGCACCACGGGCAGAGGAGTTCTGGGGTCCGTGTGCCCAGCTCCAGGGTCCCTGTGGAGCCTTCTTCTTTTCTGTGCTGGCGGTGGATCCCCTCAGTTCGCCCCCCTGTCGCTCTGCACAAAGCCCTGGCTTTTGGGGGACCCGTCCCCTGCCCTCGCTAGGAGCCCTCACCCGGCCATCGGCTTCCGGGGAATTCCCCAGGTGATGGCAGCTGATGGATGAGCTGGGAATTTGGGACTGTGCGTGCGGGAGTGTCTGCTCTCAGTGCTGCCACCAGCTGGGGCAGCCGGGGGAGCCACCTCCGGCTCCGGCCCAGCTCCCGGGAGAAGCCCCCGTGGCCGGACAGCGGGATGGGGAGGGGGCTGCGGGTGCTGGCAGCGCTGACATTGCAGCGTGCGGGTGCAGGAGGTGAGGGGAGTGGAGCTGGCAGCCCAGGACAGCACAAGGAGCCCCTGGTCTCAGAGCTCCACTGCCACATCCAGCGCTGTGGGGTCACCCTGCCACTGAGCTGAGCCAAGCTGAGCCTGTTTGTTTAACCCAAATAAGCCAAAGCTAAAATGCGGCTGCCCCAAAACACTCGGGCCAGGGCGAGGCTGTACCTCTGCTGTTCCATCCACCCTGGTTTCCAAAGCCCACCTCCCAGCAGGGCACACAGGCCACCATCTCCCCCTTCTCGTTTTTGGGACCCTGAGGCACCGTGGGACCAGCAGTTCACTTCTGGCAGCCCTAAAATCACAGAAGCTGAGTCCCAAACATGGACATCCTGATCCACACCCGCATGGGTCCGTGCCCCACTGACCAGCAGAAGGGTTAAGGCAGAACTGGCCTCCCCGGTTCTGCCGCACATGGGCTCCCTTTCATCTCTGGCGTGGGGCCAGCCAGCGTCCGCATGAATCACAGGCCACTCCTCTCTCCCCCAAACCCCTTGGCCGGAGGCTTCTGCAGCCTTTTACTCACACAAACAAAAATAAATCTCGCTGCCGGCCTCTGAACTCTGCAGAGGCGAGTTTCCCTCTGGCTCCCCGAGCGGCCCGGAGCTGTGCGCGGGGACTTGGCACGCTCCCCGCCGACCTCGCTCTTTCACTCCCGGCGCATCCTGTGTCCTTCTCTCACCGGGCGGCCCGGGGAGCGGAATGGGACGTGACGGCCGGCACAGGCCTGGCTGGAGGCTGCCAGGAATCGCCCGGGTACGGCCCTGCCGGGGCAAATGCCACACACGAGGGTGCTGCCCTCCCCGGCCCCAGGGGTGGGTGAGCAGGTCAGCGGGTCCTGCTGACACTGCCGAGGTCACCTGCACGGGCTGGGCTGAGTCACAGGCTCAGGAAGTGAATTGGGGTGCAGGGGGGTCCCCTCCTGCCACCAGCTCTTGTTCACATAGCACTGTCACTCTTTGCGTGGTTTCACCCCCACTTCCTGCAGCTTCGGGGCCATTGACCTCTATGGCAGCCCCACGAGGGACTTGCCACTCTCTGAGGCCCTTCTCTATGTCCCCAAGGCAGGTGGAGCAGGCTCCAGTGCCTCCAAGGGACAAGCAGCTCCTCCCACACCCCAAAACTCTGTGGTGACACCCCAGCTGCTGCTGTCCTTGTGGTGAGGGGGCAGCAGCAGCTCCATTCTGCTGAGTTGGTTCCAGGTTGTCCCTGATTGTAGCAGCTCCTGTGCCACCAGTGGGTGCCAAGGCAGAGCACAGGCAGGGATGGCATCTAGCACGTGGCTGGTGCAGAGCTGCAGCCTGGGGACACTGCTGTGTCCTCTGTGTGATGGGCAGGGCTTGTCCTCCTGCTGGCATGCAGCAGACAGGACCTGACGTGCCCCCTGCTCTGCCTGCCTCCCCTGAGGGTTTGTGGGACCAGCACTGCCAGAAGGAGGGTGGGAGGCACGTGGTGAGGTTCTGCTTGCTGCCTTGCCTGGAGACACTTGTGGGAGGTGGCAGCATCAAGCCGCCTTGATTTAAAGCCAGATGACAACACTTGGAAATGAATTAAAAACCACTTCTTTCCATGGCCACTGCTGGCCCATGCAGCTCGTTGTTCCAGGGTTTGGCATGACTGAGGGAGGGTTGGGATCCTCGCTGTGGGTAGGGGGAGCTCCCCATACCTTGGGCAGGACAGGGTTGGTGGTCACCACGTGTGCCTAGGGCACATCTGGTGGGTCCAAGCCCGATCTCAGAAGGGTTTGCATGGTGGATGTGTTCCACAGCAGCTCTGCTCTGCTCCATGGGTGACCGGTTCCTATTAGAGGCAGCAAACATCAGCGAGTCCAGGGAAGCTATTTTTAAGCAGAGGAAGCACTAGAATAGCATCCTGAGTTTTTTAAGCCTGTGGCTTACTGAAGAGCCCAAGTCCTTCGAGAGCCTCGAAAGTCATACGTGAGCTCTGGGGTCCCGTTTTGGCAGCTGGCTTGGGCCAGAGGTCCAGGTGCAGCCCAGAGGGCAGCCAGCCAGCCCCAGCAGACCCTCCCCCTGTGAGTGTGAGCACCTCTGCTCTCTGTGGGTGTGAAGGGCTCGACCAAGGACAGTGCTGTGAGCTTTCAGGGCTGGAACCCACCTGGTTTCCCAGCTGGATGGAGTTGGAAAAGACAAGGCATGTGCAGGAGGTGGTGGTGGGACAGTGAAGGAGATATTCAGCCAAGGATCCCTACCCCACAGGCCTCTGGCTGCCTGCTTGAGGTCCCTGTGTTAGGAGGCTGTTGGCAAGACTTATGCATCCCAAACTGGTTTGTTTTGTCTCTTGTCACCTTGACCTATTTCCATGTGTAGCCCCAGAACCCCTGTCCTCCCTCCCCCTTGGCACCAGTGCAGATGATCCTGGCAACTGCCAGTCCCACAAATAGGACAATTCCCAAAATACCTCCGTTTTCAAGGCCGGTGCCAGTTCTCCCAAAGCTTGGACAGGGCTGTTTTTCTAGGAGAATGTTTTCTTGGAGGCTTTTGCCATCCTGCTCCCATGTGTGCTGTGTGCAGGTGGGATGGATGCAGCCTCCTCCCATCCCCTTCCCATGGATCTGTATGTGCCAGCCAGGCTTATCTTGTGCTCTCAGGGTCCATGGATCATAGGACTGACATCCTCCTTACTCACCATGTGTCCTTCCTTCTCCTCCAGGCCGTGCTGAAAGACCAGAGCCAAATGAGGCAGATGGAGCTGGAGATCAGACCTGTCTTTCTGGTCCCAGACACCAATGGTTTCATCGACCACCTGGGCAGTTTGGTCACGCTGCTGGACTGCAGGAAGTTCATCCTGGTGGTGCCCCTGATCGGTGAGTAGGGCCAGTGCTGTGCTGGGGGGCTCCTCCTCTCCCCTGGTGTGGTCTGTTCCTCCAGGCTGGCTCCCTCTCTCCATGCCCCACGTGCCCTCAGTGCCTGTGTGGTCTGGAGCTGGTCAGCTTGTGCCGTGGGACTGGACTTCATCCTGCCCTGTCTCATCCCAGTCGTTGTTGGCATTCCTTCAGCCCCTGTCACCCTGCTCCCTCCCTGCCAGCCCTCTGCCCACAGCACTCAGCAAACTTTCTCCCACTGCTGCATTTGGGGGTGCCAGGGGCTGGCAGCAAGCAGATGGGTGTTAAACAGGATTTGGAGGGAATTTCGAAGGGAGCAAGGAGGAGGAATTGTTAAACAATCAGAGCAGAGAGCTTATCCCAGCTGAGCTGGGGCTTAGGCAGGCTGAGCAAATGGCCGGCCTGTGTCCCAGCAGCGTCCCGGGGCTGCTCAAGCCCAGCCCTTCTTTTTCTCCTTATAAAGCTCGCAGTAAAACAGCAAGCTGGTTCCCGTTATTGGTAAACACTCACCCTGGCAGATAACGGCTGTGCTGCTGGGTGGTCTCCCGGGGTGGTGCAGCCCTGGGCCTGTGCCTTTGCTCTGGGTGTTTGATCACGCTCCGGGCTGGAGGTGCCGCTGCTCCTGCCAGTGCCACCGCGGCACCTGGCACGGCCCCGAGCCAGCCTGGCACTCACAGCATCCCCAGGGACAGCAGGACACGCTGGGGCAGGAGTGGGGCTGGGCAGTGCAGAGCCCACATCCCATCCACAGCCCCCAGAGGATGGGGAGCAGCTGGGTGTTCTGTGGGTGTCAGGCAGTGAGGTGGCACAGGTGCACCCCGTGCTGCCCTCCGAGCCATTGTGGGGGTTCCTTCTCAGCTCCTGGGGACCAGCAGGCAGCTCTGCCTGTCCCAGAGCCAACATCCAGCTGCTGCCCTTTCCCCCCAGCTCAGGAGGGATTCTTGGGGCTGGCACCCCTGGGTGGGGAGAGCAGGGCTGGACGCCTGCCCAGCTCAGCACAGGAGCTGCCAAGTTGCTCCGTGGCTTGGCACTGCAGAAGGCAAGGGAAGGCAGTCAGCAGCACCAGCAGAGCCTGGGAAGCCCTGGGGGCTGTGGGGCATGTTAGCACCTGGGAAAGCTGGGGCCTGCCCTGGAGCCATGGCTTTGCCTCCTGGTGCACTCCAGTGGTTGCTGGGAGGCTTCTCCATCAAACCCCAGCCAGGGGCAGCAGGAGAGCTGAACACTCTGGTCCTCCCCCTGTCCAAGATACTGCTGCCCTCAACCTGCAGAAGGAGCCTGGCCTGCCCTGCCACAGGCACAACTGAGCACTTTTAGTGCCCTCCTGTCCTGCTGCCTCGTCATATGGGGACAGAGTAACTCATCTCCCACTGCTGCCACAAGCCCCCCAGAAGCACCCCAAAGCCAGCAACTCCCTGCCCATGCACTTGTTGGTCCCATTCCCCCTCATCCCCCAGGACAGCCATCAGTATGGGCAGGAGGAAGCCATGCCCTGGGCCTGTGGCTGCTGGGAGCCCTTGGTGCCACATCCCACGGGCAGCTGGAGAGAGCCCCAGTGCCCTTCCCCAGCACTGCTCCCTGCTCTTGCCGGGGATGCAGCAAGGGGTTAAGCGCTTGGCTTCTCGTTGGGTTTGTTTCTCTTGCTCTTTAACCTGCTCCGTGCTCCTTGAGCCTGACCCCGCCATGGAGAAGCCAGGCCTGGTGCAGAAGCACAAACAAGCCTCCCCTTTGAAGCCTGTTTAGCTTGGAAGCAGGAAGGCGGATTTCGGGAGGGAATACCAGCTTTTCCTGTTTGATGTTCCGTTCTTGCACGGCTCCCCCCACCCCGGGCCCAGCCGTGCATTGTGTGGAAATGGCAGCATCAGGTCGGTAGCAAGGAGAGTCTCCAGCCAGGGAAGAGCAAAGCAGCTCCACGCAGATTTAATTGGAATACCCAGACAGTGAGTGCCAGGCTCACCATGGAACAGAGCGATCACGCAGGCTCCCCGGGCAGTGATTCACAGCACTGGGGAGAGGCCTCAGACCCCGAGCTCTCTCCCCGAACCCCCCAAGGAATGCATAGTTCCCACTTGAACTCAGGACTTGGCTCCAAGCTCGGAAACAATCTTCAGAAATGAAGCCATGGCTCAAACACACACACACACACACACACACACACACAGAGACCGGAGGCTCCCTCGCACACACGTGCACACCAGCTCTGTGCACACGCAGGACGGCCAGGGGACACTTGTTTGCACATCTGGATGCACATTTGTGTGCCCAGCCCTGCTGCCAGCTGTGAGGCCAGGCATACAAGGGTGTGTCCAGATGTGCTGAGAAGCATCATCACTCACACACACAGAGCGGCTCTTCCAGCAGCCCCAGCGCCCAAGGGTTGGTCCCTCCTGGAGCTCTGGGGTCCCTTGGGCTCGACAGGATGGAGCAGCTGGAGTTCCCAACCACTTGGCAGCAGTACAAGAGGTTCCAGTCAAGGTGAACAGGCTGGGAATCCACCTGGATTCCAAGCTCGTCTCGAGGCAGGACAGATGCGCAGAGCCAGATGGGTGAAGCGTTGAAAGGAGCGTGTTCCCTGCCAGGAGCACGGGGTGGTGGCTTCAAGTGGGAAAACAGGCCTGGGATTTGTGTGGGAAATAGTGCCAGGGTGGGAACTGCCTGCTTCCTGTTCCCATGTGCAGCCCTGCAGTCAGAGGCAGCAGTGCCACACGGGCAGGAGGCACAGGGCCATGGCTGTGCTCAGAGACAGAGGAGCAGGATGCAGGAGTGGAGGGTTTCCTGACAGCCCTGGGCACGGCCGTGCTGTTGGCATGGTACAGCAGGGTGGGCGGGGGGGCACAGCGGTGCTCCCCAGGGTTTGGCAGGGCAGAGCCGGTTGCCCTCACCAGTTACTCTGTGGGGGTGAGGTGTCTGAGCTCTCGGGGCCCAGCCAGGTGACCCACGGAGGTGGAAGGCAGCAAAGCTTTTCCAGACCTGCAGCCAAGTCCGGGAGCACGGGGACACTGCAGCAGCTGAACCCAGATTTCCTGAGCCAGCTCCCAGTGCCCCGGCCCTGAGGCCTTGGCAGCTTGCGTGCTCCAGCAGCAGGTCACGGGAGCACCTTGTCCCATGGTAACTGTACCTCCTCTTCCTGTTTGAAGTGATAAACGAGCTGGATGGCCTGGCCAAGGGCCCAGAGATGGAGCACCGGGCTGCAGGCTATGCCCGCCAAGTGCAGGAGAGAGCCAGGAAGTCCATCGAGTTCCTGGAGGAGCGGTTTGAGAGCAGGGACAACTGTTTGAGGGCTCTGACCAGCCGGGGCAACGAGCTGGAGTCCATCTCCTTCCGCAGCGAGGACACCACCGGCCAGCAGGTAAGGGGCAATGGGAGCTCTGTGCCACCACCTCCTCTGGGAAAACCAGGGATTCTGAGCTCCATGAGCTCTGGCAGGGGGTGGCTCTGTGCCCCCACTCTGCAGCTGGCTGAGCAGGCCCTTGTGTGCCTGCTGTCGCTGAGCTGTGTTGGGGTGTCTCGAGGTGGTGCAGGGTGGTGAGGGTGCAAAGTTTTCCCTGCCAAGGGTAACCTTGCCCTTTCTTTTCCAGGGAAACAATGACGACCTGATTCTGTCCTGCTGCCTCCACTATTGCAATGACAAGGCCAAGGATTTCATGCCTTCCAACAAAGGTGGGACATCCTCACATCCTCTTTGTCCCTTCTCTGTGGCATTCCACAGACTCCTCCCGTTTCTCTTTCATGGCCCTTGGATCTGTTTCCCTCCTGCATTTTGCCTCTTTCAACACCAAGGTGCCACCTCCTGCCTCCGGTCAGCCCCAGGCTGTGGCCCTCCCCCCTCATTGCCAAATGTCACCTCATGGCACCTTGGGGATGCCCCAGCCTGTGACAAACACACCATAAACATCCACAGATCCATTTTTTGTGGTGACAAAGGGCCAGAAAATGCCTCCTCCCCATGACCCCTTGTGCCTTCTGTCCAGGAGCTTTTTCCTCTGCATTCCTGGTTGGCATCAGCCATGTGTGCTGGGACCAGACAGCCTCCAGGCTGTTGCCAGGGCGGCAGGGATGGGAATCACATCAGCAGCTGCCCAAGAAATCAACCCGCATTTGTCAGCACGAATTCTTAGCAGCTTAACTTGTCAGATTCACAGAGAAACCGTCACCAAATGTTTATGTGCAAATGATGCTGAATTTTGAAATCATGTGGATTATGGGGAATGGGGCCTGACAAGCTGACAGCCTCTGGTTTGTAACAAGGAGGCGCGTCACCAGCGCGGGGCAGAGGATGTTTATTGTTACACATTTCTTAAAGTGTCCGCGCAAAACCTCCTGCTCCCACTTGAGGCAGCTCTCAATCCTTGCCCTGCCTTCCCACTGAGCCCCTAATTCCCTTCCTTCCAGCACAGCCAGCCAGGTGCTTGCCCACCATCCCCAGCCCCAACACCGTGACCATAGCCCGCGTTCCTGGCCACCCTCCCCTTCCCCTTGTCCTGCTGCTCCCTGCGCAGCCAATCTGGGCCCATGTTGGGCTCCCATAAACTCTGTTTTTTCCATTCCCGTCCTGGCTCGGAGGCACTGTGTTTCCTGTGCTCATAGGAACAGTGCTCTGGTCACAGGACCCAGCTGCTTACACATAGCCCATATGCTTCCCCTGCCTCGCACACACGTAAGCGTGGCTCCCACATCCCAGCCCGGCGCGTTGCGTGCGGGGCAGCTCATCCATCTGGGGGCAAGATCCCTCTGGTTCTTTCTCAGGCATCAACTCCCAGTGTCTGTCTGAGCCCCAGCCAGAAACGCCTCGGTGTCAGTGGCGACTCCAAAAAAGCTCCGCAAAAAATAAGGGGTGGCTTTAGATCTTATAATGAGATCAACAGAATAATAGCACCAGCTTCCTGCTGGAGCCAGGGTCGCAGGCCGTCTTCCTGGCCTGGGTCAGGCAGGGACCTCCTCTTCCCAGCCTGTGGCCAGTGGGCAATGGTCACAAATCACCCCTGGGCAGCACAGAGAGGGGAGCAGATGGCCTTGGGGATGCAGGGCTGTGTGCGAGGCCCACCAGGCAGCTTGGCAAGGAGCAGGGAGGGTAGGGGAGCACACCACGGGATGGATGGAAGGGGAGCACACCACGGGCTGGATGGAAGGGGGGGAGAACACCACGGGATGGATGGATGGATGGATGGAAGGGGAGCACACCACGGGATGGATGGAAGGGGAGCACACCATGGGATGGATGGAAGGGGAGCACACCACGGGATGGATGAAGGCCCGAGGCAGGTCAGAGCTTCACTGTGCTCCGTGTGTGTGTCTCGTTGCAGACGATCCCATCCGTTTGCTCAGGGAAGTGGTTTTGCTGACGGACGACCGGAACCTGCGAGTCAAAGCGCTGACCCGCAACGTGCCGGTGCGGGACATCCCCACCTTCCTCAAGTGGGCTCAGGAGGGCTGAGGAGGCCGAGGGGGGCCCACCCAGGGCCCCTGAGGGAGTCACGCAGCCCCTGACGGCGGGAGCCCGGCTCCAGCGGCCGCCTCGCCGCGCCGCCGCCAGCCCACCACGAACAATAAACGCCACGTCTTCAACCCACCCCGGAATGGCCGTGCTGAGAAGGGCCCCCCGAGGGCAGAGCAGCTGGGAAGGTCGTTGCTGTGGATGGTTCACGTGGAGGCTGGGCCCTTGAGGGGCCCGCCGGCCTTTGGGCAGTGCCAGCGCGGAGCTGGAGAGCCCCGCTGGCGAGGGAAGCTTTGGGTGAGCCCTGTGCTGGATCACCAACCAGCCTTTTGCTTGGTTTGCTTGGGTGCAGAGAGCTCGAGCCGTGCCTCGGTGGCTCTTTGGGTTTGTAGGCTGCGTAGGGCAGAGATTGGGGACACGCCGGCACAGACTTTGGGATTGTTCAGTCCAGCCTGTACCCCTTGGAGAGGCCATGGATTTCGAGGGCAGGTTTCCCCCTGCCCCAGCCTATTTTGTCCTGCATGGCCAGACAGCCCCAGGTCCCCATGCCCTTCCCCACCGTGTGCTGCCCCACGCAGGAGTGCTGCTTGCAGAGGGCTTTGCCCTCTCCGTGGTGCGGGGTTTGCTTGTTGAGTTTCATTTTTTCAGTGTAGGTTAGTTTTCAGGTGTGTGCCCTGCCTGCTTTGCTGGGGGAGGCTTTGAACACCCCCACAGCTGCTTTGCCCTGATGCCCTGCCCACCCCAGCTGTTCCTTGTCCCTTTTCTTCTCCCCCAAACCCCTTAGTCCTACCCTGCTACCTTCAGGCACGCTTTTGACCTAGGACTCAGTGTGAGGCTAACAGAATTCTCCAAGGACCCCAGGACCGGCTGTCCCACGGGTGCTGGGTGTCCTCACATTGCCACAGGGATCCCATGTGGGATCTGGCTTCTGCCTATGGCTGCAGAGTCAGAGACAACCACAGAAATGCTCAGCCCCATTATTTGCCTAGCTGAGAGGGTCCATGGATGGAGCCATTGCCTCATCCCTGGGTCATTTTGCACTTGGAGTTGGGGTTGGGGTGCTGCTAAGCCTTCCACACCCCACCTTGTCCCATCAGCAAGTGTCCCATCCCCAGTGACACACCAGACACAGAAGCTAAGAGGGAGCATTAACCCCTGAACCAGAGCCCCTGGAGCTCTGTCAAGTCCCAGTCCCACGAGCCAGGGTGGGAGCAGCCCCAGGGCCACCCCTGGTCCCCTCTGGGCGCCGCAGCCGTGGGAGGGACATGGCAGAGGTGGCAGAGGAAGCAGCAGGACAGAGCCCAGCATTTTCCTTTCCTGTGTGGGTGGCTCAGACCCAGAGTCTGCATCAGGAAGCTCAGCCACCCCTGTGTCAGCCACCCCTGTGCCAGCCCCCAGCCCCAGGGCAGGGCAGCAGCAGGGTCAGAGCCTCGGCAGCGCGATGGACACGCAGACCGTGCTGGGTAACCCGTGCCAGAGCAGTGCCCAGCCCAGGGCACCGGGCACAGAGACTTTGGGGTGCTGTGGGGCACACGGAGCCACTGGCACAGCACCCACACCCCGATTCCTTGCCCACACCGTGCTGGCTGCCAGCTTTGCAGAGACTTTGCCTTCTCCTCCGCGCCGGGTGTGTTTCAGTGTTTGTTTTCTTACGGCGCTGCCCCAGCGCTCCTTTGCCAGGCGCCACCAGCCTGGAGGGCCCTGCAGCTCTGCCAGGTGTGTCACAGGCTCGGCCATGGGACAGTTTTGGTGCCACCAGACCAGGTGGCACAAGAGTGAGCAGAGCTTGAGCAGGCTGGGAGCCCTTGTCTTGGGGCAGCGCCCGCGTTCGGGATGTTAAGTTGGTTTTAATAATTTTTAGTATTAAACATGTGTCAGTGCAGCGTGCTGTGTTGTTTGTTGTCAGCCCATGAGTTGCTGCTGAGGGTGGGGTGGGGGACACCAGGGAGGGGCAGCAGTGGGACACACTGTAAGGATGACAACAGCTCTGTCCCACCTGCATCTGCTGCTGCCCCCAGCCGAGGGGGTCTGGACTAACCAGGTGCACAACAGAGCCCCCCGGGTCCCCGCCCTGCAGCTCTGCACCCCCAGGTGACCCCCAGGGTCACTCCCAGCCATGCTCAGCTTCAACCCTGCACCAGCCAGGCCCCTCCCCAGAGAAGAACGCGAGGCCACGCGTGTTAATGTCACTTTATTGCTCATTCCGTTTCGACTATAGAAAAAAAAAAGGGCGAGAAGCCCGTGTACAAATTGGACGTGATACAGGGGGGGCCGGGGCCCCGCTGGGCGCTGCCAGCTGTGCTTTGGGCGCTGCCGCCGCCGCCGGGCAGCCCCGGGCAGCTCCGGGGCACCGGGGCAGGGGCGCAGCTCGGGCTAAGGCACAGTGGCTGCGAGGCCGGGGCAGGCGCTGCTGGCGGCCGCCCGGAGCCTCGTGTGCAAAGGAGAGGAGGGGGCTCGGGAGGGGGGAGAAGCTTCACATTTGCCCCAACGGAGGGGTCAGGGCACGGGCCGGGGGGGTCCAGGCTGGGGGGGCTTGGCCCACACCGAGCAGAAGGTGGGAGAGGGGCTGCGGTGGAGGCAGAGGGCGCCGGGGGGGACTCGGCCCCGGGCTCTGCCCCACCGCCCCCTCCCGCAGCCCCTGCCCACCTCCCGTAGCTGACAAACCAGAGACCGCTTTGTCTTTGTCATGGACCCCCCGGCCCGGCCCGGCCGCGCTGGAGACGGGCGTCTTTGGCAAAAAATAAAAAAATAAAAAATAATCAAGGCGAGTGTGGCCGCCCGAGGGCGAATCCGCCGGGTCCCGGGGCTGGCCCGGGTGCCCCGGGCATCCCTGATGGCGAGCAGGGCCCAGGGGCTCAGTCTGGGACAGGCCCTGCCCCGCCTCCCAGACACACGGGGAGCAGCCGGCCGAGCCCTGCGCCGGGGACGGGAGCTCAGTGCTTGCTGCGGGCCGAGGAGCGTCGCGATTCCCCGGCCCCCCAGCACGGACGTGACCGCCGCTGCCCCGTCCCGCTCCTGCTGCTCAGCCCGCACCGTCCCCTCCGTCAGTCCGTCCCGAGCCCCCGGGGATGCTCGGGCTCGCACCCCGGCCCAGCGCCGGCCGCTCCGGCCACGACGGACGAGCTACTCACGGCGCTCGGGGAGGCACAGTCCGGGTCCCGTCGCGGCCAAGCCGAGCGCCGGCGGCTCCCAGAGCGGAGCCGGAGCGGTGCAGCCGCTGCCGAGGGCGTCCCCTGGCCCGGGGGCAGCCCTGAGGTAAGGAGCGGGCTCATGTCCTCCAAAGCCTCGGGGCGCAGCCCGGCCTCACTCACAGCTTGTGCGTCGCTGCCGCCCGGTGCCGGGCTCCCGGCACCCCCCACGGCCGGGGGCGGAGGTGCCGCGGGGTCAGTCCCTGATTTATCGGCTTCTCCCGAGGGACACGCCGTCCATCCATCCCGGAGCAGCTCTCGCGGCACCTTGGCTACTGAGCGAGTTCTCCGGGACCGCCGGCAGCGCCTGGGGACGAGCACCCATCGCCTCTCGCCCCCCCAGCTCCACACGGGGCAGCGAGGGGAGCCCAGCGGCCCCCCCAGCCCCCCGGTCAGGCCGGTGCTAGGGGGGCGAGTATCGCTCTATGGTCCGGGCGGCCTCGGTGTGCAGGTGCGGAGCCTGCGCCAGCACCTCGGCCGCCTTGTCCTGGCTCAGCCCCAGGTGCTCGGCCGTGAACTTGGCCAGGGGGTAGAGGCTCTCCATGGCCTTGGGGTCGCTGAGGAAGTGCGAGGTGTGGGACAGCAGCTCGGCCGCCTTCTCCTGCTTGAGCCCCAGCTGGTCGGCGGTGAGCCGGGCCATGGCGTAGACGCTGTCGGGGAAGTCCAGCTTGGCTTTGCCGTCGGGGCCGGCCGCGTGCATCTTCATGTGGCTGATGAGGTTGCGCTGCTGGGCGAACTTGCCGCCGCACACCTGGCACTCGTAGGGCTTCTCGCCCGAGTGGATGCGCATGTGCTCGGTCAGGCGGTACTGGCGGGTGAAGCGCATCCCGCAGGCGTCGCAGGCGAAGGGCTTCAGGCCGAGGTGGCTGCGCATGTGGCGGGTCATGGTGCCGCGCTGCGTGAACTTCTTGCCGCAGATGGTGCAGGGGTAGGGGCGCGTCAGCCAGTGCGTCTTCTCGTGCTGCCGCAGCGTGGCCGGGTCCTTGTAGGACTTGTCGCAGGAGGAGCAGCGGTAAGGCCGCAAGATGTCACCCAGCCCCGGGCCACCTTTGTCCAGGAAGGGCACGGCCTGCTCGGCCGCCGCCTTGTGATAGAGCTCCTCTTCGTTGTGGGCCTCCACGTGGGCGTTCAGCTGCTCGGAGCTGGGGAAGCCCTTGCCGCAGGGGATGCAGACGTACAGGTTGTCACCCAGGCTCTCCGGCTCGTAGCCCAGGTGGTTGCAGTATCGGTCCAGCGCGTCTCCAGGCGAGGGGCCCTCGCTGCTGCCCGTCTCCTCGCTCGTGCTGTTGTCAGGCTCCAGGTCGTTGCTCTCCACGCTGGGGTAGCGGGGCTGCGGTGCCGCAGGCGGTGATTCGGCCTTCTCCTCCCGCTCCAGCTCCTTCTCCGCCTCCCCCTCGTCCAGGTAGGGGCCCAGGGGCTCGTGCTTCATCCAGCGGTACATCAGCTCTCGCCCGTCGGCGCGGGGCAGCGGGGGCTCGGCGCAGGGCGGCGTGCTGCGGAACGGGTCGGGGGCGTGGGGGTGTCCCCCCGGCTCGGCGCCCGGCGGGGAGTCCTTGTAGGCAGCGGCGTGGCTGCCCAGGAGGCCGGCGCTGACCGGGGGGCTGTCGTGCCGTGGGGGCAGCGAGGGCTCGCGGGGCTCGCTGGGCAGCAGGCGGTCGGTGGGCAGGAGCTGGGCGGAGGGGCCGGTGGGGCTCTTCTTGGAGAGGTCGAGGCCGCAGGGCGGCGAGCAGTGGCGCTCGGGCGGGCACAGCCCGTGGGGGTGCAGCGGGGCGCCCTGGGCGGCCGAGGCGTACAGCTCCCCGCACTGCGTGTTGAGAGGCGCCGCCGGCTCCACGGGAGGCAGGTCCACGGGCCGCGGCGTCCCCGAGTAGCAAGCCTGGATGACCGGCGTGGCGGCCCGCAGCCCGCGGCCCAGCTTGTAGGGCGCGTAGCCCCCGCGCAGGTGGCAGTACTTGCCGCTGCGCTTCAGCTTCTTCTTGCACAGGGCCACCAAGCCGGGGATCTGGAGGTAGCTGGCGGCAGCCAGCACAGCACCCAGGCTCTGCTCGCTGCCCGGCTCGCACTCGGCCAGGCGGCCGGTGTAGATGAAGTCGAGGATGAGGCGGAAGATGCCGGGGCTCACCATCTCATGGTCCAGGTTGAGCAGGTTGTCGTGGACCACCAGCGACTTGAGGTAGGCGCTGCTGGCGGCCAGGATGTTCTTGTGCGCGCGGAAAAGCGCGTTCTGCACCACGATGATCACGTCGCACAGGAAGCCCTTGGTGCGCTGCGTGTTCAGCTGCAGCAGCAGCTGCCGCGAGTGGCTCGGCACCTCCATGGCGTCCAGCATCCCGCTCCTCGCCCGCCGCCCTGCAACACAGCGGCCGCGCCGTCAGCGCCGTGCCCGGCCCCGGTGCCCGCCGCACCGCGCGGGGGGCTCGACGTGCGCGGCCGGGGCTTC
This sequence comes from Melospiza georgiana, assembly GCF_028018845.1. Classification (NCBI taxonomy): domain Eukaryota; kingdom Metazoa; phylum Chordata; class Aves; order Passeriformes; family Passerellidae; genus Melospiza; species Melospiza georgiana. The sequence goes on along the minus strand of NC_080448.1, from coordinate 8,928,171 downwards.
ACCCACGCGCGGGGCGGGCGGCGTGGCGGGGGCGGGTCCGAGCCCCGCGCTCCGCCGAGTCCCGGCCGCTCTGCGCGCCCGCCCGGCCGGTGCCACCGCTTATATGGGGGCTCGTTTCTCGGCGGCTCGGGGGGGCGGGAGGGGGGCGAAAACCCCCGGAGGGTTTTGGAGAAAGTGACATCACCCGCCGCCGCCGCCAGCGCCGCGCCCCGGCCCCGCCAGCCGCGGGATCCCGAGACCCCGCGCCCACCTGCCGGGGGAGAGCAGAGGGGCCGCCCCGAGCCGGTGCCCGCCCGCCGCTCCCCGCCGCTGTCCCGCTCCCCGCCGCGCCTCCCCGCTTCTTATGCGCGCCGGTCCCGGGAGGCGGCGGGCAGGACCCCCCGGGCGCCCCCCGCCCCCGTTTCCTCTCCCCCCCTCGAGGTGAGCGGGGGGACGGTCGGGGGTGTGGGGGGAGCGGGACCTCCCCTCCCCTCCCCGCCCCCGTGCCGCTGCCGGTGCCCCCCGCCCAGGTGCGCCAAGCCAAGAGCCCGCGGAGCGGCTTTTCGGCTGATTTCCCCGCATTTCGGGGCGTTCCCCCCCTCCTTTTACCTGGGCGTCCGGTGGCCTCCGCCAGCCAGCTGAGGTCTCGGTGAACTCTCATGGCTCAGCCCCGGGGGGGCCGCCGCCGGTTGCTGCTCCCCTCCACCCTCCTCTTCCTCTGCTGCTTCTCTTCCTCCATACCCCGCGCTCCCGGCCGGTCCTACGGAACGGGAGGAGGAGGAAGAGGAGGAGGAGGTGGTTGTGGAAGAAGCAGCAGCGGTTCCTCGGGGTTCCCGACGCCGCCAGCTCGGAGGTGAAACCCGGGCTGCGAACTCCCCCTGACCCCGGCCTGAACTCCGAGCAGCGCCGCTGGCTGTTAAAGGGACGGCGGGAGGTTTTCCTCCTCCCATCCCCGGGCGGGGCACCGACAAGCCGGGCCCCCCCCTTTACACACCCCTCCCTCCCCATCCCGGTCTCCTCCTCCTCCTCCCCGCCCGGCTTTTCCCTCCTCCCGATCTTCTCCTGCCGCGCCCCGGCCGCCCCCTCGGGGGTCTCGGTCTCAGCACATCGCTCTTTGCCCGGGACGGCCCGGGTGGGGCCGGGAGCCCCGGAGCGGGTGCCCCGGGGGTGTCCCCGGGCAAAGGGCGATGCGTCCCCCCCGTCGGTCCCGCTCGTAGGGCGCCATCTAGCGGCTCCCGGCGCGCCCCACCCCGCCCGGTACCGGCGGCGGCTCCTCCCCGGCAGGTGGGACCCGACGGGGCGGACGGCGCTGGGGAGCGATGGAGCCGAGGGGTTTCGCTCGCCGCCCCGCCCGAGGGGTGGGTGCGGATGGGCAGAGCGGGGGGCGCCCATCGGCTGGGGAGGCTGGAGAGGGTGGCAGCGTTTTGGGGTGCAGAGGGTGGAAGGCCGTGTCCTATGGGTGGAGATGATGTGGGAAGGGGTTCTGGGGAGCAGGGAGGGAGGGCAGAGGGGCGCAATTTGCTGGTGAGGGGGGAGAGCAGAGCGGGAGGGGCGCGCAGCGCTGGCGCCCAGATGTGCGGTGGCTGCGGTGGGCTGGGGGCTTGCGGTGGTTCGGGATGAGGAGGAGGAGGAGGAGGGGGAGGCAGAGCCACGTTTGCCCGGCTTTATCCCTCCAGCCGCCGCTGGAAAAGCTGCTGGGCTTGGGGTGCAGCGTGGGGTACCCCCCTTGGCGCGGGGGGAGCCGCCTCTCGCTTCACACTTTCACTTCTCCTTTCTCACAGCCGCAGCCTCTTGCACAACCTCCTGGTACGGCAAAGCATCGCGATGGGCTTCCCCAGGCCGGCTGCTGATCCGGGGGTGTCCCGCTGGCACCCCCTGAGCTGAGCGGGGCAGCCTGAGCAGGGCCATCCCTCCCACCTGGGGTTTCACCCCATAACCTCGGTCCCGTGGTGAAGGGGAGCCAACGTGGGGTGCCTGGGACAGGGTTTGGGCAGCCCTGAATTCGGGACAAAAAGAGATGGGTGCTGGCAGGGTGGTGGCAGCCCTTGCCCTCACAGCTCAGCATCGCTCACCTGGAGCTCACCCTCAGATCCCCTTCAGACTCAGCGTGTCCCCGTTCGCTACGGAAATGTCGCGCTGGGGACCGGGACGGAGTGTCACTGCCCGCGGGCTCATCCCGGGCTCGGCAGTTCCCCTCGCTGCTCCCCACGCTGGGCTCTTGCCCACAGGAAGCGCCGGGATCCTGGGAGCGGGACGTGGGCGACCCTCGTTAGAGCCGCGGTTTAATCCCAACTCCCCGGGCACTAATTTCTCCCTTCTCTCCCCTTTTTTTTTTTTTTTTTTTTTTCTTTTCCCCCCTCTCTTCAATTAACGGCTGGAAGTGTTTCAGGTTCTGGCAGCGAGCTCTGGACGTCGCTGTGAGCGATGGCTCCCGCGGGCTCCGTGCCGGTAATTTATGGGGCTGAGCCGCATAAATCACGGCAGCGAGCGGCTCCCGGACAGCTGCATCCCCCGGGGCCGGCCGGGACCCCGGGCTGCCCCTGCTACCTGCTGAGTGACGCCGAGCCCCGGGGGCAGCGGCCCAGGCAGGCGCTGGAAAAACCCTTCACCTTTTCCACCCTCCTCTGCAGCTCCTCTCGCATTCCCGGCCTCTCCCAGCCGCGGAGGGGCGGATCGGTGCCCGCAGGGCTTTGGGGCAGGTGGAGGGGGGTTCTTGCGTGAGTATCCAGTTTTGTGGAGGGATCCTAACACGGCAGACTGAGCCGGAGTTCCGCACCCAGAGCTGTCAGGAGCTGCCGGGTGTCCCCAAGGAGCTGCAGCCCATGCCCAGCCCCGAGGGACATCGGGGACAGCCGGGCTGCAGGAGGAGCCAGCGCCGGCTGCGCGCAGAGAAGGGGGCATTTTCGCCTCAATGTGCTGAGCAGATTGGAGCCAGCTCTGGTTAAGTCATTGGCTCTGTTGGGAGGTCTGAGCTGGAGCGTTTCCCGCCTGTGCCCCCTCCCCACGATCAATCAAAGTTGCAGCAAATTAGCCCAGATGCTGGGAGATTCGGTTCAAATCCAGCTGTGGTTTGGATCGCGTTCGCATGCCTGGCTTCATGTGGGACCTGGGCTTTTGGACAGGATACAGCCCCCCGGTCTCTGCAGGGCCCTGTTTCCCAGCGCAGCCTCTCCCCAAAGCCCACACACATGTCTTCCATTACTGCCCTTGGCCAGCGGGGCCGCATCCGGCAGCGCCAGGAGCCTGCAGCCCCCGCGGGCAGCTCCAGCTCCAGCTCCAGCTCCGCCGGGATGGAGCAGCCCCGAAACTGCGCCCCTGTGTGTGCAGGGGGTGGATGGGGGTGGATGTGTGTCTGCGTCCCCTCCACTGCGGGGCTGAGGCTGTGCAACTCATGGCACTGCTGAGCCCTGGGTCACCGCTCCCCTCTCCTGGGCTGTTCCGATGCCAAGGCCCTGGGGCAGCCACGGGACCCAGCCGGGCTCTCCCAGGGTGCCCCCGTCAGGAGAGGATCCCTGGCAAGGGCAGAGGTGCCCGGGCACAGCACAAGCCCGGCTGGGGTGGCTGTTCCTGCTGTGGGTGGCATTGCTGGGGGGGACACTGGGAGTCATTCCCTGTGGGGGGATGCTCCAGTGGCTTGGGGGGGGCCTTCTCTGTGGACTTGGTGGGGCAATGGGACCTTTCTCTTTTGGGGTGACACTGAGAAGACCCTTTTTGCAGAGATGCTTGGTCAGACAAGGGCACCCATCCCTGCAAGGTGATATTTGATGGAGCAGGGCAACAATTCCTAGCGGAAGGATATCCAGGTGCACAAGAGACAGAATCAAACAGCAGGAGCTGAGACTGGGAGAGACCTCAGGAAGTCACCCCAGCCCCAGCAGTGTCCCCAGGGCTGGCTGCACAGGACCTTGCCCAGGTGGTTTGGGTATCTCCAAGGATGGGGACTCCAGCAGCTCCCTGGGCAGCCCAGGCCAGCGCTCCCCTCCCAGTGTGGAAATGCTCCCTGATGGTTGGGACTCAGTCTGTGCCCCCTGCCCCTGGTCCTGGAGCTGGGCAGCAGGAGCTGAGTCTGGCTCTGCCCTCCACACCCTCCAGGGCTGTGCATGCACTCACACGTCCCTGGAGCCTTCTCCCAGCTCTCTGCCTCTCCTCCTCAGGGAGATGCTCCAGCCTTTTAGTCCTCTTAGTGCCCCTTCCCTGGACTCTCTGCAGTGTTTCCATGCTGGGAGCCCAGCGCTGGACCCAGCACTCCAGGGCTGAGCAGGGGGAAGGATCCTCTCACTGCTGCCAACCAGCACAGAGCAGGACACATTCACCTCCTTCATCCCAACGACACAGGGTCAGCTTCTCCAAGGACCCTCAAGGTGTTTTCCACCCAACTGCTGTCCAGCTGGACAGTCCTGGGATATCCCAGAGCTCAGGGATCTTCCTCCCCAGGAGCAGGGCTTGGCAATTCCCCTTTCTGAACTGAGGGGCAATGGGATCCCTTCCTTATGGGGGGGATGTTTGGGGAAAAAAGGGAACCCACCCCTGTGGGGTGATGCTTTGTGGAGCAATGGAACCCCTTCCTTGTGGGATGGTGCCTGAGGGGGTGACAGGACCTGTCCTCTGCAGGTAGATGAGGATCCTGTCCCTGAGGGTCAGAGTTTGGTGAGATTTCCTTACAGTTGATGATTCTTGGGGGCAATTTTCAGTCAAACAAGGGCACCCATCCCTGCCAGGTGTTGTTTCCTGGTGCAGTGGCACCCCTTCCTTGTGGGATGACACTTGATGGGGTGATGGAATCCCTTCTCTGCAGGCAGGTGATGATCTCACCCCTGTGGGATGATGCTTGGTGAAACATGGGGACCTTTCCCTTATGGGTGATGCTTCACGGGGCAGTGGGACCCCTTCCCTGTGGGATGGCACTGGATGGGGTGATGGGACCCCTTCTCTGCAGGCAGGTGATGGTGTCATCCCTGATGCTTGGTGAGACACTGGGACCTCTCCCTTATGGGGGATGCTTCATGGCATCCCTTCCTTGTGGCACAACGCCCAGATTGGCTGAGGAACACTTCCAGCCGGGTGATATTTTGGGGCTTGAGGTGACGGGACCCCTTCCTCTGAAGTGATGCACCGTGGGGCAGTAGGATCCCTTCCTTGTGAGGTGCCATCCAAGCAGGTGAACACCCCACCCCTGCGGAGTCACGACGGCACGACGAGACCTCCCTTCCTCTCCCCCTTCCTCCTCCTCCAACCCCCCTCACCCACCACCTACAGGTGACCTCCCCCTCCCCACGCACGCCCCCGGCTCCCCTCACCGCCTCCCCCGGCAGGGACGCGGCCGTGTCACCGGTGGGAAGCCCACGAGATGGCAGCAACGGGCCGCGCTCCGGGATGGACGCCCCCTGCTCGGGGCTGCGACCCCCGCGCTCCGCGTCCCGCTCGGGGCACCGTGCGCGCCTCGGGGGCACCGGGCCGGGCAGCGGGGGGGTCGCGGCCCCCGGAGGAACGAGCGGCGGAGCTGCGCAGCCGGGTGCGGGTGGGCCGGCCCCGGGTGCTGACTAATCCCGGGCTGAGTCACGGTTGCGGCGGGGAGCGCTGCGGCAGCGATTCCGCACCTCCCCTCGCCGAACCGGAGAGCCCCGACGGGGCGAGCGCCGCCGCTGCGTGGGGGGAAAATAAAGGGGGACACAGGAGGGGGACACCCCCATGTAGCAAAGGGTGGGAAAGGCGATTTGGGGAGTTCTAGCGGGGTGGCAGCGCCTTGGCCGGTGGAGGATGGGGAGGTGCTGGTGGGGCTGGGAGGGGTTAAATCTCCGAGGCGCTCTGCAGGTATTTGGGGGTGCGAGGGGTCGGGGAGTGGGGGGGTCGCGGCTCGAGGCCCCCGGAGCAGCGTGTGGCCTTGCAGCAGCGCGGCCTTGCGCAGCGGCGGATGCTGGCGGGCGCGGATGCTGCTGTCAATGACAACGCCGCTGTTGCTGTGGTTACCGGTGTGATGCTTCGCCAGAGCAGAGTGAGGTCAGACGGCTCCAGCAGGAGTGGGGGGGATGGATGGATGGATGGATGGATGGATGGATGGATGGATGGATGGATGGATGGATGGATGGATGGACGGACGGACGCACAGGTGCATAAAGGGAGAAAGGATGATCCCAAATCCCCCTGGATATGTCTCTAAGCCCATCTTGGGGGGTGCTGGCACTTAGGAAGGAGCAAGGGGCCAAAATTAACTCACCCGTGAAGACACAACCTTCTTCGGTAGCACTGACGGTTTTTGGGGACCCAGCTCTGGTGGGAGTGAGGGCCAGGCCCCATTGTGAGGCTGGAGAGGTCAGCACGGTGCTGCAGTGGGTTGCTCACCCCATGTGTTCTACACTCACCCCCCAGCACTGCTTGTGCTGTCCCATTGTCCTGCAGGGCGCTGGGGTGGCACCCGTGGGTGCTGGTGGCACTGCGGGGACACGTGGGAGGTGCTGCTCAGGACATTGCTGTGGGTGAGGGGTGCAGGTGGGCAGGGGGCACCCCCAGCACGGTGCCCTGGTCTGGGGACCCCTGTCCACCCTCTTGCCACGATGGGGGTCACAGACAGCCCCAAATCAGCAGCCCCGTGGTGATGCCAGGATGGGGCCACGCTCTGGCCTAGCAGGGTGCTCAGGGGTGATGGGCACCCTGGATTCCCATGTGTAATTCCATCCATTCCCTGGATGGACCCCTCTGTCTGGGGCAGGGGGTGCCCCACGCCGCCGTCCCGGGGGACAGGACCCTCGGTTGTGTCCCGGTGTGTGTGCAGCCCCTGGCTCCGGCAGCAGGTGGAGAAGGGATGTGGGGCTCTGGGTGCTGCCCCACCGCTCTCCTCGAGCAGCCACGGAACGGGGGGCGCTCCGGAGGGCCCGGGGGGAGGGCCGGGGTCCTGTTGCAGCCCGGACCCCCTGCCCGGCTCCGGGCCGCTGTCCTCCCCCCGCGCCGATATAAATAGTAGCGTCTTCCCGTTCCCTAAATTTCCTCGCTGACGTAGCGCTCACGTCATTGTGTAGGTTGATGCTTTTCTATGAATGAGCCGAGATCCCCGTTACTACGAGCCCGATCCTATAAAAGCCCCGCGCGCTGCGGACAGCGCAGCACCGACACCGGCGCCGGCCCCGCCGGGAGCCGCGGGGCCCCTGCCCGGCCCGGCAGCCGCGGGGCCCGCAGCAGGTAAGGCACCGGCTGGGCTGGCCCGCAGGTAAGCGGGGACGGAGCCCGGTGCGGGGGCGGGAGGGGGCAGCGGAGCCCTCGCCGCACCTGCCGGCCCCGGGGCGGGGTGAGGCGGGGCGGAGGGCAGCGGGGCCGGGCGGGGGAAGGGGAGCGCTGCGGCGGCGGGGGCGGCGCGGAGGCGCCTGGCGCAGCCCCACGTGCGGGCCGGGCGGCGGGGGCGGCGGGGCCGGGCGGCGGCGCCGGCGGGGGCGGCGCGCGGGGGCGGGCGCTGGGCGCGGGGCCGCCCCGGGGGGGCGCACGGCGGGACCGGCCCCGCACCTTGCAGGGCTTGGGGGGTGCGGCTGCGGGGCCGTGCGTGTGTGCGCGTCCCGCTCCGCCGTGACACCGGAGCCCGCTGTCCCCCCTCTCCGAGCCACCCCCGACGGGACCCCCCGGCCCCATCCCGCCGTGCCAGGCGCTGTCCGCCGCCGCCTCCCTCGGGTTCCCCCGCAGCCCCGTGTCCCCAGCCCGGGTGCTGCCGGCTCCGCAGCCCGGGGAAGGGGGGGGTCCATCGCCTTCACCCCGCTGCGTCTAAAGAGCGCGGAGACCCCGTCGAGGAGAGCCCGAGTCAGAGCGTCGGCACCTTGGCTCTAGACTGCTTACTGCTGCGTAGGGACAGGACAGTAACAGTCTACAGTCATGGCTACTGAAGCATGACCCACCGCCGGCACCGGCACCGGCACCGGCCCGGCCCGCACCGGCCCCGGCCCCGCCGCAGCGCCGGGGGGGCGGGCGCTGTCCGTGGTGCTGAGCCGTCGGGGAGCGCGCCCCGACGGGGGCGGGGGGAAGGCGGGACGGGGCGGGGATGGGGGGGTGTCCCGGTGCCCGCCTGACCCCGCTCTCTTTTTCCCCCCCCGCAGACACCGACCCCCCCACGGCGGACGCCCCCCCCGCCCTCCCGCTGCAGCCCAGGTAGGGGGGGACTCCCGGCGGGGCGGACACGCGTGGGAGGGCAGGGGGCGGGCAGGGGGGTGGGCGGATGCTTCCGATGCTGCCGATGCTACCGACACTCCCCCCCCCCCTCCCAAGCACCGGGAGTCCCCCCCGCGCCGCCGGAGGGGGTCGGGCGCGCTCGCTGCGGTGGCGGGGACGCCTCCTCGCCGTCGCCAAGGCACCGCTGCCCCCTCCCAACCCGCCCTCCTGGCCCCCCCCAACTCCGACGCCGCCCGGGCGACCGTGGCTTTAGATTGTTACTGTGCCGCTGGGGGGGTAACAGTCTACAGCCATGGTCGCCGGGACAGGCGGACTCGCAGCGCCGGCAGCACCGGCTCCCCTCCCTCCCTCCCTCCCTCGCCCACCCCCGGGGGTCCCCGAGGCGGCGGAGGCGGAGGCAGAGCGCGGGGGTCCCGTCGGGGGCGGCCCGCCTCCCGGGGCAGTAGGAGCTCACATGCAGGATGCAGCTCACCGCACATCAACTCTTACTGTTCGGGGGGGCGGGCGCCGAGCGGCTCCTCCTCGGGCAGCGGGATCGGTGGGGACCCCCTCCTCGGAACCCCCATCCTCAGCAGCCCCTCACCTGCCCTCCCCTCGGGGACCGGCCCCGCCGCATCCATCCGCTCGGCAGCCGGGGTCCCGTGTCCCCCCGCCGGGAGGGACCGCGGGCCGTTCACGGAGCGGGGCTGGCGGCGGGGACTGAGCGCGGCCGGCGGGGCCGGGGCGGGGGCGGCCGGGGGCGGTCGCAGGTTGCACAACCCGCCCGGCGCGGCCAGGAGATTCCTGAGCGGCGAAGTCAGAGCGGCCCGGCCTGCCCCGGCACCGGGCACCGGGCCTTCAGCAGCCGGCGGCGACCGGTGCTGGCCGGGCAGGGCTCCTCGTGGGGGCACCGGGGACTCACGGCCCTGGAGATGGAGAGAGGGGGCTGGAAGGGCTGTAGGACCACACAGACCCGGAGGAGAGGGAGGTCACTGCCATGGGGACACCCTTAGGGTCAGGCCCAAGTGAGTGAGGGTGGCAAGAAGGACAGGAAGAGTCCCTGAACAAAAACTTTCAGTCCTGGGATCCTGCAGCTCCCGTGGGCGTCCCATCTAGACTGAGTAGGGGTCATGCAGGGTCCCCTGCCCACACTCTCTCTCTGCAAAGCAGCCCCATTAGGATCCCTCACCCATCCACGGGGTGATGCACCTGGCAGCTCTGTCCTCACTCAGACAGGCATGGCCACCACCAGGTCCCCAGGGGACAGCAGGGCCACACTGGGACATGGGAGGAGCAGCGGTAGCAGGTCCTTGCTGTGCCCTGCCGTGTCTCTTGCTTGTTCCCTGTGACTCCTGCTTTTCCCATCGCTGCTGGTGGTGATGGGCTAAGCACCTCTCACCCCCAGGATGGGGATTTTGGGGCAGTCCCAGCAGCGCTCAGGTAAAACCACAGCTATGTCCAGCACATCCATGCTGCAAAGCTGCCACTGCCACAAAACCCACTTTAAATCTTCTGGGAAACACCTCCTTGTTTACACCCCATCAACAGCACCACAGTGAGGTCCAGGCCACGGTGACACCAGTGTCCCTTCCAGGGTACCCCTGGATGAGGGGACATGTCCTGTGTGGCAGCGCTGTGGCCCCTTGTACCCCACGCTCCAGCCTGGGAATGTTCCAGCTGCTCTGTTGTTTGGAAGGCCAAGTTTCTCCCGCTGACACCCTGGAATCAGTTTTTCTTCCAGAGTCCTTAAAAATATCCTGGATTCCTGACACCAGGACTTGTCTTCCAAGCCGCTGGGCCCGGGGCCAGCCGCCGGCGCCAGGGGACAGAGGCTGTCCAGCTCCCGTGCTCCTCCTCAGCACAGAGACCTCCGGGAAGGAACGTGGTGCCAAGGAGGATCTCAGCCCCCGCCACGGCCTCCTCCAGGCTGGACTGGTGCTCAGCAGGGCACAGGCATGGCACAAACCGTGCCTGACCTCGGCAGCGCTTCAGGAGGGTGGGAAGGGTCTTCCTGGCACCTCCAGGCCGTGACCCTCCAAAGCCTGGCAGCTGAGGACAGGGGTGGACACTGCCTCAGCAAAGGACTCTCCTGGATGGGATTTCCCTGTGCATCCCTGGGAAAGCACGTGGCCCCAGAAAACTTCTAGACAAAACCTGTCACCCGCTCCCGGCTGTGCCAAGTGGCATCCTGGCACCGTAGGAATTTAGGGTGGGCCCGGGGGCGCTGAGCCAGCAGAGCTGGTGGGGGCTGCAGGAAGAGGTGCTGCTGTTGCCCCCCCCCAAAGGCCAGGCAGGTGCCCACTGGCCCCACACGCTGTTGCTGCCATCTGACAGCTCTTGGCGAAACGGCCCTTTGTGATTCAGCCGTGTTTATCCCAGCCTGCAGCCCGGCCCAGCGTGGGTTTCCATGGAAAACTTCCATCCAAAACAAGGAGAGAGAAGGAGCTACAGCAGGAGTGACTCAGCCACAACTGGAAGCTTCTGCGAGTGAAGCAGGGAAGGGGGGGCTGTTCCCTACGGCTTGGTCCTGCTCCAGCAGCGGGGCCCAGGCACGGTCCCGGCCGTGCCCTGCCCGTGCCACCGCCACTTCACAGGCAGGACCTTGGCAGGATTGGAAAAGCCTCGCTGTAAAACCATCTGGGAAACACATCACCCTCCCAGAGTGCCCCATCCCCGCGCCTCTGGCTGTCCTGCTGGTGGGGACAGAGGAGGAAGAGCGTGAGATGAGTAAGGCTCAAACCCTGGCACGAGCCGCACCTGAGGCCAGGCTCGGTGGGACGTCGTTTTTTCCACAGGAACCCCTGCCCGTGCCTGCTGTGCCCCACATGGGTGGCTGGCAGGGTGGGCAGTGGCAGTGACCTCGAGGTGGCAGTGGCATGGGGGAAGGGGTGCAAGGAGCTGGGGAGAGGTGGGAAAACAGCTGGGAGTTTGCAGGGAAGCAGCAGCACCGGCAGCCCTGGCAGCACTGGTGGAGTTTCTGCTCATGCCAGGCTCCTCCTGCCCTCCCCGGGACACTAGGACAGGGCTGGGGGCTCTGCTCACCCAGGGAAGGGGCTGCAAAGCTCTGCCTGGCCAAGCCATGCCCTCCTCACAAGCAGGGCCACAGCCAGGGTCCCTCCTGTCCCTGAGGTCACACGGGTGGCTGCAATGGCTGCACTGGGCTATGGAAAGGCACATCTGGGGACAGGGGTGACATCCCCCCTGCCAAACCACACAGGCTCCTGCTGCCAACACTGGTGATTGTCCCCAGGGCCCTCTCTCTTGTCCCAGGCAAGCGGCACAGCTGCCACCCAGACCCTGGGCTCACTCCATCACCCCCTGTTCAGCAACAGCAACTGGGCCACGCTGTTTTGGGGGTAAAAACCAACTCCCCTGGGCCACTCCGGGTGATGGAAAAGGGAACTCCCCAGCATGATGGAGCTGAGTGAGGGGTGGGAGCACATCAGCCAGTCTTGTCTCCAGGCTCACCCCTGCGGGCAGCCAAGTTCTGTGGCTGCATCCCAAGAGCAGACCTGGATCTGCGAGAGAGGCAGGGGCCAGCCCGAGGGCATCAGGCCAGGAAAGGAGGGAGAGGGCAGGATTCCCACGGCAAACCCCTCCGAGCCGCTTCCCTCCTCCCACCACACCGGGACCGAGCAGGACCTCCCTGCGCTGCTCACACAGGCACCTCCCGCGGACAGAAGTCGCGTTAAATCCGTTTTAATAATTTATTTAAACCGCTACAGCAGACACCCGGCAGGAGCCATCTTTATGCAGACCCCGGGAAAGGGGCAGGAACCGCAGTTCGGGTGACCCATCCCTCCCCGACCCACCGAGCTGTCTGCAGAGCTGGGACCGTGCTGCTCACTCACCGCACCCCGAGCTGCTTCCCTTTCCTTCCTTCTCTTCCCGGGAGCTGCCGGTGCCTGCCCGTGCCCGGGAGCTGCGGGGCCGCAGTGCGGGCGGGCGGCCATGGCTGCGGGAAAGCACCGGGAGGGGGCTCGGCGACAACCGAGCAGCTCCCGGGGCTGCGAGGGGACAAAAGCTCCGGTGCGTTGTCACAGCTGGTCGCTGCGCTCGGCAGCCCCAAAACGCAGCCCGTGGTGTCACCAAGGGGTGCAGACACCCCACGCCTTCGCGGCAGATGTGACACAGCCCACGTGGAAGTGGCACAGGCGGCCAGCACTGCCCGAGCCCCCCCAGACCCGCGGGGCAACAGCAGAACGGGGCTGGGCTGCGGGGAGACAGCCACATCCTCCTGCCAGCATCAGCACGGCGTGCAAAGCGGGGCAAAACGCGATGGGGCTGAGAGCTGTTCACCCTCCTGTGCTGCTGTGGGGCTGAGCTGTTCACCCTCCTCTGCTGCTTTGGGGGCTGAGAGCTGTTCACCCTGCAGTGCTGCTTTGGGGCTGAGAGCTGCTCACTCCTGCCGTGATGCTTTGGGGCTGAGCTGCTCACCCTCCTGTGCTGCTTTGGGGCTGAGAGCTGTTCACTCCTGCAGTGCTGCTCACTCCTCCTGTGCTGCTTTGGGGCTGAGCTGCTCATTCCTGCAGTGCTGCTTTGGGGCTGAGAGCTGCTCACTCCTGCAGTGCTGCTCACTCCTCCTGTGCTGCTTTGGGGCCGAGAGCTGCTCACCCCTCCTGCGCTGTTTTGGGTCTGAGAGCTGCTCACTCCTCCTGTGCTGTTTTGGGTCTGAGAGCTGCTCACTCCTGCAGTGCTGCTCACCCCTCCTGTGCTGCTCTGGGGCTGAGAGCTGCTCACCCCTGCTCTGCTGTTTTAACCCTCAGCACTGCCAGGCCCGTTCCCAGCTCAGTGAGCACAGCAAAGGTTTCAGCAGCTCAGTGTCCTGCAGCCTCAAACAGCTGGCACTATGCTGCCCTGCTGCTCAAGCAGGGGGAAAATTCGCGTTTTTTCACCCCATTTCCCTCTTTTACCAGCTCTACACCCCCAAGGAAAGCTGTGGGTAGAGAAGCTCTGCTAGCTCTCCTCTCCTGAGATTGGTGCCCAGTGCTGAGCTGGGCAGGAGCTGAGCAGGACACCTGCAATTGTTACAGCAATAAAGATTTTCCTGTGCTTCTGGATAATACAGAGCCACAAACAGCAACAAGCTTTTCTTGTTCATGGAGGCACTTTGTGCAGGGAATATTCAACACATGCACATTGAGCCAGCAGGCATTTCATTCCTGAAACAAACACCAGCCCTGGCACTGCCAAGGATGAGAGAGAGGGTTTTCCAGGCCCAGACCAGCTGGAAGCTTGGCTTAACAGATATTAAAAACCACGAGGTTTTGGGGTGTAAAACTGCAAGAGCTCTGTGCTCTGCAGATACTTCCTGTGGCTGAGCTGAGGAACTCTCCTTTTGAGCAGGTGTTGGACTCTCTGAAAGCACCTTGCCCACAGAGCAGTGTCACCCTCCTGCCTTCAACCCCCTCACTGTCACACCCCCACACTCGTGTTCTATATAACTTTATATACATACATATGTATATACACACACATATATATACATATATATTTTATACTGATGTATACAACAAAGCTGAAAAAAAGGGAGATAAAAGAACCATTGAGCCTGGCCTGGGTGAACACTGAAGAGCAGTGAGCTGTTCTCTGGTCCCTCTGGAGGCACGGAAACAGTGAAGTTTCACAGGATGGGTGGCTGCACATGGCTCACCAGAGCCCTTCTTTATTACAGAGCCCCTTCTCGAGCCTCCCCAGCCTCTGGGCGCTCGGCCTGGCCCTGCCCGGGGCAGAAGCGTTCCAGGAATTCCAGGTAGGCTTTCTTCTGCGCCGCAGCCGCGGGGATGAAGTGCCCGCCGGGGTGCGAGAGCACCACGGGCTCCACGAAGCACTGCGCCAGCTCCCTGCTCAGCGCCGCTGCGATCACGGCGTCCGTGTCGCCCACGACGTGCAGCGAGGGCAGGGCGATGGGCTCCCGGTAGAAGTGTCCGTGTGCCGGGGCGCGGCTGGCGAACGCGGCCACCAGCACGGCGAAGGCCACCGGGAAGCGCGGATCGCCGCGGGCCCGCAGCGCGCACACCATGGCGGCCAGCGCCGCGCCCTGGCTGAAGCCCAGCAGCCCGTCGAAGGGCCCGTGCTCCGCCAGCGCCGCCGCCACGGCCGACAGCGACTCCTCCAGCCCCGCCGGAGCCGCGGCCGCTTCGCCCGCCTCGAACGTGCCGGGCCCGGAGAACCACCAGCCGCGGGGGGGGTCATCCCCGTCGGGGTCGTCCTCAGCGCTGGCGGGCAGGCGGTGCGGCGCGTCGATGGGCACCAGCTCGGCGCGGCCGCGCAGGGCCTTGCGGAGCGCGCCGGTGCGCTGGCGGAGGCGGCGGGCGCTCTGCCGGTACCCGTGCAGCGCCAGCAGCCGCAGCGGCCGCGCCTCCGCCATGGCCGCGCCCCGGCAGCGCCACTTCCGCCTTCCCGCCGAAACGCCGCGCGCTGATTGGCTGGGCAGACGAGGGCGAGCGGAGCGGCTCCGCGGAGCTGACGGCGCCCCCCGGCGGCGGGAGGTCACCGGTGGGTGTGAGGATGGGGCAGCCCCGGCGGGGCGGGCGGGACGCGACCCCCGGTGAGACCCGGGCAGGGCGGCAGCACGACCCGGTCCTGCAAGGGGCAACTCCCCGAGGACAGCCGGGGTCGGTCCTTGCGGGCAGCGGTGTTGTCGAGTTACGGGGTGCGACCCCATCCGTTGCAGTAGGGGGTCCCGGTGGTGCTCACATCAGCGGTGCCCCCGCCGCTGTCCCCGCCAGGTCCCGGAGCGCGGCAGCTGCGGGCGACACTCACGGGGCTGCGAGGTCCCCGGTGCTTGGCTGCTCCCCACCCTCGGGCGGGGCGGGGGGCGCCGGTGGCTTCCCCTGCAGGGACAGGGAGGGTGAGGGATGTCCCAGCCGCGGCCGGAGCTGCCATGGGCCGGTCCGTGTCCAGCCCGCAGCACCCCCGGGGAAAACCCCCCCAGGGATCCGCGGGGCTCGGCAGGCGCTCACTCCGACACGGCTGCGGGGACCCGCGTGTCCCTCCCCCGGGCCGGGCTGGCACTGTCCCCGTTACTGCTCGGTGGCAACGACACCACGGGGTGGCGCTTTCGGTACGTGACACCGAGCGGCACCGGGCGCTCAGCCCGTCCCGGTGCTCTCACCGGCCCGAGGGACCGAGCGGGACCCTGGTGGTGTCCCCCCGCTGCCCACCTGTGCCGGCCGGGCGCGGCGCGGGGGCTGGGCGCCACCGTGGTTCACCGTCCACGGCCCCAGGGACTGGCTGGCATAGAAGTCCATGGGGTAAGGCTGCTGCCACTCGATGTCCTGGAGAGCCACTGCAGCCTGTGGAGAGGACCAGGGATGAGTCCGCAAGTGGTGCCTGCACAGGGCACGGCTGGGGCAAAGCTGGAGGCACTGGGAATCCCACAGGTTTCACAAAATATTGGATATCCCAACAGCATGCCTGGAATGTGCACAGAGCACAGGTGCAGAGAGGAGGGGACACTGTCTGGGGGCAGGGACATCCCCAAGGCTGCTCTGGTGCATCACCCCAAGCCAGGACCGTCCCCCCAAAGCAGAGAGGGGTGCTCACCTCATAGGGTGTCAGCAGTGGCTTGCTGAAGGCTTCTCCCCAGTCGATGGAGAGCCGGGGACAGGCTACCTGCACCCACCTGGAAGGAAATGTCACAGTGGGGACGAGCGTTTTGGGAAGAACAAGGCACAGTGAAGCCCCTCAGCAGAACCCCAGAAGGTCCCCACTGTGCCAGCACCACCCTGGTAAGGACAGCCATGTCCCTTCCCTGCAGGACAGAAGTGTCAGGGACAGCTTCAAGCAGGAATTGCACAGGGATGGGGCACCCTGGGGCTCGAGGGGGGTCAGCAGCACTCACACATCCACTTCTGGGAAGAGCTTTAACTTGCTGGGGAAGATCTCAGACAGCAGCACCCGCACGTAGGGCCGGCCCAGGGCACGGAGACGTGACTCCAGGTGCTGCAGGGGAAAAAGGCACCTGGCAGGGTTAGGGTCTCCCAGCAACACCCCCAAGCCCTGCCCACAGCCCCTTCCTGGCCATCAGACCCTCTGTGGGTCCCAGCTCTGCCCCACGTGTCCCCTTGGCAGTCATAGGCCAGACTGTGGCCATGGCTCCGGCTTGTGCCCAGCTCTCCCCAGCACGTGCCTCAGCCTAATGAAGTAATTACTGCTCAATGACAACAATCTGTTCTCGTTAGCGGCTGCCTGCCCTGGGACACCCGCCTGTCACGGGCTGGCTGCAGCCAGGGCTTGCAGGAGGAGGAGAGGGGCCAGAGATGTCCTTGTCCTCCAGAGGTGGCACAAATCACCCCCTGCCCAGCCAGCCCTGGCCATGCCCACTGTGGAAGAGCAGCTGGGACCTTGCTGCCCTGCCTCAAATCTCACCGGTGGCCACCCCAGCACCTCTGGGTGTGAGCAGGGCCACCATGCTCAGAGGGCAGAACTCTGCTGTCCTGCTCCCCTCTCCCAGCCGGGGCGCAGAAAGCGCCAGCCCGGCAGCTGAGCAGGGAGGCTGAACCTGATCGCAAGTTCATCCAATTAAAACAAACCCAGCCAATTAATTGCCGAGCTGTCTGGGCGAGGGGGGGGTTCTCCAAGACTGGCCAGCTCTCCCCAGGAACGGCTTTAATGAGCCCTTGTCCAGCCTCCCTCATCTGCTGCTAATTGCCCACGCAGGCTGGGGCCAGTGGCCACGGATGGGTTGCCAGCGGTGCCACATCCACCCTGGCAGCGATGGTCCAGCCCTTCCCCACACCCAACAGCAGCTCCTGGTGCCCAGTGGGGACATTGGGCAGTGGGGCTGGTACCTGCAGGATGCTGGGGGAGCCCTGACGTCCCAGCGTGCCCAGGATGAGCCCCCATGAGCGGGCAGAGCTGGCAGTGAGGATGGCGTCCTGCCGGGCGCGGTGCATGCGCTCGTGGCTGTAGTGCTCCTGAGAGAACACTTTGCTGTAGGGATCGTACCTGCAAAGCACAGCCAGGCTCACACGGGCTCCATCACCTGCCCTCCTCCCAGCCATGCCTGTCCCTCATTAGCACTAATTGCCTCCCACAGCATCTGTCCTCCTGGCTGATGTAGGACCCAGCCGGCTCGTTAGGGGACAAGGACAGGGATAGGGACAAGTGTCCCACCACAGCACCCCAACGCCCAGCACAGGCTCGGCTCCCTGCTCAGCTTCACACTCAGCTCCCCCCCCCATCCTGGCTCATCAATTATGAAGAATTCTTTGATTTGTTGCTTTGTTTGACGAGGAGAATTTTAATCAAATCCCACTCGGGTTTAGGCAGCTTCACCAGCGCCATAAACCTGACGTGCGCCTCCCGTTTGTAACAAACGACCTACTAGGAAATTCAGATTCCTCCAAATGGGCCCAGCCTTTCACTCCTGATATTTCATCTGCTTTCAGCGGCCTCATCATCGCGCTTTATGGCCTCTGCCTGCAGCAGCCGGGCTTTAATGGCTGCACCTCCACGAGCTTTCACAGGTACTTGTCAAAATGTTTATATTCAGCCGGAGTAAATGGCTGGTGTTCATCTCCCCCAAGCACCTCCCCACCCACCCCGTGGCCTCTCACCTGCCCATGCCTGCTGCTGGGGGGCACATGGGGGCACAGATGGGGAGGTCCCCACCATGGGATTGGAGCCTGTACCTGTATGCAGGTATCCCTGGGTTGGCGATCATGATGGACTCCAGGTGGAAGCGCCCGTCGCCCAAATACCTGCAGAGAGGGGAGGGAGAGTTTTGGCATTGGGAAACAGCAGCACCCTATCCATGTGTCCACTGGTTTTCCAAACTGCAGCACAGTGGAGATGTCAGGAATTCAAGCTCCTGTGGTGGGACCCAGGGGCAGCAGGCACAGCCAGGGCTCCCTGGCATGGCAGGGCTGGAGAGGCAGCCGTGCTCAGAGCAAGGAGGGGTGCTCACACCAGCACGGGGCGGCTGGGAGCTGCTCCATCTCAATGGCTGGTTCTAGACGTTGCTGCTTCCATTTCTAATCGGATTTCCAGTCAGCAATTACATTTCAAAGCCTTTCATTCAGCTGCCCTAATGGAGTGAGGGCCTGGAAAATGAATTCAGACGTAAAACTTGACTAGATTTTGCCCTTAATTGGAGAATGACATTTTGGGAGATCAAAGCTAATTTGTCTGCAAAAGTTAGCCCCAGAGACGGTGCAAAGAAGAAAATAATAATGCAGGGAGGACACAGGTAAGGCCGAGTGCACCTGCGCGCGTTGGTACCGCACTGCTGCTCCTGTGCCAGCTGCAGGGACCCACTCTCACCCATGCAGTGCCAGCCTGGCTGCCCCTGGTGTCCTTGGAGAGACAGAGAGTGGCTCAGGATGAATCCACAGCTCCCACTGCCCCTGTGTCCAGCAATGTGGAGCCCAGCTCCCTGCATGGCCGTGCTTGGAAAGGCGCTGGTGCTGCTGGCTCCCGGCAGCGTGGGCAAGAAGGAGTTCAGCAAAGCCCAAACCCACACCTGGGCTCCCCAGCTCCCCCCAAGGGTGGGGTCCTTGTATTTATTTATTCTGCAGCACACTGTATTCACAGTACATTAAGCATTTCCATTACCTAAAATAATTAGGTGATAGGAAGCGAAGTGCTCCCTCTAATTTGCTGTCCTTAAATAAAATTAATGTTGCTGTGATGTTGGGCCCCGGCCATTTGTCTTTTCCAATTATCCACCCGCCCTTCCATCTATTATCTATTCTGATATACGACTCAATTATTTCCTCCCTGCTACAAGCACACGCCACTTAAAGCAGCGTGAGGAGCTGAAGGGGGCCCATCCCAGCCTGTGGATCGCCCTAAAACTGCACAAAACCAGGCAGGGGGTGCAGGAAGGATGGCAAGTCAGGGCCAGGCAGGAGGGTGCTACAAGCACACATCACCTAAAGCAGCATGAGGAGCTGAAGGGGGCCCATCCCAACCTGTGGATAGCCTTGAACACCCTCTAAAACTGCACAAAACCAGGCAGGGGGTGAAGGAAGGATGGCAAATCAGGGCCAGGCAGGAGGGTGCTACAAGCACACATCACCTAAAGCAGCATGAGGAGCTGAAGGGGGCCCATCCCAACCTGTGGATAGCCCTGAACACCCTCTAAAATTGCACAAACCAGGCAGGGGGTGCAGGAAGGATGGCAAGTCAGGGCCAGGCAAGAGGGTGCTGAAGGACCCCGGGTACTCACACAATGGCATCCGTGTCCTGAGCGAGCCGGGGTGACGTGCAGCCCAGGATCTCTCCCGGGGACAGTGGCTTACACTGGGGCACACACACCTTGTACTGGGAACGCAGCTCCTGTGACACTGCCTGTGGGAGATGTGGGCTCAGCAGGGGCAGGAATAGCACAAAGGGTGGCTGAGGACCCTTGGGGACACCCAGCCCTGGCAGTCCCAGCTGTTGTGGAGGGGAACCAGCCCGCTTGGGGCGGCACCAGGAACGGCCCCCGCGCGCAGCCGGGGATGCTCAGCGAGGCTCGACCAAAGTATCAATTAAAAGACAAGGGAAAAGGCTTAACGCTTGGATGGCCCCGTGTTTTGATAGACACGGCTCAAGAGGCTCATTCATCTCCTCCCCTCCTGGCCAGCCGGCCGTTGAGGGGCAGACAGACAGAGCCGCCGGAGCTCCCCCGGCCGCTGCCGGCACTGCATCAAAATGCCAAGTGCTCCACCGCCTGCCCTGACATTTCCAGAGCAGCTCCCGGGGGAGCAGGGGAGGGGTGCCGCCATGAAACATTGATCAGAGTTATTATAAAGTACTTGATCAACGTTCTGGCAGCACCACATTATTGCAGAGACTCGTCAGAGGGGAACCGGCTCCATCAGCACCCCGGGGCAGCCGCGGGGCTGGGACAGGGAAGGGCTGAGCCACAGGAAAACTCAGGGGGAGACAAAAGCCAGGGATTTGCACCCCACCTGCAACGTGGAGACAAACTGGATGGTGCTGACCAGGGCCAGGGAGGTGCCTGCTGCAAAGTTGAAGCGAATGGTCTCAAGGAAATGGGATGCATCGATCTTTATGTCCACAAACACATAGAGCATCTTCAGCCCCTGGGTGGAGTCGATGGGAACTGGTGACAGGAGGAGACAGAGTCTGAGTGGGGGTTACATCAGGGCTCCAGCGAGCCCCAAGCTGTTGCTGCCTGTTCGTGGGGCTCCCTGTGCCCCAAACTGCCCTGGCACAGGCAGGCTGGGCTGTGCCACCCCTCTGCCGTGCTGGCACCCAGGGCAGGGGGTGCAGATGGGAGCCACAGAGAGCACCCGCTCGTTTCTCTCCAGATAATGGCAGCCTGGGGAATCAATGAACACAAATCTAATTACCCCTGGTGCTAAGAAGCCTTTGTCACCACGATTAAGTGAATAATTAAAGTACACAGAGTCCACATCGATCCACAGCTCCATGTTCACTTCCCATTTTGGTGCTCTTTGCCTGATCACAATTAAGTGCAAATTACTCCCTCCTGCGGGGCACGTGGGGCTGGCAGGGAGCAGGAAGCATCGTGTGCCTCACCATCGGCCACCCTGCTGACAGGATCACTTTGGGCAACTCAAAATGAGCCCAGCATCCTCACGGCAGCCCGTGGGTAACCCAGGGTGCCCTGTGACCCACCCAGCTCTGCCCCGTGACCCACCCAACCCAGAGCAGGCAAGGGAAATGAGGCCATGAGCAGCAGATGGCAGCTGGTGTGGTGACAGTCAGCGTGGCAGTGCCTGCCTGTCCCTGCAGGGAGCAGCTCCAGCTGATGTGACCCCCATTCCCTGGAGCAGCCTGATGGATACGGCCCCTTCTTCCCCTTCCTGCTGTTCATTCATGAGCAGCAGGTTACAAACCAGGAGTTTTATACTCCCTGTTCCAGTGGTGCCCATAACCCTCCTCCCGTAACAAAGCACCTAGCACACATATTTATCACCAGGAACGCTCACACCAGCGTGGCTTTCAGGACAGAGTTCTCAACTGGGGAGTCAGTATTTCACACAGAGCCTGATGCAATTCTTCAAACCCATTTATAGGGCCCCATAAACGTCCAGGAGGGCTGCCAGGTGCTGGGAGTGTGGCAGCAGCAGGGATGCACACACCTCCTACTCATTATGGCAATTCTGCAGATCCACCTTAAAACCCAGAGCGTCTTATTGTTATTTTTGGGCTGATTCCATCCTGGGTGGACTTCAAAGTTAGCAGCATCTGGGACAGCAGCGCAGTTTCCATGGCAACTGGATCCAGAGTACTGTCCGCCTGGGGAGCACACAGCCTCCTCCTCCTCCTCTCTTCCCCGCCCAGCCTGCACTGTACCCTCAAAGCTGCCTTTCCTGGCCCTGGGGCAAGCGGTACCCCCAGGCCCCTGCTCTCCTCTGCCACCATTCCCTTTGTCATCACTCCTCAGAGGCCAGGTGGGGAGCAGGAGCAGCCTCATCCCCTGGGCCAGGGGGTCCTGCCAAGCCATGGCCTCGCTGCTCTGCTCTCGGGGACACGGCTGGAGCTGTGTGTGCTGCTGCAGCAGCTGAGCAGGATGAGCACGCCCTGCTGCACCCCAAATCCTGCCTGGGAGCAGCCACCCAGCCAGCCCGGCCCCATCCAAAGCCAGCAGCTGAACTGGAGAACAGAAAGCCCTTTGGGAAGGGATTAGCCTTTGGCACTAAGTCTCTGAGCTGGCATCCAGAGGGGTGTGGAGTTGCTCGGTGTGGCATGGGCACAATGACACACACGGGCACCCCAGCAGCACCCTGGGGCTCAGTGTCACCTACTGAGGCAGCTGTGTCCATAGTGCACCAGGAAGTCGGCGCCCAGGGCCCGGGCCGTGTAGTCATCCACGCAGCAGGCGCCGTAGGTCACGTCTCCCATCACCACTGCCTCTGCATCCGTGAACCTGCGGGAGGGACAGCACCGAGGGTCACAGCCGTGTCACCACAGCCCAGGTCCTGCCCCCCAGCCCCGTGGCGTGTCACCACGGGGGGACCCCGCGCCGCCACCGAGCCACGCGCCGGAGAGGACAAGCACTGGCTACTCTCCGAGATGTCAACATGATTAAGCTGGAGAGCGGTAATCCGCCTCTTCAATTGGGTAAAGCTGTTTGCAATTCAGCGGATTATCCACTCATCAAACAATACGCTGCCAGATTCCTAATGCTCCAGCAGGGAGAGCAGCAGAGGGAGACCCGGCACAGCGTGGTGCCACCACTTCCACCAGCCAGCCCTGGGGACTGGAGCCACCAGGATGGGCTGTCCTGGTACCCCTTGTGGTGCCACCGCTTCCACCAGCCAGCCCTGGGGACTGGAGCCACCAGGATGGGCTGTCCTGGTACCCCTTGTGGTGCCACCGCTTCCACCAGCCAGCCCTGGGGACTGGAGCCACCAGGATGGGCTGTCCTGGTATCCCTTGTGGTGCCACCGCTTCCACCAGCCAGCCCTGGGGACTGGAGCCACCAGGATGGGCTGTCCTGGTATCCCTTGTGGTGCCACTGCTTCCACCAGCCAGCCCTGGGGACTGGAGCCACCAGGATGGGCTGTCCTGGTATCCCTTGTGGTGCCACCGCTTCCACCAGCCAGCCCTGGGGACTGGAGCCACCAGGACGGGCGGAACAGCTGTCCTGGCATCCCTTGTGGTGCCAGCCAAACCACCACCACCCCATGGCTGTGGGCACTGTGTGAGCTGGTGAATCCAATCTGCACCTGGCTGTGTGGCCAAGCTGTGTGACCTCCAGAAGAGCTGGTGCTTAAGTGGCACTTGGCACCAAGAGAAAGCACCAAACCACCACCGGTGCTGTCCCCTACCCCCAGTGCTCCAGTCCACACCCAGCCCGTGGGTGAAGTGGCACACACCAGCACCGAGCAGCAAAGCCAGGGCTCTGGCATCATTCAGAGGCACCACCTTTGTGGGTATTTATGGCACCATTTTGGGGGATTATTAGCTTGGCTACCTTCCCGGGGAGCTGCCGCAGCAGGATGAGAGCAGGTATCGCGATGACAAAGCCCCGTGCCTGGAGGGGCTGCTTAAACCAGATGCTAATTCCTCATTTAATTGAGGCAGCCTGCTGTAGCTCCGTGCCAGCGGGGTCCCCCCTGCTGCTGGCACCGGGCACCAGGGCAGGAGGGGGCCCTGGCACAGCGTCACCCCCTGCAGCACCCATGCCTGGCCGGGGGCCAGGGTCCCGCGCTCCCCCCGAGCGCCAGGCAGGGAGCGTTATGTCGGCGGCAAGAATAGAAATGGTGGGCAGAGCTGGGCAGATGGCAGAAGGTGGAGAAATGGCGGAGCGTGCTGAATATTAACAGCTCTGGCCCCTCCATCAGTGCCCGGGGAGGGGGAAAGGGGAGCAGCAATGCTGGAGCATCCCCGAGGAGGGGGCACAGCCACCCTCACCTCAGTCTGGTCTGGGCAGCTCCTGCTCCCCAATGGTTGGGGAACGTCAGAAGATGGGCAAGATCCTGCCAGCGCCCAAATCCCGCCATTCCTCACGGCCAGCGTGGCCTGGATGGGAGGATGGCTCCTCCACTGCCCACGTGGGCACACCGTGGGGCTGGGGGCTGCCACTGAAGGTTCCAGAAGGCTCTTCCCACCTTTCCGAGCCCCCAGCCCCCTCCTCTAATGAGAGGTGATGAGATGAACATGAATCAGACTCCACACATCTCAGCAAAAGTGGAAAATTATTCAGCTCCTTAAGATTCAGGATGGGGAGGTCTGACTCAGAGCGGCAGCCAGCGCCGCTTAATTTTTTATAGATTAAAATGTATGCAAATTGGCCCAAACCCCAGAGAAAGTCCCTGGGGGTGAAGAGCAAGAAAGTGAAATAGCAACAGTGGAAGGAGGAGGGCAGAGGTGCCCGTGGCCCTGCCTGATGTGTGGGGCTGCAGCTGGGCAGGGAGAGATGAGGCTGAGCCCTGCACTGGCCGTGGGCAAGATTCCTCCTCTGGATGCAGGGAGTGGAGTCGCAGGTGAGCAAAGATGCCACGGGATGGTGCCTGGTGAGGAGGGAACCCTGGCAAAGCCAGGAGCCTGGCGGTGCTGCAGGAGGGGCTCCAGGATGGCACACACCGGCTTCACCCGCTCTGGCTGGGCTGGACAATCGAGCGGAGCCGTAATCATCTCCAGAGACAAATCAAAGGCAGGCACCAGGGCCTCCCCTTGATGTTTTAATCAGTTCAGTGTCGCCAGAGTCTTTCATCAAACTACAGAGGAAGGAAATGTCAATTAGCAGCCACCTGCCTCCAACGCGGGCTGGGGAGCTGCTTCCCAACCAGCCCGGACCAGGCCGTGGGCAAGGGGCAGCCACAGCAGCATCTTTGTCAGTGTTTTGTGTCCCTGGAAGTTGTCACAGCCACGGATGGGTCCCAGCAGCGTGCTGGCAGTGGTGACAGGGATGTCCCCACCCAGTGCTGAGATGCTCATTACAGCTGGGAGCTCATGAATATTGAACACGTGGGGAGGTTATTCATCTTTTACGTCCCGCAAACCCCCGGCTCATTCTGAAAAACCGCCTGGCCTTAGCATTTTTCTCATCTCCCCCTAATTCATTATCTGCTCCTTTAAACAGATGGCTCCCAAAATCCCATTTATAAAGAGCCATGTTCAGCACTGGCAGGATGTGCCCCAGGGCAGGCCAGGTCCCACCCTGATCCCAGCTGGGACCCCAGACCCTCCCAGCCCTGCTCCCCAGCACAGGATGGAAGCAGCAGCAATCCAGGGACAAGTTTTGGGGCTGAAAACGCTGGCTCAGAGACATGCACACGTGGGGCCTGCGTGTCTCCAAGCATGGGGTAGCCAGTTCCTGTCACCTGAGCACAGGCACTTGGCTGGAGCAGCCCTGATTTATCCCAGCCCCTCGAAAAATGAATGAGAGCATTTGCTGCTGGCAGGAGCGCGAGGTCCCTTGGCAGCGTGTGAATGATACAGGGCTGGTCCTCGAGCCATGAGGCAGAGCTGCTCTCCCCGGCAGGGACGAGTCCTCAGCCCCTGTGTGCCCACCAGCCCTTGGTGGGGAGGGGATTGAGGGCACTGGGCTGAGAGTGGCCAGTCCTGGCACCCCTGTGCTGTGAGAGGATGGAGGCAGCACTGGGACGCCAGGGTGCCTGCATGTTGTGCTGGGGACACGGTGCTGCCCCTTGCCTCACAGCCACCTGTCTCACCTGCACGTGGCCCTTCAAATACCCCACAACCACCCTATAACCACCCCACAATTGCCTGCCCTGTGCCCAAGCCCAGCGTGTCCCAGGACACCCGTGGGTGCTGCTGTCCTGGGCTGTGGGGGCTGAGCCCAGCCCTGGCTGAGAACAGTGCACTCAATTAGCAGAGAAGCCCATCACCAAGCCCCATTACCAGACTCCCAACTTCATTAGCACAGGGAAGGCTGCACATAATGAAAGTAATGAGTTTGAGGTTTTATTGCAATTGGTGCTGGAAGAGCCTGGCTGCAGATGGAGCCCCACAGAGCTTCTGCAAGTGGGGCGTGATGGGGAGAGGTGAGTGTCCCCATAGCCCCCCAGGAGGAACCATCTCCAGCTCAGTCCCCTCCCCTGAGGGACTTCCCACTCTGTCATCACTGTAGGTGGCAGGGCAAACACCACCTCTCAAGGGGCAAGTCCCAGGGCACCCCAGCTTTGCTGGTCGGGTAGCAACAAAAAAAAACCAAAATAAGACAAACTAAGGGTCACAACAGAGAGCTCTGTGGGATACAAGGAGGTGGCATGGGGCACTGGTGGTGGGCACCACACTGTGCTGGCACATCCCAGCCCTGGGAGGTGCCAGCCCTATAGACCCCACACATTCCCCCCAGCCCAATCCCCCTGGCGCAGCCACCACCCGGGTAGAAGGTTTTGAGCATCTCCAATGAAGTGAGAACTTCATTCCTCCTAATGATGCTGTTGTGTGGTTAATGACAGTGATTAAATTCCCCTGCACAGTGTGCACCCGCTGCCAGAGCCTCCAGGTTGTGCTGAAAAGGACGAGGGAAGGCAGTGCTGGCCAGCAGAGCCACGGCACTGTGCAGCTGAGGCCAGATCCTGATCCCTGTTAGTGTCCCAGGGTGGCCTTTGGGACCTCCTGGTGATTGCTGCCAGCTTCATCACAGCATTCAGTGCCACACTGCTCAGTGCCACATGGCAGAGCTGCCTGGCCAAGGGACCTGGCACCTGCTGGCACTGGGAATGGGCTGGGCACACCAGCCATGGCACTGGGCACTGTGTGGGGCACACCATCCATCAGGGCCTCTTTTGTCCTGGCCATAGTGGGGCATTTCAAGCTCTGCCACAGCTGCTGGGCTGTGCATACAGATGTTTAACTCTTTTATTGTTCAACCAGTGCCACTCCAAAAAGTCCCTGTCTGCTCCTGAGTCAGCAGGATGAGACTGGGATGATCTGTGCACCTCCAGCACCGCCTTGCATGGATCTTCAAAAGCCACTGGGAGTTGGGAGGTGTTTAAAAGGCACTGGGAGTTGGGAGGTGTTTAAAAATGTGCTTAAAAGCCACTGGGAGTTGGGAGGTGTTTAAAAGGCACTGGGAGTTGGGAGGTGTTTAAAGCTACGTCAGGGCAGCCTCTGCAAGCATCAGGACACCCCTGAGCCCCCCACCATTGCCCATCCCCACCACCCAGCCCGGGCTGATTAGCAGGAGCCTCTCACCCCGGCGTGGCACAGGAAGACAGAGGGATTAGCAGCTGCGAAGCCCGACAGCCGACTTTATTAACACGGAATCAAAAGCCCAGCTGAGAGCCCAGCTGATCCGTCTGCTCCAGCCGCGGCAGGGAGGGGAGCAGGGGCCCGCTCCTGCCTGCACAGCTGGGGTGGGGGGACACGACTGCCACCTCCCCGGCATGACAGCGGCTGGGCTTGGGGGGGGGCTGCCCCTCCCCGAGCTGTGGTCCGAGCTCCCCCCACGCTGCCGCCCCCCAGCACGAGTTCCTCCCCGCCGAATTGCATCAGCCGTGACAAACGGAGCCAATCTGGAAGGTGCCGCGGCAGTGTCGTGATGTGGCGCCGGCAGCCAGCAGACCCCGGCCCCGATGTCCTCCCCCCCCGGCACGGCTGTGACAATGACAAACCTATTAAGCGTAATTAAGTGGCCTCACACCGGTCAATGCTCCGAGTGTGCTCTCGGTTTCAAAGGCTCCAGGCTGAGAAGCCCACCGGCCTTTCTGGCGATGCTTCGGCTGCATCTCCATCCCCGCAGCCCCTGGGGGCTCGGCCAGCGCCAGGGCAATGCTGGGAAGCTCCGACCTGGCCGCCCCCCTCCCCTCCTCGCTCCACGGAGCTCTCCCCGGGGGCCTGCTCACTCCCACACGGCCCCGAGGGACGTGGTGACACTGCCATCCCACGGCGCGGGGACAGACAGACGCACAGCGAGCAGCGTGTCCCCCTCCTGCGGTGCGGGGGAGTGAGGCACATCCCCGCTCCCGGCTCTCCCAGCAGCACCAGGCCACGGCACAAATACTCTATTAGAAGGCAGCTCCAGCAGAAGGGATAAATATTCTGTCTGAGTGGCAGCTGACAGGGCTCCAGTTCGACCCAAACACACACAGGGGTGGGCACTGTCACCCCAGGGGCACAGCCCTGGGCACGGCTCTGCAGCCAGCAGCAGGGAATGCAGGGCAGGGGGAACTCACCCGGGGAAAGGGGCTGCTCGCTGAGCAATGCCCCCAGTGGGCACACAGGTATTCCTGTCACATCCTCTCTGTCACCAGGAGGAAGGGGACGCCAGCCCAGGGCTGATGGTACCCCAAGCCCCTGTCCCCAGCCTGGTGACAGCAGCCAGAGCACACACAGCTGCAGCGATTCCTGTCACGGATGAGGCTCATCCGGCCCCAGCGCTGGGTGAGGAGGGCCGGCAGGAGCGGGTGGTGGCCGAGCTTCCATTCCACATTAATGCTGGCCATGAATATTAATAGCAGGAAGAGGCAGGAACTAACGAGGCCACCTGCCGATTCACACCTCACCTCCAGCAGTGTGGCTGGGTCCCCAGTGTGTCCCCAAGAGAGTGGACACAGGGCTGGGCTCACTCCTGCCCACAGCCACTATCCTGTGGCTGTCAGTCCACATCCCCAGCCAGGGTCACGGATGGCACCCAGTGCTCCCAGTAAGGGATTGGCAGTGGAGCATCTCTGGGTGCTGCATGATGGCAGTGAGGGAAGATACAGCCCTCCTGCTCAGCCTTGAAGCCATCCCCCATCCAAACACCATCCCATCGGTGCCCCCACATCCCCTCCTCCACCCACGCAGCACCCCCTCACCAGCCCAGCGAGGATGCCAGCACCCCAGAATCCAGCAGCACCCTGGCATTCAGCACCCTGGAATGCACCATCCACCGGGAAGTGTGGCTTAAGGTTTCATTCAGATAAAAGAGCCCCTTAATCCGCTGCCTTTGAAGTCGGAGACATGAAAGCGGCTGGGTGCCAAAGCCGGAGAGGAGGCAGCTCCACTTAAAGGGACAAACCCACGCCGAGCTGCCCACACTCGCACCCATCCCCTGCCCCCCCGCCCGTGCCCACCTTCCCACCCAGTGTGGGGAGGCGATGGCAGAGCGGGGACAAAGCCCGCGGGCACGGCTGCCTTCCCACCCAGCACGGCAGCCAGGCAAGGCAGCTGCTAATGAGTGCCACGACCCCGATGGCAGACGAGGCACGAAGTGCTATTAGCACTAATTCATTGTGCTAAAACACAGAGGGGCTGCGGAGGGGGCTGCGGTGGGTGGGGAGGAAGGCAGAAGCGCTCAGCAGGAAAGAGATCACGGCCAATTTCTGCAAGGTGCCTGCATCCACTGTCACCGCACTGCCCAGCTCCCCTCCAATGCCTCAGCCTCGCCTCTCAAGCGGCTCGGAAAAATCAAGAGGAGCCGTGGCCATGGGGTCACCCAGCAGGAGTGACCCTCTCCGTGCCACCAGCGTGGCCTCGAGCCTCCCCTGCCGCAGCGGGGCTGCCCCTGCACATCTCGGCGGCTGCAGCGGCAGGACGAGGCCGGGGAGGAGGCTGGGTCCCTGCCGCAGCGCTGGCCCCGCTGCCGGCCCTCCCCGGGGCGCTGCCGGGGCACCGGGCTGGCGTCAGCCGCTTGTTAACACGGCTGCTCCCGGCTCCAGCACCCCTGCGGGGCCCGGCACGCTGAGCCTGTCAGCAGCTCCCGGCACAGCGCAGAGGGGAGGAGAAGCCGAGCTGGGCTGGCACCGAGCCGGTCCCTGTCCCCAGGGATGGCAGCAGGTCCTTGTCACCCGCCACAGCGCTGCCCAGCCAGGTTGTGGCCACAGCCACAGCACCTCCTCATCCACAGCCCTCTTCCTTCCAGGGGCCAAGCCATCCCCTGCAGTATTGCCCATCCCCTGGGCAGCCCCACAGGGAAAAGCCGTGCTCTTACCGCTCAATGATGTCAGCGATGGTGCAGGCGAACATGAGGAGCCCTTCTGGCATCTGCAGGGCCACTGGGAAGAGAAACAGCCACGGGGTTAGGAGACATCCTAAAGTGGGAACCAGCTCAAGGTGCAGCCACAAACCACCCTCCCCAGACCAGGCAGGTGTTGGCCAAAAATCCCTGTGGCTCTGGCAGCTGGGGTGCAGCCTGCCCTGCCTTGGGCTGCATCCACACCTCATCCCTCTCTGAACCCACTGACACTGCTGCTCTTTCCCACTTCCCACTGTAATGACTTCCAGATTTTAATTATGTGCTGCACAGCAAAAGGGACTTTCTTCTGTTTATTTTAAACCTGCTCCTAATAATGTAAACGTGTGCCCCTGGTTCTCCTGGTACAAGAGTGAATAATCATCCCCTGTTCAGCCTCTCCGCATCATTCACAATTCCACATCCCTATCATATCCCCTTTCGTTCACCTCTTTTCCAAGCTAAAGGATCTAAACCTATTTAATCTCTCCTTATACAGAAGCTGCTCCAAACCTTTGATCATCCTCAGTGCCCTTCTCCACACCTCCCTCGCAGCTCCTCTCTCCATTTCAGGAGGGTGGCCAGCAACAGCCGCAGCCTTGTGCCTTGCAGGAATTTATTCAACAACAAATTCATGTTTCCTCATTTGCTCCCTCCTCACAGAACAATCAGAACAATCCCCATTCCTCCAAAGGCCAGCAAACTGCCCAGTGCCTGGGCTCCACGGGCTGGTGGGGAGGAGCAGGGACCATGATGGAGGAGGTAAATGGAGGAGGCCCCACTAATCCTGTTGTTCTTTCACCTCCCAATCCCACTAAGATATCCCAGCTTCTGTGCTATCTATCCAAACACTCTCTCCAATATCCCTGTGCTTCCAGGCCCAGCCCAGGCCAGCGTGGAGCTGTGTGAAGGCCTGGCTCCAATCAGGCAGATCCCACCCTGTTCCAACCTGCAGGAAAGCTGCACATGCTCTGCCAGCAACCTGACCTGGCAGGGATGAGGTTCCACATCCCAGCATCCCCCACTGAGCCGATTTGAGCCCATTTTGGCCCATTTTGGGGCTACCCTCCACCCTAGATCTGCAAAGAGCAGCTTGGCAGGAGGTCACTCTCCACCACGGGGAAGAGGGGGTGCTCCCCAGCCCCCCGAAGCCCGCAGCAGGCCGGGCACAGGCAGGGCTGGCTGCAGCCCTGTGGGAGGCTGCGTTCCCCCAGCAACGAGCCCCTGGCTGCTCTCTGCACACGCGGATTTTTAAATCCCAGCACGGCTGGCTGCCTGATGGGCTCGGCTCCCAGCTCGGAAGCCTAAATCCCAGCCGCATATTTACATTTAATTAGGAGGTGCCAAGCGGCAAAACACGGCGAGGAAAGGCAGAGCCAGCACGGCCGGGCGGCCCCGCCGCGTCCTGCTGGGACACGCCCAGCCCCGACTGCCACCCCAGAGCCGGGATGGGCAGCGCAGCCCCGCACCCTGCGGCCCTCGGGCACGGCAGCGGCGAGCAGCTCGGCCTCCAGAACATCCTGCCAGCCATGGCAGCAGGCAGAGCCGTTCCCAGGTGGATACAAAGCGTTGCAAACCCGCACGAGCAGCCCCTGCGTGCAGGTGAAGGCAGGGTGGGGACGCTGGTGACACCCGGGGATGGAGGAGGAGGCTCCCAGCCCTGCTCCCCCGAGCTGAGCGCACACCTGAAGGCTCCACAATCATTCCCCTGCTCCTCCGAGGAAGGTTCAGAGCAGGCAGCAGCACGGCCCAGCTCCCTGCCAGCCCCACCCGGTGCCCGGTGTTGTGGGGGCTCCCCCTTGCCAGCGCCAGCAGCGCGTCAGGAAAGCGCAGGGAGAGAGGAGAGAGGCAAGAGGAGCACAGCAGGGACCTGGCCAGCATCCCAGACACATCTCCAGGCTGACAGGTCCACGCAGCTCAACCTGTCCTGTCCAATGTGATTATAATCCAGAGATACAGATCTATTAACCCCCCCGGAGAGGAGCAGAGCTCGCCAACACAGAGCTGAACACACCGAGGGCACAGCAGCAGCTCAGCCCCAGCCTCGCCTGCCCCACAGGAGGGGCTCAGCAGCACAAACCAGCCCCAAACCCGCTCATGCCCCGGGGCAGCGCTCACCCTTCCTGGCACCAGCCTGCCGGATGCGCCAGATGGTCTTGGGGATCTCGAAGTTGTAGTTGGGGGGCAGGGCCAGAGTCGCCTCCCGCAGCTCCGCGTTGCCCAGGATCTCCTCGGGGATCTGCTGGGCCACCAGCCGGGCTCGGGCTGCGGGACAAACGGGGAGAGACCGAAAGGAGCGGTCAGAGGGCACGGCACGGGTCACCGTGCTGTCCTTGGGTCACGGCTCACACCTCTGGGGACAGTGGGGAACAGGGCCGGGGCCTGCCCTGCACGCTGGGGGCAGAGTGCTCTCGCTTTCTGGGGGACAAGGCGGATTTTTTAGCCCAGAAAGCGCCGCAGTAACGATGTGAAACCCGGTGAGTGCAGCTGGCTGAACCCACAGCGAGGGCACAGCACGCACAGCCCCTCAAGGCTCATCACCAGCACCCCGCTGACACCGTAATGCACCCCGGTTTCCCCAGCAAGGGGATCCCGTTATCCCACCGGGAGGGAGCCGCCCGGTGCCGGCTGAGCCATCCCCGGGAGCCTCATCCCGAAGCCGCCCCCCGACAGCAGCCGCCCCCCTACATCTCGGCGATGCCAGAGTGCAGCGGGGGAGTGACAGCAGGGGGATTATTCACTATTTCCAGCCCAACACCGGCGCTCACGAGCCACCGAACCCTCCCCGCACGGCCCACGGCACAACCGACAAAGGGCCAGCTGGGCCGGGCCGGCGGCGGGGGTGGCCGCGACGGTGGGGGAGCCACCTCCCGCCACCGGCCGGGCCTCCCCCGTCGAGGCAAGCAGCACGGCGGCCGGTAGCGGCAGCAGAACCCCGCGCTGGAGCGGTCCCGGCGCACCTTTGGCCGGCACCGGGGCCGCGCTCCCGGCCCGCACGGGGGCCGCCATGGCTGTGCGCACGTGGGGGCGGAAGGCAGCACTAAGCGATCCCCGCGCAAGGCCGGAGCAGCCGCCGGCCGAGAGATCGAGCTCGGGAGCGCACCGGGCGGGCCCCGACGGGACGGGACGGGCGGCGCGGACAGGCGGGGACCGAGCGCTCTCGGCACGGTCCCGGCGGGACGCTGGGAGTGCAGTGGGGTGTGACAAGCGCTGCCATGGCAGGGCTGTCCGCCCTTCACGTCGGGGACGTGGTGCTGCCGCATCCCTCGCGGTGCTGAGTGTTTCAGGGTTAACCTGTCCTAACGTTAACACGGGGACGGCACCGGCACCGTGTGTGACCCCCTCATGCTCCTACGAAGCGTGGGGCAAGAGGGGCCTGAGGGTAATGGGGACCCCCTGGAGATAACGGGGATCCCGACAGTGCCGTGAGGACAGCGGTGCTCCCGGTGGAGTAACGGGACACTCTTGGGTCAGTGGGGATAACGGGAGTCGTGGTGGGACAGAGGGAAGGAGGCAAGAGGGACCCTCGAGAGGCAGCAGGGACAGTCTGGGGTCAGCGGGGACCTCCAGGGGACGACAGAACCCCGAGGAGGCAGCGGGGACCCCCCGATGAAAGCAGCGATCCCGACGGGGCGGGGGGGACAGCTGCGCTCCCGGGGGCATAACGGGGAGGGGGCGGGAGGGACTGTCCGGGGACAGCTCGGGGACACCGGGGTGTCGGGACCGCGGCGGAGAGCGCGGGGACAGCAGGGATCGGGACACAAAGGGGACAGCGGCCACCGGGAAGCAGAGGGGACAGCAGAGCCCCCCGGTGACCCCGGTGGGACGGCGGGGACGAGAAGGGGCGGAGGACACTGTAGGGAGCGGCGGGACCGTGCCGGGGCGGCGAGGACAGCGCGGACAGCGGAGACCCGATCGGACGGCGACATCTCGGCAGGACACGGCGGGCAGAGGGGACGATACGGGGCCGAGGGGACGGACGGTCCCCGGGGAGCGGCAGGGACGGCGCTGGGCAGGCGGGACAGCGGGGACAGCCGTGATCACGGCAGGCTCGGGGCGGCGCGGCGGAGCCTCGCTGCGATAACGGGGCACGGTGCGGAGGGCGACGGCAGAGGGGACAACGGTGTGCCGGGGGTGACAGCCGGTCCCGGGAGCACCGCAGAGCTGGCGGGGGGCGGCGCTGGGCCGTTCCCCCGGCGGGGCGGAGGGAGGGCGGCGGCGCGGGGAACGGGAGCAGCGGCACTTTCACGAACTGTCCACGGGAGGCGGGAGAGGCGGCGGCGGCGGCGGAAGGGGGGGCCCGGGGGGGGCTCGCCCAGCCCAGCCCAGCCCGGCCCAGCCCAGCCCTGCCCGCCCCGTCGCTGCCCCGCCCCGCCCTGCCCAGCCCTGCCCGCCGCTGCAGGCAGCGCGGCACCGGCACCGGGCACCCCTTTATAGGCTCTGCCCGAGGGGGTGGGGGGCGGCGGCGGCCCCAGCCCCGAGGGGGCGGCTCCCCCCTAAAAGCCGGCGGCGGGACGCGCGGCGGGCAGAGGCGCGGCCGGCGCTCCCCGGTGCTCCGGGGCCGCCGCTCCCCGGTGCCGCTGCGGCTCGGCCCGCCATGCCCCCGCGGGGGCCGCTCGCCCGGGCTCCGGCTCCTCGTTCCCGGTACAGCAGCAGCCGCCGCCGCCGCTACCGCTCGCCGCCGCCGCGCCCGAGGCTCTGAGCGCCGCCGCCGCCGCCGCCGGGAGACCGCGCCCGCCCCGGCTCCAAGATGCTCCGCCAAGGTGAGCAGCGCACCGGGAGGGCGGCGGGCGCCGCGGGCACCGGGGGCAGCGGGGCCGGCCCCGAAGTTTGTCTCCCCGCCGAAGTTGGGGCCGCGCCGCCGGGCGCCCCCCGCCGCCACCGCGTTACCGGCGCCGCCACCGAGGCTCGGGCACCCCCCGGGGAGCGGCACCGGCGGGAGCGCGGCGCGGCGGGGAGGCGGGAGACCGGGAGGAGCGACGGGAGGCAGGGCGGGCGCCGGGTCCCGCAGGACCGGGGACGCGGCGGGTCCCGCGGGTGCCGGGCTACGGCGGGTCCCGGAGGCAGCGGGCATGCGGCGGGAGCGGGGGGGGTCGGTGCTCGTTCCTCAAAGCGAGGGAACGGCAAACGGGGCTCGCCGGGGAGCGCGGGGGGCTCGGCGGGGAAGTTGGGGCTCGCCGTCCCGTTCGGCCCCCCCCGAGGAGAATCGCTCCGCTGTGACATCACGCGATTTCCATGGCAACCGCCTGGGACATCATCGGGGAGCGTTGTGACATCACGGCCGGGGCAGCCGCCGGCCCTCCCGGGGGGTCCGGGACGGTGGGGAGGGGGGGGCAGCACCCCCGGTCCCGCTGCACCGGGGCCGGTGCCGGGAGATGCTGGGGACAGCGGTGACATTGGGGGGGACCCGGCTGGACCCCCAGTGCTGTCCCGTGCCCCGGGGAGGGGGCGACAGCACAGCCCCAGGCCCGGCCCTCGCCAGCGGCAGCACATGCCCCTCTCTGCGACGAGGCTCGGGCAGAGGGGAAGGTACCAACACTCTGCGTGCAGCCCCTGGCACTGGGGTGCAGCCCCCCGGGCGGGGCAGAGCCCCCTGTGCCACCCCCGGGTGGCTTTTCCCGCTGGGGGAAATGTCACCTTGCGGCGGCGTGGCCTCGCACTCGGGTGCTCCTTCCTCCGGCTCAGCTTTGTTTGGTGTGTTAACCCAGCCCGGCGGATGAGTTGAGAACAATCCCCAAGCCTTTGGAGCTGTCCTGCTTTCCAGCCTCGATTCCCAGCCCTGCTGGAGGAAAAGCTTCATCCGGGCTGGGAAATGGGGAGCCTGAGGTGGAGGCAGGCGGCGAGGCTGCCGACAGGGCTGCATCCCACCAGGGGTAGCCTGTTAAGGTCAAGATCTACAGCTTTCATTTGTGGAGCTAGAAAAACAAAATGCAAATTGAAGAGCCTGTGGGCTAAAGCAAAACCTATTCTTAAAGTTTTTTGTCTTGTTAAGCAAGGAAATAGAGTGCCAAATAGGCTTTGTTAAGTGGCAGTCTAATTAATAATTTAAAATCTTGTAGCTGTCTTTCATTAGAATTTATCTGTACATCAACCACAAAATCAGTCAAACACACTCATTTATAAGTTAATACCGTTCCTGAATAATTCAACAGGCAGGCAGAGGAGGCCTCCATCCTGCCACAGGTTCTCCCCTCCCTGCCTCACCGTGGCCAGGTGTCCCTGGGCAGGGCATCCCTGTCCCCAGCATTTTCCCCAAGCAGGGTGTGGAGGGGACATCCAACACGTGGAGCAAGGGGACAAGGGGACAGCTGCTGCTGGGCCACTGGGGCTGGGCCAAACCCCTCTGTGGGGCTCTGGGGTGGCTGATTTTGTCAAGGATGGTGGCAGCGCGGGCTGATGGTGGCACTGCCACCACCTTCTATGTCCCACTGCCACGGACCAGGCTTGAGGCTGGGGCCATGGCAGGGCTTGAGGCAGCAGGAGCTGTGCATGGTTGTCACCTCCAAGGGAGGCAGCAGGAGCTGTGCATGGTTGATACCTCCAAGGGGACAGCTTCACAGGCCAGTGCCACACGGTGTGCAGCAGGATGGTGGCAGCGTGGCCGAGCGAGTGCTGCCATTCCTGAGGGCATTTTGGGCCTCTTGCACCCCGTGAGCTTCATCTGCGCAGTCACTGGTGGGGTTCAGGGCGGGTTCTGAGCGGTGGGATGTCACTGGTGTGTGGCAGTGGGTGACAGTGTGGGTGCAGCCCCATCCTGGCTGAGGGTGTCACGGCCTTGGCCGCAGGCAGCCGCAGGCAGGAGCGCAACGCTGGCGATGCAGGAGAAGATTTCCAGGTCAAGGATGACACCAAGGTCATGGGCAGCCACATCCCTGTCCCTTCCATCGCTCGTGCCATCAGTGGAGTGTCCAGCCTCCGTCCCTGCCTGCCAGGGCAGCAGCCAGTGGGCAGGGTGCAGGCGCAGGCTGGACTGCGGTTCTTGCGCCAGGGATCCAAGAGCCCAGAAACCTTTCTGCTTATAAAAGTTTAATTTCATAAAGAGCTGATAGGAAGCCACAAGCTCTCTGTGCCCGCTGAAGCAAGGGAGGGGGTCAGGATGTGGCCCAGGCTGTCCCTGTGGTGGTGCTGGGGGGAGCAAGGAGAGCTCAGCCTGCCTGGACCTGGAGTCAGATTCAGGATGTGGAGGAGCCGTGGCTGCTCAGTGACCTGCACTGGTGGAGCCTGGCAGGGTCAGAGCCATGGCCATGCTTGGCTGGATGTTATTCCCCCTTTTTGCCTAAAATGCCACACCCAGTGCCCTGCAGTCCCATCTGAGTGCTGGAAGCTGTGTGTGACACTCCAGGTGGCCTCGAAGCGCTGCCCTAAAAACATCAGTGAACCTGCTGGGGAGATGTGAAAAGATGCATTTTCCAGCGTGATTTCACACCCATCTTGCCCTGAAGCAGTGCTGGAGCCAGTGGCACAGGCCAGCAGCAGGGGCAGGGGGGCTCCACGGTGTGCAGCATGAGGCCATGAGTGGGATGTCATTGCCTTGGGGCCGGGCAGGAGCTTGGGCTGCTGGAAACTGCTGATGGGATTTGACAGCAAGAGCCAAAATCTTGTTTGAAGGCAAAAGCCAGGCAGGGGAGTGTGGGAGCCTGGAGGGACGTGGTGGTGGTGGCCAGGTGTGACCAGGGCTGTCTCCCACTGGGGTGTCCCCTGCTCCTGGCAAGGGAGTGTAGAGGCAAAGCCCCCCTCGCAGAGAGTGACCCAGGACACGGCCACCTCAGCCCCACGTCACCTGTCCCACACTGGGGCACCCCTGGGTGACACTGCCACTCACCCCCACCCCAGGGAGCCGCTCCAGTCTCCCCCAAACAGCCCAAAAACTCGGGCTTTGTTTGCCAAGTGCAATTCCAGGGTTCAGCCACGATCAATAGAGCCTTGGGTTATTAAGAGCAGATTATGTTTGCAGAGCACTTTGGTGGAGCAGCAGCAGCTCGGGCACCCACACCCCAGCAGTGGTGGATGCTGTTTGGTTCCCAGAAGGTTGGGATGGGTGAGGTGCTGCCCTCATTCAGAGGAGGCTGAAATCTGATTTAGGAGCAGCTGCAACAAGTGGGAGGCTGCAGGGAGAGCCACGGGGCCGGGAGCAAGGGGGATCCTGGTGGGAGCCAGCGAGGAGGAGCAGGGTGCAGGGCACGGCCTCAGCAGCACCGCTGGGATACAGGACCATCCCTGTCCTCCCCTGCGAGGCTGCTCTTCCCCTGCTATTTTGGGTGAGGCTGCTCGAGCCCAAGGTGGAAAGAGCTGGCTCAGCCTCAGGATCCTGTGCCAGCAGCAGGGCCGGCGCTGTCCTCGCTCCCGATGTCAGCACCACGTCCCATCTCCCGAAGGGAGGAAGCGCCGATCCCACCGATCCCCCCGTGCCATCCCTGCGGAGCAGCATCTCCATGGAAACCCACAGCCCGGCAATCGGAGGGGGGACACTTTTAGGAGTATTATTTTTACTGATGACAAATGGTGAAGGCTCGCTGCCGACAGAGGAGATGAGCCCATTCCTGGGCATCGCCTGCTTTCCCCAGGGCCGGTTTTGGTTTTTCTCCTGCTTTCCCTGATGTGCTGATGGGGGTGTTAAGTGCGGGCATGGCGAGCGGCAGATGCAGGACGGGGAGATGCGGGGGGCAATCTTCTTTGCACAGATTAGGATTTGGGGGTTATTAAGCGGAAAAAGCTCCATTTGGTGTAGAAAGCTCCTTTTCCTTTTGAACAGCATATGTGCCCGCTGGCTGCTTGCTTCCCGGCGGTGCTGGCACAGCGGCTCGGAGCCGGCACGGCAGCTTGGAGCCCGCCCAGCTTTGGTGAGCAGCTTTTAGCGATGCTCCTGCCTGGGCCGGCAGAGCCGTGACCGCCCTGCTGGCTCACAGTGCCCAAAAGCGGCCGGGGGGATTCGGCCCCTGGAGAGGTGATGGCACAGCAGGTCCGTGTAGATCCAGCACGTCCCAGCAGATCCTGTGTGTGGAGAGGGAGCGGTGCTGGGATCAGAGGGTGTCAGAGGCGCTCCACGTGCTCCCGAAGTCCCGACATCGCCATCCTCACCCGGGGAGGATGCAGCCGCTGTTTACTGGGAGGGAATTTGGCTGCTGCTGCTCTGGCAGGGCTCCTCTCCTCTTGGAGCAGCCCTGCAAGCGGAGGGGAGGTGCCAGCGGCTCCGCCAGCCCCGTGTGCCGCACTTGGGAACCGCTCTCTATTTTTTTTTTTATTTTTTTTTTCTCCTCCAGCTGCATTTGCACCAGCGTTTGCATCGCTTTGCTCGGGGAAACCCCATCCCGGTGAGCGCGGGGGCCCCCACGGTGCCACCCGAGGGGCGCACAGCCCGTCCTTGGGCACGGGGAATGTCACCCGAGAATGTCACCGGGCTGCTTTCGGCCCGAGGTGACCTGGGCGAGGGTCTTGTCCATGAGACCTTCACCCAGCCGGGCATCCGTGTGCGTTTGGTGCGTGCTGGCACCGGGCACATCTCTCCTGATGCCCGCGGGGGGAAGGCAGAGGGGCACAAACGCTGCCGGATGCATCCGCTCCTGCATCCCTGAGCATCTCTCCCTCCTTCCCCGCTGCCTGCAAATCCGGCATCCCATCGGGTGCTGGAGCCAGGCACCCTGCGGGAGGCACCCCCGAGCCGGCAGAGGGGCTTGGGATGATCCCCCCTCGGCAGGGATGTGCCGGGGTGTTTGTGCTAACAAGCCCCGGCGTATTATAATTTCAATGGAATTTAAAAAACAAAATAGTCCTCAGACAAACGACTCTGCAGTGCCTCTGCCAGGGCCTAAGATCTGCTGCTATCTATTTTTTAATAATTGAGGGTAATAAATATGTATTTCTTTCTCCTTTCTCTCCGTATGCCGCAGCTTGTCAGCTCCCTGCGTGTCTCCTCTGATCAGACCCCATCTTTGCCGAGCAGGAAAGGAAAAGAAAGGGGAAAAAAAAAAAAAAAAAAGAAAGAAAGAGAGGGGAGAGAGGGAAAAAAAAAAAAAAAAAAAAAAAAAAGATTCTTTAAGCAAAAAGGATTAAAGCCTTGAAAGTAGGTCTACCCGAGCTCCTCGGCTCTTCCTGCTCGCTGCCAGCCGCAGACAGGCTCAGGGACAAGAGGAGCATCCCCAGGTGGTGCAATCCGTGCCCGCGGGGTGCTTTTGGGTGCAGGGCAAATCCCCCGGGGCACGGGGCTGTGGCTGGGCAGAGCCGCTGCTCTGGGTAACTTGGCACAGCGCTGCTCAGAGCCGGCAGATATTCCCCGGCTCGTTATTCCCCCTGGTTTTCAGATGGAGATGTTGGCTCCGAGACGCGGAGGGGGTTTGGCAGTGGGGCTGAGCC
Source organism: Melospiza georgiana (assembly GCF_028018845.1). Lineage (NCBI taxonomy): Eukaryota > Metazoa > Chordata > Aves > Passeriformes > Passerellidae > Melospiza > Melospiza georgiana. The sequence continues at coordinate 8,888,381 of NC_080448.1, read as the reverse complement.
CCGGCCGGGCTCCGGGACCCCCCCGGCCTGCTCGGGATGCTGGGGCGGAGGAGGCGCTGGTGTGAAGGAGGAGGCGGCTATTTATAGCTTCGCTCGGCTTTTGTTCCTTTTCCAGTAGAGCTCCTCTCGAAATAGAAACAGTGCCGACTGCGCGGCCGCTCCCGGGGCCCAGCCTGGGTGCGGGGGGCTCCTCCCGGCCCGGGCTGGGGGGATACCCCGAGCTAGGAGATGAATTTTTGCCTTGGGTATCCCCCCATCCTGCGTCCCTCGAGATGCTGGTGTGGGATGGGGAGTGGGAGCTGCCCCACTGCTCCTCATGCCGTGTGCTGGTGATGATCCTGACCCTGAAGGGGATGAATGGCTCTGAGGGGAGCATCTCTGCAGGGTGGCAGCGCTGGGCGTCCCTTGGGAGAGCAGGTGAATCCTGAATCCCTTGGGAACGCCCTGGTGCGCTCTGTCCCCGTTTTCCAGCTCAGTCCTTTCCTCTGCTTTTCCCTGCCGGCATCCAACAGCACCCCCTTGCTCCCCCCAGCCCCCCCTCCCCACTCCATCTCTGATCAATATAAGCTGGGAAAAACAAAACAAAACAAAGTAAATATTTAATACGATCCAGGGAGCCACAGCGAGCGCTCCCCCCGTCTGTCTCCTGCAGCAGCCGCTCGCAGCAGCTCCCCGGCCCTAATGAGCCTGAGTGCAACAGGGATCGATGGCAGAGGCAACCTCGGCACAGGGGTCAGCTCTGCCACATCCCCCGTGCTGCTCCGGGGCTCAGGCTTGGCCCCCTGCACCCCCCAGGGCTGCCCATCCTCCCCATCCTCTTCCTCACGCCCCGCTTTTCCTCTCCTGCGTTCCCTTTGTCATTCCCGGTGGTGGGAGGGATGGTTCTGCTGCTCCATCACAGCCACACGGGACGTGAGGTGTGGCAGGCATCAGCTGTGGGCTGGGGGCTTCCTTGGGGTGTGGGATGGGGTCTGTGTAGGGCTGGATCCCACATGGGATGAGTATGTCTCACCCCACACTCGGGGAGCAGATCCCTCAAGGATGGAGGTGGGAGCCTTTGGGAAGGCTTTGCCCATTGCTGACCTTGGAAACACACAGGAGAGGAGGATTTGGGGCTTGAGACAGAGCCCAAGAGGCTTTTACAAGGAGCTGACCTGGGGGCTGCAGCCCCCTCTGCCAAGTACCTTTGGAGCTGGAGCTGGCTTTTTAATCAGTGTTTGTGGTGGGATGAGGTCTTTCCCCCTCCTGCTCATCTTCTCACCCCCTCAGCTGCATCCCCTGCTGCCCTCCAGAGACCCCCATGTGCTGACAGAGTTTGGGAAGTGCAGGTAACTGGCAGGCTGCTCCTGGCAATGCCAGCACGGGACATACTTCATTGCCCTCTAGCTCTGCATGTTTTCTGAGTTTGGATGGTCCCTGGTGGAGCTGCCAGATTCCCTGTCACCCCGACCCAGCTGCCCTGCACTGCATGGCCCCTGTTGTGCCAAGGAGAGGGACCAAGCTCTGCCCCCAGCCAGGCATTGCCAAGCTGGACCCTTGCATCCCCATCCTGCCCTGGTGTCCCAGCAGGATGCAGAGGTGGCACACAGGAGGCAGAACCCAGGAGGAACACCAGGCCCTGCTCCTCTGCCACCACAAGGCTTTGCAAATTGCTTTTCCACAGAAAGCTCAGTCGTCCCTGGTAACACCTGGGATGAACCCAGAGCTGAATTCCATCCCTGGGATGCGATGAGAGGAATGCCCAGGCTGCCTGCTGCCCCTCATCCAGCACTGCAAACCCTCAGCCAGGCCGTGCCTGGGCACGGGAGCTGCATTTACAGCTGGAACACAACCCCCAGCGTGCATCTCCTGGGAATGTGCATCTCCTGCAGCCCAGGTGATGCTGCTGAGCCTCGTCCTGCAGCCCAGGGTGTCCCTGTGAGCAGGCTGCAGAGGTGCCAGGGCAGGGCAGGTGCAGCGGTGGCAGCAGGAGCCGGGACAGCGGCGCAGGTCCTGCGTCACAGATGCAGCTTGTGGCAAAGTGCCGAGGAAGTTTTGCAGCAGCATTAGAAAATGTTGACATGTTTTTTGAAACAATTTCAGATCTGATATCTGCGCCAGATTGAGTTTGTAACCAGCTTTATTGTTTAAGCCTGCTGGGATTTCATCAAAGGCGTCTGCTGTTTACCCAGAACCATTTCATTGGAGAAAACAGCAAACAGACCTGCATTTCTATCTGATTTCACTTTTTCCTTTTCCTCCTGAATTTAAGTGCTTGTGAAAAGCATGGCTGATAAGGCAGAGCGGTGTGGATAAATCCCGAGGACTGGCGGTGGATGCTCCACCAGCTGCTCCAGCTTTATTAATAGACTGAAGGCAGTTGCTGGACCAGCTGCTGGGTGCCAGCCTGGAGCCAGGCACCCGCCTTGGGGGCAGCTGGATGTCCCCAGATGGTTTTGGGATCTCCATCCCGGCAGGCTGAGCCGAGTCATGACTCCTCAGGATGCCCAAGGCTGGGAAGAGGATCCACGCAGAGCTGTTTCAGTGCTTTCAGTGTGAATTCAGATTTAAACTGTGAGGGAGCCAATGGCTGTCCCTCCCCAGGGAGTGACCCCAGCAGGCAATGTGCTCTGTCACTCCCTGACGAGCCGGGCCAAGGCAGTGCAGCCTCGGGAAGCAGAGGAGGATGAAGGAGAAACCAAACGAGAAAGGGGCTTGGTGTAAACTGCATCAATCCTTCCCTCACATCCCTGGGGAATCCTGTGGCTGGCTGTTTTGCCCATTGCTGACCTTGGAAACACACAGGAGAGGAGGATTTGGGGCTTGAGACAGAGCCCAAGAGGCTTTTACAAGGAGCTGACCTGCAGGCTGCAGCCTCCTCTGTCACTGCTTTGCTCCAGGCATCTTCCCATGGCTGCATCCTGGTCACCATCACCAGCATTGCATTCTCCAGGCATCTCCCTCACTTGGGGATGGCCTTGGTGGCTGTTCCCACTTTTCCTGGCTTTTGGGACAGAGGCACAACAGGCTGGGGTTGGTGGAGTACATCCCACTGCCTTTCCTGGAGTCCCTTTGGCATCTCCAGCTGTCCCAGGTGCCAGTGACACTCCCTGTACCAGTGGCACCTTGCTGGCACTCCCAGGGCTTGTCCTGCCCATCCATCACACCTGCACAGTGACAATGTAATTTTTATCTCCACTTGTTTATTTCTCAGACAGAACTACTTGTAAATTCTGAGAAGAATATATATCCCTGCCCATGACAGACCCAGCACATGGCGATTAATCTGCCCTCTTAAGACCTGAATACAAAAGTGTCCCAATGTCACTCCTAGATGGGGTGTCAAGCCCTGGGGCAGCACTTTGGGGATGTGCAGGGACCTGGTGGCAGAACGTGCCCAGGTCCTGGTGACGCTTCCCAAATACTTATTGCACCTTCTACCAGCTCCAGCGGTCCCTGACTGATATTCCAGCTCTCCAGACTCAGGCTCCAGCAGCTCTTCTTTTTTGGAAGGTTTATGCAAATAGACCTCCTTCTTTTTTTTTTTTTTTTCTTTTTCTTTTTTTTTTTTTTTTTTTTTTTTTAATTCCTCGCCGCTGCTGCTCTGCTGTGCCCCAGATAGCAGAAGTGCTGAGGACAGGTGTTTGCGTCAGGTCCTGCGGCACCCGAGTCCCGCCCGGCCGAGGGGAGGAGGCACCGAGGGGATGCCCCGAGGGGGAAAAGGGGCAGGGAGCAGCGGGCAGAGGGCAAGGATGGAGAGGGGAATCTCCTTTAATGCACTGCCTAGTGAGGATGGGCATTGATGGCAGTGTGGGTTTATCCGAGCCAAGGATGGAGAGGGGAATCTCCTTTAATGGCTGCGCTAGTGAGGATGGGCATTGATGCCAGTGCGGGTTTATCCGAGCCCCAAGCGTGGCTCTGTCCCCAGGATAGGCTTTGGGGTGTCAATTTGGGCTCTGCAGCATCCCCCAGCCCCAGTGGCAACACCCTCTGTGTGTGACAAAGCCTCTTATTTACAACGTCCTGCTCGGGAGCATCTGGGAAGCGAAGCGCGTCATTTCCAGGGAGAGCAAAAAATGCTGCATATTTCAGTGTCTTTTGAATTTTTTAGGTTTCCCTGAACTGTGCTAATGGGTTGGTGGTGGCGGGGGGGAGGTGAGGGCCCAGCCCAGCTCCCGGCCTGCCTTGCTGCCGCTCCGCCGTGCGCGGCCATCACTGCATTGCTGCTCTTAAAATATTCAGAGCTGTTGGCCACAATTTCACAGCGGGTCAAAGCACGCCGAGCCAGCAAGAAGGAGGGAAAGTGTGACAACGAGATTAACCCCGGCCCAGCAGGCCCCGGCCGTGCTCGGCAGGCTGAGCACGATGTGCTGCAGCCACCTCGTCCCAGGGGAGCGGCAGAGAGCCCGGAGGGGCCACAACACCCAAAACCCCTCTGGCTGCCCAGTCTTGGTGGCATCACCTCTGCCGAGTGGACATGGAGAGCATCCAGACTCTTGCAGGGAGCACTGAGCTCCTTCTCCCTCCTTCTCCAAGTTTTGGCGATGCAGTGGGATGGAGAGCTGAGGATCCCCCCCAATTCTTGGGGACATTTTTGAGAGCCCTCAGTGCTTTTCACCCCAAGATGTTGTGGTTCCCAGGCCTTGCACAACCATCAGTTGGAGCAGCAGATTTACAATGCATAAGAGCAGCTGCTTGAGCCCTGTTTGCTGACAGGGATTTAGTAATCCTGTCCTCAGCCCGCAGTTTGCTCTCGGAGTCCCTGGCTGTGCCTGCCAGGGAGAAAACTTCTGAGGCTGGGGGAAAGAGGTGGAGCAAGGCACATGGTCTGTGCCCACCGTGCAAGGGGGACAGTGGGTGGTGTCTGTGATTCTGTGTGGAGCCTGGGGTGGATGAGGGATGCTGCCGCAGGGAGAAGGTGTGTGCCAGGCTCAGTCCTGGGAGCCACATGTTGTTCAGAAGCTGGAGACCCCCAGGTACTGCCTCTTGCACACCCTTGGGATGGCATATCCTGCGTGGCCAGGTTGTCTGAGGCTTGCTCTTGTGTCTCCTGCACTTTTGCTTGCGTTCTTGGTGGCGTGCCACCAGCAGCACGGATGGCCGCGCACGCAGGCGTGGTGTCACCTGCAGCAAGTGCTGCAGCTGATGGATGCTCTCCTGGGCTTTTGAGGCCACTGTGGCTGATTTATCAGGGTATTACAGTCATGCCACAGGTCTCCATGGACAAGAGGTGTTGTTGGGTTGGGTGTTGTGGCAAGGATTGGCAGTGCTGTGACCATCCTGCTGTCCCAGGCAGCCACCTCCAACCCAAAGGAAACCAGCCCTGTGTGACACCTCTGTCACTGCCTCATTCCCAAAATCACACTTGCCAAGGGCGCAGGGGTGTGTTGGTGTCTCTGCCAGGCTTGTGGCTGCAGCAGCAGTGCCCTCCCTGAGCCAGCCCCGTGGTCACCCTCCTGCACCCTGTGCTGGTGGCTGGCCAAGCTCTTCTCCCTAATTCTCCTTCATCCCTGTTAATGTACCACCAGATGTTCTCATTATCCAGTTAAACATATAATCCTCCCCCGAATCCCACTAAGCTCCTGGCCTCCCCGATACCTCATGGCAGCGCTGCGTTCCACAGGTTAATTATGCATTTTTAATTAATCACCAAGCAGAGAGTGACCCATGAATAAGGGATATGAAGATCCTTCAACTGGGAATAGTTGGCAGATTGTCCCCAGGCGGGGCCATGCTGGTGTCATGGTCTCCTTGAATAGCAAGAGTAGCTCTAAAAATCCCTGGTTTGTGGATCTGACATGACTGGAGGTTGTGACAGAGCTGTGCCTGTGTGGATGGGACCCTTCCTGTGCTTTGTGTCCCCCTCCAAGTGGGGAGGAACCACATCCCCACCAGAGCTCTCTGTGTCCCACCTGGAAGTGATGGAGCAGGCGCAGGCAGGAGGAGGAGTGAGGCAGGGAGGGGAAAAAAAAAATCACATGTTGTTTTAAAAAGGCATTTTTGAGTGAATGCTGAATAGGGTTTGGGAAAATTGCCTTAAAGGCCTGTTCTCTGCAGGGACGGAGCTTTTCATGGAGCAGGAGTATTCTGAAACTTAATTGCACATTTGCACGGGCTAGTGTTTTTATTTCTCTCAGGTCTCCGAGGTGGTCTTTGAAGATTGCTGTCTCTCTGTAATGGTTTTCTTTATCTCAAACAAATTCCGCACACCTGCGAGGTGGAGCTGCTTGAAAGAAATTATGTCGGAATTGGCTCTCGATTTAATAAATCTGCAAATGGAGCTGGGATGCAGGGAGGCGAGGCGGTCGGCGGGGCTGGCTGCGCCTCCTCCCTGCTCCCCGGCCCTCCTCTCCCTTCCCATCTCCACCAGCCTGCTCTCAGCCTCCCCGTGGGCCAGGAGGAGTGTGGGGCTAAGCAAAGCGAGCCCAGACCCTGCCTCTTCCCCCTGCCAGCAGGAAAAAATGGACCCCTCTAATGCCCACCTGGCTGCATCCCCCAGGAACGTGCAACCCTGGCACGATCCCATCTGTGCTTCCAAAAGCTGCCATTAAGATCCCTAGATGTAAAGGTTGAGATGATGGAGATGATACTACCCAAGGGATATTCCCAAGGAATGTCCTCAGGACCCTCCTTCAAGGAAGTTTGGTGCTGTTATCATTCTGGCCTCAGTCTGGAGCTGTGGTTTGCCCCAGCAGCTCCTCCTGCAGCCGCCCATCGCACGCCGCCACCATTTCTCCTTCTCCAGGAATCAGTTCTGCCTCTCCCCGGTTCACCAGGGGATGCTCAGCCAGCTCTCCATTTTGGAAGCAGCTGAAAGCACTGGGGAGAAGCCTGAGGCAGGGCTGTGTGCTGCAGCAGCCGGGGCAGCCCTGGCTGTCAGGCGGAGAGGGATGGGCGGCCACGGGAGTACACAGACAGGTTAATGGCAGCCGTGCATGCTGCACAATTGGATTTCACCTCCCCGCTTCTCAAGGCATCAGCAGCTCTCCCCTGCTCACAAATCCGCCCGTCCCCCTCCTCGTGGGATGAGCTGTCACCCGTGGGGAGCTCACCAAGGGCCACCCCAAACCCTGCCTGCCCTTGCTGGGCTCCCCAGGCTGCCCGCAGAGGCCGTGCCACCTCCTGTGCTGCTCAGGCTGCAGGTGAACAAGGCGCCGGGAGGTTTTATTGCATTGCTGGGTTTTGTTCCACCCTGTTATTGGCCACGATTGGATTTGCTGCCGCGGAGGCAGAGCCGGCGCAGCCGGAGCTCCCTCGCTGCTCTGCTGGGACCGTGACCTTGTCTGGGTGCCTCCCTGAGGCCTCCTTGGGCTGGGGAATTGGGAGCTGGGCGTTGCTGTGCCTCCCACTGAGCATCCCTGCGTGGTCCCGCTCCCCTGCCTCAGCCAAACCCTCGCTCTGCTCCACTTTTGAGCGCTGACCTTGGAAATGCTTTCAGGGAAAGCATCTGCCTTCCCAGCTCTCTGCTCTCTTTCCTACCTGATTGTGTCCCTCTGTCCTCATCTCCCTGAGCAGCTGCTGAGGTTTCAGTGCCTCACCACAGTGCCTGAAGCCCTGTGCAAAGCATTCCCAAGTTTTAGTCACACTCGCTGGCTCATGGTGTCAGCTGGGAAACAGCATCTCACCTTCCTCCTGCCCTGCTCTTGCACTTACGTAAAAAACACCTCAGTTTTCCTGAAAATGTAGTTTCTTGGCTCGTTTTCTCTTTGCACAGAAAGCTGCGTGGCGGCAGAGCTGGCAACATCCCACATTTCAGTGCAGGTGGCCTTGGATCAGAGCAATGCTGTGTGGTGGCACCAGCACAGGACCAGACCCCAGCCCTTAACAGTGACACAGAGCCACTCCTGGCGCATTGGTAAATGCACCTGTGAGGGGTCAGTGGGCAGAGCCACCCAGGGAAGCTGTGGAAGCCTCATCCTCCCTGTGTTGACAGCGAGATCTCTTCTCCCCCACCAGCCGCACCATTGCTGTGCCCTGTGATTGAATTAGGGGGCTGTGCCCACCCCCCTCCCCTGGCAGCCCCGTCCCCGCCGCGCCGGGCTCAGGCTGAACTCGAGAGCCGTAATTGAATAAGGCTCAGGCAGACAGTGCTCCCATAGCCCTCGGGATCTCCCGCCTCTTCCCTGCCCAGCCGAGCGCTGATTGATGCTCCCAGGTGGTGCCTGGGATTCTGCCTGGGATTTGTGGCCTTTTCCCAGAGCGGGAAGCTTGTGGGGTGAGCTGGGAGCAGGAATGGGGTCAGGCAGGCTGGGGTGAGCGTGGTGCTCATGCTTCACTAGGCTGACCCTGTCTAAAGAGAGATGGGGGACAGAGGCACCCCATTCCTGCCAGCAGCTGCTGCTCTCAGGCTACCTGGGCACAAGGAGTTAAGAGCTGCAATTAGTGAAGTGCTGACGGTGGGAAGGTGGGGTGGAAGCAAGCGGCACTAAATGAATCCTGAAAGGTTATTCCAATAAGCAGCAGCAGAGTTTCCAGCTGCGCTCCCTTCCCTGGGAGCCGGGGGACGAGGGAAGGGATCCAGGATCAGAGACACCAGGTGGGATGGAGGGATGTTGCTGGAGGATGCTCAGGTGCCAGCAATGCCTGCTGGAGTGGAAAATACAGCAGGGGAGTTAAGGCAGGAGGGGGAGAGGCCACCACATCCCAGAGACGCTCACCCAGGGGTGTGGTGGGTGAGTCCTGCCCGTCCTGTGCCCACAGTGGCTTTTCCACCTTGTCCAAACCCTGTCAGAGGGTGCACAGAGAGGTTTGGGAGTGGTGTGAGCCACATTGCTGGGGCAGGGAATCCTTGGGGTGTGCGGAGAGGTCTGTGGGCCTCAGGAGGGGCTGCAGGGAGGAGCAGCCCGGGGAAAGGCGTTGTTGTTCTTCCAGCTGAGCACACAGGAGCCAGCAGTGGCCTCTCCCTGCCAGACGAGGCTGTTCCAGCTCTCTGCTGGTGCAACACCACCAGCTATTATTAGACTCCAATTTTCTGTGGGTAGCTCTGAACTCCCCAGTGCCTCCAGCAGCCCGGCAGATGCCAGGATCTGCTGGCACTGCTGGGGACAATGGTCCCTGGTGAGCTCAGTGGCACTGAGGGGTGGCAGAGCCCCCCAGCACAGCTACATGGAGAGCTGAGCACCACAGCCTGGTCTGGAGCTGCAGAGCAAAAGGCAATGAGCTGTCTAATGAGAGGTTTGGCTGATGAGGAGGGCACAGAACCCCTGGAAACACTCCTTGGGTCAGTGGGAGTTGGCAGAGATGCTGCCCTAACAGAGGTGTGGTGTACAGGGCTCTGCATCTCCAAGCACATCTGGATTTCACAGCATCACTCCAAAATGGAGCCACGGCATCCCCATCACTGCCATCCTTGGCAGGAGGCACATGGGAGCACAAAAGGGTTGCGGCACACCCTTTTGTGTGTGCCACAACCATGCCAGAGGAGGGCTGGGGCTGGGCTGACACGGCATCTCCTTGCTCCCACCCTCTGCCAGCCTGGTTTCCAAGCAGGAGTGTTTAAATGCCTTTTATGTTGTGACTCAAATGATGAAAGGCCCGAAAATGGGACTAACAAAGACGAGTTGTACTTCAGAATAAAAAAACCCATGAAAGCAGCAGATGCTGTCATAGGAATAAATTGTATCAACAGCGATCAGATGGGAAGTGAAAAGTCAGAATGGAGTTGTTCTGTCTTTCACGCTTCCAGGGAAAATTTCTGGGTCCATGAATTTACCCAGAATCAGGTAGGATGAAAGACTTTGTCTTGCAAGGCATTTCAAAGGATCTGGGAACCTCCAGAGATGTGGCCACTTGGACAGGGAAGTGGGGCCCCTCAGTTTTAATGAGCATTTCAGTTGCCTTCCTTTATCCTTCTGCCAAGATCTCATTTTTGTTTTCTTTACTTTTCCCTTAAAACCGCTGATTTCCACTCCTTGCGATTTGTTTTAACTTTGCAAAACGTGCATTCGAGCCACACAACACGAGGAGGAGGAGGGCAGAACATCCCCATCACTCCATCCAGCCCAACCTGTTGCTTCTCACCATACAAAACCAAACATCTGCGGCCAGCCCAGATGTTTCGGCACCACCAACCTTCAGCATCTTCCCGGCCCTGCAATGATTTCCCATCTCCCCTTTCCGCCGTGACAGGATCCTACACAGGCTGTAATTAATAGAAATTAGTCTGCCAGGACCTTGCAGCCCCATCCCATAATTACTTGGCCTTGCTGTGTTGGAGGCACAGGCTCGGCGGCGGGCTCGAGAGCCGCCGCTGATGGGAACACATCCCGTTATCAAGCTATTTTTATTAAGCTTTTAATGCAGGCATTTGCGTGGTGCTGGGGGATGTGCAGCATCTCCACAAAGTCCACTCCCAGAGGGATGTTCAGGGGGATATTTTGGGATGGAATACCGGCACTGGAGCTAGACAAAGCAGGATATTAGCAGAGCGCCGTGTCCTGACCGCGTTCGTCGCTTGCGCATTAATTCCCAGCACCCAACTGCTCCAAACATTCAGTTTGCAGGGGGTGAAAAAGACTTGCTGCTCAGTGCTCAGGTCCCCCACATCCCCACACACCCCAAGAGCTGTGTGGGAGAGCGACAATGCCCAATATCCAACTGGGCACATGGCATTTCCTCGCGGCTCATTAAGCCATCCAGGGCCGGCCGGCACAGCTCAGCTCTTCACACTGCTCTGCTTTTATCGCTGCCTTTTTCATGAGCTGGTAAAAAGTTCAGTGCAAAGCACAGGAGAGGTCTCTGAAAGGCAGCCGTGCTCATGACCCAGCATGCTGGCTCCAGTGGGGATGGGGTTTTGCTGGAATCTGCAGGGATTTTCACTTGGAGGGCTCGTGGCATGGCCCTGAGAGGAGACCAAGGGCACAGGGGAAGGTGCTGCTGCCCTTTTTGGGTGTGGGAGAGAGGCCTGAGGTTGCAGGCTGGGCTTCAAATGACGCCAACACTTCTTTTTTGGTTGGGGGGGAAGAAAATGTGACAGAGCCGGCGGCTTTGATGCCTGCCCGTCCGTCTCCTTCCCCCCTGCTGCAGGCAGAATGATGTGCTGCTGAATGAGGGAGAAGGTACACGACAGGCTCCAATTTGCCCTCTTCCCCACCAAACACAAGGACATCCAGTAAATCTCAAATGCAGAAAGGCTGAAGAGGGATGATGAAAGGGAGCCCGTGTGGCACGGCGCAGAATCGGCCTGTGGATCTCGGTGGCACAGGACACTGCTGGGGTCGGGACCTCAGCAGGATCACAAGTTTATAGGACTAATCTCCTCCCTATTAGCCATGCCTGCATGAAACTATCTTTGCCTCCGTGTTGGGTTGCTGTCCACTCCCAGCTCCAGCCAGGTAAAGATCCACCCAGCACATCCCTGCTTTTCCAGAGCCTCCAGTTTTTCCATCTCCTGTGGATGTGCGCTGGATGGGGCAGCCAAGCGTGCGCTGAGAGCCCAGGCAGCTGTCACTTTGCTCTTCCATCTCATATTTGCTCAGTTTTGGCTGCATTTCTGATCCTAAAGAAACCCTCCTGTAGCTCCTGGCCAGCTGCTGGCAGGGAAAGGGGCTGGTGAATCTGCTTTCCCTGCACATGAGCTTGTTCAGCGTTTGATACCGATCTGGCTGGTGCTCAGCCGGGGTGGGTTTTGTCATTTCATCTGCAATTGTTTTGCTGTGAAGCACCTCGAAGGGCTCACTCCCCGGCTGTTTGTTACAAAGGACACCGTTCTTATTACCGCTGTGAATGAACTGCTTTGCATTTCTGTGAATGGGAAGGAAAACTTGTCACCTCAGGACAAAAAGGGAGTGGAAGTATCTGATGATCCCCTGAGACACCTCAGACAATCCACTAAGCTCAAGTCATCCTCCTGTATTTCTTTCCTCGGGGGCAATTGGAATTATTAGTCCCTTCTCAAGGACCTCGAGATCTCCCTGTCCTTTGCCAAATTCCATCCCGGCCTCACTGCAGGATGCTGGCAAGTCCTGCCAGAGCCCTGTCCTGTGCTGGGGACCAGCCTGGTGCCTGCTGGGAGTCAGGACAGCAGTGCCAGGAGCTGGTGAAATCCTTATCCATGCCTGGAATCCTGCTCAGGGTGTTCCCTGGTCCATGCTGTTCTCTCGTGGAGCATCCTGGTGTGCACTGGCACCTCCGGCCTCAGCAGGACCCAGGGATTTGACTCATCCATGCCCAGGGAGATGTGCCTTTCCCTCCAGCATTTCTGCACTCCTAAAAGGCCCCAGAGGCTTTGGAGATGCTGATTGATTGGGGTGAGACACAGGGGCACACTAAACCCTGCAGCAGACCCAGGGAAAGAGGATGGTCTGTCTCCCCTGATGCCCAGGGACAGGACATGTGGGAATGGTTGCACCAAGGGAGGATTAGACTGGAATTAGGAAGCATTTCTTCACTGAGAGGGTGATCACACACTGGAACAGGTTTCCTGGAGAGGTGGCTGATGCCCCAAGCCTGTCAGTGTTCCAGAGGCATTTGGACAGTGCCCTTAATAACAAGCTTTAGCTTTCTGGCAGATGGAGCAGATGATAATTGTAGCCCCTTCCAAGAGAAATATTCCATCCCATCCCATCCCATCCCATCCCATCCCATCCCATCCCATCCCATCCCATCCCATCCCATCCCATCCCATCCCATCCCAATGATCCCATCCCAAAGATCTGTCTCCAGCTGCAGCAAGCAGCAGCCCAGCCTCTGATTTAAACTCTTTTCTCCCAAATCTGAGCTACTGGGGTTGTTCCCTGTGCCTGCAGCCACAGGACCAGCAGCATCCCACTGCAGTGTTCCACCAAGGGCATCCCTGCCACGGAAGGTGTGCTCAGAGCTGGGGTTAAGCAGAGCAGATTATGCTGGGAAAACACACTCTACACTCCCTCTGCTTCTGCCTGTGTTAGTCCTGAAAGAAGCATTTAAATTAAACAAGTTTCTATAGCCAAGTTTCAATCCCACAGCCACTTCCACCATTGACCTCCTTTTTTCCCCCTTTTTCTTCAGCTTGAGAGCGGGAGGAGGAGATGCAGACAGAGAGGAGTGCTAATTAAACAGGGAGTTCCACATTAGGGTACAAATCCTCTGGACTAGCACAAACCCTGCCAATTTCTGCATTTATTTATTATTTTTTCAGTACAATTGTAATTTCCAATGGTGCCTCCAGCACCAGGAGAGAGTTCAGGGGCTGCTCTTGGAGAGGATTAGCACGCTGGAAGCATTATTACTTTCCTTCACTGTGAATTCAGGAGTGATTCCCTGACGGCTGCACTCTATATAGAAGTGAATCGGTGCTAATTTGTTTTTGAGGATCACACATCCACCAACATGTGAAAGACAATCCTGCTTCTCGATGTATATTTTGAGCCAGTGCTACAGCAAACAACAGAAAATAAGCAAGCAGAGCAAGCCAGACCTCCCTCGCCCGGAAAGCCAGGGCTGGAAAAGAGCGGACTTCCATTAATTTTTGTCTGTCTGAGTTGGTTCTGCATCTTTCCAGAATTATTTTGGGGTTTTGGCCCTGCTGCCCGTGGCAATGGAGAGCAGGGCTTTGGCCAGCTCTCACATGGAAAGCCTCAGGGACGCCGTGTTGGACGGGATGTCAGAGAGACTGAGCCTAAAAGGCTCCTTGCTTTTTCCTGTTCAATCATGCTCGAGTTTAACTGCAAGAGAGGAATAAATGAGCTAATTGAATCTGTAGCTATGGAGGGCACCTGGCAGGGGAGCAGCAGCCCCACCACCCATGGCTCCTCTCTCTCTGTTTGTGTGATTCAGAGGGACGTGGTCTGTGGGGAGATATCAGAGCCGGCTGAAATGGAAGACAAAGCTATTGTTTCAAACAGAGTTATTGATTTTTACATTATTACACTATGAAATTTATGGTCTGGTTTCAAACTGCAATAGGAGTTAATGACCACCATCCAGAAACTTCCAGGTGACCTTGGCCTTGACTTTGGTGGGGGAAGGTGAGCAGCTCCAGTTACCAGGTCAGCAAATGTAAATTGAAGTTGCAGCACCCTAAAGGACTGGATTTTGGGGTGCTGCTGGCTCTGGGTCTCCGCCCTGAGCTTGAGCTCACAGCAAACCCCAATCTGGTTGACAGCCATGATGGAGTGAGGAAATTGGACCTTGGGAATTGGACCTTCTCAGCTCCAAACAAAAGTTGTTCCTGCTGTTAAGCCACGTTTTCCCCCCAGCCAGGAACACCTGGATGTCCCCAGAGCTCCTGAGCACGGTTCTCCACCCGCAGCTGGCCTCCTAGCACAGCCTGGCTGCCCAAGGGTTTGCTCCTTCCAGTCACAGCTGGAGAAATGCAAACCAAGGGGCTCAGGGATGGGTGAGGAGCACCCAGGGAGAGGAGAAACCCTGTGAGAGGGGAGAGCAAAGGGCAGTGCCCAGAGCAAGCAGCTGCCTGCAAAGGCCACTGCCCATTCCTGGTTCTAGCTCTCCCATCTCAGTCACAGGATTTGCCCTCAGAGTGATAAGAGGATGTTTGTGCCAGTTAACACATGAGGTACTGGTGGCACAGAAGGGTTTGCAAAGGCACTCCCCAGTCTACAGCCTTTTCCTGGCTTTTCTGTGAAAGGTACCTCCTGATGCATCTTTTGGCACCAGGCTCTTCCCAAAGCTTTCCTTTAGCACTATTCCTTCCAAATTTCCTTATATGCTTCTTCCTATGGGAACTGTGTTTCCAACTTGCCAGCCAAGGAAGGCAATTTCCAGCTGCTGGAGAAGGTTTTTTTCCCTTGTAGTGCCATCTCCCTGGAACATCCCTGATGCTGCACCCCGAGCTAAAGTCGTGTGAAGCCAGTAGCCTCCAAGCTCATCTTCTGCCTCGGAGGTCATAATTGCCATTAAATCACAGCTTGCCTAACCAAATTATGCAAAACCGAAATTATCTCCAATGATTTTTATGTTGCTGAAATGTTCCAGAACTGCCGGGGTGATGACTGGGGGATTGGGAGCAGCTGTCACTCCATCAGAAACCATAACTCCAAACAGCTGGGATCTGTCAGTTATTTATGACACCGGTCGCAAAAAAAAAAAAAAAAAAAAAAAATAAAATAAAATAAAATAAAATGATGAAGGTGGATGGGTGGCTGCCACTCTCTGGCTGAAAAGCAGCTCGTGCAGAAAAGCAGAGCCTCGTGTGCCGGTGCTGGGAGCTGCAGCTGATGTTTGGGGAGCAATCCCAGTGAGGATGCTCCTGCTGCAGGGCCGTGGGGCAGCACCTGAGGGGCTTTGCACAGAGGCTGAAAGGGAGCTGCTGCTCGCTGGGGAATTTAGGCTTTGTGACAGGCAGCATGGGCATGTTTATTTTATCCTCTGTGTTGCAAAGAAAAAAAAAAAAAAAGAAGAAGAAGAGGAAATAAACCCTGCAGCTGCTAAGCAGGGTCTGACACTGCTTTGTCGAACCGTCCCAGATCCTGAGTTTGGCTCTTGGCTCGTGCCCAGTTGCTTTTGCTACTCTGTCCTTGCCTTTCATCGTCCTTCACTTAGCTGATGAAATTGTGAGCGTTTGAGGCTGCTTTTTCTCCCTAAACAACAGTTTCTCTCTATGTGAACATCCAATTCTGAGGTCGTTCCCAAGTTTCAAAGTGTGCTTTCCCCCCCGGGGGTTGCAGTCATGTCTTTGTGCACCAGCTTGTTAGGGGTGGATTTTGAAAAATCCTTTGATAGATGCAGGGTGGGAACAGGAGAGGAAAATCTCTCTGTAGAGCTCAGTGAGGTGCTGGTGTTAGAGCAGGTGTGAGTTTGGCCTCAAAAGAGGGTGAGTGGTGAGGAAGCTTCTCCCTTTTTGATAATCCCGCCTGTGAGCAGATGCTTTGTCCCCACTTGTAGCGCACTCTGGTTAAGTATTATTATTTATATTATGTAGTAGCTATACATAGTGTTTTATGGCAGCAAAGATACATAAATCAGCCACCAGAAGACGAGGGCTTTGCTCTAAAGAGCTTATAAATCTAACAGCTTGAGCAGCCCTGGTAATGGACACAGTAAGCAGGCAGTCAAGTTGCATGTAGACACGAGCTAAGATGGGTCTCCCAAAGCAGATGGTGGGTTTAGGAGAGATTTGGAAGAGAAGCAACCTGCTCCATCCTCGAGAGCGGATTCTCCTGCTGGAGAATTAGGCAGGCTCTGACCCACATAAGCTTGTCCGGGTGGAGAGGTGAAAATATCCATCAGGGAGAAGCAGCCCACCAAGAGGGAGTGCTGGGGTTTGTGCCAGGGCTGCCTTTTGGGGTCGTCCTGCAGGACAAGATTCCCACCATCCTTGTCCTAAGTGATATCTTGGCCACGAGTCTGAGCCTCCTAATGAAAGTAAGTGGCATCGTGTTCTAAAGAAACCGAGTCCCTGCCTGGCTCAGAGGCACAGCAAAGTGTTCTAAACCTTAAAAAGCAAGAAAACTGCCGGGGCAGGTACACCTGGCTCTCTGGAGCAAGTGGCACTGCAGAGTCAAGAGTCCCTGCCGTGGTGGCAGAGAAGTGCTGCAACCCTTCAAACCATCTGTCTTTGATCCTGGGTATCAAACCAGGGTTTTTTTGTTGGGGTTTTTTTTTTTTTTTTCAAATTTCTTCCTGTGCTGGCACCGGCCTGGGAGGAACCTGGTCTGGGCTGGAGAGAGATGTGCAGTGTCTGGCTCCGGGTGTCTGCATTCTTCTGGCTGCCTTCAGCTCCTGCACAAATTGAGGCTTCACGCTAAATGCATTACACTGTATAACAATTAATCCCGTGCTACATATAGAAAGTCCTTACTCATCAATAATGCATGTGGGAGGAGTGATTTTCACTCTCAGTAATAAGGCTAAGACAATGGAAACAAGCAGGTAATGGAGAACATTTATAAAGATGTTAATCTAATAATGAGTCTAATGCTGTTAAAAGTAAGACTGCAAACTGGACGCATCCAAAGATAAATTATTTCAAGCATTCATTAACTGATGCCTAATTAATGCCCAATTAGAGGGATGTTACATGGGAAATGGTTTGGACAGTCAGACGAATTCATTCCAATCACTGAAACCTCAGTCAGAGGCAGGAGGCAGCAGAAGGACTCGGCGAGCAGAGGCCGGGGTGACACAGCACGTCAGTGGGAGAGAGGCAGGAGATAAACACCCCTTTGCTGGTTTTATCCGTGTCAGCAGGGATTTGGGTTTACTCACTCCACCAGCAGGTTCCTGGAGGATTTTTCTGTGCTGCTTTTGAAGCTCTCCCTCCCCGGCGAGCTCCGACATGGGCTGGTGACCCTCCGTGTGCCTCACAACATTTACAAGATGAAGTTGAAAGGGCTGAGTCAGGAATAACAAGTTAGACAGGGTCAAACTCTCAGGAGAGCTGGGCTGGGGCCTCTCAGGGGGCTCCCATGGTGTTTTCCAGTCTGGGAAGCCCAGTGAGACCCAAGAGCTCCTGGCTGCCATGCCTCAGTGGGGTTTGGCTGCTGGATATCCCAGTGCTGGGGTTACAGCCTCAGGAGCTTCATGGCTTCATAACCTTTTTGCTTTTTGGGGATCTCATTCCCGGATCTGAACTGGGAGCAGTGCCAGAGCAAGCCATGAGCAGCTTTTCACAGCACTAAGCAGGCAGCAGGTTTTACAGGCTTGGAAGGGATGAGACCACAGGCCTTGTGTGCATCCACTGGGGAGTCCAGACCTTCATGGAATTACTTTGGGTTGGAAGGGACCTCAAAGAACGTCTAGGGCAGAGATACCTTCCACTAGGACCAAGCTGCTCCATACAACTGGCCTTGGACACATTCAGGGATGGGGCAGCCACAGTTTTTCTGGGCAGCTTGTGCCAGGGCCTCACCACCCTGGCAAGGAAAATTCCTTCATTATACCTAATGTAAACCTACTCTCTATCCAAATCCTGTTCACCCTTTTTTCCTAAGTATCCATCCTTCTGTTTCCCCATTCTCCTCTCTCCCAAGCTGCAATAGGAGGAAAGACATCCCTGTCTTTTCTTCCCCCCATCCTATTCTCAGGAAGCTGAGAGCCAGTAACAACCCCAGCCTATCCTCACTGCCATCCCTGGCTGCAGGAATCCCATCTCTCTCTCCATAGGAGCTCCAGCCATTAACTCAGAGCCGCCTGTTAATTAAAGAGATGAACTCAGTTCCCTCTGACCTTTACCTCCGGAGTTATCCCCGCAGGCAGCGAGCTGTTAAACGCCGCGTTCCCTTTCTGCAGGAACCTCCACCTTGGCCGTGCTCCAGGGAGGCCTGGGCTGCCTTGGTCCATCACCATGCATTGCTAACAGCCTCCTGTCATCACCATCCCTACACGTGAAATCCTGTGTGCTCCCAGATCCCTGCCCAGCTCCACCTCCCGTCAGTAATCCCGTTAGCCTGGCAACTGTCGTGTCACGGAAGAGCGCATAAAACTGTTGTTTGGAAGCAATATGTAATCTTCCAACCTGCTGCGTGTAGCTGGGAGATGGTTTATTGATTCAGACCCTTGTGATTTGGTATTTGCAATAACAGGCTCTGCATGTGGGAGATCGTCACAGCACTTGTGCCTGGCAGGGTTTTGCTAATAAACATCAGACCTACAGAAGGCGCCGTGCTCTGGTGTCACCGAGGTAAGACGGGGGACATGGAGTTGTCCCACCTTGGTGGAGCACATCCTCGAGTTGAAAAACCCAGCAGAACATATCTGCAAACACTGCTTTATCCCTCCCGTCGGAGGATAATCACAATATCCTCAGGACACCGCTGTTTCCCGGGCTGTGAGTGGCAGCCAGGGCTCCCGTTCTGGCAGGGAGCTCTGGGTAGTCAGCACGACGCTCCCACCAGCGCAGCCCCTCGCTCATCGTGCAGAGGCACGACAGCAAAGCCAAAATGCTACGGCAGTGACTTGGAGAATGTTCCTTTTCCTACACAGCCGTAGGAGTTGTCGCGAATTCAGCGTTCCCGACTCACCAGCCCTTTTTGGCAGTGGCGCAGGGATGAGACATCCCTCCTGGTAGCCCGTGCTTCGTTTCTGAAGGGCAGTGCCTGGAAGTCATCCCCCTCATTCCCATCCCCAGGCAAGGCTCCATCCCATGCTTTGGGCAGCGATGCTATTTTTTCCCCTATTAACCGCCCAGTCAGCGATGACTGGCTCTTACTGGTGATTTATGGAGAGTCTGAATAACTCAGTTTACCTAAAATATGTGGCAACTTTGCCTTGAAAGGATAGGGTTAGATGGAGGGGTCACCTGCTGTTAACTAAACAGCAATAGATCTCCATACCAGGGAAAAGGCAACAGCAACCACACAGTTATATTTCAAATACAATTAATAAGAAAACAGTGAGGTTTTTGTGCCTCCAACTCGTATCAGGCTGTAGGCACTGAAAAGAAGGACTGTAAAAGCCCAAGGGGTCCTGGCTCTTGGACTAGCTGGTGATAACGACGTGGAGTAATTAGAGATGAACTCCACTTCCACTCTCGTTTTTCAGATTAGTACAAGCTGAGCAGGACTCGTGGGCAGGA
Source organism: Melospiza georgiana (assembly GCF_028018845.1). Lineage (NCBI taxonomy): Eukaryota > Metazoa > Chordata > Aves > Passeriformes > Passerellidae > Melospiza > Melospiza georgiana. Next base: position 8,868,949 of record NC_080448.1, on the reverse strand, counting down.
TGGCACCGGCAGCTGTGCGCTGCTCCGCTGTTACTCCTTTTCCCTGCAAAGTCCAGAGGCAGAATTCATTAGACATGAGCAAATTTTGCGTGTAAGAGGAAAAAGCCAAATCTAGGAGGAAAATCTGAATGAGAAATGACAAGTCTGGTGCAACGAGTCTGAAAAGCCGCTCGGCGCAGAAGGAATAGCCTGAAAGCAAGCCTGGTGCGAGGAGTGGGAGCGAGACAAGAGCGAGTGGGGCGGCGGAACCCGAGCTCTGAGGAGCTGAGCAGAGGGAGGGCACGGTTCTGCCTCATTCTCTGCTTCTCTGCTGCTAGAAAAACCCCAGTCACAGGCACATTCTGTAGCATTAGAGGATGCAATATGCTTTGCCACAGGACATCCATTTAAAAATATGTCTGAGCATCCCACTTCCAAACGGAGTTTTCGGCTCAGCCTTTTCCACCAACTGCTGACAACATGTTTCCCTGTAAAGCGCTCGGGTTTCGGGGTGGATGGTGGTGTCTAACAACTGTAGTGAAAGGAGACAGTGGGGATAGGTCTGTGCCTTTGGGGGGAGTGGGATGCACCGCACACGTGTGATTTTAGGTGCTTCGCTGGGAATTGCTGAATCTCTGCAGCTTTTCCTTTCCAATATGTGCAGGCGATTTAACAGATGCATTTCAAGAGGAGTGGGGGCACCTGCGAGGGTTTGAATTGCCCCTGTTTGCTCTCACACCGCGGCATTTCCTTGCCTGCAGGCAAAGGGGCTCTGCTGCCTGAATTCTCACCGAGAAAGTTTCTCCTGCCTGTTCCGGGCTGGGAACACAACCAGGGGCCTGTTGCAGGCAGGGAGAGGAGGCAGGGAGTACTCCATACATCACGTTTCAGCTGCCGTGGGTGATGAGCCTACTCATCACAGCCGCGTGGGTAATTCATGAGCAGAGAGGAGGGCTGAGCTAATTGGGGGCGTTTTTCACCCGGAATAGTCTCCGGAGCAGCGATGGGTGGGCGGGAGGTGCCCGGTTCCCGCTGACGCCGCTCTCCCCTCTCTCCGCACAGGGGGGTTTGCGGAGCTGCTGCTGGTGCTGCTGGGGCTGAAGGTGCCCGGTGCCCTGGGCTGCCCCACCGACTGCGTGTGCTACCCCTCGCCCATGACCGTCAGCTGCCAGGCTCACAACTTCGTCACCATCCCCGAGGGCATCCCTGAGGACAGCGAGAGGATCTTCCTCCAGAACAACCAGATCACCTTGCTGCTGCGGGGCCACTTCAGCCCTTCCATGGTCACCCTCTGGATCTACTCCAACAACATCACCTTCATCGACCCCAACACCTTCGACGGGTTCATCAACCTGGAAGAGCTGGACCTGGGGGACAACCGCTACCTAAGGGCTTTGGCTGCAGACACTTTCCAAGGGCTGGTGAAACTCCACGCCTTGTATCTGTACAAGTGCGGGCTGAGCTCTCTCCCCAGCGGGATTTTCGGTGGCCTCCACAACCTGCAATACCTTTACCTGCAAGACAACCACATTGAGTTCCTTCAGGACGATATTTTTGTTGACTTGGTTAACCTCAGCCATCTTTTTCTCCATGGAAACAAGCTCTGGAGCCTCCATCAGAACACGTTCAGGGGACTAATAAACCTGGATCGGCTGCTCATCCATCAAAATCAGCTGCAGTGGATTCATAGGCGGGCTTTTCATGACCTCCGAAGATTGACCACCCTTTTCCTGTTCAATAACAGCCTCTCGGAGCTGCAAGGGGACTGCCTGGCCCACCTGGGAGCCCTGGAGTTCCTCAGGCTGAATGGGAACCCGTGGAGCTGCGACTGCAAAGCCCGTTCCCTCTGGGAATGGCTGCACAGGTTCAGAGGCTCCAGCTCCAGCGTCATCTGCGAGTCCCCCGAGCAGATGCACGGCAAGGACCTCAAGGTGCTAAGAGCAGAAGACTTTAGGAACTGTTCAGGGTCCGAGTCGCTCCACCAGATGAAAACACACACCTTCTCCACGGCGGACAGAGGAGCCTCCAAATCCCACCACCCCCACCACTCCTCCAAGGAGAAGGGGAAGGAGCGAGGGGCTGAGAACAGTTTGCACAGCAACCAGCCCGCCGGCCCGCCGGGCTCCCGGCCGGGCTACCGCAAACCCGGCAAGAACTGCACCAGCCACAAGAGCCGCAACCGAACCTCCAAACCGGTGTCCTTGGGGCCGCGCAAAAACGGGCAGGAGTTCCCGGACTATGTGCCTGACTATCAGCACAAATACAGCTTCGGGGCCGTGCCCACGCTGTCGCCCAGGCGCAAGGGTAAGTGCACCCGGCGGACGCCCATCCGCCCGCCCAGCGGGGTCCAGCAGGCGGCCGGCTGCCCGGGGCTCAGGGCGTCGCTCCTGCTTTTCCTGGTGGTGTTGGCGGCCGTCATCCGCTGAGCCCCGCCGGCCCCGGCCGCGGACGGAGCGGAGCTTGTACTGCCACCAATCTACAAAGGACCAGAGTTTCTTTTCTTCTTGTTTTTTTGTACGTGGCTCAGCGTTGGCCTGGCGAAGGGAAGAACGTTGTCTCGGCTTCCTGCGAGGGTTGTCTGCGTGCCCGGCCGGACTGTGCCGAGCGCAGCGGGAGCAGATTAAAAGGCATTATCACACCTTGTCACAAACAGCCTAACCGAGCACCTACGACAATAACAACAAAAAAAGCCAACCTTACAAAAAGCAGATAACGGGGGTGGTAACCAATTCGTCGGTGACAGCACCCAGACAAATGGACTGTATCCATGCTCTTGTGAAATCCCGTTCGTTTGAGAGCGCTCCGAACGACCCCTCCAATTACCGAAAGGAACATAATTGCTGTAAAAACCATCACCGATTAAGCCTACACTGTTTCTCTCTGAAAGTGAGTGCAAGGACACTGATGCCGATGTAATAAGGACATTTGGTTCTCCCACGTTTTAGCCCTTTTGGCTCCAAACCCAGAGGCCAAAGTTGGCTGGGAATCTCTTAGAAGACAATCTCAAAACCCCTGAATATCTCAGGCATTACAGCAGAACAGGGCTTGCCTGCTGGGCTTGGAGTAGCCGACAACCAAAGGAAAGACTGATTAGAGGTGGAATTAAACAAAAACAAAAAACAAAAAACCAAACCCCAACAAACCCAACACATAAAGAAATGAGGTACCTGCAGGAGGTGTGTTTTTTGTAACCATGTTCACACATCTGAGAAAAACACCCCAACAATTGCACAGGCTCCCCCTCTTCCCCTCAATTATCCATATGTATGTCTTACAATGTTTATAAACGATATGGAAACTGTATCTTCAGAACTAAGGATTGTATTATTGAATTTATAGCAGACCAGTATATGATTTTTTTTTTTTTCCTTGAGAAAACAAACCGGCAGCAGTGCCTACAGATGCTGAAAGCCATCGGGCGGGCTCAGTACACGCGGGGGAACCACAACGGACCAATGTTCTCAGCAATTCAGAACACTAAACTTTGGGAGGGGTTGGGGGGTGGCGGTGTGCGATGCAGCAAAGTCCATACCCAGAGAGCCAAAATTCACCCTTACATCCTAATTTGCAACTGGCAGGGGGTAGAGAGAGAGAGAGAGAGAGATTAATTAGCCCAAATAAATAGAGCCATAGAGCTCTGTCTCCGGAGAGCACTCGAGGCCCCGGGGAGGACAGGGGCTGGTTTTGGGGCTGGAGGCAGAGAGAGGCTTCCCAGCCGTGGCAGTGGCGTGAGGACCTTTATAGCTGGACTAAGGTTTTCACTGGGGCAGCAAGGAGCAGCTCCCAGGCTGCAGACAGACCTGACAGAGTCAGGAGGGGTTTTGTTTCTTAAAAGGAACAGATTCTGGAAGAGTCAGAGCAGGGGGAAGCGACAGCTTGCAGAGGACCGGCGAGAAGCGCGGTGCCCGAGGTTCCTGGTCCATGGCAGGAGAGGGAAATCCGTGGTCCAAGAGAGCTGTACAAAGGGGGTGGTGGGGAGGTGGAGGAGAGGGAGCAGGGCATCCTGTTCCTTTCTTCTTGGGTTAAACCATGCGCTGGAGGGATGTGTTTGCTGGTCGGGGGCATGGCAGAGCCGGCAGCTCCACCGTGGGCTCGGGGAGGTGCTGCCCAGATTCTGCATTTGGTGTGAATTCCCTGTCAGCGTGGATGTGTGAGACCAAACAGACACTGAAGTTAATGAAACAAGGGAAATAAAAGTGATCTTGGACAAGAAAAGGCTTCTGTTCTTTCCATAACCACATTTCAGCGGTGGTGTTTGTGGCTCAGGTGGGGGGGCTGGAAATGCTGAAAAAAAACCAGCTGCAGTTTTCCATCAAACACACAATTAATTCCAGGAAGGACGGGCCAGCTGGGGAAATGCTCTCCCAACCACTGTGGGGAAGGGGAGAGGGTATTTACACAGTGGCAGATCCCTTGGAGGTATCTGGAAATGGAAAGGGAAACTCCCACTGAAAAGAGAAGCAGAAAATTCCCTGATGCACTTGTGTTTACGAGCAGCTGGATGCTGAGAGTGGGAAGCTGGAGGGGCACGGCCTCCTCTGTCCATCTTGCGAGCAAGGAAAGCCAGAGGCTTGGATGCTTCTCTTTTAAACACCCTTCTTGGGGAATAGCAAGAGTGATTCTGGGAGGAGGAAGGAAGAGGTTACTTCATCAAGCCCTCTGCCTTCCAGCTCCTACCCAAACTTTTCTGTCTACAGGGCTCTAAAGCTCCACTAAAGGGATGTCCAATGCAGCCAGAACAAATAATCCGTGGTCTGAAATAGCTCCCTCATGTCCTACTCTCTATAACCAATAGCAACTGAATGAGCCTGGCACTGTCCCTCAGAAGTGGAGCATGTTGTTATGTTGGTTATTTCGTTTCATACTCTGGAAATCAAAGCTCTCAGTGGGAGAATGAAGAAGAGAAGCACTTTATTAATTTTTTTTTAAGTCTGTGTGTAACTCCTGTAATATAGGAGTGAAATGTCAGCGCAGGAGATGCTAATGTTTTATAAATGATTTGGGTGCAGCAGGCACGGTGGATAGTCTTTGAGATGAATTATATTAGAACAGACTACGCCTGGCTCAAAACCGTAATTGTATTTTTAGTATCTTTTCCTTTAACATGTAGGAAAAATAAAGGCAACTCCACGGTGTATTACAAGCCTTGTCAATCAAGTGCTCTAACTCCTAGTGATAAAGGCAACTGTTTAAAAACCAGAAGGGAGACATGATACACTGCTAAATAGGAGATGTCTCTTGACATGGCGTTGTGGTTTAACCTGGCAGGCAGCTGAGCACCACAGGGCCATGCTGGAATGGGGGAGAGGATTGGGAAAAATACAAGTGACATTCATGGCTTGAGATAAGGCTGGTTTAATAGGACAGAAATGAGAGAAACAATAATAGCAACAATAGAATTGGCATATGCAAACCAAGTGATGCACAACGCTGTTGCTCACCACCTGCTGATGCCCAGCCAGTCCCTCAGCAGAGGCCCTCAGTTTATGTACTGACCATGATTCTATTTGGTTTAGGATTTCCCTTTGGCCAACTGGGATCAGCTGTCCCTTCCCAGTTTATTGTGCCCCACAGCATCCTCAGAGGAGCAGAAAAGTCCTTGACTCACACCAAACACTGCTGAGCAACAACAAAAAATCCATGTGTTATCAACATTATTCTCATCCCAAACCACAGCTCCTAGAAGGAAAATCAACCAACCCAGCCCAAACCAGGACACACAGGTTCCTGCTATTCCTCCTGTCTCCTCCTCAGCTGCCATCCCTCCCCATCCCCATCCTTCTTCCACGACCACAGCTCTTTGAGGATAAACTAAATTTTTGTGGCATGCTCTGACACTCGGGCTCGATAATGAACTTCCCAGCTGCGTGGTTCAGCTCACCACGGCCCTGGGTTCACATTCGTGTGCCTTCTCCCCAGCTCCTTCCCTACAGCATGTCTTCATGCATTTTGAATGCTGCTCTGAGGCCTGGCAGAAATCCCCTCAGCTCTGCTGCAGCTCTCCAGAGGAGCAGGCTCAGGTATAACCCTGCCTGCCAGAGATTGTCTGACTGATAAGCTGGGGAAACTTGGGATCTCCTTGGAGTTGCTCCCAGGTGCCCAAGGGGTCTGGGAGGGGGAAAGAGATGATCCCCAAAGTGGTGGGAAGCCCCTTGGAGGTGATGTTGGCCTGGAAGGATGGGGTGAGGCCAGTGGGATGAGGTTCAACAAGGCCACGAGGCAGGTGCTGCACAACCCCTACAGGCCTGGAGCAGTGTCTAGAAAGGTGCCCAGTGGGAAAGGACCTGGAGGTGCTGAACACAAGCCCAAATGGGCAAGAAGGCCAAGGGCAGCTGGCCTGGGGTCCCCATCCCTGGAGGGATTTAGCAGACCTGTGGATGTGGCACTTGGGGACGTGATTTACTGGTGGCCTTGGCTGTGCTGTGGGTTAAATGTTGGACTTTATCACCACAGAGGTCTTTTCCAACCTAAATGATTCCATGATTCTATAAATTCTGAACCTTTCCGTGCTCCTATCACAAGCTCATCCTTTGGATGTGCCCTGATCCCCTCTCAGGGTGGGGACAGACAGGCCCTGTTGCCTGGGCAGACACTGCCAGTAGCTCCCCACAGCTCAGCTGTGATCTCCACACACCCCCCTGGGAAAAACATCACCTGAGCCTCTATTTGCTCATCAATTTGCCTTTCCTTGAGTGTTCTCCAGCCTGTGCTGCTCTGGAAGATGAGATCAGTGCCTGCTTTCCCCTTCCTCCCATCAGTGAGCTTTAACACTCTGACTTTGGGCTGCTCATGCAAATCCTTTCCATTAAAAAAAATAAACACCAGAGAACCCAGAAGAGACCCCAGACTGTGCCTCTGGGAACTCACTCCCAGCGGCAGAATCCCGTTTCCTGAGCCAGAGCCAATTTTCTCTCCTTTGTAGCACTTTTCCACAGTTTCATCCCATAATTGCTAATATGGAGCTTTTCGTACATGCTTTGAAATCAGAAACCACGCAACACTGCATCTCTTTTATCCTCCCAGGCAGGATGAAAAACCAAACACCTCTTGGATACTGAGAATAAATTTTGAGTTTATCAGCCTAAACCAACACCACGAGACCACAGCTTCTCCTGTGCTCCCCATCCCTTCCCAGACCACGCTCGTGCCCCCCCTGCACCAATCCCAAACTCTTTCCTTTGTCTCAGAAAGTTGCTTTGTGACATACTCCCCTTCAGAGGGACACAGCAGAACAAAAGCACCACTTCACATTCCTCCCAGCTAAATAACACTTTTTTTTTTTTTTGCAGCCCTTCAAGTTTATCCTTCCCTAAATCCCCTGCCTGTGTATTCTTTCCCTGTCTTAGCTTCAACCACTCCCCCAGGAGCACTTCCCAAGAGCCCATTTCCCATTACCAAGATTATTTCCTTTTTTATCATTATCTCCTTGAGGTCCTGCTGGTGGGCACCAGCCCCCTGTGCCCCCAGGCCCCTCTTAGCACATCCAGCATCCCCTGAGCTCATCCCTGCTTTGGAGAAACGTGAGATACTGACACCAGCGCTGGTGGGAACAGCGATTCCAGGGATGCTGTTGTGTTCCTGACTGCGTTGGAGTTTGTGGGTTACAGATGGAAGCAAAAGCCGCTCAGAAAGCAGGACACGGGTGCTCACACCCTGCAATGTGTGTTTTTGGGGAAGGTGTCACGCTGACGAGCCACAAACATCTCTGCCCAGGAGCAGCACCCCTCCAGGGTCCCCATCCATCTCTGTCCTCCCCTTTCCCAGAGAAGCAGCCCTCAGCAGGGAGAGGGATGTGTCAGCTCAGTGGCCACCTCTCTGGTCCCCACTCAAAGGCAGCAAAATTGGCGAACAACACAAGTCCCTCGTTACCCAGCTCCCTGCTGGAAATTGCTGCTCAGTAAATCCAATTTTTCCCCCCACCCTGTGAACACGGGTGAAATTCTCCCCACTCTGCAGATGCAGCTTTATCTCTCTGCAGGCTCATCCCCACCCTCATCTCACAGCCCGAGTCCTTTCTGGAGCTGCCCCTGCATCCTCTTCCTCCTTTGTGAAAACAGAATCAAAATAACTGTTTAACAAATCAGCCATTACCTTCTCTCATGTCACCAATTCCCCGCTATCATTTCGTAATTGGCCAATTTTCTCTTTTACCTTCTCTCTGCTCTGAATACGTCTCGGGGAGCTCTGATTGTGTGTTAAAATATCCTCCCTAATTCACTGCTCAATATCTCTTTCTGCTCTTCTAATTGCCCTTTTAACTTCCTTCTAATTTTTTTATAAATCTCCTAATCCTCCTCCTGCACAGGTTGTTTACATGCACCGGAGAATGTATATGTATTAGCAGATGTTCCTGGGTAAATAATGCACAAAAGAATATTACTGCTTCACGCAAGCTGCAATTACTGCTTCCTTCAGAATAAGCCCTGTTTAACCCTCCTATTTAGGGCACACGCCCCTGCTCTTGCTGCACATCTCCAGGCTATTTCACTCCTGCTGCAGAGCATTAACACCACCAGCTCCACCACGGCTCCCTTGTTATCTTCTGGGGGGAAAAAGAAAATAATCCAGAAAAAAGAAAGAGAGAAAGAATCTAAGGATAAAGGGAATAATGATATAGTTACGCTCCAAAATGTTTTCTTTTTTTGGGTGGGATGCAGCTAAAAGGAACTAAACAAAATAGCCACATGAGTCAAACACAGCAAGTAATACCCCACAAATTGCATAGTCTTGGTGCTTTTGATTTATGGAGAGCTTCCTGCACTCCCTGTCACAGCCCTGGTGCTGCAGACAGGCACGGGGTCAGGCAGGCCTTGTTTGCCATCTGCTTTGTAAAACACTTCCTAACATTACTCAACATTTCCTTCCTCTTCTCCATTTCTCCTCTCCATTTGTTTGTGGTCTCCTCTTTGCCAACACGCTGCAGCACCCGCCAGATGCTCTGGATCCTGTGTTTTCCACCCAAAAGGGGGATGCTTAATCATGGGTTTAAGGTTACGGGTCTTGTTTGGATGAAAAGAGTCAAATTCTCCTCTCTGGGGATGCAGGCAGAAATCAGTGATTTGCAACCCAACCCTTGATCTTGTTGAGGGACAAAAGGCATTGCTGGAAGCTTCAGGAGTTTGGGTTATTTTGTACTTACAGAGTCTCAAAATCCAAGTATCAAATTGTGATTTGCAATAATGTCCTGGCCAACAGAACGTCTCTGGTGTCTTACACCTCCATCCTGCCAAAACTACATCCTGCTACACCCTGCGAGGCTCCAGCACCCACACTGAGCACCTCACCTGCCCAAACCTGCCTGGGGGACAGGAGATTTAAACAAATGGAGCTGGAGGGAACCCAAAATCTGATGGAAACAGTGAAAACTCTGCTGCTTTTCAGGGGCTGCTCTGCCACACACGGTGGAAAGCAAAACACTTCTATTAAAATACAGAATTGTTCATATGACAGGCTGAGGATTGCTGAGGCTGTTATGGAATAATGAAATTCTTGGCTATTTGCTGACTAGCCCAGGAAGATTTCAATTTCTCCCCCACAAACACACACTTTGTTCCCCAGAGAAGCAGATCCTGCTCCCATCAAGGGTTGCCACCATCCCTGGAGATGGATTTTGTTTGCCTCAATCTGAGCTGCACCAGGTGATCCCTGTCCACCTGGGCAGGTACCACAGCACCCCCAGGACAGGACTTGTCTGCACCTTCCCCATCTCTCAGACGAGATTTAACACCTCCACTTTGAGCCTACCAGCATGACTTGGTTTTTTCTTTTTTTTTCCTGCAGACCTCGCGAAACTTCTCTCAGGCCTGATTTCTCGATAGTGCATACAAATTGCTCTCCTTGGAAAAGGTTTTCATCATGATTCCCCCAGTCAATCCTTCCACAGCTAAAATATCCCGTAATCAAAGGTGTTGGCTCCTCACACATCTTCTCTGAGGAAGCTTCTCTGCGTGTTCTGGCTCGTGAAGAGCCTTGCATGCCCTTGTGTCCTCAGAAAAAGCCCTCCTGGAGCCCCTCCTGGGAATCACAGGCTATCTGTGTGATTTTGAACTCATTCCTTCACCTCCCTCTGAAATATAAAAATGTAAAAGATAATAATTTAAGGGGAAAAGCAGCGACCATTTTGGCACCAGAGGTTCCTGGGGAGGACCCAATGTGCAGAATCCGCTGGCGCACGGCGTTGGCTGCATGCAGGGTCCTGTTCCACAGCCCTGTGTGCCCTGCTCCCAGAGAAATCACGCCCATCACCGCTTTTTCAGGGGATCCCTGACTGAAGGAACCCCTGGGACACTTGTTCCTCTCCAGCTCCTCAAGGCACAGCTTGGGGAAGCAGCCCAGCCGAGGAGAGCAGAGCGCAGAGCGGCGAAACCTCACCCTCGCTTCCCCACTCCTCCCTGCATCTACTTAGCACGTAGAAAGCAAAAGGAAACAGGAGAACACACACATATGGGGCCCCTGTTAAACCTGAACTAAATATACCACGGGATGCTAACAGCCTGCCTCAGCTCCCTGGCACTCCAGCTGGCACGGCAGCGCCCCGGCCACCGCCCGCCCGCCCGCCTTGGGGAGCTGGGAGGGTTTTCTCTGGAGCAGAGATGGGAAACCTCCAAAATCCCCCCTCCACATGTGCAGCATGCTGACACAGCACTGCCCTGAAACGCTGGAGCAGAGAGGCTCAGAGCAGCCCTGCCTGGCAGCATCTCCTCCTGGGAGGCTCCATCTCCTCGCGTGGATCCCCTTCCTGCAGGGCTGGGACCAGCCAAGGACATCTGCATGAGGGAGCTGCACGGCACAGCTGATGCCCAAGCCATCAGTGAGGGGATCTCAGGGAAGGAAGATGGGAATTGTCGAGATTGGAGCTCGGGAGAGGCAGGAGCAGCAGGAAGGAGGGCAGACGTGCTGGCTGGCTGGCTGGAGTGGGTGTGTGCAGCCCTGCCAGGGGAAAGGTGGACATATTTGCCTTGAGAGCTGAGAAATTATTAGAGCCAATTATGTGAACAGAGAATGTGAAAAGTAATCCCAGCTGCAGGGAGCTGGGGGCGGGGGGGGAAAGGAAAATCATGATGTGATTCAAGGGGGCCCAGGAGAGAAAGCACAAGAGCAGAGATGACCTGGTTTGCAGATGGATCCATTTCTATTTCTGCTCAGATGCTGAAGCTGAGCCTCACCCAGAGCTCTCAGCTCTCCCATGGCTTGCGTGACTCCTTCCCTGCCTGGTGCAAGTGTCAGGCACATGCATGTACCACAGGGCATCTGGGAATCATATTTGCCTTCAGAGCCTGCACAAATGTAAGGGCAAACAAGAATTCACTGTTAACAGGAGCTCTTCCTCTTCCAGCAGAACAATGTTTTTTAGTCCAATACAATGCTCTGTTCCCAGGTGTCAATATTTAGGACATAGGCTGCTCACTTTATTTCTATTTTCTGTCTTTTTACAGCTTTGGAAATAAAAGCTAATTCATTGTGCAGATTCTGGTAATTCTTAGTTGTGCACTAAATACAGCATTTCTCAAGCAGATTTTTTTTCCCTTTTCCCCCACTTTGTAACTTCCCCCAAGTAACACTGTACACAGAGAAACCAACACCAGGGAAAGAAAACAAAAAGCAGCTCCTACATCAAGGCAGATCCCAGCTCCTCAGGCTTCCAGCACATCTCAACCCAGAACTAGAGCAAAAGGGCAGATTATTTAAAGCCATTGCATGTAGGCCAATTTTCACTGCAGTTCCTTTTGGCTCTGATTTTCAGGCCCCAGTGGAGTGGTGAAGTCATGAATAAATGCAAGTAAACTGAGCTTATCCACTCTTATTTTGAGCAGTGGAGTTTACTCACCTCATGCTGCTTCAGATGGAACACCAAAGGGTAAGTTTAAAGGGAAAAAAAAAAAAAATGCAGGGGGGAGCGGGGGATAATCTACTGCTGCCCTCACCCACTGGCTCAGTGAGTCCAGCACGGAGCAGAGGCAGGGCTGGGGAGCTGCAGAGCCACAGAGATCCCTGCTCTGGATATTGAACACACACAGAATCATCTCCTGGTGCTCTGGAAGGGCTGGAGTTGGTCCCTGCTGTGTGATGGGCAGGGGGAGATCCCCGTGCCCCTCCAAGTGGGAAATCATCCCCGCCTCAGCCACTGCACACAGGAAGCTCCAGGAGGAGGAGGAGACTCCCTCAGCTGATGTTCCCCGTCAGAAAGGCAGTGTCTGGAGGAGGAGGGCTGGATTTTGACTGGAAACGTGACAGCCTTCCAAACTGAAAATAATTAGGGCAAATATTTGGGGGTTGAAGAGAATATCACCAGTCTTGGAGCACATCACCTGCCCAGTGGTGTCCAGCAATCAAATGCTGCTCACCTGGGATGCTCCCCAGGGACAGGGCAAGCTGGAGACACTCTCAGAGCTGGCCAACAGCAGCACTGCAAAGGTTGTGTCATGAATTAAATACATTAAACACCTCATTCTGCTCCTTGGAGCCAGCACCACACTCACCTGGTTTGTACAGACCTTCCCCTGAGCTCTGCCTAGGAGTGGCACAGCCTGACTCTGCCATAGACAGGATCTGAAATCTCCAGAGATAAATCCATTATGGTGATCACATTAAGTTCAAATGAAAAAAAAAAAAAAAAAAAAAAAAGGAAGGAGACCCACCCTGCAATTTTATCTCCCTGCAAGCATCCCTTCCACTCAGCTCTGACCATAGCCCAGAGATGGCCACACTTGTTTCCTTGTGGTCTGAGCAGCAGAGAGAGCCAGCTTCTTCAAAGTTAAAAGAAAATAGTAATAATGGAGTCCCCACATTCCTGCTGTGTTTATAAAGAGATGTTTTCTTCCTGAGCTCTACAGCATGGCGGGCTTAATCTGAAATTTCTTTTTAATCATAGCGGGAGTCCCAATTAACGTGTCGGGTAATCGCTCAAGTAGAACTGGAGGTTCATGGCTGCAGCAAGGCAAGGAGAGGCTCAGCATCAGAGCAGGGGCAGGGACCAGGAGCACAGCCAGGTGCCTCACCCCCTCCCCAAACCAGGGGGAATGAGGGCAGATCCCCCCAAATTTAGTGCACAAATGGGTCCCTGGGCTCCCCGAACACCGGGAATGCAGCAGCTCCATGGAAAACCTTGTCACAGACAGGTTTTATGAAAAATCCTCTCCTGAAAAGCTGAGAGGCCTCAGGAACAAAATGTAAACAATGGTTATCTGCTGCTGTGGAATGCAACAGGTGCATCTGGGATTGGTCTCATGTGGTTGTTTCTAATTAATGGCCAATCACAATCCAGCTGTCTGGGCTGTCTCGGTCAGCCACAAACCTTAGTTATTCATTCTTTTTCTATTCTTAGCTAGCCTTCTGATTAAATCCTTTCTTCTCTTCTTTTAGTATAGTTTTAATATAACATATATCACAAAATAATAAATCAAGCCTTCTGAAACATGGAGTCAACATTCTCATCTCTTCCCTCATCCTCAGACCCGTGCGAACACCATCACACACAAAACCTCACGGTGGGAACAGCAGCGCTGCTCTGCTCTCACAGGCACCTTCCCGAAGGAGAAGCACCCATCACACTCACTCCTGCCTCAATCTGCAGGCGTGTAATCCAACACATGTGCTCCCAGCGCAGGCAAGGGAGGGGGACCTGCCTCTGACCTACTTTCTTTTGTTGCTGGAAGTGCTGATGTCGATGCAGAATTCCGCGGGCAGGCAGGAGCTGTCATTGGGCTCTGCCTTCACCTCTGCCTTGCGCTGCTCCTTACATCACCGCAGCCGCCCGTTCCAGCCCGGCTCATCCCCAGTTTTCACCGGGGCCAGGACGCTCTGACCTCGTCCTGCCTGCGAGCACAGAAAATTCTCTGCGAACACAGAAAATTGCTGCCTGTCACACAGCGGATTTTGGCCAGGCAAGGGTGTTACCTGCAGCCTCGCAGCACATCCAGACCGCAGCAGCACACACAAGGCCTTACTCTGTATTTTGGTTTTTTTATTGTTTTTCATTCACAAGGAAGCTGAGCCTGAGTTAGGCACCGTGCTGACCTGGAAAGCAAAGCTCTTAAAATTCAAATGTGTACACCCAGGGCACAGAAAGTGCTCTGTGAACACAGAAAACGCTCTACGAACACATAAAATTGCCGCCTGTCACACAGCAGATTTTGGCCAGGTTACATCCTGGGATGGACACTGGGCTGACCCAGAGGAGAACACTGCAGGCAGCACACCCAGACCACAGCAGCACACACAACGCCTCACTCTGTATTTTTTTATTATTATTTTTCATTCACAAGGAAAGCTGGGCCTGAGTTAGGCACCGTGCTGACCTGGAAAGAAAAGCTCTTAAAATTCAAATGCGTACACCCAGGGCGGATCTCATCAGGAGGTATTATGGAAAACACACTCTTAAAACAAGCTCTTAAACACACAGGCTTCCATCTCGATGTATAAAAAACCTGGTGTTGAGTGTGACTCTCCTCCAGCTCTCCTCTGGCGCCTCAATATCTCCTTTTAGGATGTTGAGCCACAGCCCTGAGGTTTGGGAGTTCCAGGCTCTCTGCAGTCACTGGGGCTTGTGTAAATTGGTCTTCAGAGAAAACCAGCTCAGCTGCCTTGTGCAAAACCCATCTTTAGTAACCTCCTAAAGAGCTTCCCCAGGATCTGCCTTGCCTGTGCTCCAGGTACCCGGGTGCAACGCAGCAGCGCCTTGATGCTGCAGATCTGGAGATAAAAGGCTGTTGTGTTAAACCCGCATCCTTCAGACCTTGCGAGGCAGTTACTAGAAACGAGCCTTCCCTCCTGCGATGGCTTAAGAACAGACCATTTTAATTGATTAGTTTGCCCATTATGGGTAAGCAGAAGAGCAGCCTTGCAATTGAACCTCAAGTCCTTGAAATGCAGAGAGACATCAGCCTGCAGTGCATTTGCAAACCTCAGAGGCTAATTTCTACCCTTTCTGCTGTTCCACTCCCTCAGTCTGGGATTTACCTAAGCACACAGGATGCATCTCTGCACCAGGCAGGGGGGGAATTGCTTTGCATTGACGTTCAGTCAACAGATTCTAACGATAAAACAATTTCAAATCCGCACTTTGATTAAAATCAGAGCCATGGAAAAATCATGCTAAGGTTCATCTAATGAATTTTTACTTTCCAAGATTTTAGCAGAAGCCTGCCAGGGACTAAATCCAAGGGGGTAAAGCTAAATTTGACAGCCTGATAGTTGTCTTCACCCCAACTCCTCATGCAGATTTAGCAGTATAAATAAATCTGGCGTGGCCACCAAGAAAATAATCCCATCTATTTAGCAGCAACAGTCTACTGGGGAGAGGATAAGAGGCATTTGAAGACAAGAACAACAATCTCAAACTGTATATATATGAAATTAAAGGACGTGGGTAATTAATTCTTTGATAAGATAAAATCTGCGCTAAGTTAGGGCCATGAGTCAGAGAAATGAGAGATAGAAAATATGTTCATCACTCAGTCCACCTCTTTACCAACACATATTTTCTAGCATTTGTCCAGTGTAGGCTTTGTTTTGTTTTTTTCAAGTCAATGAATCAACTTTCTTGATATTCAGCCCAACGCCAAACAGGAGCTAGTGGCATTTGCCGAGGATGAATAAATAACCAGCAGCGGCACAGTCTCGTGAGATGGTCCAGGAAAATCCTGGGCGAGGTTTCCCCAGGACAAGGCTGGCTCCATCACACTCCCCCTGCGCTTTCTAAAAGAGCAGAGGTACCTACATATGCACGGAGCTGTGTTGTTTCACCAACCACCGCCACCTCTCAGCGCTGCGTTTTTGCCTGCTGCTCCCATCTCCCCGAAATACCAAAGCGACTTGTTTGGAGCAAGCTGGTTTCTCCCGGCACCCTTACCTCACTCTTAGCAACCTTCTATTTAAAGTCACAATCTGTTGCAGCAAGCCAGCTTAGGAGTGTATAAACAAGCTGTTATGACCCCGCTGCAGGAAGGGGAGGAAATGGCCTATGCTTTAAAGTCAGCTGCCTTCAATAATTAGAAGCAAGTAGACAAACATGAAAGCAACGACACTTCAGTGTTCTGTTATTTAAAGGGTACAGTCCCTGTTACCACCCAGGTATGCAGTCCTGCTGCAATTAGTCAAGCAAAGAAGAGTGTCACCCGCCACAGGAGGGGGTCACAAACTCCTTCCCCGTCCCTGTTGCTGGGAGAAGTGCGTGGGGCTTTTTATTTTAATCAGCCTTTTTTTTTTTCTCTTAGCATGCAATGGCAGCTGCTTCTCACATCAGAAACCCTGAAAGGTTTTTATTAGTCCTAATGCTCCACAGAAGAATTAAGAGGTAACAGCACATATGTTCTGCCGTGCCCCGAAGAGTGGGAAAGGGAGGAAAATGAGCTCTTGTGCAGCAGCACAGCCCAGGGTGTGGGACTTGCTTATTGCCAGAATCAGCTGCTGATGGAGTGAACACATCCATGCACAAAGAATTCCCTTTGCAAAGGAGCATTCCTGGCCTGGGAGGGGGAAGGCAAAGGTCCCAGGGAGCAGCAGGGAGGTTCCTTGGAGCTGTCAGTAGAGAAGAGAGTCTCCTTGCGAAAGGCGACGCGGGATTTTTGCTTTATTCCATCTCCCAAATGGAAAGTGGGGAAAAAGGCAAAATCAGCACTAAGATCACACCTGGGAAGCTCACAGTGCTGCGTGGTTTAAACCTGAGCGGGGCTCATATCTCCCATTAGGCTGTCTTGACATTACACTCACAAATAACCCTCAAGTGCTTTTAGTGTAAAAGCCTGAAACTTGTTTGCTGAGGGACTCGTTCGCATCAGCATCCTGAGCAGGGAGCCGACTTCTTCAAAGCAGCTTTCTTTAGGGAAACACAATGCCGAGGAGAGCAGGCACTCAGCTCTTCCAGGAGAGATTAAAGAGGAAAATTAGAGAAGCTGCAGCTTATGCCCATACCAATAAGAGCAGGCGTTTACCGCCACTTAAATAATTAAAAAGATTTTTCACCAGTGACCAGGTTGTCACCGACTCGTCTCACTGCCACCCATGGATGTGACAGCAGGGCTCTGCTCTGAGGGATTCTGCCACCCCAGTAATCCCAGCACACTGAACTGCAGGGATGAGAAGAGGAAAGAGAAAGAGAGAGGAGGAAAAACCCTGTTTTCCCCAGGCAGCTCTGCTGTGATTTCTTTTGGGATAGGACCCGAGGTTTGCTTGGAACAATTTTTAGCCAGACCATGTAATACTGACTACATTAAAATGCTGAGACTTTGGGAGCAATTATCCCAAAAAACAGCGTGCCAGGCAGAGCAGTGCAATTAGGCTGCACGTAGAGAGGCAGGATCCAGGCATTAGCACCCAAACCGGCACGCACGGGACACGATCCACATTTAGTGTATTTACAACACACGACCTGATAGTAAAAGCAATAATTAGCTACTATTAATACCAGTGGATGAAAATAGACGGGAAGGGAAGCTGCATAACAGAAATTATTTATACAGAGGTGGCGCCACCAGCCAGGAGTAAAGATGGCAATGGTTTATAGGATGCTCATAGCTCCAAGAAGGGACAGGAAGGCCCAGGGATGAGGGACATCCCTGAGAGCCTTTGGAAGGGCCTTCGGGAAGCTCTGTGGCTGTGCCGTGGGTGCTCCAGCTTGCAGGGAGGCACTCCAGGGTGAAGGAGGTGGATTTGGATGCCATCTCCATCACCTCGCAGGCAGCAGGCACAGAATCTGTCCCAGGATCTGCACATGGCGTTAAATAACACACAACCTGTGGAGGGCGAACCAGAAGGATGACACCCCCTCTCTTTTGACTTATCCAAAACATTCCCAGGCAGTCAGGCAAGGCAACAACTGCAGCGATGCAAAGCAACACCACGACTGTCTCCTAGAGAAGGAAACAGGACTTGGCTCAGAGCTTTTGTCAGGGAGGAGAGGGTCCTTTCATAATACAGCCCTTTGTTCTGCCGGAGGAATTCAAATGCTATAAATTCATCCCCCTGGTAAATGCAGCAGTTATCAGGCATTTTACCACAGGATTCCTGGTCTCCTAGTGAAGTTAAATGCAGCGCCATTACAGCAGCACTTTAAGGTGTAAATATTACATTCCCGGTTCTTTAGGAGATGTTCATTTAGTGAAATAAAATCCTGCTAGTAAAACACCTGATCAAACCCTTCAGCTGAACTGGCCCAGTAATTGCTCTAGGACTGGAGGGAGTCCAATGACTGGTTGCAATTTATGACCACTTTAGGAAAAAAAATCTACCTTGAAGCATCCGCTAAGGACTGACTTGTAGATGAGATCATGGAGTACATTTACATCGCAGCTTTCTGTAACGTTAAGTGGCCACTAATTCGTGCTGAATTCCTTTGTAATTCTGACGGAATCACATCTGACAATCACATAAACAGCAAAAAAATTCCTCAGGAATAATGTTACTACAACAAGGAGTAAAAGGCAAAGGGATGATTCATCTTTCATGGTGAGACATGCCCTTTTCTATCATCTCTACTCACCCAAAATAATTTGCCCAGCCCAAATTTCACAGCCAGGGCTGACAGACACCAAGTTGTAAAGGGGTCACTCTCCTGAGCCACAAAACTCAGCCACAGTTACACAGTTTGAGGGAAATACAGTTAAAATCTGAAGCTGTGAGAATGCTTAAAGACAATTAAACAACAAGATGAGCTGCCTGAGGGAGGCGGCAGGGAAACCTTGATGAAGATTTTGCTGCAGGCAGGGGGCTGCATTAAATGACCATAATTTCCACTGCTATTAAAAATCCAGGGGTCGTGGTAGGAACTGGACAGAGAGAAGAGATGCAAAACCCATATATTTTAACCTTTTCCACTCAGCAGAGAGAATCGGGGTTAGGAAAGGGTGGAACAAAAAAGACCCGAATGCAGGAAAAAGCAGCAGAGTCATAAATGTACTGGAAGACTGAGATCCAGCTGGAGAGCTGTAAAATGGCAGAGCAGAGTCAGAATCCTGTCAAAGACATGGAGGGGAGGGATAATCACAGATTTTAAGGAGTTTGGTGGTTTCTCCTCCCTGCAGCGAGGGTAAATCCTCTCCATATTCTGGAACCGGGGAGGAAAGGAGGGTTTGGGCTCTCTGCATCCCCCAGCTCCAGAAAGGAAACACTGGTTCTGCCCTGGAAGAAAAGTGGTTTTATCACCTTCAGTCCTGCTCCAAAAGGGCTGTCTTAGAAAAGCCACAATCCTTTGGCACTTGAAGAACACTGGAATCAAACCACCAGCTCAGCTCCTGCCTCCTCATCCTCCCTAGGAGAAAAAAACATCTGGGAAAGCCATCAGGACATCTCCTCCTCTTGCTGCATGGACCTGAGAAACCTGGAGATGATCCAAAAAAAAGCTGTATTTTGACTGTCTCAATTAACCAAATAGCTAAAAACTTTGTTATTTGCCTGGCACCAGTAGAAGCAGGGTCCATATGCTGAACTAGAACAAGAACTTGCTCAAGGAATCGCTGCCTGCACCGTGAGATGCCAGAAGCCAGATGGGGGATTTAAAACAGCACAAGGCTGGCTCAATGGGCAGGGGCTGCTCCAGCACAGCGTGTTCCTGGAAGAAAGAAACAACCACCAAAGTTAGAGGAAAGGGTTAAAAATAAAAGTGAGAACTTTCTTATCATGCACTCCTCGCCTTCTGCTGAATTAACATCAGAATCAAAAATCAGATGATGCTCCAGGCTGCCTGAAAATTGTTTTTACACTTTCAGCATGCCCATGGCTAAAACCTAGACAATAAATGTTCGTGTGAGGTGATTATTTAATGAATTTTAAGGGTGCAGATAGATTGGGAGGAGCTGATGCTCCTGAACAAAAACTTTGGGACCAGCTCCACAAACCAGCAGCAGCATCCCTGGAAAGGTGACTGGCTGATGGTTCAGCTCTTTAGGACAGCAAACACATTCCCCATCTCTGGTGGAAGTTACAGGGCCCGGGTGTGATGTGTGGCAGAGGGAGGCACAACATGAAGTTACAGTTTTAGCTTCCCATTGGGTGCAATAATTACAGGTAGGGAGTAACAGCAGCATCCCTCCACAAGGCTGTTAATAAAGTTCACCTTCACTAGCTAAACCCATTCCTCTTTCCCAAAGACTGGGAGAGATTTTATAGCAGATTCATCACCTCCACCCTTTAATTCTATTTTTGGAGTCTATTGAACTTTTGCATATGTTGAAATGAAAAGAGTCTATATTAACACAACCACTTTTTTGTTACTGTAATGAGAGCCTTGAAACCACCACAAAGAGAAACATGCCTTTTAGCAGCTGAAACAAATTATTACTGCAACTGAGTCTTAAAAGGAATTTCAAGTAAAAATATAGTATTGCATGAAGTTGTTATGGCAACTGATGTTGTAGAGTAACTGCACTGGGGCAACTTTTCCTCCTTCATCCTGCTCAGCAAAGTCTGGGAAAAACTTTATGATAAAATTGTGCCTTAATTAGTCAAATAAGTCATAAATATAGCTTATCCCAAAATCCTTAACATTCCAGCCTCATGCAGTCTGTGTGCAGTTACTCTACTAATGAGAAAATATATCTACTAAAGCCCCACTTACCATTAAAAATCCTATCCAATATTTTTCTAATACAATTTATCAATTTAAACACATTGCACAATGTAATATTCTGCAGCATTCCATTAAAATGATAAATAGCTATGGAAAAAACAAGGGATTAAACATACTGTAATGTAATCTAACAGTATTTAAACATAAATAAAAAAAACTTAAATATGGATGGGAAATGTACCGTATTTGCGAGGAAAAAGAGCCCAAATCACTCCCTGGGTTGGAGTATTAATAGGCCATAGGAAGCAGAGCAATGAGAAATGACAGTCAACTTCAGAGGATATAAAATGTCCATTAGGCTTTGTTATAAGATTACATCAAAGCAGTTCATATGTTTTAATCTGGGGAAAGAGAAAGCAGCTACTTGGGGTCTGTGCCTGGGGGCTGCCTCTGTGTACTGAACCAGACAGTTTGCATAATGAACAATTTTTATTCAATCAGGATTTCAGCACAGATAGTTCCCACTCAATGGGCTCTGGCTCAAATGGGGTTGGATATTGATGCTATTCTTCAAGCTCCACCTGCTGGCCCCGGAAGAAGTGCTGGTGGCTTTCTGAAGGGCCACTCTGTGGAGGGACATCGAGTTATAGGGGGAAAAACCCAAGCCCACGCTCTGTGCTTCTTGCCTTTCTCAGCTGCAAAAAAAAAAAAACAAAAAAAAACAGAAAAAAAAAAAAACCCACAAAAAAACAGCAACCAACCAAAAAAAAAAAAAAAAAAAAAAAAAAAAACACCCAAAAAACCCCCCAAAAAACAAACCATAATCCTCACAAAAAATAAACCAAAAAATCCTCCAGATTTTAGAGTCTTCCTTGGGCTGCACCAATGACTTGGCTGATTTGCTCAGGCAGATGTTGAGCTCCTGCAGCAGAGGTGCAGGAGCTGCCAAAAGCTGCCTGGTCGAACCCACCTGATCACCAAGGGAGTTGCCTTGTGCTCAGAGTGCAGCCAAAAGGGCAGAGCAGCCAGGGAAACAATTCCATTTAGCGTGTGCCTCCTGCACAATAATTACTTATTTAAATTTTTCTCTGCTGCTCGAGCCATTAGGAAAAAAATGCACTATAAACAAAGGTGATTTTATGCAGACAATAGCTGAGCCAGTCATTTTTTTAAAGGCAGGCACGCCATGACTTATCTGCCAGGATGAGCAGCTCTTACGAGATAGCTGAAACAAGGTTTATAGCCTAAACCCTATTTCCAAGGGTTATTCCAGTGGCTGCACTGCTGGATCACCTTCAGCTTCAGCAGCAGCATGGAGCTCACTTACCCCACCAAAGCAAGCCAGGGTCACTAAGAGCTTTGTGGAGAGGAAGAGCCCAGGCAGCACTTTGCTGCACAGAAGTGCTTGCTAAACCCTGGGATGATCATCGAAAGGCTTCACACAGACACCTGCTAATTCAGAGTTAATTAGTGTGGGCGCATTAGAGATGCTCCCGCCTGCACCTCTGGATCCTGCCTATTGATCAGGCACTGCAGCTGCTCTCAGCTCGGGGAGGAACTGTTGCAGTGAATTTTGCTTCCTGCCTGGTTCGGGGAGGCTTTGCTTCTGACTGGCACCAAATCCCTTCTTCCCATTTCCAGAAGAAAAATAGCTCCCTTTTAATCTAGACCTTCCAAAGCTCCTGCCATGCCTGTGACGTCCTGAATGCAGAATTATGGCTTTCCCTGGTTTCTGCTCATTTGTCTGGGAAGCCTGTAGGTTGTTGCATCTCACCCCCAGTACTTTTTTGGCTCCGTTCAGAAATACTCTTTTATCAAATTCACCTGACAGCCATCCAGCAGGACGGGTGTGCTGGAAGATGATGCTAATCCAGGGAGACCATTCTTCAGCTGGAGCATTCATGAAGTCTAATGAACTATTGGCAGAGAGGGACTTCTGTGGTGCAATTAAAACTTGCTTCCGCGCGACACGAAATATTGCAACTAAAAGTTAACGGTGCCAAGCAGGGGGAGGCGGATCAGCTCAGGGAACATAAATTGGTGAGAAGAAGCCACTTCCTTCTCCCCCCCATCCCCAAGCCCTTATGCATTAGGCAAAGCTGAAATAATGAATATGTATTGCAAGGTGTTTGCTACAAGCCTACTTATAAAGTGCACAGCCAGGAACTCCTGGAAGGGGGATTTATGGGAGCAGTCACACACAGCTGGCACACCGTGTTCTGCAGGCTTCAATTGGGATGAATGCCCCCCCTGTAAGCACTTAGCACCCACCACAATAAACTAAGGTGTGTAAGCAGAGTCTAAAGTTTATTTTCAGGAGCATCCCTTGAGGGGGAATGCTAAATCAACCACCTCAGGTTTGGTAAATTCAATGAGAAGCCTGAGCTGGGAGAGGGGACGTGGCTCATCTCCTGCTCTGAGATCCCCAATGTCCTCAAAATGCTCAAGGAAGAGGAGCAAAGCATGGGAAGAGGTTGGTGCTTGAGGACTGGACCAGTCATTAACACCAGATGACATCCCATTAATCAGAGGAAATGACACTAACAGGACCATTAGAATGCTGTGATCTTTCACCAGCTTTGTTAACTGAGGAGGGAGAAAAAAACAAACCTACCCATCAGACACTAAGCTTCAATTTCAAAAAGAAATTCACCTTCAAACTGCTTTATCTTTTCGCATTTTTTTCCGAGCAGAGTAATTAAAATTCTAAATCAAAACACGGCTATACTCTTTTCCTTCAATCTCTCTTGGCAATGAGCACGCTCTCCCCAAAATCCTCCACAACACCAGGGTATAAAGAGCAAGTCAAGCACAGCTTTCTACAAGGTGAAGGCAGCTCCTGGAGCTTTAGCATCAGCCAGGAGCTGTGGTGACACAGGCTCTGACTGCAAAGGCTGGCTTAAGGGCTGATGCTAAAGACCATGTCCACTGATAGGTGGGATATTAATGCCACTCCTTTCTTCAAACCCTCTAAGTCTGCACCGCTGCCTGGGAGAGGTTTGAAGACTAAAGATATATTTTTTTTGAATTATTAATCTCTTTGCAGAAGCTGTACACTTGGAGACAGCACAGAAAATAGGTTAAGGCTCACAATAAGCTGAATGAGTTAAATCAGAATCAGGCAAGTGTGCTGACAGCCAGCTCCTGTGACTCTTAAGCTTATGGGCCAAGGTATGAGTATGAAGGGAACAGCAGGATGAAGTCAGATAAAATGAACATGTTGGGTTTGACTAGTCTATAAGGAAGGGTCAAACAGTGGCTTGCTGGTGGGACCTATAGCCAGCATGGACTGACTGACTGAAGCAAAGAAGGACTGACATTACTTCTCCAAATTATAAATTCTGCTTCCCGATCTATCTGAATGGATTAACCTCAAAACACGAGATCCGGAATTTAAAGATTCAGAATTCAGAAGCTATTATGAGTCAAGAGCAGGAATTAGCATTTGAGTTATAAATATGCTCTAACAAACTGACAGGAGTCAGCTTGCTGTTCCTTCCCTTTTTGAAGATGGTGGCATCATACTCGCAATATTTAGAGACATAAACCTAGAAGTGATTTTCACATCCCAGCTGGATGTTAACAACGTGGCTTGTTGGGAGAACGCTGCTCCTCATCTAACCAGTGCAGGAAGCTGTTACAACCAGGCAGGGTCTGGGTTTCCAGCACAGGAGATGGGAGCTGTCCAAGCAAAATGCGCTGTCCCAGGACACAGAGCTGTGCCACAGCACCCTGATCCTCTCCAGGTCCTCCCTTACCTAAAAGGGCTGTCAGGAGAGAGAGGCAGACATGAGCACACTCTGAATAAACAGGAGCCACTAATATCAGAGAAAGTCTCCAGGCAGTAAGTAATGAAGGCACTAAATAACTGTACCCGCTATTCGGATTTTCTGCCAAACATTAGCCAATTTAAAAGGCAGCAAGAGGCCTTTTACACAGGGAGAATTTCTTTGAGCACCGACTTAAAAGCTGAAGTTTGGCAGGCAAGTGTCTGAGAAGGATGGGGGAGAGGTAAAAGCCAATTTCACCTGGTAATCTGCTACACTATTTGTGTCCTACCCAGACCACACTTCATGCATTAAGAACACACTGCAGCTCTCCCCCGCGCTGGGGGAGCGGGGAGCTAATGGTTTCTATTACAGGCGTGTGTGGAGGGTGGCTGTGGCATGCACATCTGTCTGCAAAATAGATGTCAGCCCTGGAAAGTGCCTAAACACCTCCATTCCCCAGCAAAACGGGGCTGGCAGTGGAGATTTTTTCGGGCTCCCACCCCGTGGATTGACAGAGCTCGGAGCCCAAAGCCTGCACGTGCTCCCACTGTAAATAGTAAAGCTTAAAAGCCTCAGCCCGGACTGACTGTTTCACAGGCTTCAACTCAGTTACTCTTAATGAGGATTTCCACACACACACAGAAAAAAAAAAAAAAAAAAAAGGAAAAAAAAAAAAGAAAAAAAAAAGAGTCTACACATTCGCGGTGCAAGGGAAAAAATAAAAACAACCCAAAAAATCAACAAGCAAACAGCAAAATAAACAGCTGGTGAAGTGAAATACGAGGTTAGAGCCCTCTCTGATTCAAGAGAAGATTATTAAAACAGCTATAAAGATGGTGTTGGCATCTCTTGAAATGAGTTTGTTACATTCAGAAGAGGCAGTTACACATGACAAACCATTTTCTGTTTAATTAGAGGGCTCTGTGTGGAACACTTCCAGGCGGAGGAGGGGAGCAGATTGCCACCCAGCATCTCAATTATGGGACAGAGCCTTAACGATTCCACATGCAAATGTTTTTGACTGACCACAGAGGGACAAAAAAAAGGGGAAAAAAAAGAAAAAAAAGAGCTGTTCAGGAGGTTAAGGAACAGGAGCTTTGTCCCACACTTTAGCAACCTGGGCTTTCTTGTCACACACATTAGAGCTTAATGTTTCTTTCTGCCCAAAGAATGGCTTCTACTTGCTGGCTGGAGAAAAAAAAAAATAATACAAAATTTCTATGGGGAAAATCATAGAGATACCCTCTGCCCAACCCTGGTTAAAAGCTTTCTATTCTTCCAACCAGGTAAAATAATTCGTGGTTGAGGAATAGAGCAGGACCTTGGTATTCACACCAAAGCTCTGAAAGTAAGCAAGCACAGAAAGGAAATTCTAGCTAATACAAGTTAAATATAGGTTATGTTAGCTGCATTTTACAAGCACTAAGAATGTTTTTGGAGAAAGCTGTCATTTTTAATGACAGCACAAGCTCCAATTACCACATAGCTGATACACTTGGGATTTGGAAGTTTTTTTTAAAATCACTTGAAATCTAAAAAAACCTTCATTATCAGCTTCTGAGCTGGATGTAAATAACTTCACCTGGTGCTAAGAAGTTTAACATTTCACAGGGGCACACGAACAACTTAAAGCCATTTATAAATGCAGCTTCAGCTTCCTGGCAATCTAAATGCAGTCTCTGGCAACTTGAGCAGCAGCAGCAGCAGCAAAGAACACAAGGCTGGACTGCAAGGGGAAGAGCAGCAGGGCTAAAGGAGATGTGTGAGCATCACCAAACCCTGGAATCAGACAAGAACACACCTCAGGCTGCAGATACCTGTCAGTTCAGGGGAAAGATTAATCTTGCTGCTAGGCTTAGGAAAGGCCACTTGAGCTGAGAGCAAAACCATGTATCACCTTGAGCCTAAAGCAGAGCATTTGCCCCATAAGATGCTTGCAGAACAAAAACGCAGCTCTGCTGAGAAAACCCTCTGATCAATGGATCCCTCCCAGCTCCACCAAGCTGTCTCCCAGGCTTTCACCACTCACCAAAGGTTAACAAACCCAAAAACAAGTTAGAAAACCCCCTCAAACTCGCTCGCAAAAACCAGAAAGCTCCTTGGAAAACCCTGCAATAAATAGCAGAGCACACAGAGCAGCTCCAGCCCCAAAACCCAACAGAGGAGCAGCGAGGCTGGAGGCTGAAAATTCTCCTTCCCCACGGCTAATGTGAAAGCCTTACAGTCAGCAAGAAGAAGGGCAGGCTTCTAGCTTGTGGCAAGCACAAAGTGGGATTGAATCATTACTTGGAGAACGTGTTTCAGTGTCTATAAATAAAAACCTGCGAGGCTCCTTGCCAAAGGAGCCCGAGTCAATATCGCTTTTCTATATGCGCTGTCAAACTTTACTTTTAGACAGTATATTAATTACCCAGTCAATAATTGTGGGTTTCATTAGTGTATTAAATACCTCAATCAATAATATTTATCCTTTTCAGAGCCGGTCTTCACCAAAAACAAAGGCAGGAGTATTTTCTGATCCTGCAGTTCAAGAAGTCAGTGCAGCATAGCAGCAAGGCTTTAATGGAAAACATAAAACACTAGAAACAGACAAAAATCGGATTATTACTCTTATTTTTCAGCCTTTTGTACAATAAGCCATGAGGGAATTCCGAGAGCTAAACTGATGGCAGAAAAAATTAGATTTCTTCCCCTTAATTGCTCAGCGGTGATGTCAGAGTGGACATGACAAATGTTCACATCTTTCATTTCTCCATCAGATAAACCAGCAACCAGCTCTGCTCTGCCAACTTTCCTGAGGATAAACTCTCAGAGCAAAGAGCCCATTTCTGGTGCATCCTCTGCAGTGCAGCCTCCCAAGTGCCTTTATCCCAACCTGGGTTATCCCTGGGAATTACATCCCTATGAGAGGCAACATCCTCAGGTGGGACCTTAAAGAAAATTTCATCAGGCAACAAAAAAGGAGATCAGGATGGTGATTTTTTTTCTTGGTTTTGTTAATTTTTAATTTTGTTGTTGTTGTTGTTTAAAATCTCTTTTTAAAGGGCAAAATGTTTGGGACAAATTAAAAAGAAAAAAAGCCTGTGGAAGTGTCCAGTTTATTTTAAATAACTTACAAGGATGGGAAAAAAGAAAAGCACAACAAACAGCTGAGGAACACTCCCAAAGGCACGCTTTTGGCATGGCACAGAGGCTGAATTTAACAACAAATCAATGCAATATAAACAGGAAAAAAACTAAAAACAAACAACACCCTACCCCCTAAACACAGACACCTAAATATCCAAATAAAATACACAGAAAAATGCATAACAGACCTCATGAAAAATCCATCTGGCGATCCAAACTACTTTTTTTTTTTTTAAATATGCATATGATTGAAATGCAAAAATGTAAACATGAAAAACAGACTTTAAAAACTGCGAGAAGGTCTGTGGGCCTCTTGCATCCTCACAGATAATATATTAAAGAGAATTTCCACTCCCTGTAATAAGATTACTGATATTTACTGCACTACTCCAGTATTTATAATGCCTAATATGCTGCAGACCACTCCTTCCCATGAACACAGGCTTTGGAAGCAGGCAGCCCACTCCATTTCACGTTTTTCCTAAGCCTTTTATATCAAAGTGATGTGAAATTTCCCTTTCTTTGCCATCTGAGCCTCCCCAGCATCCCTGGGGGCTAAGGGAGAAGCCTTATGGGGTGGCCACTCTTCTCCAAAGTGGCCACTTGTTAAAAAGGCTGGAAAACAAGGAGCCCAAAGGAAAGGGGACAAAAAAGGGACCCTGAAGGAAAGTTACTGTTCCCTCCTCGAGATGTTGTGCTGCACCTTGGGCAGCAAATGTAAATATCACCAGGAATTAGGAATGAAAAGATCAGACTCAGCAGCTTCCACTCTCACCCCGGTTGCACTAAAAGGACAATCCCATGGTGCTGGAACACAGAGCCCACACACGCTCACTCATCCCAGCTGCCAGGCAGAGCACAAACACAGCACAGAGCAGCCACTCACTCCTGATCCATCCACCACCACCATTTATTCCTTACAACGCCTCTGAGAATGTATTGCTGCCACAAGCTTGACTTCTGGGACAAAAAAAAACCCCCCAAACAAACAAACAACAAACCACCTGATGCATCTTAAAAACTCAGCCTGGCTCGAACAGAATCTCCCCTCCAGGGACTCGTAAAGGGTCACTAACAACTCATTTAAAATTCACACCTGGTGAAAACACAGCTCAATCCCACCAGAGGGAATTAAGACAAACAGCAAAACTACCTGAACATGGCCTGGCAGAGCACGCTCCAGATCTTCCCCCAGCCATGCACAACTTGATGTTCTCGTGTAATTGCCTTGGCACCTGCCTGTTTCCAAACCAGCAGCCTCTCAGCTTCATCTCTGCTGTGTACATTTAATTTAAAGCAAAACAAGAGTAGCCACAGGAATCCTCACCTCACAGAGATCTAGTTATGAACAATTCCAGAATCATTTCCATTGAGCAAATACATATTCAGGGCCAGGTAATGGCTGAAGCCATGCAGAATAACCTGGGTGGCAGCAGGGGAAATTTATGATGAGGGGAAGGAAGGCACAGGCTAGTTTGCCAATAATCCAAATTAGCATTGTGAGTCCACTTAATTAGCATAGTCAGGAGAGCCCAGAGCCTTTGTGAAGTTTTCCACAGCTCCTGCCAGTGGCTGCAGGGTTTGGATGGATGTGGCCAGCCAGCAGTGAGGTGGAAGGAGAATGGAGACACCTCCACAGCTTCCTTGCCCTCACTTCCCTGGGATTAACAAACAATTTATTAACCAGTTACTTTCAGCAGTCCCAGCCTATGATCAGGAGAAGGAAGGCAAGATAGAGAGAGGCATTTATCTTTTATGTAAGTGGGTAATCATATGCCCCTCTCAGGATTCATTCTGCTATATTAGCTCTTCCAGGCCCCTCCTAAAAAAGATCCTCATTCTCCTACTCAGCAGTGTAGTCCTCCTCTGTACTCGCCCCAGCTGAGTTTCTTTTTTGCCTCTCCACATTGCAGGCCAGAGCTGTACATAGCATTCGAGATGAGATCTCACAGCAGAGGCTTATATAATGCTGTGGCACTTGTATAGCTACACTAGAAATACCTTGCCTCACATAGCTTGATGTTTTTATCATATACTAGCTGATTAAAGCATGATTAAAACCCTCCAACTCTTCAGTCACTAATGAGCATCCACTTTAGAGCAGAAGGTTGTTTTTTATTAGTCCTCAAATAAATGGCTTTTCACACAAACTGTTTTAAGTTGATTTTCTGTTCCAGTTCTCAAGGTCATTCAGCTGATCCTGTAAGATATCTTAATGCTCTCGAGCATTGATACCCTGCATCTCTAGTGCTCTGGCTGATGGCACAGCAAACCCAGCAAGGTGGAAGTGCAGCAATTCCCCCTGGGAGAAGGAGCTGCCCCAGCAGAGGCAGCTGTGCCACACTCAGAGCAGCACACCTGCCAAAAACAACACCCATAAAAACTTCCTGGTGTAAAAGGATGGGCCCAGGAATTGGAAATGAGCCTCAAGGAACATTGTGCACTTCCACCACTTGTTCCCAGTTTCCTAAAATTGGGTAGGAGGGATAGGAAGGGAGCAGTAGTAAAAGACTGGTTAGCAGAGTGGAAAGATGGATAATCACCACTAACCTACCATTTGTCAATCCAGAACTGTGCTGAAGACTGTAATTTTCTAGTCAATGCTTTATAAGCAAGGTCAGAGGAAACAAATACTTCAATAAAAAAAATGCAAGACATCAGCAGAAGAAACCCAGTCATGATCCTCAGAATCCAAAAAAGAAGAGGTTGTGTTTGCAATTAATGGGCCCAGAATAATGTGCTTCATGTCCATCAATGGAAATGACATTTACAGTACTTAAACACCAAGACTTGAGATGACAAACAGGAAATCACAAGGAATAAAGGGCACCAACTGAATACACTAAGAAACTGTGCTCTACAGAGCAAAAAAAATAAATAAATCTCACTTCTGCCACCAGAGCCCCACTGCAGCACTGCCTGGATGCTTGGAGCTGTGCAGCAAATGCCAAGCTGTGAGCTGCAGCCAGGGAACACATAATTAATGTGATTAGGAGCACACAGAGCTAGCATGCTCTGCTGACTGAAAAGCCCAGTAGCATAATTACTGTTTTCTGTACTAGCTCTATGTCTGAACAAATCTCAAAGCCTGGTTAGTTTTAGACTGCTGTGTAAACGTCAATAAAAATCCCAGAAGTGCCAGCTCATCAGCATTCTCAGGCACAGAAATGGTGAAAATATCACTGCATTTCCATGCTGTTAACATCAGGCAAGGAAGTCTCCATTCTTCAGTCTAACCTTAGAGTTTGTAATAAGGTAACATCTCCCCCAAGTGAATGCTTATTATGAAAGCTAATTAATTGCTTTCCAGTAATGAGAAGTCTTTGGTGTTCAAAGAAAGCAAAATTCAGTACACAGGAATTAAACAGTGTTTATTGAAACAATGCACCCCCCACTTAAAGACCTCTTTCTGATTAACATCATTACAAATAAAACCAAAGAAACTCAACATACAAACATACAAAACATGTATAGGCAGGAACTGTGAGCCAAAAAAAAAAAATCAGTCAGAAATCCATAGTATTAATTGAAGAGAAAACTAAAGCAATGCTTTGTAGTTGCCTGGATTTCCCTGGGGGATGGAGAGTCAATGCTTATCTGCCTTCCTCAGAAGAGACAATTTTGATTAATATCAGACCCATCTGACTCAGTCTATTAAACCCTGAAGGAAGGATATTCTTCAGATATAAGAGATATGTCTTTGATTAATAATTCTACCATATTGCCATTCCAAGCATTAACAACTGCATGGCACCTGTGGAAAGTGAAAGCCTTTGAATTCTATGGAAGGGAACTAACTTGTACTAATAGACCTGTTCTCTTTTGTCCAGATCTGAAAGCTCTGTGACACTGCTCCTCCTGCCCTCTGCTGAACAAGTCAAAGTGTCAAGGTTGTCACTACTCCCTTGCAAAGAAGACAAAATGGTTATATAATTCAGCTTTACATATAGGAAAAGAGCAAAGTTACTTCAGACATTCTCGGTGGTTTGTCTAAAGTCCTTGGCAATCTGTCTAGAGATTCCTCTTCAGCTCTGTCAGAGTTTAACAGACCACAACAGGCTACAAAGTGGTGGCCATCACAGTTCACTCTTACCTCCCAGAGCACATCTCCAGAGAATTGCAAAAATCACCTCACTCACTATGCTGGGTGTAACTATTGCCCAATTGTCACACACAAGGTGGGGGAAATGTCAATGTAACGTTATCTATCGAGTTTTTCCTGGGAATTCTAGGCTCAAGCAGCCAGCACTGGCCTCCTCTTCCCAGCTGAGCATTCCTCCTGATGTTGGCAATCAACCTCTTGCTGTATTCTCTGTAGTTCACGGGTTTGACGTCCAGCGCTGTGGCCTTAATACGAGACTCGTCCTGCAAAAGAGAAATTTTAGCATGTAAAAGAACATGAAGCACTCCAGGCATTGATTCCAACATCCTTCTGCCCCAGTAACTTACTGCTCATGCTATCTGGGTTAGCTGGGAGTGCCAACACGACCTCCCAGAGCTGGCATGTTGTTTTCATGTGAAACCAGCCACTCTTGATGAGCCTGAGAGGGAGCAGCAAGGATCCCTCCTTCAGTGCTCAAGATTGAACGTATTTGTGTGATCTCTGGAATCTTCTGTTCTCTGTGAGCAAGGCAAACCTCTCCCCACAAACATAAGAGGAGGAAGTCGCCTCCTATGGAGACAAGCTGAGCTACAAAAGCCACAAGTTACATTATTTGCCTTTTGGGCAACACTTACGTTGTAAGTCTCCAGTTTCACCCGGATCCTGAACTCGTAGGTGTTGAAGTTTGCATTCTGGAACACTTCTTCAAAAGCCTGCTCGTTCTGAGGGAAGGACAAAGACAGGGATCAGCTGCAGACACTCCAGGCTCCCACTAGAGCCATGAACTTTGAGAACAGCTCAGCTTTTGGGGAGGCTGGCAAAAACACTGGAACTACCTGGCCCACACAGACAGAGCTGAGTGTTCCATCATCACATTTTAGATGCCAAACCCATAATTCAAAGGTTTTTAAAATAAAAAAGGTGACAACTTTTTAGCTGCTTAAACAAAGGAACATACAATTGCACTGAATCTTCAACCAGGTGTAAGGAACAAAAATACTACAAATCTTCAGGAGCTGCCAAGCTGGCTAAGGCTAATTCTGGTGTTGTGCTGTGATCACAAACACTGACAGAGTTAACTATTTCCTTATTAATTGCCTTATTAGGCATTCTGGTTTTCTGCTTATCCATCAAAGCTGCATGAATCTTTCCCATCCTGACACAGGCCTGTTTGAGAGAATGTTCTATAAAAAAATCAGATCCATGTTTTGAACGTGTTTTAATAACCATGAGAAGACTGTGTCATATTTATAACATAAGCAGCTTCTAATTACCATATGAACACTAAACATCATCATCATCATTTCTAATAGACAATTTGTCAAAACAGTAGAAAAGGAGCAGGCAAGTCGTGGAGACTGTGGAAAAAAAAAGTTTATTTTTGTAAAAATATGAGTCGTAAAAACCTTTGCTGACATTCAAAAAAGATCCTGCATCTCCCTGATGATACTGACAAGTAATTATTAATGCATTTATCTACCAGATGCACTTGACTTGATCAGTCACTCCAGCAGCAGACAGAGCATCTGATCTGGAATTGAATCCACCCCAGTTCCACTCACATTCCAAGTGTTACATCTGCTGTTTTTCACTGTGTGCAGCACTATTTTACACTACACAGTCATCCTCCTAGGGTTTAGAAAAGCACAACAAATGGAGGTGAACAGGAGCAGCTAGGTTCACAGATTACAGAATTTAAGCATATCCCTCCTGAATATTAAAACCCCTTCCTTTGGCCATCTTATGGATTAGAGGATAAGAAAACTCGCTTAATAAAGCATTTAGCTCCTCTCTGCAGCTCTGTCACAAACTGTGCTAACCATTAGTGAGTTGAAAATGCCCTCAGCATAGCAGCCACTGCTACCCCACATTAGCTCCTTTGGTATCTAACAAGCACAGGCGAGAGGCAGATGAAAAACCTGGCACATGTATCTGTGCTTAGCGTGGTCACAGGCTGTACATGAACTCCATCCATACTGTGAGCACTGAAAAGACTCCCACCAACTTCACAAGACACTGCATCAGCTCTATCAGAGAAAAACCACTAAGAAAAGCTTGCTGCAAATGCATCGAGTACCATTTTTAAAGGCTCATAAAAGTGTCAAATCAAAACCAATTTCTCCTGGAACACAAAGCATTCCTGCTCAAGGGCTCACTCCATATTATGTTCCATTTTCTATCCTCAGCCATTTCCATTAGGCAGCTCTTCAAAAGACATTACATGTTTGTACTGGTACATAGGATCTGCTGTCTCTCCTTCCCCACCCAGGTATCTTCAGCATTAAAAGCGACTTAAGAAATTTTGTTTAAACTCTAGCAGAGATTAAGCACGGCTGAAATAAGAAAATATTGATAGGTTAAGAAAGTCTGAGAATGGAAATGCAAAAGTGCAAGCACATCTAATTAGAATCCCCCCAGCTAGACATCTTCCTACAGAACAGAGGTGGCCAGTCTTTGTAATGCCACAAAAACTCAGCATGCCACACCACAACCTTTGTACCCTTCACCTCCGACAGCCAGAGCGCAGAAAATCTCCAAAAATCATTCCATATTACAGGATAAACAGCCCTGCTTTGTAGAAACAGAGGTCTACAACAGTGTCTCAAGGCACAACAGCCTCAACAACGCCTCCTGCTCCATTTCCCTCCCACAGCCAAGCAAGGGGTTAACCAACAACTGGGATATCTGTGGAGCCCTGGAATCAACCAGCCTTAGCCTGGGAGCACAGCAAGGCTCATATGCAATTCAAGAACTTATCATGCATTCCACATCATCATTTAAAAACAAAACAAAGCCACACAGTTTTTTATACAGTACACAAGTTAAAAAAAAAAAAAAAAAAAAAAAAAACAGGAAAAGATTATTTTGGTTGGAAGAAAGACAAAGGCAGTAGAAAAGCACAGAGTGACAAAAGGGAAGATAATGCTGCCTGTTAGTGTCTAATGACTTAAAACCTTAAAAATTGTTCTAATCTGCACAGAAAGATCAATTCAGCACCTCTGCCAATGACCTGTTTTACAAATTGTGGCTTTTGTGAGACCCACAAAATTCTGATGATATTTGGTGGGGGGGAAAAAAAGAGCCTTCAAAAGTGGGCTCACACACATCAGTTCAAAAAGCTTCCTGCCCACTTAACAAAGATACATACAAAGTGTTCTAGAACTTTTTGATTTTGTAAACAAATTTTTGGAACACATTAGGGGTAATGTTGTCAGTACTCGTTGCTAAACTATTTTTTTTTTTCAGATTCTTCCAGTCTAGGTACAATGATAAAACAGGCTGTGTTTTCAACAGGAGCCAACACTGTGAAAGCTGTCAGTCCCACAAAGGCTGTGGCACAAGCCTGGGGTGAGCAGCTGCCTCTGCAGGTCCAGGTGATGAGGACAGGCTGAGCTGCAGCTTTCAGCAGCCAAAAGAGCTCAGGGGGAGACAGACTGACTGTGGGAGCAAACTATGGGGGAAAGCAGGCAAATCTCTGTTCCTCAGGCAGATGGCCTGTGGAAAATAATCCTGAGGAGAGTAAACAAGTCCCTGCCAAGAACTTCAGGCTAGGGAGAAGCAATGATTTGTGAACTTGTTAAAGATGCTGAAGGCCAACATCTGGAGGACAACCTTGGGCTGAGCTGGCCTATCACCCAGAGAAAGGGCAAATCAAATCCTTGACAAATGAAACAGAACATCCCTTTCTTTCATATGGCATTATTTTTATGTGTTTTCAATGGTGTTAATTCTCACAGCAAGTACATGAACATGCCCCAAAACCCGTGGCCTGTGCCACATTTGCTGTTCATTCATACACAAATATCAGACCATGCTCTGGTGGATCAGCACTGGTGCTCCACACAAACCTTACATCTTTGCCAGAGCTGCCTTCAAAACATTACAAGAATATTTCCTTACCAGAAGGATCAAAGAAAACACCAAAAAATCTGAAGGCAGCCCAACAGAGGATGAATGAAACAGTTCAAGGCAAACAGTAAAAATACAACAAGCTAATTGACTGACCTTTTCCTTCAGTTCTCCCAGAAAAGCTGCATTTTGGCCAAGAATGAATTCTGCTGTGTCTTGAAAACAAGTCACCCACTGATATTCCAGACAGTCTGCAATGGTCACCTAGAATACAACAACAAAACCCAAAAGGTTATTTCTTCCAGTTGCCTTTTCCTCCAGAAAGAAGACAACACAAAAGAAAAAAAATGTATCTCAAAGCTATAAAGAGTTTTAAATTCCCAGTTAACTCTCAGAGCCTGACCTGTGTGTCCCTTCAATCACTGTGGGTGGAAAGAAGTGACTTCCCACCTTTTTTAAGCTCCACAGAATGTCCATAACTTAACACAAGTTAACTCTGGCAGTAGATTGAACCACAGGGCAAGGCCAACAAGATCATGGCAGGAAAACACTGATGGATGCTCAGCTGTGTTCCTGCTGCCACTGAAGAGCAGGAACGGGTATCCCAGAACAACAACCACCAAAGGGAACAGCAGCAGCTCTGCAAACTGAATTTACTTTGCACATACCTGAGTACTTGAGCATAAACTCATGGAACATTACGTTATGTTACAAGGAAACTATCAAAACACTCAAAGATAGTTAAAAGTTAAAAGATCAATGAAAACATTGGTTTAGATTGGTTTAGTTAAAAGATCAATTTCCAGCCTCACATGCATTTCCTGGCTGCTTTGACAATTAGGAATGAGGAAATGGGAGACACTGCTCTGAAGGCCTTGAGTGCACCCTCAGCATCCTCTTTATATTCTACAAGAATGACTCTGCTATGCAAAGCAGTTCATGCATTCCTAGAAGTTATCAGATAAAAATTATTCAGAAGCAGTTTGTGTTTTAAGAAGGCTGCAGGGATAGTTCCCTTCTCTCTGCATGCCCACCTGGCAGAGCATTTCTAAAAAGCAGATACAACTCTAATTTATAATGTAAAACATGAGAAAGTTCAATGCCTATGGTGTAAGTGGGCATCACAATAATAATCCCCAGACAACTTTCTAAAGCAGACTCCATTAAAGCACGAGGCAGAACAATACCTACCAAAAAAAACCTGTACTAAATATAGGTAGCAGCTGTAAAAGTGCAATTACTGCTCTCCAGAAATGCCATTTTACTTCAGTTTATCTTCACTACTGAAGAGGCGGGGGCCATCTGTATTCTGCACTGCATAGTACACTTGGAAACCAGAACCAACTGAGCTAGCAGCAACTTTTTGGCAAAGAGAAAAGCTTTTAATTGGAGCACTAGGAAAACAAACTGCTAATCAGCTCAATGAAACATCCCTCACTCAGGTACAGCACACTAAACAGCTAAACACCCTGTAACTCACAGGGCTGCAGCACAGACAGACAAACAGCATCCTCAAAAGATTTCCTGCTTGGGTTGTGCTGGGAACGTGGCAGGGAACGCCCTGAAATGTGATCCGGGTACTCACCAGGAGCATCAGGCGGTACTTGAAGTTGGGGAATTCGCGGTCGCACTTCTCGCAGCGGTAAAGGCCGTTCTGCTGGTCTATCACCTTCTTGTTGCAATCCTGGGAGGGACACGCCTGGTACATGCAGTTCTCCTTGCGCAGATGTACAATGGTGCCCACACAGCTAAAATAATCTGCCTGCCAGAGCGAGTGTGCAACGTTAGCCTCAAAATACTCAATGTTTCCCCCATTCTGAATTAACTACAAAAGCAAGGCAACCATACTTGGATATTTAGGATTAGAAAGCTTAACAGCTATGGATTACTGGGAAACTGTAAATCAACCCCTCTGTTGCAATAATTTTTAGGCTTCCATTATGTTAATAAAGCCCCTACAGCAAGATTATTTTGTGTTTCCATTGCAGGAAACTCCAATTGCTAGGTCTTCTTTAGATAAAGCATATTTGATTCTCCATTGTGTCTGTTCAAATCTGCACTTTTTCACAGGATTAAGATTCTGCACTTTCCTACGCTTCTTTCAGGAACCAATACAAAAAACAGAAAGCCTATTGTGTAGTGTTACAGATAAGCATTTGATTAAACTATAGCCTACAGAACAAAATACCCACTCACCACACTAAAATAATCATCATAATGGTTTAAGACCACGGTCAAGTCTTTCAGCAGAAAAATAGAGGTTGCTTAAGAAACATGGACAAAAATTGTCACAGAAAATAGCTGAATTTCAGGTAAAGAGAAAGTGTTCAGAGCTAGGCTGGATGGGACTGAGCAACCTTATCTAAGGGGTGGCATCCCTGCCCATGATAAGGGGTTTGGAAAGAAGTATGGTCCCTTCCAACCC
Organism: Melospiza georgiana; assembly: GCF_028018845.1. Lineage (NCBI taxonomy): Eukaryota > Metazoa > Chordata > Aves > Passeriformes > Passerellidae > Melospiza > Melospiza georgiana. The sequence continues at coordinate 8,831,192 of NC_080448.1, read as the reverse complement.
AAACCATCCTATGATTTTAAAGGGTTTTTTTTCCAATGATAGAAAGTCTTGTATATCCCAAACAGCATAGCATTTAAGTCCGAGACAAAAAAAAAAAAAAAAACAACCTCAAAAACCCCCCAAAAAAACTCCACAAAACAAAACAACCAAACTAAAACATCAAACAAAATAGAACCCAAAAAAACCCCACAACAAAAAACAAAAAACCAGCATAAGCCTAGAGAGGTTTCTGGAATGAAAAGCCAAGGACCTGGGGTTTATTACCAGCTTTTTTATTGACCAAGTGTGCACCCTTGAAAACCACTTCCTCCTAATGCACCTGTTTCTCCTAGAACACTCAGTGCTGTCTCTTTGAACATCTTTGGGGTAAAAACATCCTCCCTTCATTTACACAGGGCTTAGAATTCTCTTGCAAACAAAATATCATGTTGCAACATCAGCAACAAGCTTGAATTTATTTGAAAAACAATAATATTAATTAATAGCATAAATTCCAAGACAGTAAACACCTACTGCTCAATACTTGAATAAGAAGAATATCTGCACAAAGCCTTGCTTTTTATTTTCTCCCCAATACACAAAGCTTGCACTGAGTGGCCATGCCTTACCTTATCTCCTTGTCCCAAGTTCTCAGATTTGGCTTCAAACAAAGTTTTCCAGTTGGTATTTGCTCCAGCTGCTGGCCCACCCCTCACATCAGAGATGGAGGTACATTCCAGAAGCTGCCCCTCAGAGTCAAACCTGCAACCACAGAGATGTGCACTTCTATTTTTGGAGAGCAGACCACACAGACTTATCAAAAGCTTACGTTTATTTTCATGTGCTCGATACATGAGGGATTTTTTATCAATGATTGCAAAGGAAACAATTACAGTAATATGTGTATATTGCAAACAAAAATAGCATTTCAGAATAAGTTAATAGTCTGACTTAATTAGCACAGTATTTTATAAACCCACAAAAGGAGGACAGCTTTGTTCTATATAACTGCAATTTGTTTGCCAGCTAGTGGTCAAACCACGCACTGCACACTTCTTAGAGGCTGGCAGATAACAAGATTTAAGGGCATCAGATATTTCCATAATTAAAATTAAATTACATGGTACCATTATCTTCGCAGCAGCTTTGAAAGGAAAAGCAAATAACATTGAAAAGATTATGCTTCCTCTGTTAAAATCAGAAAGCAGAGCTCTTCAGCAAAAGGTTGCACTGCATTCCCGTTGTGATGGGCTTTGTGATTTCACAAACACACCAACGAGGCTCCAAGATTGAGCTTAATTAAAGTGTGACAGTAATAGCTCAGACCCACAATCAATTTTATCTCCAACAAGCCTGTGAAGTATGGAGAGCTCAATGACAAATGGAGGATGCCATTTATTTCATCCACATTTGGGTGATGTAACTGGAATCTGAAGACTCAGGATTCACAAGTCTGATGCTGTTGGCACTTAACCCTCTTCACACACACACACACCACATCTCACCACATTCATACTTACAACAGACAATTTAACAGCTCCTTGCAGGAGAAGCAACAATGAAATCGCTTTGTTTTGCTGACAATAAAAGAGTTATTTTGCTATCTGAAAAATATCTGGCAAGAACTAGACACTGAGAGATGTCAAACAGTCCCTCCACACTAACTGTGTATCAGATTCCACACAATGGAAAAGCCTGTGGGAAAAAAATACCATTCTCTCAGATCAAGCCTCAGAAAGTAGAGCTGGTCAAGCCTGATTTCATGCTGCCTTCCAAGGCTTTGGGTCAGCATGCACTAGCCCGATTTCAATTTTTCAAGGTCTGTCATGGAATTAAAAGTTTTTTGAATTGGACAACTTAAGAAGGACAGCCTTCCAGGCTCTAGGGCTTGCAAGCCAGAGAAGCTTCTGCAGCTCTGGAAGCCATAGCCTCTGCCACCTTCCCTCAGTGCTACACACACTGCTCAAGCACAGAGAAACAAAATAAAACAAATACTCTGCAGGAGGCTGAAACAAAGCAAAATAAACACATTCCTACCATCCTCGGAGCTTGAAAGCCTCTGGGCTATCAGGGTTGATGACAACTGTGCTGGAGGACAGGACAGACAGGCTTCTGCCACCAAAGTCAGAGACACGGGCTCCTTTGATGGCAATCACAGGTTGTCTGGAGCCATCAAACTGTTCAGCCTGCATGTGTGAAAAACCAGAGAGCAGCAGCAGCACAGTTACAGGAAAGGCTCTGAACTTGTGGTCATAATTCACAGATCATGACAAGAGACCAGACCTGAATCAAACTGCCCCACTGTATCTAAAAGGTAAGGGTTTGAGTGGTGTCATTAGGAGTTTAAGCAAAGATAGGTGACAATTTTCTGTGCAATCCTAACACCCTGTTTCCTGGGGAACCAGAGAATCCTTAAATCACACCACGGGTTTGTTAGAAAGGACTGGTCCCCTCTGTCAGCAGCTTTACAGCAGGATTTTAGGAAGGGAGATGTGTTATGGGAATGCAAACAAAATTAATTGTTCATATCAGACTCCTCAGGAGATGAAACAACTCACTCAGCTTCACTGAGCCAATCATGTCCATCTTACTACCACTTACACAAAAGTGCAGCCGTGCTGACCAAACATTTTTAGTCAACTTTCCATCTTCTGTTTTTTATGTCATAAAGCTGCTCTAATGTTGTTCAACTGCCATCACCTGAGTAGTCTGACACTAACAAAGAACCTCATGGCATGAGAGAGGGTTTGAAAGGTAAAGATTTTATGGACCCCACACCACTCAGCAAGCAAGGGGAGGATCATGTACTTGAAGATAACAAATGAGCTGGAGTTGCAGTAGCACTTACTGTACCCATGAGATGCAAAAAGAACAGAAAACACATCCCAGCAGTCATGGCAGTGACTGCTGTAAAGGACATCCAGATTCTGACCCCAACTGTGCCAGCTGCAAGCCATACATCACTCCCCCTCAATGCTTATTGATATTTCTATTCTACAAGCAAGCAAACAGATTTAACTTTGCAAAATGCAGACCCTGATCTCTGCTGGAAGAGTTATGCCAGGAATTGTATACCAGTAGTCTCTCCTATTATAACCTAGTTCAATCTTAAGGCTTTGCAATACTGAACTTCAGTTTACTTCATCTGTATCAGCAGATGGTTAATGGTGTTTAGGTACCTACAGTATCAGTGCACTTGATCATTTAGCCATAAAGCATCACTGTCAAGCTGGCAGGATCACTCCCATTTTATAGACTGCCACATAAATCCCTAAGTATCTATAACAACAGTGGAAAACAAAGTAGCCTGTTAAAAAGATAAGGAAACAGTTTACTGCAACTGTTCAAACTTCCACTTCCAAGGCTCTGATGCTTTAAACTCCCAGCCTGAGACAGAGCCTCTCAACCTGCTCATTAGGGGTAATATGTATCCCACCTACAAATAAAATTCATCTTATTTGAGACAGCCATAGCCACCAGGCTTTTCCATCATCAAACTGCAGCTCACACCCTTTCCTAAACCTGGAGCCCGTTACTTTCAGTATTTTGGCTTGAGACATAATGTCTGCAGTTGTTCAGAACACATTAGTCAGATCATGTCAGCAGTTTGTCAGGGAAAGGTTAGGAACATCACACCTGAATGCAAGCAGACAGTCTTTCACCTTCTCTTGGCCCCTGATCCTTGGACACCCAGTGCTGTGGCAGTGCTGTGCCCATCTCAGGTGATAACAGCACTGCCTAGCCTTACACCAAGGAAGCTTTGTAAAAGCAGGTAAGAGAGCACATACCTCATTTCCCCACAGTGTAGCTGTCACCAGTTTCCCTGATGTATCCATCAGATGCACGTTCCTCTTTGAAACCTCCCTATTGTTAGCTTTCACTGTAATTTTAGTGACATCTTCGTAGCTCTTGCAAATTCCAATTACATCTAAGAAACAGTTACAATTTAGAGCTACTCAAAGGGTCACAATTGGAGAACACAAGATCACAAGAGAAGAATTCAAACCTACTGTCAGATTTTTACCTTGTATCCCAGCTCCCTATTGAAATGAAATCTGATATGGAAATTAAGTGTATTATGGTAGGAATGTTCCACTACAGAACTCTTCAGTGCTTTAATTTTGTTGACGCAGTCATTAAGATATTCATGAATGCAAGCCTCACCACATTAGAGAGATCAAGGCATTGTACTATCTTTCCCCATCACATTCTGTCAAAGGACTTCAGTCCTGATCATGTAACACACTTGCTGTTAAAGCACAAGCAAGAGCCTTCAAAGTGACTGTAACACAATGAAACAACTGGCTCGTGCCTCCACCTAACTCTGCAATTACAAGTTGCAACTTTAACAAGTCTGCATGCTCAGGTGGCAAGAGCTAAAGCAATCCCCTGTGCAGTCCCTAAAAATACACCACTTTTGATATTTCCCATCTACCTTTAAAATTCCCAGCTGAATGTCTCTGAATCACAGGCATCTTGTGCCTCTGAAACCTGAGAACCCTCGCCCCCACCCAAGCCTCTGATTTTTTCCGGAGTACTCTGCCCAACGAATTACAGAAAAACAAACCTCCAATACTTCATAAAGCAAGCCAAAACAGTCATGCAACTTGGACTTGGATGCAATGAATTATGCCAAAATCACTACAGAGATAATTAGATAGTGAAAGAAAGCAAGACCACAGAAGGTATGAAATGCACACATGCTGAGCAAGGGCATTTTTTCTTTCAGCCTTTTTCTGTGGAAAACAGCGATCACAGTACAATAAACAACTATCACCTACTGTCTTCAGTTTGAAGCACAAGTTTGAGGAATAATTGTTATATATTGTTAGAAAACAGGCAAAATCATCTTAACAGGAAAACTGCCTGAGGAATTTTTAATGGCAACCATCACTGGATGACTGCAATTAAGAGATCACAACACTCGAAGCTCACTACCTGCCCAGAATTCAGGACACAAAAATCAAACTTCAAAGCTTTAAAATTTGCCATTTTTCTACTTTTGACTGACCAACAATCGAGTCTTTGGGCGTGTTCTCCAAGTCAGAGATGGATACAAAATCAAACTGAACAGATGGAAGATGCTGGGCATCATCACAGGGCACAACTGAAGTCTCATTAGTGAATGTAATCTCGTAGTCATTCTTAACAGCTGTATATTGCTTGTTAGCAGTCTTCAAATTGCCTTTGGTAAAATAATATACCTACAGGAGAAAGCAATGAAACAGGGGGTATTATCAGCAGTGAGGGAAAATAGATTGTGTTCACCTTTAAAAATCCTTGCTAGGCTCAAGTTCCTCTTTTCCAGCTCCTGTCAGTCTAAGAAAGCACAAAGCTACCATACCTTGTTCAATTCAATGAGTGGAAAGAACTTGTCTGCTTGATCGTTGAATGCAGTAGCTCTAATCTCACCCTGCAGGAAAATAGGGGAGCTGGTCAGAAGTGAAATTTGGCACGGAAAAAGATTAAAAAAAAAAAAATAAAATCTTTGCAATCTTAAGTGGTAGCAGTCCTGCAGAGACAGTGGGGTCTGCTAGGGTAGCTCCAGGCGTGTGAGAAACAAACAAACATTCTCTTCACATCTGTAGTTAGAGCTAAAATGACATATTCTACACCTGACAATCAAACCTCATATTCAAGTCTCATTAGTACATCTACAGCTTCAGAATAAAATGCATAAGAACTGCATCCATCATAGAGACACCTCTGAAAATGCCAGAAAAACTGGCAGTGATGGAATAAAATTCAAATACACCCCACAGCTCCACAAGTTAGCACACAGTATATTGTGATGGCTCCCACTCAGATATGTCTATAAGTAAGAATTAATAACAATTATACCCTCACTAGATATAAACATTGTTTAAAAAAAAAAATAAGAATATAGACACTATGCAGAGAAAACAAATGCCTGGTGACAACATGTTACATTATTAACCTCACATTTTACACTCAATATAATCTAGCAGAATCTTGTTTGTTTTCACGACAGAAGGCTGTAATTTGATAAGAGGTCTGACAAACTGCAAGTTCAGTTAGATTAACCAGATACCATTCCCCAAACAAACCACAAAGGAAATTTCTCAGTGTTACAATAATTTGTACTCCAATTTCCTCATGAAAATTGAAAGCTTGTAACTTGGAGGTAATGCTCCTCTCACTCCCTGTTTTGTAAGGTGTAGCTCAGCCAGGAGGAGATGTCACTCTCAATCTACAGGAAACCACCACAACCTTCAGTATTAGGTTGTCAGTTTGCATAAACAACTCTATTTTGAAGCTGCAAAAATCCAGTCACACACTATAGACTTTGATGAAAAATAATCAGCAATGCTGCACATTTAAGACTTCATTCTGGATAAAAACTGGCACGTTGATGTGCAACTTAATGAATGCAGGGATACAAGTTTCAGTTGTAATAAAAAAAATCATTTCCGAAAAATGCACTTTATTTCCTCTATTCTGTCTTTATGAAAGGTTCATCAGCATCTGGCATACATTATCTTTGTCTCCACATATGACACTTACACTTTCATCAACCAGCTCTATGGAAAAGAGCTTTCCTTCCCCACGAGAGTTGCTCCACGTGCGGATCTGACCTTTTTGGGTAACACGAGCACAAATGGTCCACCTGAAATCATTCAAGAAATCACTGCTCTGCATCTCTTTGCATCTGTTTAAAGAAGAGACTGGCTTGGCAAACCTTTGGAACTGGAATGTGACTGTTTAAAAGCCAGAATCTTTCCCACTGCACCTCCGCAACTCTTTGCTTTCTGTTTTAATGGCCTAGACCATTAAAGACACAAAGTTGTAGAGAAGGCAACAAAGCAGCCATAAAACATCCAGTATGATAATAATAGTGAACAATCCTTCTGCACAGAAGCAGGCCCCAAATCTTTTACTCTTCTAGGGTACATTTCTCACACAGCAGTTTGCCTGCTCTGAAAAGCCACGCCAGAACTCAAGAGCTCAA